>NC_083614.1:1418333-2127500 GCF_963584025.1 Labrus mixtus | reverse complement strand
GCATCGTCCAAAATGACCAAACAGTTGAATCAAAACCTCTTGAATATTTAAGTAGATTTTATAAGAGGGACCTCAAAAAGTTCAAATGGTTTATCACACTGAAGATTATGCAGTAGTATTCAAAAGGGGCTTCCCTAACTGTCGTAACTTATTTTACATTTAGAATTCAACCTTTTTTGGGTACTTTTATAAAAATGCGGACATTTTAAACCCTCTTTCATTACCATTGCTGAATACAGTGTGACGGACATGCTGAATAGGACACAGTGTGTCAGTGGTCGGGTAGTTCATCCAATAGTTGTCAGCATTTTTATTTTTACATTTTTCAATTATATTTCCCAATGGTCCAGATTTAAATGTCATATTAAAGATGGAAACACGTACTTCTTTTCTGAGGTAGGCTGAAAGGTTTTTTAAAAGTCTTGTTTGAACAACCAGGATTTGAAAACCATGAACTATACAAAAAAAAACATAATTACGGACTTCTTGCAGGGAAGCTGTGTGTTCCTGTGGAAATGGTAAAGCATGGAGTGGAAGGCCTGATGTTTCTGATGACGGAGAGCTCCAAACATATGGTGACCCACACACTCTGACACTTCTTTATGCATGTGTAGTGGTTTATTAAGACTGTTCATTTAGACTGCTTTCAATTGTTGACAACTCTGAATTCAAGATTCTAAACTTAGTGGGGCCTGACTGATAAGGGATTTTTGGGGCCGGTATCGATATTGGGGAGATTCTGTTGGCCGATATCTTTGTAAGTTCCTGGTTCAATCTGTAGAGAAACATGAATATAGATACCCACATTACTAATACTAGGAGTGCAACAATAGAGTCATCCCACAGTTGAATATGTACCTTTCTTATGTTTCTTCATAATTCATAACAAGTGTTATATCGGGGAGCTTTACAAAAGAGCATATGTGCTAAGATGCAGGAAGGATTTCTCCTTTGTATTCCTCTTGTTCCTGTTGTCCACACTTCCTCTCTACTGAGGTGGAGGTCGGAGCAGGTTGTGTATGAATGAGGACGGTGGTGGTTGAGAGGACGACAGGGTCTGATGGTGGAGGCTGGGGGTCAGGTGGTGGTTGAGAGGACGATTAAACTAAATGAAAGTTTGGGGAACAGACAGTATTATTGATGATTGATTGATGCTTATAACTATCTGATCTACGTATATATTCCATTTTGCTGATGAATACATCTTTGTTACATTCCTTTAGAGACTTTATATAATGGGGCAGACATAGATGTGCACGGGGCATTATTACCAGTTTCTGTGTACTCTATGTCATTCCACTATGACCACAGATTAAACTGTATTTTGTTGTTCTACACAAAAGCATGAAGGAGTCAACAGTTTCAAAAATAATTCTTCCGTGTGCATGTGTTTGTTTCCAGATCTCTGAAGTGGATTTCCTGGACTCTGTGTTGGTTTTGGGGTTTGGTGAGGAGCTGAACCAGTTGCTTGTACAGGTAAAGTTTCATTAGGTTTTGTATCTGAGATGTCTGAGCATTACTGCACTGTTGTTGATCATGGGTTTTTTTTTTGTTGCAGCTCTACCTGCAGCACCGCAGCCAGATCCGCAGCGTCCTGAGTCAGCTACCCACCAATGTGCCGGCATATCACAACCTGGAATGGAGACTGGATGTACAGGTGTGAATGTGAGATAGTTTAACAACTGGGGATTCAATGGGATCATTTAGTAGGTGTAAGAATGTGTGTGTTATATTCCATGTGCAGTCTGTGTTTCTAAGAGCTCTGTCCTGGGCTGCCCCCCTGCACCCTGTGGAGGTGGTGGGAGACAGGAGGATGATGGCAAAGCTCTCATCCCTGATGGAGAACGTTTCCCACCCTCTGCAGGGTCCTGTATCAGCACTGGGCGCCCTACGCTCTGCTCCAATCAGGCTCAAGCACTAATCACTGGCCGGCCAATCACCTGCAGCACAGCACAGAGACAGAAAGACAAAGAACACCAAGATTAACAAAACATTTAAATACACTTGTGACTCAGTCATAACATGGTCACTGGTATAAATTATGAGAAGAAGGAAGACGGGGCACACTATAAACACAAACATTGTCACTAAATGTTTCGACATGGGGAGGGATGTATGTATAAATGCAAATAGAATCCACTCATCCCAGCTTCACGCTTTGCACTGTCAGTCCCTGAGTGAAGTCTGTGAGCCGATGTTAGAACTCAAAAAAAGTCAAATCCGGGAACAGTCACTACCAGTTCGTTGGTTGGGTAGTGGCGTTGTTTATGTTGAGCTGACGCTCACTTTTGCTACTTTTTACTCTTAACTTCTTTATGAACATTATGCTTAGTACTCTTGGGTTTGTACTGCTGATACATAACTTTACACATTAACCCAAGCTCAGTCACCATGGCTACAGACTCCTCTTTGTCCTGCGTGCACTACCCAGACACTCCTCATCTAAAACACTAAACCAGTCGGGGATTTCAAGTTGTGAGAGCACGTTCATCAGACAATCTCTCACTTTGTTGGACATAAGTGAAAGGAAGTTCACAGACATGGGCTGTGCGTATAAAACACATTCATCATTAACTTTATTATCCTCACTTTGTCTTCTTCCCGACTCCTTCCTGTCAGTTGGCGAGTCGTTCAGTCCATCACCAGGTTGTTCCCAAACTGACGATGCGTCTGCTCCTAACAAGAGGCTGTGACAACAGCAGCAGAGTTCTCCAGACAGACCCGAGCACCCTCCTGCACCTCATCGCCACACTGGAGATCGCTTTGGCTGCCATGAAAACCAGTCATGCTCGTCGCATATTACGCAACATCAAATAACCCAAAGGCATTACAGTGTCCCTTTGCAACACATCACATTGTGCCACAATGCCTTTATACCTGAGCAGAATAATGAGCAGTGCAGTGTTTTATTTCATTTGCTTTTTGTCCTAGATGTTAAACTAGGTTTTTGCCAATCTGACTGCCAAATGTTCATCACTTTTATAACCCTTAAATTATGATTCCGACCAAATTGTATTGATGATTGTATATACATATTCTACAGTGCTACTGATATAAAAGTGTTTGGCATAGACGAAACAGCATTCATGTGGTTTGTAGTAAATAGGCAGGAAGACAGAGTGCGCACTCACACTAGGCAAAGTTTACCCGTACTGTGCTTAAGCATGATTGTCCTCCCCATCCCCCCTCTGGCCTGCACTCACACTGCTCCAGGACTAACCGGGCCTGAGCACGGTTACCTCTTGAACATAACGTCGTAATAAAACACATGCACAACGTTACGTGATCATGAAGCGTGCTCAGTTTAAAAGACAGGCGGACTCTAAAATAAAAATGATAAAATAAAAGGGACGTGCTGTCGAGTCTGCGTCCACACATCGAAGAACAACACAGAGAAGATGAGAGCTACTTTACTGACTCTGGCTTATACTGAGTCATGTTAGTCAGATACAGAACACTGTGATTTCTCCATAATGAAGACTGACCACGTTTACCAGCCTGCTTGTGCGTGAAGTGTACCGTTTCGAAGCAGACCTCTTCCAAGCATGCCAGGGCCGAGACTGAAGCACTCACACTGGTCAATGAAGTGACGATTTTAGGGGTGAAGCGTGATTAGACACAGTACAGATTGACTATTGTGAGTGCGCCCCTAAACCCTGCTGTGCCTGAGCAGTCAGAGATGTTGGGTGGTGCGGTGCGGATTGCTTTGTGTGAGTTCTCCCTGAAAGCAGTAAAGTATATAACAAAATATATATTTGTATGCAGTGTGCACCACAGTTTGATACAACTGACAAGGGTATCGGGCAATTTGGAAAACAGACAGTCAATGCCTTTTTCATGAGCATGTTAATGTTAAACAGCAACACATCAGATGGATACTGGAGGGTTGTTGCTCATTTTCAGGGACCTACAGTACACACAGAGGTCAATCTTACATAATGAGTGATGGGAAGTCATCCCTGTATTTGAGAGGTCAAGAAGCAACTAAACAACAACTTGGTTTTCATTAAATGCAATAGACCAGATAGCAATAAAATCACATAGTTTAGATGAATAGGAATACGTTAATGGAAAGTATACTTCATCATGCAGTATAGTTTGTTAGAACTTTCAGAGCTAGTTGTTATTGGGGTTGAATTTTTAACTATTGGCATTTTTTTTTTTAAATTACACAAAACCATCCAGCCAGCGTATATGTTAAACTTGACCTCATGAATCTTTGCAAGATCCAGGTTTATTATATCTTAGCCAATAATAGCTGTGGAAATCCAACAACTACAACCAGGATAGTAGAAGAGCCTATTGCTGTATGTTTAATATTGGTAGTTTAAAAACTTCCCAAATGACATAACACAGAAGAAATAAGAGCAACAATAACATCCTACACTCCTTGTAATGGTTAGCCTCCTCTGTATCTTGTAATGTTTATGAACTTTTTTGCCAGCATTGTCTTGTTTTGTTACTTAGCCAAAATAAGCTGTACGTTTTCTGTATTTGACACTTTCTGCTTCACCTTTTTTTTTAACTTACTTTTTTAAAGGGGACATATAATGAAAAATCCACTTGTACATTGTTTCTGAACATATATTTGGGTAACCTGAGTGTCTACTGACCCACAACATGTGAAATAAATCCATCCAGTCCTTTGTTTGTGGTCTGCATAAGTCTTACAACACAGAAAAATGCTCCGTTTCAAATGTGCTCTCCTTGTGATGTCACAGTGGGATTCTGGTAAAAAAAAAAATCCCATCCCCTCCCCTGGTATCTCCACCCATGGACTCCACCCCCAGCCTAGAACAAAAACTTTAACTCAGGTCCTCCATTTTTATTCGGGGGTCATTGCATTTAAAGAGACACACACACCAAAACGGAGCATTCTGAGAGAGCTGGTTTATACAGGGTCACAAACCTCCTCTGGTGCTTGATTCATGTTATATTTTGACCAAAGCACAGCACAGATGTTTCATTTAGACCACAGGGGACTGTTTGAAAAGGTGGAGAAGGAGGATGATATGTCCTTTTTAGACATCCAAACAAATTGCTCTTGGTATTACCTTAATGACATTTAAGTTTTAAATACAAGCAAGAATAAAGAATGCACCAAAACCAGCCATCCATGATCTTTTTGATCCTTTCCCTCAGAATGACCAGAGGGCGTGTCAAGTGCCAAACTTGTTCAGTTGTTAAACTAATCAGTGGGGTTACTTGTGGAATATTCTGATAATCTGCAATGAGTGCACAGGTTGAAGAAGTAAGTTTATTAGAATACCATGGGTTTAATGTTTTCAGACTGTGAAGGGGATTTCAACATTTATTACAAGGATTTCATCAAAAGTTTATCGCTATAGATGCCTTTTAGTGACACCTGAGTGGGCCCCATGTCAGTAGTCCAATTTGCCTTTTTTCTGGGTGGAGTCGTCTCTCAACTGGGAGGTCAGGGGTTGGATCCTCAGCTCCTGCAGCTATTCTTTGATAAGTCCTTGGGCAAGAAACGTAACCCCAAGATGCTTCTGCTGCCTTCTGGGTGGTGTGTGAATGTGTGTAAACGGATTAGTTAATATTGTTGGACAATTGACATAGCTTACCAGCCTCTGCCATCAGTGTGTGAATGGGTAGATGTGACCTGCAGTTTAAAATCGTTTTAACATTTAAATTTAAGCTTTTTTTCCTCAGACTTGTGCCTGTTGAAAGTTCCTTTAGTGTATTCACACTGAAGAATCAGTACCACCGCCTCTGGGACTCTCCAGGACATAAAATCTTCTTTTATCGGGTGTTTGGGGCGGCACTAAATCAAAAGTTATTCATATGATGTAACTTAAGACTTAAAAGTTGTCTGTGTATCTTTCCTATTGCGCTGTTGAATTCTTTATTAGGCTCTTCCCCAAAGCCTATCTTGTGGTTAATTTTTGCCAGTTTCGTATCTTGTATATGTAATTCATGAAAGTAAAGTAAACATTAACCAAAAGTGAAGCTGCAAATCTCGTAAATTAAACTTGTATCAGACTTAATCTGTAGTATTTGCTCCGTTGTAATGTTGTCATTCCGCCTGGTAAGAATATGAGGATATATCTATACATTATTTGTGCAGTAGAAACTGAATACAGTTATGTTAGTAATAGCTATGATTTACTTCCCATGAATATTGGTATCTGATCTGAGCTGTGTATGTTATACACTTACATTCACTTAATGATAAAGGCTAATAAAAATACAAGTCTTGTTAGAGCCGAAATGTGTATTTTTTATTAGTTGCTCTTTGATTTCTTCCTTGGACCTTGGTAAACTGGGATTTCGTATAACGAGTGTAATTCCGGCCCTGAACACTAGGTGGAGTCTTGGTTTGTGATGGGAATAAAAACATGACTCGTGATTGGCACCTGGTGGGAATGGAGGCAAACAGTTTTTAAATGTGTCGGCAGATCGAGTGGCTCTCTTTGTAGTCATGTATATTTCGTTAGTATTGGATTGAATGTAATTCACCTGAGTTATTGGAATTAGTAACAATTTACACCTCAGTGGTGACTGCTTTGGACAATATTGGGTTTACTAAAACAGTCACTACAAGTTTTATTGACGTTTTAAATCTTTATATCCACAAAGTTAAAGTGCTTCCTAATAAGCAATAATGTATAATAGATAATAATATAATGTAGATATTATTTGAAACATATTACCTATTATTATAAAGAATATCCTAGGACCCATGGTATCAGATTATATTACAGCTTCTAACTATAAATACAAATGTTTGAATATTATGATTTAGTTTTGTGGCCCTTAACTTAACATTTACAGACGTTATACTGGCTTAGCTATGTAATTTAATATTGCACACACAACCATTGTGATATTTATATAAAATGACATCCTCTATATCTACACCCATTTATTTCCTTATAGCCTACATTTATATAAAAACATTTTTTTTTACTATTTGGGACTTCCGGAGTGTCTGAAAGTATATTCCTTAAACCAAATAATTCAAACATGGAATAAGAAGGTAATTTATTCAAACTCTTTTGAAAAGGGTTAAATTATATGTAAATGAATGACATACTGTAAGATTGCTGGAAAAGTTAGTATTGTTCAAAATGAATAACAGATCACGTTGATTAAGTTCTGCTTCTATACCAAAGTGTTTATTAAGACCTAACCGAAAATCAGTCAGAAACAGTCACATGTAGCCTACACTTTGAATAAACAGATGTTCAACATACATTTACTAAAGGAACATCTATCTTTATCTTCTTGGCTTTGTTTGAAATATATATAAAGAAAATAGAGTTTAAGGGTTATTATGTATAGCCTATTTGAAATGGCAATTTTTTAATTTTGTTAGGAAATATATATTTGTAGGGAAGAGTAAATACTGTGTTCCGCGTTTGGTTTTACCATCAAGAGATTTTTTTTGCCATTGATACTCAGTAAACACTTGGTTACGTTTTTGGAATGATGGTGCATTCATGTAATGTCAGACAGATCGGAAAAAAGAGTTTCCGTGTTGTAAAATGCACATGAACACCTGCTCAAGTCGGAACAACAACTCGGAAACTCAGAAAAGACTGCTGCATTCATGTGCCGATCGGGTGGTCCAAGTTTGCGAGTTGGGAAGTCGTTCTTCCGACTTCTGTGTATTCACGTGATTTCAGTACTGAAAGTCGGAATATTGTAACAAAATCACAAAAATCAGCATTGTTTCTACGAAGAAGATCTGTGAAATGTTACTGTTACGAGCAAAAAGTTGATGCAACACGTGAATTAATAAAAAAGTATGTTAACATTAACAAACATATTTAATTTAATGTGATGACGATTCTGACGTCAAGTCGGGAAGCCACCTTTTCCGAGTTGTTTCGACTTGAGCAGGCGTTCATGTGCATTTACAACTCGGAGACTCGTCCGACGCCACATGAATGCAACAGTAGATCTGATCGCGTCAGGCATCACCTGACCGTCTCAGCTCTACACAGGAAGTGGATTTTCAAATTCAACATGGCTGCTGTCTGAAAATTAAGGAGGAGCTGTCTTTAGCAATGAAATAATCAGGGATTTTAAAAGTACAATAGAGTATACTAAGTACAGTGTCGTGTAGCCGCTGGTCCAACATGGCGCAATGTGTTCAGTCCGTGCAGGAGTTCGTTCAGGACTCGTTCGTCCCGATGGTTGCCGTCTTATGTAGTGAAGAAGCGGAGAGAGTGACTCGCAAGAACAACCTGAATTTCGCTGAGCTTCTAAGGCCTTTCTGCAGACTAACGTCCGAAGGTAAGACACGCAACATTGAACCCACAAAGGTCCAACATGACTGACAGGATCTAATATGTCCTACAGTGAGCTGAGTTATGGTGCTAGCGTTTCTAACCTGTAATGGGTTGAAGTTGACGTTAGCATTGCGCTAATAGCCGCCTAGCTGACTGGATTGTGACAGGAGGACAGATGTTGTTCATACTTAACATCTGAGAATGACAGTGACAGTTTTGATAGCTTTACTCAGACATAACGTCCGTACAGCCAGTTAACATGTGTGCTAAGGTTTTGTCATCAGACCGCAAAAGAGTGAGCAGAAGAAGGAAACTAAACCTATTAACGTTAGCCAATTAACTTGTTTCCGTCAACACATGAAGGCTTGAGATCAGGGCAATATTCGACCTGTGTCTAAAACTTCATAGTCAAAACGAACAGTTTACTTTGGTTTGCACAGAACTATGAGCATGTTGTTATTAGATCAATGTAGCCAGCTGAGAAGCAGTGAAGTTCTTTCTATTAGACTGTCAGGGCTTCACATCACATTTCATTTGAAGAATCCTCATGGCAAACACTTTGTGTGGCTTCATTGTACATAATAAATAAAATTCATATTGCAGTCCAGGACTACCACATGCATGTATGTAATTGATAAAGGGGGCAGAAGGGCAGATTGTGTTCATAAACTTTAAACAATACGATTGTTTAAGTCTATAAAAACAATCTGTAATGCTGAGCCTTCTGAATGGTGAAAACACATTCAAACACTTACATCTATCAACAGAAGAATCCCAATTGTTTTCCAATTACACAGCAAACATGAACAGAAAATGACATGCCAGGGGGAAAAAAAAGATAATCAACAGAGGGGTGTGCTTATGTACAACCTATTGTTGTCTGTTTATCAAATCTGTTGCTTTAGGGCTGTTTTCTGACCTAGGACCAGCGGAAACTCAGACTGCTCTATAGACTCGTACACATTGTGTGCTGTCTCTTCAGTCGCTCTGATGTTCTCCTATCTCAAGTTGCTGCTATACTTCCTTCCACAGAGCACTTTGTTGGCTGCAACTGTGGGATTTGTAGTTTTTATGGGAATTTGTAGTCTCAAATGAAAAAGATAAGTCTCAGTAAAAAGTCTTGACCCAAATATGAACTACTGCACAATTAACTCAACTCAGAAATGCCCAAGTGCCAGGAACATGTTTATGTTGTAGACCAGTAACTGTGGCACCGAGCTCCCAAAACTGCTGTGGGTTATGATCTTGAATTTTGAAAAGTCTATGGGATTCATTCCATGCTTGACTGGCTCATCTCAAATGGAATCATAGCGAGATCAAAAAGTGTCAATTGGCATGCCATCTCTGATTTTTGTTAAGACATGATGCTAATGCTGCATTCATGTGGTGTCGGACACATCAGAAAAACAAGTTTCTGTGTTTTAAAATGCAACTTATAAAGACCTGCTCAAGTCGGAATAACACCTCGGAAACTCGGAAAATAATTAGGTGCCTGACTTGACGTCAGAATCGTTATCACCTGGGGGGCATAATATGTTTTGTTATTGTTAAAATACTTTTTTTATTAATTCACGTATTGCACATCAACAGTTACATTCCACTAAGTGGTTAGGGATCACAAACTGACATCAAACAACTCAAAGGAACCGTAACAAAGGTCAATGTGTGATGTCATAAGGTCAATGTGTGATGTCATAAGGTCAATGTGTGATGTCATAAGGTCAATGTGTGATGTCATAAGGTGGATATTACTTTGGACTCGTCAGCTGAGCTGTCTGAGAGTTTGTTAAAGTGAAATGAGACATTCAAAGATGCAGCAGTGTCCTTCTTTTACATCACTGAGACTACAGGGAGACACTGAGGACCCCTATCTACGGAGAGCCGTAAGGGACAAAATAGCAGACATTTATTGCAATAAAGAAATTCATGCAATTTCAGACCTGAATTAATTGTGATAAATATTTAATGCTGACTTAATACAGAATATTGAAAGGACAAAGTAAGCGGTAGCATATATGAAAGAATTAACCAGAATTTACATAGCAGTCACTTCTATCAACAAATCAATACGAAAGTAGATACTTTTTTTTGCCATCACTGACAATGTGGTCATTTTGCCTTAACAAGCAAGTACAAACATTAACATTTTACAGAAATATATATTTATTTAGGTATCAACATAGTGATGACGGGCAGCTGTGGCTCAGTTAGTAGAGTTGGTCACCTCACATCCTGAAGGTCGAGGTTCGATCCCAAGCTCCTCTAATGTCTGATGTGTCCTTGGGCAAGACACTTAACCCCAAGTTGCTCCCACTGCTTTATTGGTGCCGTGTGTATGAATGGAATTAGCTACTTCTGATGGTTTCTTTACACAGCAGCCTCTACCAGCAGTGTGTGAATGTTTAGGTGTGACCTGCGGTGTAAGAGCACTTTGAGTTGTCAGAAGACTAGAAAATGGCTATACAAGCTGATGGCCATTTACCAGGTCCATGACCGGTTGTGCAGCAGTCATATACCATGATCTGCTATGTCAAGAAAGGGAAATAAACTCAAACATGTCATAATACAATTGTATGTGCTTTGTACGAAAGCAAAACTTGCAAGCTGTTTTTTACTAAGGAAAAGGAAAATTCAGTTTGATGTGATGTTATGCCCCCTTTCACCAGAGGACATAGCAACTGAACTGTTTGGTCCCAGTCACAGATTATTTCAACTGGATGATAGGAGCAGGGGTTCAGTTACGTGAGGTAGCTTTTGTAATGTGAAATCTATCCTTCAAGTGGCCAAACTTGCAGTGCACATGAGGTAAAGGGTTGTGTAAGAGTCACCTGTACTGTCTGAGAAGTCATTTAGCTTCATTTTTAAACATTTACTATCAAAGTGTTGTTGTTGCTCCTTAAAGGACGAATATGCGATTTTACAGTCAAGTAAAATAACTGTGAGTCATGACTGTCTACAATGAGTGTGACACCTGAGTCCCGCTGTCTGTGATGTTGTCCGAGCCCTATCTACAGCGTGTTTACATGGACGGGAAGGCCAGCTGGCTCATCCCCTTGCGTAGAAAAGTTGTTAAATTGAGGGACTAGAGAAAAAAAATCAATCAATCAATCAATCAATCTTTATTTGTATAGCGTCAACTCAAAACAAGTGTTATCTCGAGAGCACAATAACTTCAGTCTTCTCTGAGTTAAGTAGCAAGAAATTTCTGGTCATCCAGGTCCTAACGTCCTTAAGGCATGTTTCTAGCTGACATAACTGACTGGTGCCATCGGGCTTCATTGATACATAAAGCTGAGTATCATCTGCATAACAATGAAACTGTATGGAGTGTTTCCTCATAATATTTCCCAGAGGAAGCATATATAATGAGAATTGGTCCAAGCACTGAACCTTGTGGCACTCCATGGCTAACTTTGGTGTGCATAGAGGACATGTACTGAGATTGATCTGATTAATAGGATTCAAACCAACTTAAAGCAGTCCCTGTAATTCCAAGTAAATGTTCTAGTCTGTGCAACAGGATTTAATGGTCAATGGTGTCAAAAGCAGCACTAAGAACCAACAAGACGAGCACAGACAGAAGTCCCCTGTCTGAAACTAGAAGTAGATCGTTTGTAACTCTAACTAGTGCAGTCTCAGTGCTATGGTGGACTCTAAATCCTGACTGAAACTCCTCAAATAAACTGTCGTCATGGAGAAAGTCACACAGCTGTTTAGCTACCACCTTCTCCAGGATCTTCGAGATAAAAGGAAGGTTGGATATAGGCCTATAGTTAGCTAGAGTTCCTGAAACTAGAGTAGGCTTTTTAAGTAGAGGTTTGATTACCGCTACTTTAAATAACTGTGGTACTGAAGCTACAGACCTATTACATATCAGTGGGTGGTAGAGGCCCCTGCGACATTCATATGCCGCTGACGAAGCAGTGGGAGCATTTCGGGGTTAAGTGTCTTGCCCAAGGACACATCGGACATGTTGTTGCAGGAGCCCGGGATCGAACCCCCAACCCTCTAGTTGAGAGATGATTGACTCTACCACTGAGCCACAGCTGCCCACGAACAACGTCCGATCATAGAATTCTTCATTTCAGTACAATGCTTGTCCTTCCTATTTGTGCTGTTAATTGTCTCATCAGTGCTCTTGATACTCAAAAGTGATGATTTTTAACACAACAGATTGTTGATAATATTCCTTCTTTTATGACAAACAACTTAGATTCAGTTAGACTGTAAACAGGTTGTGGTCACAGGGAGGCTAACAGTTCCAAAATATGTCTTTGGTACAAGTCTCAACACAACTGTTGTGTATTTACTTTTGTGATGGTTTATACTGACATTCTGACTGCAATCATATACCTAAAGTTGTTTTCTGTCTTCTTCTCTAGGTCACATCCGGGACCCCAACAACCAGATGCAGGTTGTGAAAAACCTGCGCATTTGTGTCAACAATGTGGCAACGAGTCCAAACACAGCATCATCTGCTCTCAGCCCCGCACAGCGACGGATGCTCAATGAAGTGGTGTTATCTTGCCAGCCACAAGAGGGTGCTGTGTCCAATGTGATAACAGCAGGAGACTATAACCTCAACTTTAGTGGTAAGGTCGATATGCATTTGTAGACTTCCATTCATCCATCCATTCATGGATATATGGATAGATATAGAAATGTATTTATTGTTATACAGATATATAGATACATATGCAGTCAAGATGTTGAAGCTCCAATATCCAAAATCCAAAGAGCTAAGGACATTAAGGCAGCACTCACACTGCTCCAGGACTAACAGGGCCTGAGCACAGTTACCTTTTGTACATATCGCGAGCGCATCGTTTTATCTCACTTAAGTTCTGAAACAAACAGTCAAATGGATCCTCTACAATTTACATATCGCGCAAAAAGAGGTGTTGAGGATGCAACGGCTGCATTTCTTAACCAAGTTTATAAACACTTGGAAACACCATCATCTTATGTGCGTATACTGTTTGCTGATTTCTCATCTGCCTTTAACACTGTCCAGATACAACTATTGGCTGTGAAGCTGTGTAGTATGGGAGTTAACCACACCCTCATTATGTAAATTCATAACTTCCTTTCTGAAAGGCAGCAGTTTGTTACCATCCATGGGAAAAACTCTTCAGTAATTAGCACTCACAATGGGGTACCACAAGGGTGTGTCCTCTCACCTTTGTTGTTTACTTTGTACACCAATGACTGTACAAGTCATCATGACAACTGTAAATTAATTAAGTATGCAGATGATGTTGCTCTGATAGGTCTTTTAAATGACGATGAGACCAATTACAGAGCTGAGCTAGAGAACTTTTACAACTGGTGCTCTGATAACTCATTGATTTTAAATACAAAGAAAACCAAAGAAATTATTATTGATTTTAGAAGACAGTCATCTCTCTCCCCTGTAAATATGAAGGACACAGAAATTGAAATTGTACCAGAGTATAAGTATCTTGGCACAATAATTGACAACAAACTGACATGGAACACCAACACAAAAGCAAGATATGCAAAGGCTCAACAGCGCCTCTATTTTTTGAGGGAACTAAGAAATTTTAATGTTGACAGCACTATGCTGAAATTATTTTACAAGACTTTTATTGAAAGTGTGCTGACCTTTTGTATTCAGTGTTGGGGAGGAGCACTGTCCTTACAAAATAAGAACAAACTGGACAAAGTTGTTAAACTAGGCAGCAAGATAACTGGGAAGCAAATGTACAGCATTTCTTTCCTGACAGACACACTGAATTTAGCCATCAAGATTACAGCTGACCCTCTGCACCCCCTTTGGTCAGAGTATGAACTCTTGAATTCAGGGCACAGGTACAGAATGCCCAGGATGAGGACTAAAAGAGACATTACATCCTTTGTACCGCGCAGAATTCAGCTGCTTAATAAGAACTGATTATACAGTACGAACTCGGCACTCTGCACTTTATTTAACTTGCTGAAATCCCTCATTGAATCATGTGATGCTTTAGTGTGTTTTTATGTGTTCTTATGTGCTGTCCTGTAAATTTTTGTTTGTATTGTGTTTTTTAGCTCTCTGTGCAAGGCAAATTCCCCTAGAGGCAATAAAGGTTTAATTCATTACATAACGTCCTAATACAACACATGAATGGCACATGAATTATGTAATTATGAAGCCTGCTTAGTTTACAAGACAGGCGGACTCAAAAATAAAAGGGATGCACTGTCAGCATCCGCACTTCGGAGAACAACACAGAGAACATGAGCGCTACTTTACTGACTTTGTGTCTTATTCTGAGTCATGTTAGTCAGATACAGACAGAACACTGTGTGATTTCTCCATAATGAAGTCCATGTTGTATACCCGTGCTGGCCCTCGTGCATTAACTTTACTGTCCTGAAGCTCACCTCTTCCAAGCCAGTCGGGGCCGAGGAAGTGTACAGATCGGAGCACTCAGGGCGCGGTCACACTGGCAATTGTGCTGGAAATTTCTGTTAACAATGCAAAAGAAAGGATCATGAGTCAATCAGTCTTTGTTTAGTTTAATTCTTTTTGCAAGTAGAAGGAACAAAGCTTCAGAGTGTCAATACAGTCTGAAGGAAAGCTCGAAGTAATCACAATATGCTTGGGTTTATATACACATGCTTCACAGAAAAACCTTCATGACTATATAAGGATTGCAGATACAGGCGCAATCAAATATCAAATACATTTTGTCATACATTTCAACACGTCGCACAACATTAATGTCAAGGAAACTTCAAGTCTGAGTATCTTTGATATTTAGCTATTTGTGAGAAACCTTCATCCTCGGGTAAAGATAAAACAAGAATATTACGTATTAACTTATTGTAGCATTTCTCAAGCGAGCTGTAAGTAAAATGTGTCCTTGACAGTAAACAGAATTTTTCTATTACACAATCCATACCGTGCCTTACACAAGCACGATTGGCTGCGGCATTCCCCCCGCAGTCACACTGCACCAGGACTAACTGTGCCTAAGCACGGTAACCTCTTGTACATAACATTGTAATACAGCACATGCATTATGGCTTTACGTGATCAAGAAGCGTGCTCAGTTTACAAACAGGCGGACTCGAGAGAAAAAAAAAAGCGATGCGCAGTCGAGTCCGCGTCTGCGCATCGGAGAACAATACAGAGAACATGACAGCTACTTTGTGGCTTATATTGTGTCATGTTAGTCAGATACAGACATGAAACTCTGGATTTCTCCATAATGAATGATGTCAGCGTTGTGTACCTACGTGCTTGTGCTTGTGCATGAAGTGTACCGTGCCGAAGCACACCTCTCTGAAGTGTACCGTGCCGGATCACGACACGGAGCGGTCACACTGACCAAACTAACTGGACTTTAGGATTGAAGCGTGTTCGAGCACGGTACGGATTGCCTAGTGTGAGTGCGTTTTAAAAGATAGGACATGAACCAGGATCTGTGACCTTTGAAGTGAGCACTTTGTGAAAGATGGTCCATAGTCCATCTCTAAAGTCTGACACTTTCATGAACAAGGAAAGTCTTTGAAAAAAAAGAGGCTTTTCCTTAAAGTCTTTTTAAAATTTGCTATTATTTTAAATTGTGACTTCAGACATGTATCTTCTAATTGGGTCTTTAAACAATTAAGCTTATAAATAATGATACAATAAAATGTTGTTGATAGTTTACAATACAATAATCTTCAATCATTTTAAATGACAATCAAATATCCACTAGATATTGTGTGATTCAGAACCATAAATCCAATGACCAAAAGGTACTCTGTCACAGATCAGTGTCAGGCTTTATTTGACTGAAACATGAGGGGACTGAATATTAAGTAAAGAGACAACAGGGTACCCCGTGCACAGCCTAAACACGTTCCCAAGTACGCACAGTTGCAGGAACATACTACCAACCTGAGGAAGCTACAGGCGAAACGCGTTGTTCGCTCATTAGAAATACAGTAAATATTTTCAGTATGCCACAAAGTTTTGATTGACTTTTCATTAAGTAAGTAGTATTAAGATGTGATGGTGCTTTCAGAGAAAATGTCAGTTTTGTTATGCGTGATTCATGTCTGACAAAGTTTTGAGTTTTGAACACAATCTGAACCAGATTTAAAATAATATGAAAAAGATTTTGTTCCACATGATAAATGAGTGCATGTCAGTAAGCGTTTGAGTGCGTGCCAAAAATATATATATATATTTTTTTTATGCCTTTATTAGCGGTAGGAAAGTGGATCGATTTAAGAATTGGGGAGAGAGAGAGAGTGGAAAACGACATGGGAAAGGAGCCCCAGGTTGGACTTGAACCAGGGTCACCTGCTTGATCCTAACTTTTCTCCTCCTCTGCTAGTCATGGCTCAAACTTAATTTTAACAGCACTACAAATCAAAATTCATCTCCACGAATCTTCAAAATTGATCACATCCTCAGTTTTCTTCACTATAGGCTACACATTGCTACATTTCTGTAATTTAAATAATGATAATACAAGCAGTATCTGAATTCCCTTTTTATTTAGAAAGTGCTTTGAAAAATCTGAGTTCAACTGAGTGTTTTTCGAGAAGCTGCATCATTTCAACAACAGTATTTGTTAGCCCCCCATCAGGTACATCCACTTTACCAATAATATCATACATACCCATACTGTTCATTTAGCAGATAGGTGTATACTGGTTGCTGCTGCACAGCATGCTGTGTAGTCAAAAGAAACACCAAAGGAGGCGCGTGTGGTTAGGAGCTACAGTGTCTCACAAAAGTGAGTACACCTTACATTTCTGCAAATATTGTATTATATCTTTTCATGGGACAACGCTGAAGAAATTACACTTTGATACAATGTAAAGTAGTCAGTGTACAGCTTGTATAACAGTGTACATTTACTGTCCCCTCAAAATAACTCAACACACAGCCATTAAGGTCTAAACCACTGGCAACAAAAGTGAGTACACCCTAAGTGAAAATGTCCAAATTGGGCCCAATTAGCCATTTTCCCTCCCCGGTGTCATGTGACTTGTTAGTGTTACAAGGTCTCGGGTGTGAATGGGGAGCAGGTTTGTTAAATTTGGTATTATCACACTCTCACTCTCATACTGGTCACTGGAAGTTCAACATGGCACCTCATGGCAAAGTTGTACTCTGAGGATCTGAAAAAAAGAATTGTTGCTGTACATAAAGATGGCTTAGACTATAAGAAGATTGCCAACACCCTGAAACTGAGCTGCAGCACGGTGGCCAAGACCATACAGCGGTTTAACAGGACAACAGGTCTCGCCATGGTCAACCAAAGAAGTTGAGTGCACGTGCTCAGCGTCATATCCAGAGGTTGTCTTTGGAAAATAGACGTATGAGTGCTGCCAGCATTGCTGCAGAGGTTGAAGGGGTGGGGGGTCAGCCTGTCAGTGCTCAGACCATATGCTGCATACTGCATCAAATTGGTCTGCATGGCTGTCGTCCCAGAAGGAAGTCTCTTCTAAAGATGATGCACAAGAAAGCTCGCAAACAGTTTGCTGAAGACAAGCAGACTAAGGACATGGACTACTGGAACCATCTCCTGTTGTCTGATGAGACCAAGATAAACTTATTTGGTTGAGATGGTGTCAAGCGTGTGTGGCGGCAACCAGGTGAGGAGTACAAAGAGAACAAACACACCTCCAAGACGACCACTGCCTTGCTAAAGAAGCCAAGGGTAAAGGTGATGGACTGGCCAAGCATGTCTCAAGACCTAAACCCTATTGAGCATCTGTGGGGCGTCCTCAAACGGAAGGTGGAGGAGCGCAAGGTCTCTAACATCCACCAGCTCCGTGATGTCGCCATGGAGGAGTGGAAGAGGATTCCAGTGGCAACCTGTGAAGCTCTGGTGAACTCCATGCCCAAGAGGGTTAAGGCAGTGCTGGAAAATAATGGTGGCCACACAAAATAATGACACTTTGGGCCCAATTTGGACATTTTCACTTAGGGGTGTACTCACTTTTGTTGCCAGTGGTTTAGACCTTAATGGCTGTGTGTTGAGTTATTTTGAGGGGACAGTAAATGTACACTGTTATACAAGCTGTACACTGACTACTTTGTAGCAAATTGTCATTTCTTCATTGTTGTCCCGTGAAAAAATATAATAAAGTATTTGCAGAAATGTGAGGGGTGTACTCACTTTTGTGAGATACTGTATGTCTTCAAACACAGCTCAGACTGCAACTTAGTGTGCTTGTCTAAGTTTGCAGCGACGGACAACAGCAGACTGTTACGTTACTGACAGGAACATTTCTCATTGTTGTCACCTGTAACTAGACGGTTATCAGTATCGGGTCCGATATTAAAGTAATTAACGTATCGGATATCAGACTGATGGTGCCGATCCACGTCACAGATCAAGAAGGATGGTAGTGCACTTTAAACATTCTCACTTCGCTCAGTCGCGCCTCGAAGACATTCAGACTGAACTGTAAGAAGTGTCCACAAATTGTCTCCATGACAACGTTCAGACGAGATGTAACAAGATCAACAGTATAATTCTTACTCTTCAGTAAGGGTTTACTTCATCTTTGTGTAGCCTCACACATACTACCAACAACAACAATAACAATATTAGTTGTGATATAAAACTTGTATTTTATATAAGTTTATAGAAACTTATAAAACATTTGTATGGACACATGTGTATGGTAAGTGGATCGGTGCCTCTCCAGCTGATACCTGCATGTTAAATACAGACTGGGTGAGAGGAAACGGAGAAATGTCATGTTTGAAACAAAGTAACCATACACAATGAAATATCAACACTTCACAACATGTTTCTGCGTGATGCCCTCAGAAACGCTGGGTATAGATATATGGGTATAGATATATTTCCAGAGACTGAATTGATCTCCTATATGTTCAGGGAATGATCTGCAGGTCACATGCCCTACAGTAAATGTGTGGAGTGAGCTGATCGGATCACGTTTCTACTGTGACCTATTTGGAGTTATTTTCTACAAACTATAAACACTGCCATTTTATCTATTCATTACTTCAACTTAATTACCTTTTGTGTTTTTTTTCCACTTGCATGGATAAATCTTAGGTAAGAGCGTTCTTGAACTCGACCCAGTAACACAACCATGACCAGTCTCTCTAAGGGAAACAGTCCTATAGTCCTTTTTGTTCTTTAAAGGTATAATATGTCACATTCTAAACATAAGTCATAAATCAGAAATACCCTATGGCAAATGATCTTGGAGTAATGACTTCCTACAAAGAGAGTCCTACAATATTTGGCGCATGAAGAGGGGAGTGCTGAGGGAGAGAGGAGGTACCACCAACTACAAGTTTTGTTTTGGTCTTAGAGGCTGGTGCGACATCTACTAGACATCTCCTCTTAGTTGCATGTTATACCTTTAAATAGGTCAAATATCAAAATCAGAGATCAAAAAGAATGAAGTATACAGAGAGACTAGTTATGGGTGTCTGTTGTTGTTCCTTCCTTTCTTGCCTTACTGTGCCTTAATGTCCTGTAGTGCAATCTTACTTGCCTCTTATCAATAGTTTGTCGTAGTCAGTCTGTCAGGAAATACTCTGAATGTTACCTAGAACATTAGACTAGAATAAAAGGTACTGGCTTTGCACTACATTAAGATATTACTTTTTGTTCTGTTTTTTCATACTGCACAGTGTTTCCCCTAGGTTTACAGCGTTGGGGGGGTGGGGGGGACACGCCGACACCAACACTTGAAGGAATCTTGGTGTTCATGTGTTACTTTTAATGATAGCTGTCCTTTTCTATCGGAAAGGTATCCTTAAGTGACTTATTTCCCTGATTACGGACTCTATCCACTATCCTATCTCTATAATAAATGCACAAAAACCCCCCCCAAAAAAATCTTTAAAAAAAACAAAACTTGACTTTCAAGGGCGGGCCGCCCCCCTAATATAATGATAGGGGAAACACTACTGCATACTAAATTCAAACTGAGTTGTAAATTACTACAATGACCTGTAGTCTTAGGCCCCATGTCCACCTTTCTTGTAGTTAAATTGAAAATGATAATAGACAGCCAATCAGAGAGATTCGTCTCACCAACCGCACAGAGGCCGACCGATATTGAATCGTCCAAAAAAAAGGCAGATGGGGACCGATGGGTAGCCCACCGATTTCCTTGGTGTGTCAGGGCCTTAACAATGACAGAGTGTGCATTTCTTGTAGTTAAACTGAAATAGCCTGATATTGTCCATCTGTGTCAATCCTCTATGAAACTTCTCCCTTGTCCACCTTGACCTTCTGTAAATTCTTACTGTATACCATGGAGACCTTGAAGAAAAAGGGGTTTTGCTAACATCACTCCTGGTTCTCTGCTCCTAACTATCAGATCACTCTGTAAAAGCTAGCAACCCTTGGTACAGTGCCTGGAGAGAAACACTGTGGGAACTCAGCAACTCAAAGCACTATACAGGTATCTTTGTCTGCTGGTTGGTATGTAGGTTATCTATTGTCCCCTTAGCTCTGCTGCACTAACCTTGCTCCACTCCCTCTAGTTTGCATTAGCTGCCCCATCTTGTTGCCCTTCTATGCCAAAAGTGGTGAATTCTTTGTGTAAAATTGCTGGTAGCATGATGTTACAACTCTGTGTTTTTGACCTGTGGGAAAGTGAGTCAACAAAGCAAAGCATACATTCACATTTCAGTATATAAACTAGTATTAGGGATGCACGGTGGTGCAGTGGTTAGCGCTGTTGCCTCACAGCGAGGACGTTCCTGTGGACAGGAGCCTCTCTGTGTGGAGTTTGTATGTTCTCCCTGTTCATGTGTGGGTTCTCTCCTGGTACTCCATCTTCCTCCCACAGTCCAAACACATGCTCGTTAGATTAACTGCTGACTCTAAATTGTCCATAGGTTTGAATGTGAGTGTGGCTGGTTGTCTGTTTCTATATGTCAGCCCTGTGATTGACAGGCAAATAGTCCAGGGTGTACCTCGCCTCGGGGGGAGGGGGTTCTGTGTCTTGCTCAAGGGCACCTCAGCAGTGCTCAGAAAGTGAACTGGCACCTCTCCAGCTACCAGACCAATTTCCAGACTTTAACCGGCGACCCTCCAGTTCCCAACCCAAGTCCCTGCAGGCTGAGCTACTGATTTTACACACAAACCTCCACCCATACACACAATGAATTTTCAGTAGTGGTACATTCCAAATGATTTTACTCTCAGATACTGTGGCATTGAACTGATTAAACAGTCCTGTGACTGAGATGTCAATTCTCTGTCAAAGGCATTTTAGATTTACACCCTGGACACTGACTTCAAAGGGGTTAAAAGAAGAGTTTGATTTGAGGCTGTTTCTATGACGATTGTGTTGAGTCTCATCTGCAGCTCTATACCCTTCCATGTGGATTCAACACACTGTTTTATAAATGACATCAGGCAGGCCATAATAAAAACAGCGTTTAATCTTTAATATTATTGTTGTGTTTGCTCAGTAAACATGGGAAAGCTACCAAACATACGACTGCTGAGATATTGATAACTGAATGTGTGTGTATATGTTTTGGTCTTCATGCTTTTGGATTTACACTGATATAAAACATATTCATGGAATATGTAATGACTCACAGACTAGACAGGGACTACAGTCACACGTTGTATGGGATCACAGATGAGCAGAAAGTGGTACAAACTACATGTGGTTGATATTGAATAATAATGCTGATCTTTCTTCCTTCAGTTACTCAGAAAACAGCCCTCTAAAGACCTTTGCTGTGTAGTATTAGTGCATAATATGATATAAACCACAATGTCTGCCATCATATCTGTAAGGAAATCCTTGTGATTATCAGTCTCTAGTGGGGACTACAGATACAATTATTAGATTTTATACTAAAATCATAAATTCAAATTTTTGATTTGAATAACTTTCCTAAAATACTGGCTACTTTTGTTTGATGAATATCTAATTTTATTTTTTTCTAGCGACCACACCCTGGTTCGAAACCTACAGGGAGAACTTCCTGCAGTCTATGCCTGCCTCTGAACATGAGTTCCTCAATCACTACCTTGCCTGTATCCTTTCCTTCCCTGTAACAGAACAAAAAACTGGCCACTGAAAAGTCATGAAAAGTAATTAAAAAAAAGGTTTCACAGTGTCCTGGGGCCAGATTCACAAACATTTCTTAAGATGAAACTGAGGGAAGATTCTTAATAAAGAAGTTAGGAAGTTCTTTGGAATGTTCTTACGTATAATTCCTGATTATTTTCTTAAGAACGTCTTTATTTTGGCACTTCTGAACTTCTCAGATGCTATAGGGCAGGCTCTTATGCCTACAGTATGCCTATATACAGTTCATTGGGTGTAGCATCATTGACTAAAGGTTATTTAACTATTAAAATAAGCACTTTTGTCAACATTATTGCGGTTACTTAAATAAATAACCGAGTAAAGGAAAATATTTTAATATTAGTTAGTTCCTTTTGGATAACGGAAATGAGTGTAAAATGAACTGTCTTATGTGCTAGCTTATGTTCAGGAGAACCAGAGACATGAGACTTAAACCGAAAACAATGGTGACTAGCTAAGATTATTAATAAGTTGACAAATTTAGTCAAACTGAAAATCCTAATGGCTTTTATAAAATGTGTTTAAATGAATGAATTTTGTCTGAAGAAGACATTTTTTTTCTTAAAGAGGACATATTATCCTCCTCCTCCACCTTTTCAAACCAGCTCTCTCAGAACGCTCCGTTTTGGTGTGTGTGTCTCTTTAAATGCAATGAGTCTCCCCCCCCCCCTGAGTTTTCCTGGTAGACATCACTCCTTCACTAGCGAGAATAAAAATGGCCGACCTGCGTTAAAGTTTAGCTCTAGGCTGGGGGTGGAGTCCATGGGTGGAGATACCAGGGGAGGGGAGGGGATTTTTTTATTACCAGAATCCCACTGTGACATCACAAGGAGAGCACATTTGAAACGGAGCGTTTTTCTCTGTGTTGTAAGACTTATGCAGACCACAAACAAAGGACTGGATGGG
Organism: Labrus mixtus; assembly: GCF_963584025.1. Classification (NCBI taxonomy): domain Eukaryota; kingdom Metazoa; phylum Chordata; class Actinopteri; order Labriformes; family Labridae; genus Labrus; species Labrus mixtus. The sequence goes on along the minus strand of NC_083614.1, from coordinate 2,104,275 downwards.
TTTATTTCACATTTTGTGGGTCAGTAGACACTCAGGTTACCCAAATATATGTTCAAAAAACACTGTAGAAGTGGATTTTTCAGAATATGTCCCCTTTAATAATGTTTTGTGAATGCGGCCCCTGGTTCAGTCGTAGCATCAGTTATGTCTTAGTCTCTGGGAAAAATAGTGTTGAGTGAGTGTATGCTATTTATTAATGACCACAGAAGAGCCCAACACGCCGACTGCAAGAAGACTATGAGGAAGAAGGGGAGTGTGTTGACATACAGCATCACTAGTGGTGAGGTGGTCATTATCATCCTCACTGGACATTTTATAGAATTGTTTGTCAGTCTAGGTGAAAACAGCTTCGCTTGTTCCCATAGGCGCTCTGGGCTCAGTGTATCTGTTCTTCATTAGTGGATCTAATCTCCTGTTGTTTCCTTGACTAACGGTCCTGTCAGGCCTATTGGTTGTGTCCTCCACAGAGTCAGTCCCTGTGGAGCAATTCCTCAAGCTCTCTCAGGAGCAGCACAGGATTCAGCACAGTGGAGAATATACGAACCCGAGGTGGTTTATTCCCAACACGCTCAAGTACTACGTCTTACTGCATGACATGAACGAGGGGGATGAACAGAGGTAACAAAGTTTCTTCACAGATGCATTTATAGAGAATTGCAGATGTGGAAGTTTGTGTTGTAGTATACTAAATAGCTTTGCACTATTTAAGATTGTGTAACATAATAATAATTTTCTTAGCTGACATAGTCCATGTTATACCATTTCACTGTTAAACAACTTCAAATGACACAACTTCTGGTTTGGAGATTGTTGTCCTTTTGTACTTAAACACAATTATTAAAACTTACTCAATGCATGATCAGATAAAAGATGGACAGTTGTTAAGAAAATGCAGAGCTAATGTTAAAATGGTTCATACTTTGTATTGGTTTTGTTTTAGTAATAGTAAGTGTTCTCTCCTCCTCTCCAGGGCAGAAACTGTGTATGAGGATATGAAACAGAGGTACGGTTCTCAGGGCTGCTACCTTTTGAAAATGAACTCTCGTACATTCTCAGATGAAGTAGATGAACAGATTCCAGACCCCTGGAGTCAATATCTTCACAGGAGTAATCTGCAAAACCAGGTAAGTTACTGCGCCTTCCTCTGTGTGCTCGGTGGTCTGCCTTGCAGCGCTCGCCTACTGTCACATTAAAATACACTGGAAATTAAAGCAAGTTAAAGTACCTCACAAAACTGCAACATCCATGCTGTAGAGTTATGATGAACTTGTTTCTTTCTCCCAAAGCCTTGGGAACATTGAAACAATGTCCTTCATCAAAAGGATGAGCTAATTACACTGTAATCAGCCTAAACATTAGTGCTTTCACGGTAAGTGAAGGTGTATCCAGCTTGAATCTGTCACAGCAGGATTGGTCACTTTTCAGGAGAGAAGATTGCTTGAATAGGTATTTAAGAGAGATAGATAAAAATGTCAGCCACCAATGGCAACACACAGCAACCTCTCTCTTTGATTTTAGGAAAAATAAATCTGACAATTAAGTGTTTGCTTGAATTTACACCACTGTTGAAATGATCAACTCCTTTAAGTTCTTCATCAAGATCACTGACTCCTTCTCCTGGTCCTTGAACATAGAAGAGGTAGTCAAACTGGTACAACAGGTGTCTTAAGGAAAACTGCAAGTCCACAAGAACTCAATCTATCATTTTCTGCAGAGCATCTATTGAAAGCATTCTTACAGGGAGAATACTAATGGAACAGTAACTTAAACTTATAAAGAGGTCTGTAAAAAATGCTTAAAAAATCGTTGGCTCACTGCTCTGGCTGGTACAGAACATTTACACCACCCACTGCAAGAGAAAGGCATTACACATCTCACAAGACTCCACCCACCTGGTACACCGTCTGTTTTCCTAACTTTCTCCAGGAAAATCTTGACAGTGCATCAGAGCACGAACCACCAGGCATTCAGACCACTAAACATTAGCACTTGGCGTATGTGTGTCTCTGATATCTATTTATTGTAGAATGTTATATTGCTGTCTTTGATTCTAATAAAGCTACTAATTTATAGAGCCCGACCGATTAATCGGCCAACCGATAATATCGGCCGATATTCGCTTATCAACTGACTATCGGTATCGGCTAATTTTATCACCAATATGTGCTAATATTCTAACATTTATTCACCAGTCAAAAAGCATTTAATTTGAGTATCATTGTATTACACTAGCAGTTCTCTGTCACCAGCAGAGGGTGCTATAAGGATTACAACAAGCATCATCACTCTCTGGAGTGTCGAGCGGTGATGCAAGTACATGCACAGTTACTCTACAGTTGAGTGACAGTCTTGTCTTCATTTGATTTCCACAAGTGTTTGATAACTGCATCTGAGGGATCAACACAATAAATGTCTATCTCTACAGATCTAAGAAAGATGTTGGTTGATATATCGATATCTGTAGAAATGCCATATCGGTCAGGCCCTACTAATTTATTTCTTGTATTTATTTATCACTGTTGGTTTCAAGGGATGAGAAGGTGTCTGGGGGAAAAATGAATTTCATTACATTGACTGTACTCGACTGACAAGAAGACTAGGCGGCTGGACAAGCCCCCCCCCCCCGTTTTCCTGGTAGACATCACTCCTCTGTAGCGAGAATAAAAATGGCGGACCTGCGTTAAAGTCTAGCTCTAGGCTGGGGGTGGAGTCCATGGGTGGAGAAATCAGGGGAGGGGAGGGGATTTCTTTTTTTTACCAGAATCCCACTGTGACATCACAAGGAGAGCACATTTGAAACGGAGCGTTTTTCTCTGTGTTGTAAGACTTATGCAGACCACAAACAAAGGACTGGATGGGTTTATTTCACATTTTGTGGGTCAGTAGACAATCAGGTTACCAAATATATGTTCAGAAACACTGAACAAGTGAATTTTTCAGAATATGTCCCCTTTAATGTATATGACAAATAAACTGAATTGAACTGAATCCACCAGGGGAATTGGTCTGATATGCCATCAGTAAAAGCTGAGCATGTAGTAACCTCTTATTCCTTTTTTACAGGACATTCTTGATGATTTAGCTCCAAGTGTCAACAGTGCTGATTGTGAGAATGACATCAGCACAGCTGAAGTGGACTACCATCAAACAACAGACAAAGGTCAGTCAGCTGAGAGTTATACAATTAACTCACTAAACATTACTTCCAGGGATATAGTAATTCATTTGAGCATTCACCCTTCTGAGTGCTCTGCCTTTTTTGTGCGGCCGCTCCGAGCGCTCAAGTTTAAAATCTTTCAACTTTTCAGAAAGACTCTGTTGACGTCACCGGCGTTCTTTTCCAAATTTTTGATATTCTTTGTAATTTTGCCGCTTATTGATCGTGTCTTGTACCCACATCCTCTTTGCTCCGTGTCTGATCTGGAAATAAACGACCTCAAATATAAATCATGCAGTAAAAAGTAACAGAGCCGTGTCGGTCACACAACGGGCGTTGTCAACAGACTGTTGTCATGGAGACAGGACGGACCTGCAGCGCTTTTCTTCTCAGCGTATTAACGCTTCAAGTTAGAGCTCTCAAGCACAGAACCAGAGCTTTTCTGCCCGGAGAAAACGCTAGGTGGACATGGGGCCTTATAGTGAGGCTAAAAAATGATCACTAGTTAACTTGTAAAAGCCACAAAGTCCACTAGTTGAACTTTTGCAACCATTTGGAAAGTCGTTTGAGCGTTTATTTGATATCCCTGATATCAGTCTAAAGTTTGCTGCAGTTTCCTGCATACAATATATACAGTACAAATACAGTATATTATCAACGAGAACAATCTACTTATATTAAACCTGGGAAAAAAACACAACATTTGACACAGCCATGAATGAACTTAGTATGCAACACTGTTTCCTCTCAGATGGGGTACCCAACAGTCTGGAAAGCCATCCCCTGCAGCTTGACACGGTCAGCACCTCTGGCAGCCTCTACACCCTCGGTGCTGTAAACACTGACCCAAAGACAGGTGCAAGAGATCCAGAAAGCCTGTTGGGGATATCGGGAAGCCATGGGGTGTGCCTGACCTTGAATGACCATGACCACATCAGACAATTTCTCCAAGAGTTCACCTTCAGAGGCCTGCTGCCACACATAGAGAAGAACATCAGACAGCTCAATGACCAGGTAAAACTGCAAGTTGTTCGATTTCAACCTAAAATTATCCATAAAGAGAGACATAGAATAACAAAAGGAATCTTGAAAGCTTATATCAAACTTTCAAAACTAAAGCTGATTGAATTGATTACATCAACCTGAAGTTTGATGTACAGTGACATTGAGAAATTAGTTGTAGATTTTACTGTATGTGGTCAATTAGGATTTGATACGTATCAGTTTTTTGTATTGCTGGTTTACAAAGTTGCTGATAGAGCTCAGAGCTAGCCTTATCTTGATAGATAAAAAGTCATGAATCCGAGGTCTCCTTATTTTTGCTGGTTGTTAGTAGTTAGGATCAGGGAATATTCATTTTCTACCGTTGTGAAAGTTCCCTGGAGAGTTGGGCCAGCCTGGCAGTGTGACCTCGGCTCAAAGGGATGGAATCGGAAACTACAGACAGATGGCCACAGACATTTGCAGATCTCAAGCCAGCAGGATAGTAGAAAAAGTCACAAATGAAGAGATAGGCAATAATGAGGCCAGGCGAGGCATGCGGAAAATTTCACTGAAGAAAAGTGTAGCGCCTGCAGAGTCAGAATCCTCTTTGTACACACCTCCATTCATTGCTTCCTCCGTCATCCACCCACATTCATCTCACACACCAATGGAAAACAGCCACAGTGCCCGCGAAGTCTGAATCCGTCCTCCAGGAAGGGCATTTGTATAGGGCAAGTCACCGGTGATCGGCGCGGATAGTCATTGGAAAAAAGTCAGTGAAGGAGAAGGTTACCTCGGCATAGAGCATGATTGAAAGTTCGTGTTATAGCCGTTTGTTAAAATCTTCGTCGCTGGAGGTCCGTTGCTGTCAGGCCGGCTATCTGTTGGATTTGTTATTTCCCTGTTCCTGGTGGATCATCTGTTCCCTGGAGTCAGGAGATGCCAGAGGAGAAAAGCCCAATTCTGACTTAAACCTGCTGACTGACTTAAAAACTTCGGTACCGTGAGTACCTGGTGTGTCTTTTGTTTCTTTGTGTTTTGATTGTTGCACCGTGAAGAGAGACGCTGGTTTTTCCTTTCAAGTTTGTTTCCTCATTTGTTTTCGAGGCCCGCGGTAAAACCCGGAGCGGAGTTTTTGTTTTGTATTTGAACATTGAACTGAAATGGAATGAACTGTGGGTTGTGGGTTACCGGAGCAGACTTTTGCTGGAAGGGACTGAACTTTGAGTTACAAACACAGACTGTGAAACGCGCACGCACAGTGCTCACATTCATTTTGTTGCAGTGTGGTTGATGCCTGTGATAATATATATATTTGAAATCCCATTGTTGTTTTGTTTGATTGGTTTTTGCTCTTGCTTAGCTCCTATTTTGTGCAGGTTGACTATTTTTTTGTTTGCATTTAATTTTTATTTGTCAGACTTGACTCTGACTGGCACCCCAAAATTAAAACCTTGTCAAACCCGCTACAAAAGTATTTTTTTCTGCTCTCAAAGCTGAAATTTAAATTCATAAACATGCTATTTGCATGCTCAATGTTATGCTTATATGAAAGAATATTAAGGATTAATGTACATTAACAAAGTGGTGTAAGTATTAAGGGATTCCTTCACACATTCACAAATATGAGTGTGCATATTAATGTTAGTTTTCATATTGCATCAATCATTTCCATTAGCTTATGAGAACAACCCTACAGTAGCTGTTTGATGATTAACTCAGCTGGACTGTTGCTGTTTAACTAGATTGCTCAAATATATGATCTGTCTCTCTGCCCACAGTTGGTCTCCAGGAAAGGTCTGAGTCGGTCTCTGTTCACTGCCACCAAGAAGTGGTTTGGCGGGGGCAAAGTTCCAGAGAAGAACATCAGTGAACCAAAGAGCACGTGTGGCCTCCTGTAAGCCTTCTTACATCTTAACCCATTCTGACTCGAGACTTAAAAATGGCTTCTTTTTATTTATACACATCATAAACACTTGTTGGTTTGACCTCTTACATCTGTAATATTAGATATCCTCCAGAAGCCCCAGAGCTGCAGATCAGGAAGATGGCCGACCTATGCTTTCTGGTTCAGCACTATGAGTTGGCTTACAACTGTTACCACACTGCCAAGAAAGACTTCTTGTCAGACCAGGCCATGCTGTATGCTGCAGGAGCATTGGTGAGAATCACACACAGCCATCTTTCTATATTTCCCCATGAGGGCTATGTTTAAATAATATACACTTATCATTAAGTTGCATTTAGGTACCCCTGGTCTCAAGCTATCCTTCTTAACAGGGAATTCAACTTCAGATTAATTCAGTGCAGCATGACAGAAGCAACTTCCAGTTAGTGTTTTCATTTTCTCCGTTTATTGATGCTGTGGAGCTGCACGGTGGTCCAGTTGTTAGCGCTGTTGCCTCACAGCGAGGAGGTTCCTGGTTTGAATCCCCGTCTGACAGGAGTCTCTCTGTGAGGAGGTTCCTGGTTTGAATCCCCGTCTGTCAGGAGTCTCTCTGTGAGGAGGTTCCTGGTTTGAATCCCCGTCTGACAGGAGTCTCTCTGTGTGGAGGTTCCTGGTTTGAATCCCCGTCTGACAGGAGTCTCTCTGTGTGGAGTTTGCATGTTCTCCTCGTGCATGTGTGGGTTCTCTCCTGGTACTCCATCTTCCTCCCACAGTCCAAACACATGCTCGTTAGGTTAACTGCTGACTCTAAATTGTCTGTAGGTGTGAATGTGAGTGTGGCTGGTTGTCTGTCTCTTTATTTCAGCCCTGTGATTGGCTGGTGATCAGTCCAGGGTGTAACCCCGCCTCTCTGGACCCTATACTTTCATGATAACTATTTGTCCTCATGTTTTTTGCATTCATACCTCCTAACTCGGTAGGAAATGGCTGCAGTGTCAGCGTTTCTGCAGGCTGGAGCTCCTCGACCGTACCCGGCACACTACATGGATACTGCGATACAGACGTACAGAGATGTCTGCAAGTATGAACTAACTGCCTTTTTATGTCTTCACATTTTATTTAAAATCAGTATAATGGTATCTGGTTATTCTGTTTTTGCAATGTTACATATAGTTTCATATTATCCTGATATATCTGTGTATGTTAAATGGTATACTGTGTGTTCACTTCTTAAGAATATGAGTAGAGGTCTATGGTGAATCTCATTGTTTTGGATTCATAAATCCCATCTGACAATTTGCAAACTATTGATCACAATTGAAACAATCCATGTTGTTTCTAGGTAATAACTAATCACTTACTTCGTTGCAAGATAATTTACAGTCCTGATTTTGAGGCTGCCTCTAGTTCTGCATCCTTATTCTGTACAAAACTGTCTAATGGTGCTAATCTTTTGGTAAAACCTAATGCTAGTTTACTTGTCTCAAAATTTACAAAAACGCTTGGGAAGCTTACCAACCCCTCCTCACTATGATGTTGCCTTTTGAGGAGACTCAACATTGCACAATGTGTCTCAAATTTTGTTTAATTGAAGTCGATTTTATCAAATTAATTGGCTTTCAACTTGTAATTTAACAACTCTATCACACCGACTGTCAAAGTAATACCTGTGTATTAGTTAAAGGCAGGGTTGGTCATTTCCTCCAGATCCACTTTTTCAGATTTTGGTGTAAATTGTCTTTAGGTCCTGACAGAAATGAATAACTCATGTTCTCTGAAAAAGAAACAAAGAAAATCTGTCATCTGTATCAGTCTGTAAAAACTTCAACCAATGTCTGCCACGAGGTACCAATCTGATGAACCAATCAGACGCCTCCCTGCTCGTTCTCTACCTCTTGCATGCTCTAGCCCACACTCAAAGCATGAGCTGATGACGGAGTTTATACTGTGAGTTTATCGTTGTCCATTGTTAGTAGTGAAATTATGGAAGCGATTAGTGATCAAAATTCAAATGATAAAGCTAATTTGAAAATTCAAATGCATAACAGAAATGCTTTTTAATTTTCAGAATATGAGTGTATTATTTGACTCAAAAATAAAATGATGATTAATTTATCTAATTTGAATTTTAGTTTTCAACTTCAAAAATGCACATTCTTTGACTAAATTAAAATGAGGAAGAAAATGACATTTGCTTTATCATTTTCAAAAAATGCCCCGCTAAATCTGTATCATAATTCAAATGAAAAAGCTAATTTTAAAATGAAAATACAGTAACAGAAACACGTTTTAATTTTCAGAATATAGGTGCTTTATTTGACCTATATTTAAAATGAATATTCAGTCATCCAGTTTGCATTATACTTTTACTCTCTTATGTATGCATATTGTATGACATCATTCAAATGAAAACTAAAAGGTCTTTGGCTTTTCGTTTTCATACTTGCCGTGCTAAAAAGTGATCATAATTCAAACCAACTCGAAAACGAAATGGCAAAGTGGACGGCGCAGGAAAGTGATGTCAGACTCCAGCTCCCAGGCAGGCGGACGTAATGTTTACAGTCTATGAGGCGAGCGGACAGAACGCGCAGTACAATGGGTGGCGGGGTGAATCTTTAACACTAGGGCAGACTTTAGTTCACACTGTGATACAGGTGGCGATCGGAGTGTTTTTTTTAGCGCACACTGAACTTTCAGCGAGCATGACGCAGCAGCTTTATAACCAGAGCTGCCAAGTCTCACGCGTGACACCATGCCCACTATCTCTGACCGTGAGAGTCACTCAGCATCTGCATGCCGTGAAATTCACACAGACGTGTCCTAAGACCGGTTTATTGATAGATTATAGATCACTCTCTTCTCTGCTTAACTTAGTTACATTAAAAAAGATTATCGATTGAATTTTCTGTTTCAAATAATCTCTCCAGCTCTCTGCACAAAGTGTCTCTCATCCTCTGTGCGTAATGGCACACACTCTCGACCGACTGCATGAGCTCTCTCTCCCTTTCAGAGTATAAGAATAATCAACTACAACGCCAAAATTGAATCAAAATCAGGGCAACAACTAGTTTGGAGCTTGTACCAGCGTTAAAGATTCACCCATCGTACTGCGCGTTCTGCCTGCTCTCCTCATAGACTGTAAATATTACGTTAGCCTGCCTGGGAGCTGGAGTCTGATGTCACTTTCCTGCGCCGTCCACTTTGCCATTTCGTTTTCGAGTTGGTTTGAATTATGATCACTTTTTAGCACGACAAGTTTGAAAATGAAAAGCCAAAGACCTTTTCGTTTTCATTTGAATTATGTCATACAATATGCATACAAAGAGAGTAAAAGTATAATGCAAACAAATAAAACGTGTTTCTGTTACTGTATTTTCATTTTAAAATTAGCTTTTTCATTTGAATTATGATACAAATTTAGCGGGGCATTTTTTTTAAATGATAAAGCAAATGTCATTTTCCTCATTTTAATTTAGTCAAAGAATGTGCATTTTTGAAGTTGAAAACTAAAATTCAAATTAGATAAATTAATCATCATTTTATTTTTGAGTCAAATAATACACTCATATTCTGAAAATTAAAAAGAATTTCTGTTAATGCATTTGAATTTTCAAATTAGCTTTATCATTTGAATTTTGATCACTAATCGCTTCCATATAAAATAGTCACATTTTTTTAAATGGTAAAGTTGAGTGTTGAGAATGAGACAACGTAATGGTTCTCGTCCATGTAAGTGAGGGGGCGTGGCTTTAGAGGGAGCACAGAGGAGAGGGTGGGTGTGTAGATGGAGCACTGAGGGAATGCTACTTTCAGAATCATGCTAGTTTTCCAAAAATGACCAACCCTGCCTTTAATATTCTCCTTTAACTTCCATCATCCTTTCAGAGATTTGTTCTGTGTGAATTGTAGTTTTGATTCTTTTTCTTCTGTTCTCTGTAGAAACATGGTGCTTGCTGAGCGCTGTGCTTTACTCAGTGCTGAAATCCTGAAGAGTCAGAGCAAATACTCAGAGGCTGCAACTCTTCTCATTAAGATGACTAGCGAGGTGAGGAAACACGCTTAGAGGCAGAAGCTCAGTCCGTAGGGACTTGGAGGGTTGCCGGTTCAAGTCCCGGTGCGGACCAAAAATATGGACGTTGTTCTGGTAGCTGTAGAGGTGCCAGGGCACTTCCTGAGCACTGCTGGGGTGCCCTTGAGCAATGTGTAGCAGCTCCACTAATGCATGTCCACAGGTCCTGTTTGTGTATGTGTGATAATGACATAATGGAATTATACACTGCTAGACAATCAAAAATTACTTCAACCTTCACTTGGGAATGACATTTGTGAAATTTTGAACTACGTATTGGATTGAAAAATCTTTATTGTCCCCGAGGGGCAATTTGGTTTGCAACAGAGGTCCAAACAGGCAACACATATCCTAAAAAACAGCACAAAGACATAAATACTTAACTACCATGGATATCATCATGATGGACGTGAGTGAGATAAGGGACTAACAGTACATAGTTAAGTGTACAGGCAACAATGCTTACAGATTATTTAGAAACCCAACAGTTGATGGAACAAACGACCTCAGGTCTCGTTAGATTTAGCCCTCCTAACAGAAGTGAACCTCCTCCCTGTCGGGAGAAGTCTAAATGCTGCATGCAGAGGGTGCTGAGGGTCTTCCAAGATGGCCTTTGCCTTCTGAGTGGGTCTTTCTTGAAAAATATGGCATATAACCAGCATATCATCACAAAAGTTCAAATGGACTCAATAAAAGATGAATACAATATTTTTAGAAGAGATTTCAAAGGTCACTTTTCCATCAAGGATGGTACCCAAGTATTTTTACTGACTGAGTGCCTCCACATCTGTGCCGTTAATAAACATCTGGAACTCTTTAATTATTATGTTGATGGGCAGTAGCATTGATCTATAAAACGAAAAAAGAATTAGAAGTTGCAGTGGATTTATTCTGCTTTGATCTTTTATTTTAATTTTTGTTTCAGGACTCTGACCTGCGCAGTGCTCTGCTATTGGAGCAGGCTGCCCACTGCTTTATCAACATGCGTATTCCAATGGTACGCAAGTTTGCTTTCCATATGATCCTGGCTGGTCATCGCTTCAGCAAAGCAGGACAGGTGAGCCTTTCCACTATCACAAATGTACGAGGTCTGTCCTAAAAAAGGTAGCTCTGGATGTCTTATCTTGGTGAATAGAATGAAATGCAAGTCCGTGAGAATACCCCATTTATCCCCGTTAACACTATTCTCATAGCCATTTATGTTATATGTTGGTTTTAGACATTTGACATTCTAGTTTAGTAAACCCTCTGCTTTTATTTCTGTGTAACATCACAATAACATGCATGATTTCTTCTCAAGATGCTTTTTAAAATACTTTTCATAACTTCATTAATTCATCTGATTAATAGGGCTGCATGATGCAACTTTCACCATTGCTTTGGGTGGGTATGCTGTGCAGTGTTTCCCACACGAAACCTGGGCAGGCCTCCCAAGTATATTTCCGACCTGTTTTAGGCTGGGGGTGGGGTCCATGGGTGGAGATATCAGGGGAAGGGAGGGGATTTCTTTACCAGAATCCCACTGTGACATCACAAGGAGAGCACATTTGAAACAGAGCATTTTTCTCTGTGTTGTAAGACTTATGCAGACCACAAACAAAGGACTGGATGGGTTTATTTCACATTTTGTGGGTCAGTAGACACTCAGGTTACCAAATATATGTTCAAAAACACTGAACAAGTGAATTTTTCATAATATGTCCCCTTTAAACTATACCCTGAGTTGTTACACTGTTGGGTTTGTATGTGGCCTGATTGATTGGATCTCAAAGCCTCCTGAGTGCGTTGTCACCTGTGCTAAAGGCTGTCCACCAGTGATCTGATCTCCCATGAGGCGTCACCTGTTTATACGAGGTGTAAACAGCGCTAAACATTATGTTATTGAATAAGCGTACATGAAAAGCCGAACTAATGACCTGACAAACAGAATCTTGGTCAGCCTTTTTTGTACTTACACTTTTGTGTTCCTTTTCCTCCTTTTGTTGTGCTCCATGTTGGTTGCTCTGTGTACCTTACATCTTCTTCTCGTCCCTTTCCCTGCATGTAGAAGAGGCACGCACTGCGCTGTTACTGCCAAGCCATGCAGGTATACAAGGAGAGGGGCTGGTCTCTGGCAGAGGACCACATCAACTTCACAATTGGGCGTCAGTCCTTCACACTTCGGCAACCAGAGAATGCTGTGACAGCTTTCAGAGAGATCTTGACCAATGACAGCAGGCAGACTGCTACACAGCAGGGTGCCTTTCTCAGAGAGTATCTCTTTGTTTACAAGGTAACTACAGTTAATCATCACGTCTGCATGCTAAACTACAGGATAGAGACAAATGTGTGTCGTTGGCTGTGACTCAGAGGTAGAGCGGCTTGGCAAAGAGAGCTGGATCTCTAACTTCTGCAATTGAAGGTTCCAAGGCAAATTTAGCATGAGGCATAAAGAATGTGAATGGTGTCTAAAGCCGTTTTCACATATGCACTCCGGAAAATATCTATATATTTTCAAGAGGACTCCAGATATTCACCTGCCCTGGTTGTTCACACATGCAGCTGGAGACTATCACTGTCAGATGGAGGGGGGGGCAGAAGTAGCAGGCGTAGCAACAGAGTCCGCTACACGATAATGAGAATATTTGCCTTTATATCAATGCTATGTGTAGTTCAACGGAATGACAACATCCACAAAGGAGCAGAGAACAACATACTGACCAACAGGAAACGTAATGTAGCCGTTTAATTAGAGCACGGAGAAGTAGTGGTCGTTTGTACACAGTCTATGCACCGTGCAGCAGTCACAGGATACAAACGTCACTCCCCCTCCCACTGGCTCGAGGTGAATTCTCCAGAGAATATCCTGCGGCACATTAGCTGACTCTGACTTGCTGCGGAAAAAATACCAGGGGTCTGTCAGGAGAAACTCCAGGTGAAGTCCCAGTGAAAAATTGGGCTCGGTTTGTGTTCACACATGCAGCTCCTCCTGGAAAAGTGAAAGTGTGAAAGCCCTATAAGTGTCGGAATACTTTGTAGAATACCAGAACAAATAACATCACCTTTTACAGTAACATCAGAGCTTGACTAGGTATCAAAACACACTGTAAACTAATTCTGTGACAACAAGTGAAATAATATAAAACATTTAGCTCATACATGAGTGGAAATCACATTTCTGCTCAGTCAGTGAATAAGCAACATTTTATACAGTTCGCTGCAGAGCGATACATTAAGTGATATTGTATTTCAAAATCAGCAACCATACTGAATTAATGAAGTTTATAAACAGGATAAAAACGGTACATACAATATATTGATCATTATAGCTCTCTGTGTATGCATGCAATGTTCAGTTGACACAGAAATAACAAATCAGTGTTTTTCTCTCTTAGAGTGTAATAGCTGGAAATGAAGTTGACCTTCCCCAGCTGCCTCTCCCCTGCATCCTCAGCTCAGCCACAAGAATTTATTTTGGACATGATCGCCGCCTTGCAGAAGGTATCAAACTGATGATGTCGTTTTGACCACCTTTAAAGAGCCCATATTATGCCCTTTTTGGGGTTCATATATTTAATCTATGTACCTACTTTTGTACGTTCACAATAGCTAAAGTTCGAAAAAAGTGTCTGTTTTCATGTACTGCTCCTCCTTGCTCCTTCTACGCTCTGAGTCCGTCAGCTACACTCTGCTGAGCCCCCACTGTTAGACCCCACGTGGGCCAAGTCTGCTCTGATTGGTCTGCCGATCCGCTCTGTCGTTATTGCTATATGCTACAGCTAACAGGAGGAGGTAGGAGAAGCCGCGTTTCCGCGGACTTTGAATTTTTGCACATAGATGTGTCTAAACATGCACAGGACACTTTGAAAACACACTAAAGGGCATATAAAACCAGAAAAAGCAGAATATGGGACCTTTAACAAATTGCTTTGGTTAAATGGGTTATCAGGGTTATTCATGCTTCACGCACACAGGTTCATCTCCGAGTGTTATACAGTACATCTGCAAGAATGTGTCATTAAAGGACAGTTCCAAATAATTAAAGTGGGGTTGCATGAGATTCTAATAAACACTGAGTTTACCAGTGACACCAGTCAGCATGGCCTTTGTTTGAGGAAACCAGCTATAGCCAGTAGTGGGGTGGCTGTGGATCAGTTAGTAGAGTCGGTCGTCTCTCAACCAGAAGGTTGAGGGTTTGATCCCCAGGTCCTACAGCCACATGTCTGATGTGTTCTTGGGCAGCTTTGCGGCGCATGAATGAGTATGAATGGGATTAGTTACTTCTGATGGACTCTTTACTCAGCAGCCTCTACCATCAGTGTGTGAATGTGTATGAATGGATGAGTTAATACTGATGGACTCTTTACTCAGCAGCCTCTACCATCAGTGTGTGAATGTGTAGGTGTGACCTTCGGGGTAAAAGAGCTTTGAGTCGTCAGAAGACTAGAAAAGTGCTATACAAGCACACAATCGATTTAAATTGGTTCATCCATATACCCATATTCTCTATTCTGCCACTTTTCAAGATCTAATTTGAAGTTTATAAGTGGTTTTCCATCATACTCTTCACACTCTGTCACAGGTTTTGTTTATACCTATTATGGTCCCAAAAAGTCATTAATTTATACTTGTGAACCCATCATGCTTTAATAATTATAATACTGTACAATTTTAAACAAGACATACCATGCAATACTAGAGATATCTGACTAACATAACCTTTTACAAGAACTTAAGGATATTACAAATTGATGTGTGTTTGTGCAAAGGTTTACTGTTTTTATTACAAACACTAATAAAAAAAACACTTGTCCAAAACATCCTAATTTCTTTATTCTTATTGTCTGATTCTTTTTTTCAGGGGAAAAGCAGGCAGCTACTCATGTATCCCTCGATCAGGAGTACGATCAGGATTTGGCAGCCATGTGGTGCAACCTGGAGGAGCAGCTCGTGGCAGCCTCCAACAGGGGGATTGTCCCAGTTAACTTCCAGCCCACCCAGTGCTGCCTGAACAGCCAGACCGACAACCTGCGCTCCCCACTGGCTGTGGTAGAGGGTAAGATGGTCCTAAGTAGACTAATTGAATAGTACCTTGTATATTACACACAACTTAGACCAATGTAGTTTTGTGATAAACTATAAAGCATAATAGAACAGTTTACTTTGCAATCAAATTGGACTACTGTATATTGTGCCTACTCAGTTACAGCCCTCTTCTGTCTTTGTCTCTGCAGAGCCAATCATAGTTGAATTGACGTTTCGGAACCCTCTCAAGGTTTCTCTGGCTCTGTCCAATCTATCGCTCCTCTGGAGATTCACTGCCAATGCTGCTTCTCCATCAGAGACGTCTGACGAGTCATCCATCACCAATGAGGAGACCTTATCTCTAGGGGTGACTAATAGGAAGCACATTTCCCTGTAGACATTGTGATTTTATTACCTGACTAAAAAAAGGCATGATAGCAAAATAAATCTTTAATGGTCTCTTGAATATTTTTTAATATTTGCAGGTAACACAGAATGATGAAATTGTCACCACTGAGGTCATCCAGGAGTTTCAAATGGATCCAGAGGAGACCAAAACGGTAAGGTGTTCTCATGAGTCTCTTACAGAAACCCTACTGGACTTAATTTTGACAAATGCCCCTCATAAGTATACTGATATAGGAAATTATTTAAGTGATCATTGTGCCATTGCAACAGTTCGAATTGCCAAACTTCCCAAAACCAAGCCTCGGCTTCTTCTTAAAAGAGATTTTAAACACTTACGAACAAGCTTTTTGATCTGGCTTGTTTTGATTGGACCAGAGTTTCTCTCTTTGACAATGTAGAGCTAGCCTGGAAGTATTTTTATGATGGATTTCTGTTTTTAATAGACAAACATTTCGCAAATTCAGGGTTAAAGGGCGAAACAACCCCTGGTTTTCAACAGAGATTGGAAATCTACATAAAGATAGGGATGTTGCCTGGGCCAGGGCAAGGAAATCCAAAACCCCAGTGGATTGGCTCCTCTTTCGCCAGCTTTGGAATAAATGTACAACCTTAATTAAGAGGGCCAAATCAGAGTATTTCATCTCTGAAACCACAAAAAACCTTAATGACCCAAAGAAATTTTGGAAAGTCATAAAATCTTCTTCTGGCCATGTGTCACCCAGTGATGTGCCACCCCACTTAGTCAAAGAGTCTTGCATCCTGACTGACAAATCAGCCATGCTAAATTGTTTTAATGAACATTTTATTTCAGCTGGCTTTTTATTTGACTCCTTGCATCCTGATTTGGTCAAATCCGACAAAAATCAGGATAATGCATCACTGGCATCTGAGGTTGATAGTCAACTTACTGTTCATCCTTTTCAATTTATGCCAGTGTCTGCCACTGAGGTGCAGAGAGCATTACAGAAACTGGATTCCAGGAAATCAGCAGGTCCTGATAAACTTGAGCTGTTCAACCGTTTAAATTGGCTGCTGATTTTATTGCTGAGCCTCTTTCATATATTTTTTACTTGAGTCTGATCAGCAATGAAATCCCAAAGGTCTGGAAATCAGCATTTGTTCTTCCCCTGTTAAAAGTGGGTGAACCCTCACAAGTAAACAATTACAGACCAATTTCTAAACTTTGCATTTTGGCTAAAGTATTTGAAAAAATCATTAGTGAACAACTGAAGGATTTTTTGGATGTCAATAATGTGTTATCTAAGTATCAGTCAGGTTTTAGAAAAAAACATAGCACTGTTACAGCTGCTCTTAAGGTTTTAACTGACATTATTGAAACAATTGATTATAAAAAGGTTTGTGTCGCTCTCTTTATTGATTTATCAAAGGCTTTTGATACAGTTGATCAGGGATTATTGATCAAAATCCTTCATCAAATTGGTTTATCAAAGCAAGCAGCCTCTTGGTTTGGCAACTATCTGTCAAACGGAACGCAATGCGTGCAAATGGCAGGATCCACCTATTCCTTTTTAGAAATCTCAAAAGGGGTCCTAGGACCTATTTTATTAACATGTGTGGAAATTTTTCAAATGCCATGTATCACTTTTACGCTGATGACACTATCATCTATTGTTGCTCAGCATCTGTTGCACAAGCTTTTGAGTTTCTGCAGTCAGCTTTCAATGTTGTCCAGTCTCGTTTGAGGGAACTAAGGTTGGTCATAAACACTGATAAAACAAAGCTCATGTTGTTTTCTCATTTAAGTGGAGAAACAACAAATGTCCCATTGATTTTAACTTCTCAAGGAAATGTAATCGAGCTTGTCAAAAGCTACAAGTACTTGGGATTTATTCTTGAGTGTGATCTGTCTTTTAAATCACATATTGCCAATTTGGCCTCTAAACTTAAGGTGAAGTTGGGATTTTATTACAGAAATAAATCCTGCTTTTGCCTCAGAGCAAGGAAACTTCTTGTTTCATCAACCTTTCTTCCTTTGTTGGATTATGGAGATGTACTGTATATGGGCGCCTTAGCCAAATGTTTACAGTCATTGGACACCGTGTATCACTGTGCGTTGAGATTTTTGACTGGTTATAGACGCTTCACTCATCACTGTGACCTGTACACTAACTCAGATTGGCCATCTTTGAAGGTGCGCAGGCATATACACTGGCTGAAGCTTATTTATAAAGCTCTTCTTGGTTTGGTGCCTTCTTACTTATGTTCATACCTTCAAAGAACCAGAAGCCACTATGCCTTGCGTTCCTGTGATGTCTTTAAACTGTCTGTGCCTCGTGTCCGCACGGAGCTCGGGAAAAGAGCGTTTAGTTTTGCTGCTCCCACCACATGGAACTTTCTCCAAAATGAATTGAAAATGGCGGATCTCATCTCGCTTGAAGCCTTTGGCTCAATCTTAAAAGATAAAATACGCGAGACAATTGGACAGTGCCTGTGTTTCTGATTTGTAATCCGTGATCAAGATTCTGCACTTTATTTGTAAATCAATTTGCACATTTTAAATCATTGTTCTCTCTTCAATCAACCAATACATTTTTATTTGTATAGCGTCAACTCATAACAAGTGTTATCTCGAGACACTTTACAAAAAGCAGGTAAAAGACCTTACTTATTGTTATGTTACAAAGATCCGGCCTATCCATCATGAGCACTTTAGCAAAGCAGCAAAAGTTACAGTGGTAAGAAAAAACTGTCTTATTAAAAGGCAGAAATCTTCGGCTGTGGGGGGGGTTGTTCTGGCAGGCCGTCAACCAACGATCTTAAGGAGCCTAAGAGAGCTCAAGAGCTCCCAGGAAAGTAGGTGGTTAGTGACTGAGATTTACAGATAGATACATGCAGTAATATGATGTACTGTATATGCACAGAGAGAGAGAGAGAGAGAGAGAGAGGAGCTCAGGGTACCAGTTCCCCCGGTAGTCTAAGCCTATAGCAGCATAACTAAGAGCTGGTCTACACCAGCACCAGCCCTAACTATAAAATTTATCAAAAAGGAAAGTTTTAAGTCTAATCTTAAGGCGGTTCCAGAGGAGAGGAGCCCGATAACTGAAGGCTTTACCCCCCATAGTACACTTAGAGACTGTAGGTACCACCAGCAGGCCTGCACTCTGGGACCGTAATGTTCTCGAGGGACAGTACGGCACTAGTAGCTCCTGAAGATAAGATGGTGCCTGGCCATTTAGAGCTTTGTAAGTGAGAAGAAGGATCTTGAATTCTATTCTAGACTGTATAGGGAGCCAGTGCAGAGAAGCCAGGACAGGAGTAATGTGGTCCCTTTTCCTAGTTCTGGTCAGTACACGAGCTGCAGCGTTCTGGACTAGTTGAAGAGTCTTTAGAGATTTGCCAGAGCACCCTGACGAAAGAGAGTTACAATAATCCAGTCTGGAGGTAACAAATGCATGAACTAGTTTCTCTGCATCACTTTGCGACAGGATATTCCTGATCTTGGATATATTACGAAGGTGAAAATAGGCTGTTCTTGAAACTTGCCTGATGTGAGAGCTAAAAGACATATCTTGATCAAATAGAACTCCTAGATTCCTAACAGTGGTGCTAGATGCCAGGCTGATGTCATTAAGGACAGTCAAATCACTAGAAAAAGTCTCTCTGAGGTTTTTAGGGCCTAGCACAATAACTTCAGTCTTGTCTGAGTTAAGTAGCTTAACTTATTGTTTGTAAACTGTCTCTTTATCATGTAATGCTTTTTTTGACGTGTGCTGCTGCCTTCTTGGCCAGGTCACCCTTGTGAAAGAGATCCTGATCTCAATGGGTTATTTATCTGGTTAAATAAAGGTTAAATAAAAAATAAAAATTAAAGGGATACTTCACCCATTTGCATTAATCTTTGTATCATTAGAAACGTTGTAGTATTTTTGAATGGTCGTGCATCCGGCCCTCATTTTCCCCTGAGATGGGAAATCTTTGTATTTCTAAGTCTAAAAAGGAGCTTCCAGTGACGCAGAAATCATCATATTGCGTCACTGGAAGCTGTTGCCGTTAGCGGGGTGAAACTACAACGCTAGTTCCTCATATTTTTGACCACTGAAGCTACAGACCAATCACAGATCAGTGGGTGGGACCTCACTCCCAGAATCGAAACGCAACGTCGGGGCTGTTGCATAAAAAAGTGTTGCAGTGTTAACTGTCATTTAAACCTTTGGATCTCAGGCTCGCCTCAGGCTGCTGCCTCACAGAACAGGCCAGCTGAACATCGTGGGTGTTGTGTACAACTTGGCTACAGCCTTATCTGGAGAGAAGGCTCCCAGTACTGAAGGTAATTCACGCTGATTTTTTTCCATCTGTTAATCAATCAGATAATTAATTTCTTCTTTAGCGTAATTTCACTGTGTCAAGATATGTCTGATATGGCTTTATTTGTAGTTTCACTTCTTGTCCTGCTTTTGCATGTTTGTGTTTTTTCTTTTTGTGAATTTGAATGTTTTTCTAAAAACTGTCGTCAAAGAAAATAAGAGTTCTGGTTACAGATCCTTTTAGGCCCTGTGTCCACCTGGCGTTTTTTTTCTTTTTTCGGGCAGAAAAGTTGTGGCTGTGCGCTCTGGAGCGCTCGGATGAAGCATCTATTCAAAACAGCCGCTGTATGACCAACACTGCTCTGTTGCTCTTACTGAAGGTTTTATATTTCAGATAGTTTTTTCCCTTCACTATACGCATCAAACGGAGGATACTTGCCCTCCTCCTTTGTCTGGACTCGGATCATGGAGAACGTGGGTACAGGGCACGAACCGTTGGAGACAAAATACAGGGACTATCATATATTTTGAGTGCTGGTGATTTCAACACAACCTTTCTGAAAAGTTGCAAGATTTTCAACTTGAAGCGTTCGGAGGAGTCGGTGCGGCCTCATAAAAAAGATTAAGATGCTGGGGGCTGCACATTTTCTCCGGGCAGCCGTCTGCTCTCTCTTCATTGAAATCAATTGAAATAAGAAGCTGGCACTCAGAATAAACTTTAGGTGGAAACAGGGCCTTAGGGTTTGTTTTCTTGTCACAGTTACACACACACATTGCAGATTTCTCCCTCTATACAGGCCAGCAAACTTTGGATTTGATCGTGGTTCGAGGCAGACAAGACCTGAAAATTCAAGGCCCTCGACTCAATCAAACCAAAGAGGACAAGATGTTGGTTCGGCATGGTCCTGATCATCGACTGGATCCCATCATAACACCACCCATGCCCCTAATGGAGGTAACCCCAACTGGCAGTGACTGGCAAGTTTTTTGCCAAAAATCCACTCTTGAAAGGGCTTTCACACTTCCTGAAAACTCCTGAAAAACCCCATGGCTCGTATTCACAAACATTCTGAGAGTCCTCTCAGAGAGCTCTTAACTTAGCTTAAAAATTCTTAGCAAGGAGTGATTGAGGAACATTGTCAGAGCAACTCTGAGCAAGGAAGAGACAGAAACTTGTATTTCAGTGAGGAGGTGGGGTTGACCCTGTTACTAGGTATAACACATTATTTCAGAAGCTGTGATTGGTTAATCCCAAAAAAGTCAATCATAGAATGTAGTCAGACATTATATTATAATGAACACTATTAGATTCTGTGTGATAATTTGTGAGACATACTTTTAAAGTGTATAGCCTATACAAGATGTTTGAAATCACATGCTCACAGTTACATCATCATGTAAAGAGTCTTAATTAGTGATTGGATCCACCTGTGGAGGTGAACACTAAAAACTCAGAGATGGATTGAAATGTCTGCACAAATCATTTTAGTCTGTTTGGCCCAACTATGAGTTAAAAATAATGTTCTTCATGTAGTGTTTGGAGAACATTTCTCTGTTTCCTCCTCAGCTTGAGAAACTCTTCACCCTCCAGTTCTACACCTGAGGAGCACTCTTAAGGGCTAAGACACTTTGTGAATAACTATCATCTTTACAAGGATCTAGTCTGAACGGCCCCTGATATATATATATATATATATATACATGGAGTGTGAACGTTTTAATTGTTCTATGTATTGTCTATGCAGCAATTTCCCCGTATCCTAGACAAATTCCTCCTGAGGGAGACAAATACAGAAACACCTACAAAGGTGCCTAAAATTCTTCTCTGTTTCCAACAAATCCAGAGCGTTCAGGAGCAGAATCTAAAGTTAGAAGGAGGACATACTGGCTGCTGCATTGTTGTCAGAGAAGCCAACACTTCAACATAGCATGTTTCCTTAATGTCTGATCATATAAATGTATAAAAGTCATTTTATTATTTAATTCAGTAAATATCTTACAAATTGAAAATGTAACATTTTGGTTGTTTCAAATAGTCAAATCTCATTCTTGTCATAATTATCATGTGTCCTGACAAACAAAATCTAAGCTTAACAACTTGTTTGTATGTGTGATTACATTTCTGTTCTAGTTCTAGACATACCCTGACTTTATCTTGGGGGTGTGTGTACTTCAGGTCTTTTTCTTGCAGTTTCCCACTGCTCTTCTGTGTGGTGAGATCAGAAAGGCCTACGTTGAGTTCTGTAACGTCAGCAGTGTTGCTCTGTGTGGCCTTCGAGTGGTGTCTACGCACCCGCATTTCTTTACCTTTGGCAGCCAGGCCACAACACCCCTCAGTCCCAGCTCAACTGAAAGCTATTCAGCCTATAAAACCATGGTGGCGCCCCCCCAGTCCAACTGGGTGGCATCAGAGGTGCTGGTTTCACCTGAGGACTTCAGTCAACTGTCTGGTGTGATGGAGATACCCATAGATGGAAACTCTCTGCAGCCAGGGGAGTCCACCCAACTGCCTCTGTGGCTCAGGGGACCAGACCAGGAGGGAGTTCATGAAATCAGTTTCCTCTTTTACTATGAGAGCACAGAGAAAGGACTCAAAATGAGGTAAACATAGAAATCAACTCAAGAAGGCATGCATATTATTATTTATGTTTATGAATAAATAAGCTTGTATCACATGAATAATAATAATTTATCCTTTATTAATCCCGCGAGGGGAAAATTCAGTTTTACACTCTGTCTAATGAACATGCTACACACACACAAACAGGATCCTACGGACATGCATTAATGGAGAGGTCTCAGAGTGAGGGGCTGCCCACAACGGGCGCTCCAGAGCAGTTATTGGGGTTCGGTGCCTTGCTCAAGGGCAAGGGAATATGTGACATATTGGAGCAGGCACAAATTAATCATTATATCATGCTATATTGTATAACCATATTCAGGATAAACCCTGACATCTTTATTAACAATTTGATTTTTAACCGTTTTTCGGCCGATCTGTCGATTTGACATGTTGAATCAACGTTGGTGGTTGGTGATTGGGATCTCTCTGATTGGCTGTTGGGAGGTTTAATTTCTCCAGCTCTCCTCTCAGGTTCATTAAAGCCCCTTGAGCATACCGCTGTAGTATCCATGCTTTCACCCATTAGTGTGGTTTCTCCTTATTTGTCTCCTCCGCCTCTTCTTTTCTTTTTCCACTAAAAGACCAAGAGCTGACAACGCCAGCGCCATTTTCTACTTTTTATCAGACATTATTCTCCATTAGTAGACTACCTATAATACGAGTGGTGACCGACAGCGGTGTGAAAATTGTCTTCTTGTATCATAACAACGGACTACCGCCCCCTGCTGGCATGGATAGTTATTTCCTCTCACTGCAGAACGTACGTGGTGATTGGTCGTCGGATGTAGTCTTTGTGGTGTGTTCAAGTGCAACTTTTTGAGGCAACGCCACAGGCGACCTTTGTCCCCACTAGTTCTTTGTGGTCTGCTTGGTGTGTCAGGTCCTTAAGGTATTAACTGAACACAAGCAGCCATGAGACGTTATATTATCACCCTGCAAAATATCCCAATACTATGCTGTATGGGTTCTTTCCCCACCTCTACTATATAATATGTAATATGTAATATGTAATATATAATATGTAATGTGTAATATATAATATGTAATATATAATATGCTTGTGGTAGAAGGGAAAACTTTGACTAAATGTAATCTGTGATATTTTCTTTCATTTTTGTAAATCTTTATTTACTATTTCAGTTCTTGCGGCATATCAAAACCTCAGCATATATGCTCGTCTTTATCACTGAAGATAAATGTCTGATATTATAACAGATGTCGCTTTATCATTGTTTCTATACAACAATCAATTTTGATCCTGTCTTTTGGATCATTTTCGTCATAACTCTGGGTCGGGTTTTATTTCAAAAGTTTCTGCTGGAGCTCTTATTGAACATAGAATTGATTTCTGGTGGCTTCACTCTTGAACTATTTTGGGTGAAAATAGGTTGTAAATTTGTCAAAGTACATATTCACACTGACACTGCTTTGATCTAGCAGTGGTGCAAATCTGAATGTTTTTTTCTGTTTCGATGATCTCTTACTCTTTCTCTCTTTTTTTCATGTGAAGTCACCGTGTGTTACGTCACACAGTGTTTATCTGTGCCAGTCGTTCTCTAAGTGTGCAGGCCTCGGCTTGCCGCAGCAGTGTTCCTCCACATCACAGTCAGGATGACAAGGGCAGTGGTGGAACGCTGGTCTTTATTGATGTAGAGAACATCAACACGGTGAGAGAAACACACTTTTAGTACCCAGCTTTCTTCTTTTGTCAAGTTGAACAAGCTATTTTCATTCTGCCTCCTTTTGGATCCAGAGTGAAGCTGGCGTGCGAGAGTTCCACATTGTCCAAGTCTCGAGCAGCAGTCAACACTGGCGCCTCCACAAGTGTATCAATCCTGCCAAGGATAAAGGTTTGTAGAATATGTAGTTCACTGGCTTTAAAGTCACTTCTTCTAGTCAGCCTGTTATATCAGATATTCTTCTCCATAATCTCAAACATGCTCACACTACAACATATGTAAATGTTGGCACATCACACAGGATCACTTCAGGATTTCATGCACCGACTCACGTTACCTCACAGAAACAATAGAGCAGGTGCGTTCAGTTTGCCATTATAAAGCTTTGTGCAGAAGAAAACCCTTAAAAAAAAAAAAAAAAAAATCAAGAAATGTTGGGGGAGACGCAGACAACATGGGTTGTATATTGTTCAGTGAGAGCTGGAGGTGTGTGAAGTGTCCGCTCATACACTCCCGACTGTTAGTAAACTGTAAAACTCCACAGGTTCTTCCCCAAGTCCCTTACTTTATTGTAAAAGGTTAAAGTAATGTCAAATTATTTTTAATGGTAATATGGTATGTCATAGTAAAGTGAATTCATATCATTGTAGACATAACATGAAAGACAAGCTATAGCTAACAACCCAACAGGATGGAAGAAACTCTTACAACTAAAAATGAACAAAAGAACCCTGAGGATAACAAAAATATTCATGCATTCCACCACATCTCTGGTCATCATTGAACGCAACTGAATGTCACAATTGAACTTCAATAACCAGTGGTGGTATATCATAATGCATGCTCGAGCTATATACCATTCAAGGCCTTTGCACACTGAGTCCCTTTTTTTCGGATGCGGTTTTAGGATCCATTATCCAAAAAAAACATCACGGATAGACACCTTGCCCAATGAGTCTGACGCGTTTATTTTTCTATGAATTGCAAAAAATTGCAATATGAGACTGAAACATTTGAGTGCTACTGGGTTCTGTTCAACACAACATATGCACACAGCTACATAAAGAAATGTTTACAGAACCTGCCTGGTGTCTCCACATCTTATTCACTTGTCTTTTATCTAAAATGTCCAAACAGAAAAGTCTCGTCGTGTGTGTGTGTGTGTGTGTGTGTGTGTGTGTGTGTGTGTGTGTGTGTGTGTGTGTGTGTGTGTGTGTGTGTGTGTGTGTGTGTGTGTGTGTGTGTGTGTGTGTGTGTGTGTGTGTGTGTGTGTGTGTGTGTGTGTGTGTGTGTGTGTGTGTGTGTGTGTGTGTGTGTGTGTGTGTGTGTGTGTGTGTGTGTGTGTGTGTGTGTGTGTGTGTGTGTGTGTGCGTGTGCGTGTGTGTGTGTGTGCGCGTGCGCACAGAGAGAAGAAGGAGAGCAATCACTTATCAGTTCTCAACTGTGCTAATTAACTCTGGCACTGCTCCCCCAAGCCACCATCACAAAGATGAGCCTTACAACAACCCCACTCCCACAGAGACCAAACGTCTCGTACTCATCATGCAGAGTGATCGAGCAGTGAAGTTGTCTTTGTGCTTCTTTCACTACTTGGAAAAAAACAACGCGTACAGTCCAAATGAAAACAAGACAAGAGCGAGGAGAATTTCTGCTGTCAATAAGGATGTGCAGAAAGAATAATCCCAGGTGTGTTTCAGGATGTCAATGATCCACTTTGATACTCTGTTCACACATTCAAAAAAAAGAAGCAATCGATCCTGAACAACGTCTGACAGGTAGGGACGCTCCAGACAAACGCAAAAAATCTAAACCTGTTCTGAAAATAATAATGACGGACAAAAGTCTCTGGGGCAGTGTGCAAACATGATTGACACAAAATAAGATCCTATTTATTTTTTAACGTGCGTCAATTTTGAACCAAAAGAAATGGACTCAGTGCGCAATGGCCTTTAATGCTACATTGAACAAAAATTATCTCATTTTATTTATCATGACCTAAAACTTGTTGCTGGTGTATTTTCACTGACTATTTGCCGTCTTCTGTCCTTTCCCCCTCCAGACTGTAAACTCACTAGCAGAGAGAGAGCCAAGCTGTGTTTCAGGGCCACAAGATGCAAGCCCCTCCAAGGTACCAGTTTGATGCGCGTTCATTAGAGTCCCTGTTTTTATTAAAAAAATCATTTGGCTATGTTTTGTATATTGTTTCAGCTACCTCAGATGCTGTACAGAAGTACACCTTTGCAGACCTGAATCTGGGAAATGAACAGGTGAGATAAATCCTCAGTTTAATTCAGTTCATGTGTATGTTTTCATTTTTATACCTCGTAAGGACAAGTTTGGTTATTTTTTGATATGTTAACGTTTCGCATCATACTTTGAAAGGAAGAATGTGTAACATTTTTATCCAGTAGATGTCGCCCTTGAGCACCAGCATAAAACCAAAACAAACTGCTGTTTGGCCACACCTCCTCCATACTGAAGCCTCCTCTCTCCTCCAGAGACACACCTTCAACCCCCTACACTCACGTTCACGTGAAGGAGTTATCAAATAGAATGCACCATAATTAAGCGCTAAGCACAAGCTGTGGACAAAATTGTCCTTGTCTCGAGCTGCATTGTTGTGTTAGCATGCTAATGTTAGCGCTCTTTAGTTAGCTCGTAGCGTCACATTGCATGTAAATTTACACTGAATGACCGTGATTCTAAAATGCTTAGGTGACGTTCCAAATAATCAGTAAGTAAAGTATGTTCTTCTTCTTCTCTCTAGTCCTTGACTAAAACAGCTTTTATACACAAGGGGAGGAGCCGGCCGTCCCGTCCATGTAAACACGGCTCTGACAACAACACAGCCAGCGGGCCTCAAGCTTCTCACTCATTGTAGACAGTCATGACTCAGAGACACATTTACACAGGATAGACTGGATCTCTGATATATTTATGTGGAACCTTTAAGCTCAGCAAGAGGGCATAGGCATCATCTCTTTTTGTCCTTGTTAATACCTCTGTTGAATAATAAACCAGATGGCAGTTGTGTATAATGGGTTTTTAGATCTTTCTCTATGAAAACAGATCCCTGCTGCAGCTGAAAAAATCTTGATGAGTTGGATTAGAGTGAAACATTAAAAAAGAGTGTTTCTGTCTTTCACCCTTCTCCTTACCTCTTCATGCTGTGTAGATCATCAGTTCCTCTACACCCTGTGGAGATTTCTTTTTCCGCGGATGTTGGACCTCAGAATCTCAGCGAGTGAATGTGGCACCCTCCGGGAGATCATCTAGCAACAAGAGTCAGAGCTCTGTTTCCACTGAGGACACTGACATTAACAACATCGTAAAGAAGTGTAATGAGCTGGACCTCAACATCATCGTCATTTGGAAGGTACATGTAACAGAGAAAGAGAATTAACAACTTCATGACCAAGTGTCAGGATAAGGGAAGCTAGGTAAGTCAGCAAGAATGTGAAGCCCCTTTCACATTTGTACTGCACTCCTGAACATTCCCCATAACTGGGGCAGGGTGGGAAGCTTGTGTGAATGCAAACAGAAGAATCTGCTCCACCTGTCTTGAAAATGACTTATTTCTGCATGTGCCCTAGGAAAGGTTCACGTGCACAGGAGAACAGTTGTGTGAATGAAACAGGTTATTTCATGGAACATTTGCCAAACGTAGACTGGGTGATGACGTTATGCACAGCAGAATTTTTCTACATTTCATAACTTTACTGCTTTTCACAATCAATCAATCAATCAATTTTTATTAGGTTGTTGTTCTGGCAGGCCGTCAACCAACGATCTTGAGGAGCCTAAGAGAGCTCAAGAGCTCCCAGGAAAGTAGGTGGTTAGTGACTGAGATTTATAGATAGATACATGCAGTAATATGATGTACTGTATATGCACAGAGAGAGAGAGAGAGAGAGAGAGAGAGGAGCTCAAGGTGCCATTTCCCCTGTAGTCTAAGCCTATAGCAGCATAACTCGGAGCTGGTCTACACCAGCACCAGCCCTATAACTATAATTCAATTCAATTAAATTTTGATATGTATAGCGTCAACTCATAACAAGTGTTATCTCGAGACACTTTACAAAAAGCAGGTAAAATACCTTACTCTTTGTCTTTATATAAGATTTATCAAAAAGAAAAGTTTTAAGTCTATTCTTAAAAATACAGACTGTGTCTGCCTCCCGGACCCCGGCTGGAAGATGATTCCAGAGGAGAGGAGCCCGATAACTGAAGGCTTTACCCCCCATAGTACACTTAGAGACTGTAGGTACCACTAGTAGGCCTGCACTCTGGGACCGTAATGTTCTCGAGGGGCAGTACGGCACTAGTAGCTCCTTCAGGTAAGATGGTGCCTGGCCATTTAGAGCTTTGTAAGTGAGAAGAAGGATCTTGAATTCTATTCTAGACTGTATAGGGAGCCAGTGCAGAGAAGCCAAGACAGGAGTAATGTGGTCCCTCTTCCTGGTTCTGGTCAGTACACGAGCTGCAGCATTCTGGACTAGTTGAAGAGTCTTTAGAGACTTGCCAGAGCACCCTGACAAAAGAGAATTACAATAATCCAACCTTGAGGTAACGAATGCATGAACTAGTTTTTCTGCATCATTTTGCGACAGGATATTCCTGATCTTGGATATATTATGAAGGTGAAAATAGGCTGTTCTTGAAATTTGCCTGATGTGAGAGCTAAAAGACATATCTTGATCAAATAGAACTCCTAGATTCCTAACAGTGGTGCTAGATGCCAGGCTGATGTCATTAAGGACAGTCACATCACTAGAAAAAGTCTCTCTGAGGTTTTTAGGGCCTAGCACAATAACTTCAGTCTTATCTGAGTTAAGTAGAAAAACATTTCTGGTCATCCAGGTCCCAACGTCCTTAAGGCACGTTTCTAGCTGACATAACTGACTGGTGCCATCGGGCTTCATTGATACATAAAGCTGAGTATCATCTGCATAACAATGAAACTATGGAGTGTTTCCTCATAATATTTCCCAGAGGAAGCATATATAATGAGAATTGGTCCAAGCACTGAACCTTGTGGCACTCCATGGCTAACTTTGCGTGCGTAGAGGACTCATCATTAACATGTACAAACTGAGATCGGTCTGATAAGTAGGATTCAAACCAACTTAAAGCAGTCCCTGTAATTCCAAGTAAATGTTCTAGTCTGTGTAATAGTATTTGATGGTCAATGGTGTCAAAAGCAGCACTAAGATCTAACAAGACGAGCACAGACAGAAGTCCCCTGTCTAAAGCTAGAAGTAGAACGTTTGTAACTCTAACTAGTGCAGTCTCAGTGCTATGGTGGACTCTAAAACCTGACTGGAACTCCTCAAATGAACTGTTGTCATGGAGAAAGTCACACAGCTGTTTAGCTACCACTTTCTCCAGGATCTTTGAGATAAAGGGAAGGTTGGATATAGGCCTGTAGTTAGCTAGAGTTCCTGAATCTAGAGTAGACTTTTTAAGTAGAGGTTTGATTACCGCTACTTTAAATGTCTGTGGTACATAGCCTGCCAGTAAAGACGAATTGATCATATCTAATATAGAGTTGCTAACTAAGGGAAAGACTTCCTTAAACAGCTTGGTTGGGATTGGGTCCAAAAGACAGGTTGACGGTTTCGACGCAGGAATAATTGAATTTAGCTCTGAAAGGTCGATTGGAGAAAAACAGTCTAGACTCATATCTGGTCCTGGAACTGTCTCTGCCGTATCAGACGTATCTGCACCAGGTAAGGACAGGAGGTTACCAATTTTGTCTCTGATGTCTAGAATTTTGTTGTTGAAAAAGCTCAGGAAGTCATTACTGCTGAGGGCTAAAGGAATACAAGGCTCAATGGAGCCATGACTCTCTGTCAGCCTGGCTACAGTGCTGAAAAGGTATCTAGGATTGCTTTTGTTTTCCTCGATTAGAGAGGAGTAGTAGGCAGCTCGGGCGTGACGTTGAGCCTTCATATATCTTCTATGACTATCCTGCCAGAATAAACAAGATTCTACCATTTTGGTTGAGCGCCATATTCTTTCAAAATTTTGCGATGTTTGTTTTAGAGTACGGGTTTCTGAGTTGAACCATGGAGCTAGTCTCTGCCATTTGATAACCTTCTGTTTTAGGGGAGCAATCGAATCCAGAGTAACTCTCAGCGAATCCACTGCACTATCAACAAACTGATCCAGCTGAGAGGGACTAAAGCTATCATAAGAGTTTCCAACTGGGTTGAAACACGGTACTGAATCAAAAACAGCTGAAATAGCTTCATTAAATCTAGCTACAGCACTATCAGATACATTTCTAGAGAGCACATTTTTATTAAGCAGAGATAATTCTGGCAGGACAAAGTCGAATGTAATAAGGAAATGGTCTGATAGAAGAGGATTTTCTAGGAAAACTGTAAGGTTATGGATTTCAATTCCATAAGCTAAAACAAGATCCAGGGTGTGGTTAAAACGATGAGTAGGTTCGTTTACACCCTGGGTGAAACCAATAGAGTCTAATAGTGACATGAAAGCTGTGCTAAGGCTATCATTATCAACATCCACATGGATATTGAAGTCACCTACAACAATTATTCTATCACTGCTAAGGACTACATTTGATAAAAATTCTGCAAATTCAGATAAAAACTCAGAATATGGGCCAGGAGGGCGGTAAACTACAACAACTAAAACTGGCTGAAAGGTTCTTGAGACTGGATGTGAAAGACTAAGAACAAGGCTTTCAAAAGAAGAAAAAAATCAGCTTTGGTCGAGGGTTAACTAGAAGACTATAAATACAAATTCCTAAAAATGTCAGAGCCTGAACGTTCTCAAGTTAACGAGAAACTGTCAAGCTCTGTGTGAACAGGGCTTCACTATGTAAGATTTCACCATTACATTACAAATATGAACTTTTGGATTTGTGTGCTTGTACAGGCTTACGTAGTAGAGGACAACAAACAGCTGATTCTAGAGGGCCAGCTCCATGTGGCCTTGCAGGCCATTGGCAAAGAGGCCTGTTCTTTACTTCCCAAAGAGGTATGGAATGCACACACAGCAGAGAATGGTGACATACCATGGTTTTCACAAGGCATTTTGATATCAAAAACATTTATAGAGGTCAGAATTCATACTCAAGCCTAAATTCCACCAGATGCATGTTCGGTCTGTCTCCGCTCTGTTATAGCACAATGTGTGTGCTTCCATTGGCTCCGTCTCAGCTCCATCAGTCCGGACCCTACGTGGCAGATACACAAGGCTTCTATTTTTGCCGGAGCAAGGCGCATCAATTTAGAGAAGATCGAGCAGGACAGGAAGTCAGACTGAGAAACAAGATTAAAACATCCAGTTTAATCTTCAGAATAAAACAGTTCAGAACTATGACCGTATGTGTGTTAGTTTTTGTGTTTGAAATGGTTTAATACAGTTTTATACCACATACATCGTATTATTTCACAATGTTGCGAGTGAATCTCTAAAATGACCGCAGGAATTCATTTGTCTCGGCACTCCAGCTGTTTGGCTGCCTATGGAGCTGTAACAGACCGGAACAGACATGCAATGAACACATATCTGGTGGAAGAAAGAAGATTTCTATCATTAAAAGATGCATGTTATGTTTTTGTGATGATTTGTTTTTGTTGCAGGAAGCTCAGGAGATGGTGCTACTCAAGTTTAAGTCGGAGCTGCCCCCCCCAGTCGTCCTCCCCTCTGCAGAGCTGTCCCAGCTCATCAAAAGCAACCTGCACTACCCTGAGACCTACACGCATCCATTTGTCCAGGATAGGTGGGACACAGACTGCACCACACACACACACACACACACACACACACACACACACACACACACACACACACACACACACACACACACACACACACACACACACACACACACACACACACACACACACACACACACACACACACACACACACACACACACACACACACACACACACACATGCATTTTTCAAATCTTTTCAGAATAGTGAAATGCCTCGTTCACCAGGGAACAGTGGTTAACAAAGTACTCAACTTATACCATAGAGGTTGGGGTTCATATAGTGAAACAGCAGTCTTCCTTACAAATCCAAAGCTCCATTATAGCTTTCTTCAAAATTCTATTTTAGATACTCATGAATCATTTGATGATGAATTGGCTCTAAGTTGTAGATTTAGGATATGAAGCCTCACAGATAATATAGAGCTAAAGCTTAGAAGTATATCACATGAGGAATTAAATAATTCATGTTTTCAAGTGGAGAACTGAAGCCCAACTTTGAATGGCTCAGACTCAACCCAACTCAGATTCTTCTTTGTTAACTCAGACTCGAGGTTGGTACTTAGCTTGGGGATTTGACAAATCCAGAGGAACAATGAGGAGCAATTTTACAGTTACAACATCAGTGTAAGTAATATCAATAGAAAGGAAGTAGTTCTTAATTAGATGTGTTTTACCCAAGCGGCAACCTCCGGTCTTATGTATAAACCTTTATGTATTGAAAAGGCTTTGCGCCCCTTTGCAATAAGAACACCAGAGTTGATTTAAATAAAGGTAATGTAGCAACACTAAGAGAAACATGTTGCTGATGATGTTTTGCCCTCTGTCTGTAGCCTCTGTGTGGTGCCAGTTACATTGACTCTGTCAAACTGTTCCTTGGCTCAAGTGGATGTCATCATTGAGTTGCGGCACAAAAGCACCTGGTTAGTGTTTACATTTATGCAAAAACAAAGAGTCTTACTTTTACATCAACATATTTACTCATTTATCTCCTTCAATTATGTCCTTTCAGCCAAGAGTCTCTAGAGGTCCATAGCTCTTTCACCTGGGTGGGTCAGACTGAATACAAGCTGCAGCTAAAGCCTCAAGAGGTACTTTGCCTGACTCTACGGGCCTGTTTCCTCCAGGCAGGAGTCTACAACCTAAACACTCCAAGAGTCCTTGCCAAGCCAGCCCAGCTGGGAGCCATGTGTGAGACTAGTCAGCAGACCGCTAGTCCTGCTCTCATTATTATCAATAATGCCTGAGTAGAGCAACATGGCCTGCGAGGAAGAAGGCCTGGACATTGTGGACGCAGAACCTGCTGACTAGAGAATATTGGCCACTTCTCTACACACATGAACATCTTTGTTTTTCTTAACTATACTGGACAACAGGAAAAGAAACAGTTGTTTTGTACCAATGAGTATAATAGAAACAGATTTATTTAAAACAAACTGCTACAGTTTATAGAGTTAATGTTGTTCAATCATTTGTCAGACAGTTAATGGACAGAAACTATTACATTGATTTGATTTTCATCTGCATGAATTCTTTTTTTTAAGGAGCCCACTCTTCAATATTTACCTTTCCACAGTCCAGTACCTCTATTTTCCACCCACATTGTTTAACCCAACATGACCTGCATCTCAAACACTGAGACAAGGTATGTCATCTATTAGACAAGTGCTAGTGTTTGACCCAAATGTGGACCCTGTCACTCACTTTGCATTAAGGGTTTATATTAAACTTCTGCACTAGGTGTTCCAAACATGTGCCCACATTGATCTACAAAATGATATCATATGTGCATTTGTTCTAGCTCAACTGGACTGGCATGTATTTCAAGGCACTTGGACTCATTTTGTGAGCTATAACTGACAACAACTTCCGTTTGCAAATATATTGCACTGTAGAGGGAATCAGAGTGCAGGATTGACAGAACCGTTGGTTTGAAATGTCATTTACATCCGATACATCTTTAGTAGTGTATTCCTCACAACCCAATTCTCTTTTCATTAAGTTAGCATTGTTTGGGCATCAGTTCTCTTGGTCTATACTAAAAGGCTAATGACTACTGGATCTATTACAGTAGCCTGTTCTCTGTGTGTGACTTCATCTTTGAACACTCTAGCTCATTTTTCTCATGCGCATGTGTTTGATCAGACCAGCATACACCCTGAGTTTTTGTGTTTAATCTCATCGTATTATGATCAAGCTCTTGTATGCATTGATTTGAAAGCTTTTCTGAAGATTATGCATTATATTTATGTAACAAATTGAATGTAAATAGGAAATAAAACTGTAACTAATGACACTGTTAGTTGCCGTCTGTTCTAGGTTTAATTGATAACTGTCATGAACACTATGCATAAGTTTGTATAACTGCTCCGAAAGTTTCTTCTGGTACAGGTAAGCCATGCTCCAACTGATGTTTGACCAATATTAATTATTTTCTTTTTGTCAGCAAACAAGGTGTAAAACTAAAATGAAGTAAATAAAGACACAAGCATTTGAGCACAAATAACTATACCAAAGCTAAACCAAATCTCCTTTACAAATGAACATACCAGAAATGTTTAGTCTTTTCAGTATTTGAAATGTTCTTCACAGACAAGTCTCCTTCACCTGTGTCCTACTATTGGCAATAGCTCCTTGCAGCACACTTAATTGCCTCAATTAATCATGTGAACGCCGCATGCTGACCACTCAGCGCAATACACAATTCGACCAGTAGGTGTCAGTAAAAGAATTTGAACACATGGTGATAAACATTTTCTCTATTAAAACAAAAACCAGTTCAAAGAAACACATTTTTTGCAACAGCTACAATATGTAAAAAAAAAACTGTTGACAAAATATTAGATACTAGCCAGAGATTTACTGTCAGCATTGATAACTCAAACATTTGCTGTAGCTTCAACATGACGTTGTCTCATTTCTTCAGGGAATTTTTAGGATTTTTGGCAGCAACCTACATCACAGAATTAAATAGGTTACTCATGCATACTGTAAGCTGTTGTACTGGCTGATTGCAGTATTTTTAGAGTCGACAAAATGAATGCAGTGTAACTATTTATTCAGAATCAGTCATCGTTTTCTATTGCCAAGTACATTTACACATACAAGGAATTTGACTTGGTGTTTTGGTGCAAAAGCAGTAAACAAAGGAAATGAAGCAAAATAGCAAGAATTTAAATAAAATCAAATATAAGAAGTAATTACAAATTTATATAAAATAGAATATAAGAAATATAAAAACACTGTACAAAAGGTGCAGTATTAAAAGTCCAGTGAGCGTTGTGTTCACATACTTCTCACTTGGGGGCTGGATGAGAGTCTGTAATATGTTGGGGGGGTGGTCCTGATGGACCCGCACATGGACTGTTTGAGAGTCTCAAACAGTCCATGTGCGGGGTGAGAGGGGTCAGCCTCAGGGTCCTGGAGGTGTACAGGTCATGGAGAGATGGCAGGTTGCAGCCAATCAACCTCTCTGTAGAGCGGATGATACACTGCAGCCTTTCAGCCTGCAGTTTTTCATTCTGTTCTGTCGTCACACTATACAGAATGGATGGATAAGCAATTCCAGCTGCTTACACTGTTTGCACACACACTGATACAACATGGCAAACCTAGCCAACAGTTCTTAACCTGTGTCACACTCTAAAGAGTTCGTACTGAAACAATAACCCAATAACAATACTATTGTTACATCCCCTTTCTTTTTCCTTTCAAGTGTGATCTTATTCAACAAAAGAACTTTCAAAACATCACATACTACAAACATATATAAACAATCCTATCAAATAAAAGTTTGTTCTTGTTCAGTCCACTTACTGCATTTATCCAGATGAAGCCACATGGAGCTACATAAGAAACAAGTTGCTGCTGTTTTTCCAATTAAAAGCTCTTCTTTGAGTAGTATAGAACTTTTGCACTTAAATAATACTGTGTAGCAAAACTTATTATAAAATACTTACCAACTTACATAAAATAAACTTCTTTCTCTTTCCAATGCTTTGCCACATATGCAAACCATAACCCTCTTTTTTCCACAATGCTTTTTCAACATATGCAAAATCTAACAATTTTCAACATTTTTTCCTTTAACACTTTTTTCTCCTTTATTTTTTTTCTCTGTGTCCCTGTTTCACGTTCATTAACACAGTTCAATCTGTATAGTCCTTCAAGTCATTTGGCCTAATAACCACTGGACCAGACTTGGTTGTAAAAGCCTGTCGTGTGGTTGAGACAGCCTCTGGTGTTGTGTGAGATTCAACAGTCCCAGTTTGTTCAGGCTCACTAGACACCATGCCTTGGTCACGTCTGAGGTGATGGCAGTCCCTCCTAAGAACACTGCATAAGACCTGTGGTCAACAGGATTCATTATTGTAGCCTTCCTCCAGATCGTGTGGGGTTCAAACGGCTGTATCCTGACACGGTCTCCATGTTTCAGTCTGTCCACGTCCTTCGCTGTCCTGTTGAAGTATTTGGCCTGTCTCTGTTGGTTGTTGACATGGGCTTATGTTTGTTTCACTTCTGGTCGCAGAAGACTATTTCTTGTTGGTAGTAGAGTTCTGGTTCTCCTACTCAGCAGCCTCTGAGCTGGGCTCGAATTCAGTCCTTGAGATGGTGTGTTGCGGTGATCTAACATAGCCAGATAAGGGTCCTCTCCTGCTGCCTTGGCTTTCATCATCAGTGGTTTTGACGACCCTGCTGGTTCCTGGTTTCTTGTTGTCTTCTTTTCTGTTTCAGGTGCCAGTGGGTGTGGTGTGTGTGATCTGGGATTGAGAACACCTGGGCCCGGTGTTCTCAGTCCTTAAAAGCTGGCCTCACTTCCTCCTTGGGGGGAGACATGGAGAAGGAGGTTTCCTTAATGCTCCGTCTAATTTTGATTAGTGTGCCGTAAATAAACGTGTATTGTTGAGCGTACTCCTCGTCTCCTCCAGTCATTTGTCATGGGTTTGTGAGCCGGCTGTGACAAATTGGGGTCTCGATTTTGAGAAATCTTCAGTGTTTTTTTAGTAATCAAATCTTGTGTTTAATTGCATCCAGGTGTTTGGGATTGGCAGGGGGTTTCCCGGGCTGAGATTGTGACGTGTGTGGTACGTATGTCACTTTGGAAAGGAGAGCGGTTGGAGCGTGAATTTAAATTTGTTCGGCTGCACGTGAAGGTGAGTGTGGGCACGTTGGGTTTGAGTTATATTCACCTAGTTAGGTGGTAGCAGCAGTTCTCGCAAGGAGGCTGTTGAGTTTCTTATTTTCAGGGTTTTTTATTTTTGTATGTTGTCCGTGCGGGTGAAGCAGTTGTCTTACTGCGGTCAAGCCAGCCGCTCCTCGAGTTTACATGGTGAAGTGAGCTGCCCCTAAATTTGAAGTGCCCACGTATTCTGATCTTTATGGTAAATGCTCCGGACTGCAGAGCGAGCAGGAGTAACAGACAGAGAGAGCGATGACGTCAAGTGCTAAATGCCTAGGTCTTACCATAAAACTGACTGAGATATACGTGTATGAAACGGGAGTAAACAGAATACTGTACAGGGAATAGCTTCGGAGGTCGGGGAAGTTAGTGTGAGAATAATTCTGCGAGTCTGCGGTAACTTCCGTTTTTCAAAATAAGGCGTTCACGATTAAAAAAACAAAAAAAAAAAACAGTTTTCTTGGAGAAAACAATAATTATATATATTTTCTTACATAAGTACACCATGATTCTGATATGGTTGGACTAAGTACTTCTTAGACTACTTGCACAGTTACTATGAAGTACTTTACTGTGTACTTTTTGAGAAATCCACTGTCAAAGTCCCTTATAAATCACTATAATGACTCTTTTTCTGACTTTGATGTCGTTGAAAAAAAAAAAATAGTTCCATAAGTAGACAATGATTCTGATATGGTTGGACTTAGTACTTCTTAGACTACGTGCACAAGTAATATTAAGTACTTTTACTGTCTAAGTAGCTGTCATGCTCTGTGTTGTTCTCCGATGTGCGGCTGCGGACTCGCCTGTGGACTCGGCCGCGCGTCTATTTTATTTTTTTATTTATTTATTGCTGTGTCTGATTAAAATGGCTTAAAATAAGTTGTAAAGTAGCTGTCATGCTCTGTGTTTTTCTCTGATGTGCAGACGCGGACTCGACTGCGCGTCTCTCTCTCTCTCTCGTTTGTAAACTGAGCACGCTTCATAATAACATATGTGTTGTATTAAGACGTTATGTACAAGAGGTAATCATGCTTAGGCACGGATAGTCCTGTGTAGTGTGACCGCGGGCCGTGCCGTCCAGCGTGGGAATGGCGCTGCGGGGGGCAATCGTGCTTGAGTACAGCACGGTACGGATGGTCAGTGTGACCGAGCCCTTAGTACTCAGACAAAATCTGTTACACTGATAAAAATATTCTGCTAGATCTACTTAAAAAAAAATAAGGCAACTTTTTTCATAATTTATTTATGTGGATCAAGCAAGATTGTTCTTTGTTTAAACTACTTACTTATTTTTTTTACATGAAAAATAAAATCCAAGTAAAGTTAACTTAATTTTGTCAAGTAGATTAAGCAAAACTAAACTTTGTATAAACTACTCAATTTTTTCAATGTAGTAAATGAAATATGCAAGTATAACCAACTTGATTTAATTATGTAGAGCAAACAAAACTAGTCTTTGTATAAATTACTTAATTTTTTGATGTATTTAATGACATTTAATTTATTTTATTAAGTACAATCAACTTAATTAACAGCTTCCGCTGGGGGCGCGGCTCTGCTGCTGACCCTGTGCTTCACGTGTTACGTTCGTTGCTGTGTTTATGTCTTTTTCGCATATTTTTTCATAGTAACCTTACTGAACTGCTTGGAGATGGGGGGGCCCCACACTATGGGTGATTATTTGGCTTGTAGTCCTTTCGGTTACCGATAGTTTCGGACTACATGCGAACAATGGCCTGATCACTTACAGCCGGGAGCACCTGTTGTCTCGTCAACCTCGCGCAAGACTTGGTGACCTGTTTCTAAATCTACCCGATGACTGCTCCAGACTGTCAAAGAATCAAAAGCCATTAAAGAACCCCCGGACAACAGCAGGACTTGAAACGAGGATCAAGAGGAGGCATCAAAGCAAGACTCCGAAGACGCGGCGGCCGACCTCCCCTGCCGGTCATTACGCTGTCCAATGTACGGTCACTAAATAACAAATTTGAGGAACTAACGGCAAAAGTCAAGTACGACAGCAACTTCAGACACAGCAATCTGATATGCCTGACAGAAACATGGTTGAAAGAGGACGCGCATGTTGCTTTGAGGGGATACACCACGATGAGAACTGACAGGGATGAATTTACATCACATAAATCAATTGGAGGTGGACTATGTATCTTTGTAGATGACAGATGGGCCACGCAATTCCAC
Organism: Labrus mixtus; assembly: GCF_963584025.1. NCBI lineage: Eukaryota > Metazoa > Chordata > Actinopteri > Labriformes > Labridae > Labrus > Labrus mixtus. Next base: position 2,065,064 of record NC_083614.1, on the reverse strand, counting down.
ATACACGAGCAAATATGCACCCCCGATTATGAACTTATATCTGTGTCTTTCAGGCCTTTTTATTTACCTAGGGAATTTGGACAAATTACTGTCATACATATGTGCCCGGACCGGACAATGAGAAGACAGCGGCAAGAATAACAGAGAGCTACAACACCGCGCTCACCCGCTCCTCAGACCAGCCCGTGTTTGTCCTCGGAGATGTCAACACGTGATCTTTCCAGTCACCTACCTAACCTGTAACAGTATGTGGCTTATCCTACTAGATCTACCCGTGTGTTGGATAAGTGCTACGGAAACTTGTCTGATGCTTACAAGGCTGTAAGCCGACCACCGCTGGGTAAGTCAGACCACAATGTGGTGCACCTGCTTCCCAAATATCGAGCTATGGTGAAGCGAGAGAAACCCATGAGTAAGGACATTAAACTGTGGACTGAGCAGAGCAAAGAGGAGCTGAGAGACTGTTTTGATGACACAGATTGGCAACTGTTTTTTGACTGTAGTGGAAATGTACATGAATTGACTGAAACCATAACTTCATATATAATATTTTGCGAAAACAATTGTGTCCAGAAAAAAACAGTGAGAATGTTCCCAAACAATAGACCATGGTTATCTAAAGATATTAAAATTTGTCTTAATGAGAAAAAAACATGCTTTTATTAACGGTGATACTGATGTGGTCAAAGAAAAAAGGAGGGAACTCAGATTCAAGATAAAGAAAGCAAAATTGGAATATAAAGACAGGGTAGAGAGCCAGTTTTGTCTGGGTAATGCTAAACAGGCATGGGAAGGCCTTAACTCTATGATGGGCAGAGAGTGTAAGAAACCGAAGAATACTCAAACAAACAATCATTCCTTTGTGAATGATTTAAATGTTTTTTTATAGCAGATATGATGTAGGAGATTTTAATACAGAATGTGAGATTGTTTGCAGCAAAATTCCAACATATGCCCCAATAGTTCTAACAGAGCATGAAATAGCAGTTAGCCTTGCAAACACAAAGCCAAATAAGGCCCCTGTACCTGATGGCCTGACTGGACGAGTACTTAAAGATTGTGCACCTCGGCTGACAGGTGTCATCACCAAATTGTTTCAGCTTCTGCTGGACAAGTGCACAGTACCTAACTCCTGGAAGATGTCCAACATAGTGCCTGTACCTAAGAAACCAAGGGCAAACCTTTTAAATGATTTTAGACCAATAGCACTTACTTCTGTTTTATGCAAAAGTATGGAAAGGGTTGTATCCAAGCACCTAACATCAGCTGTGACCTGCCATCTTGATCCCCTCCAATTTGCATAATCAAGAGGAACTGATGATGCAACAGCTTAATTGACAAAGTGACCAAACACTTACAACGGACAACAAACTATGCTAGAGTGTTATTTATAGACTTTATTCTGCTTTTAACTCAATCAGAACACATATCCTTTTAAAAAGGCTCTTGGATTTAGATGTGAATGGGGGTCTAATTCTGTGGATCAAAGATTTTCTGTCTGAGCGTCCACAAAGAGTGGTAATGTGTCAGAACTGACCGTTTTAAATGCAGGAGCACTTCAAGGCACCGTCTTGTCGCCTTTGTTGTTCTCTGTGTATACAAATAAGTTTAGACTCAAATTTTAGCTTATTCAAATATGCTGATGATATGGCACTTGTTGGCCTCCTACGTGCAGGAGACGCGAAGCTAATCATGTAGCTTCGCTCCAGAACGGGTGTCTATCGAGTCCTTTACAGATAAACATCAGTAAAACTAAAGAAATGGTTATATCCAGTAAAAACAATATTTCCGACTCCTGTGTCACAATCATGGGGGAAATTGTTTAAAAGGTAAACTGCTTTAAATATTTAGGAACTTACATCGATAGTCACCTCAAATTCATAGATAACACAGACTATGACTTTAAAACAGCTCTGCAGAGGCTACACCTATTTAGGAAGCTGAATGAGTTTGGGGTGAGTAAAAGGATTCTTGAAATGGTGTACAAGAATCTGGTAGAAAGTATTTTGTCTTTTAACATGGTCGCATGGTACGGGCATTTAGATGTTAAATCTAAAAGCAAACTGACAAGAGTGGTCAATACTGCTGGTAAAAGCAGTTTGTGGACAAATAAAGTTCTATTCTTCTTCTAATTATATCATGTACATCCCCCCTAATATAATGGTAGGGGAAACACTGCTCTTTCTCTCTCACTCTCTCTCTCTCTCTCTCTCTCTCTCTCTCTCTGCATATACAGTACATCATATTACTGCATGTATCTATCTGTAAATCTCAGTCACTAACCACCTACTTTCCTGGGAGCTCTTGAGCTCTCTTAGGCTCCTCAAGATCGTTGGTTGACGGCCTGCCAGAACAACCCCCACCCCACAGCCGAAGATTTCTGCCTTTTAATAAGACAGTTTTTTCTTACCACTGTAACTTTTGCTGCTTTGCTAAAGTGCTCATGATGGATAGGCCGGATCTTTGTAACATAACAATAAGTAAGGTCTTTGATGTAATATGATGGACTGTATATGTACAGAGAGAGAGAGAGAGAGCGAGAGAGAGAGGAGCTCAGGGTGCCAGTTCCCCCGTAGTCTAAGCCTATAGCAGCATAACTAAGAGCTGGTCTACACCAGCACCAGCCCTGACTATAAGATTTATCAAAAAGGAAAGTTTTAAGTCTATTCTTAAAAATACAGACTGTGTCTGCCTCCCGGACCCCGGCTGGAAGGCGGTTCCAGAGGAGAGGAGCCCGATAACTGAAGGCTTTACCCCCCATAGTACACTTAGAGACTGTAGACTGTTGTTTGGAGACACAACAACCAAACAACACAACAACACAAAGACACAACAACAACACAACAACACAGAGACAAAAAATCAACAAAACAACACAACGAAACAGAGACACAACAACACAACAACACAAAGACACAACAAAACAAAGACACAACACAACAACACAAAGACACAACAAAACAACATAACAACACAGAGACACAACAACACAAAGACACAAAGACACAACAACACAAAGACACAACACAACAACACAAAGACACAACAAAACAACATAACAACACAGAGACACAACACAACAACACAACAACACAAAGACACAACAACACAGAGACACAACACAACAACACAACAACACAACAACACAAAGACACAACAACACAGAGACACAACACAACAACACAGAGACACAACAAAACAACATAACAACACAAAGACACAACAACACAGAGACACAACACAAGACACAACAACACAACAACACAAAGACACAACAAAACAACATAACAACACAGAGACACAACACAACGACACAGAGACACAACCAAACAACACAACGATACAACAACACAAACACACAGAGACACAACACAGCGACAAAACAACACAACGACACAGACACAACAAACAAACAACACAACGATACAACAACACAAACACACAGAGACACAACAATAAAACAACACAACGACACAGAGACACAACAACACAAAGACACAACACAGAGACACAACAACACAAAGACACAACGTGTGTGTGTGTGTGTGTCTGTTTGCGTGTGTGTGTTTGTGTGTGTGTGTGTGTGTGTGTCTGTTTGTGTGTGTGTGTGTCTGTTTGTGTCTGTTTGTGTGTGTGTGTGTGCGTGTGTGTGTGTGTATCTGTCTGTGTGTGTGTGTGTGTGTGTCTGTTTGTCTGTGTGTATGTGTGTGTGTGTCTGCGTGTGTTTGTGTGTGTGCGTGTGCGTGTGTGTGTGTGTGTGGGGTGAGGGAGGTGTGTCACATTGACTGGGTCAGTGCTTCAGCAAGCAGCATAAACTTTAGAGCAGTCAGAAAAGTAAAAACAGAGCCTGGCCCGATGCGATGTCGAACTACGTATTTAAAAACAAAGACCAGGCCTGAGCCTGAAGTCGGGCATCGGGTTCCGTTGGGCTCGGGTTGGGTTTCAGGTTGGGTTGAGGTATGGACACATCTTGACAATCAGCAGTTAATGTTATACTATTATATTTCCTTAGACTCTTGAATGGGTGTTTCATTAGCCTATAAACATGTTTTTGTTGATACTGCTTACTTTTTCTTTGCATGCTAAAAACGGCTCTTACCGCGACCACTGGACAAATGAGCCTACTACTTTACACTAGTTTTTAGGTGATGTGGGGAGAGGGGAGGAGGGGGGGGGAAGGAAATGGAAAAGAAAAACGTTTTTATATACCATAACTATGTTGGTGTCAGCGACATTCTGTGCCTAATACTCGCGCTTAGGATATGGCAGAAACACTCCGCTAGAACTGTCACCTATTTATTAATTTGATCGAATAACAGAGCCTATGATTATAACTTTAATTCCGGTGGTCATCGCTTAATAGGAATGCACAGGATGATGCCCACCGAGGAAAAAACTCGGTGGGCAAAAAAAAAAAAAAAAAAAATGGAGGAGCTTGTCTGAGGTTCATTTCGTGGAATGTTAAAGGGATCAATGGCCCAGTCAAGAGAGGTAGAATATTCTCTCACCTAAATCACCTTAAAACCGAAATTGCTTTCTTAAAAGAGACCCATCTAACCACAAAAGACCATCATAGATTGAAGGCGTCATGGGTCGGCCAAGCCTTTCATTCCAATTTCAGGAGCAAATCAAGGGGCACAGCTATTTTGATTCATAAGAAAACACAGTTCTCCCCAACAAACGTCATAGCTGACCATCAAGGCCGTTTTGTAATAGTTTTAGGTTCCCTTAATAATATACCGGTTGCTCTTGGCAATCTTTATGCACCTAACTTTGATGATGAGGCATTCATTGGAAAGGTGATTTGATGTCTACCTGACCTAAACTCCCACCATCTTATCTTGGGTGGAGATCTGGATGAATCCATTGCTAGACAAATCATGTATTAAGCGTGCTGCCCCTTCTAAAATGGCCAAAACATTCTCTTCATTTATAAAACAAATAGGAAGTTTTGACCCATGGCGCCTTTTCTATTCAGACAAAAAACAGTTCTCATTTTACTCTCAGGTCCACAAAACATTTTCAAGAATTGATTACTTTTTTATTGATAACCAATTTTTTCTTTGCTGTCAAAAGCATGGAATACAGCGCTATAGTGATATCTGATCACGCTCCAGTATTACTTGACCTTTCGTTTGCAGTCTTACAAAAAACACGCCCCTCTTGGAGATTGAACTGCACATTGCTAAATGATGTAAGATTCTGTGAAACCATTTCCAAAGTGATTGATGATTTTCTCATCACCAATACCTCCAACTCCATATCTTCATCTCTACTCTGGGAGACATTAAAGGTGGTAGTCCGAGGAGAGATCATTTCATACTCTGAAAGGCAAAATAAACTAAAAAGACAACAAAAAGATGAACTTTTGGGCAACATAACTCAATTGGACAACAGGCTGTCAGTATCTCCATCCCCTGAACTAGATAAAATAAGGCACAATCTCCAAATGAACCACAACCTACTCACAACACAAGAGACTGAAAAGACCCTGTTACAGTCACATGGACTTCATTATGAACATGGTGAGAAGGCAGGACGTCTTCTGTCACACCAGATCAAAAGTCAACTGGCAGCCCAGCAAATTTAACAAATTAGGACCACCTCGGGCGATCTCACAATAATACCATCTGTCATCAACGAAACCTTTAAAAAAAATTATTCTGGGGCGCACTGGTGGCGCAATGGTTAGGGTTCGCATCCCACCTGTGGCCTCTTTCCCGCATGCCACTCCCCACTCTCTCTCCCTGGTTTCCGACTCTATCCACTGTCCTATCTCTCCATTAAAGGCACAAAAAGCCCAAAAATGAATATAAAAAAAAAAATTAATATTATGAATTATATACCTCACAATGAAACGTTTTTTAGACAACCTGGAATTTCCATCCATATCTCCTATGCAAGCAGATGAGATGGATCAACCATTAAAAACAAGCGAAATCACAGACTCTATTAAATTAATGCAAAGTGGTAAGGCCCCCGGCCCAGATGGTTACCCTATAGAGTTCTATAAAAAATTTATTGACAAACTAAATCCCCTCCTTTTAAAAATGTTCAAGGACTCTCTGGACCGGGGCGCTCTCCCTCAAACTCTCACTGAGGCGTCAATAATCTTAATACTAAAACCAGGTAAAGAAGATTCTGATTGTAATTCATATTGCCCCATCTCCCTCCTCAACACCGAATATAAAATCTTAGCCAAAGCATTAGCCCGTCGATTTGAACCTATCATGTCACACATCATATCACCAGACCAAACCGGGTTCATGAAAAACCGACACTCCTTCTCTAACATTCGCGGACTTCTCAATATTCTTTCCTCTCCAGCATCAACTGAGATTGGTGCTTAAGAGATTTTGCATCGGGTCCAAATTTATATCCTGGATAACGCTTTTATATTCATCACCTAAGGCCTCCGTAAGCACTAATGGGTTGAAGTCTCAATATTTTAAACTCAGCAGAGGTTCGCGCCAAGGGTGACCTCTGCAGTGTTTCCTCAACCATTATATTAGGGGGGTGGCCCGCCCCCCCACGGGCCCCCCTTGAAGGTCAAGTAAAAAAAAAAAAATTTTATTTTTATTTTTATTGTATTTTATTTTTTTAAGATTTCTTTTTGGGCTTTTTGTTCATTTATTGTAGGGATATGATAGTGGATAGAGTCGGAAATCATGGAAAGAAGTCATTTAAGGATACCTTTCTGATAGAAAAGGACAGCTGTCATTAAAAGATTCCTTGGTGTTCATGGGCCTAGGGGAAACACTGCTCTGAGCCCGTTATTGTTTTTGCAACTGCGATAGAACCCCTATCGATTGCACTTAAATCCGCCAGTTTTAGTCAAGGTATTCTTAGATGTGGCTCGAAACACACACTTTCTCTTTATGCGGATGATTTATTATTGTTTATCTCTGATCCGATATCTACTATTCCCCAGACAATCAAGCTACTAAATAGGTTTGGATCTTTCTCAGGTTATAAACTTAACTTTTCCAAAAGCGAATGCTTCCCTGTAAACAATCTAGCCTTTCAGATCCCTGATAGGCACCTCCCCTTTAAGATGTCTAGAATCAGTTTTAAATACTTAGGAGTGAATATCTGTCGACAACTACCAGACCTTTACAAAAATAATTTTCCTCCCTTAATTGATCAGCTCAAAAACGACTTGGGAAGGTGGAACAGCTTACAATTATCCCTTGCTGGAAGGGTTAACTGTGTAAAAATTAATGTGCTTATGTGCTTTCACGTTTTCTGTATCTCTTCCAATGTCTTCCAGTCTTCTTACCTAAATCATTTTTTGTGTGCAATAGATAAACTAATTACCTCCTTTGGAATGGCAAGACCCCCAGGATCAGGAGAGAGTTCTTACAAAGGCAGATATCTGCAGGTGGATTGGCACTACCTAATTTAAGAAACTATTACTGGGCAACTAATATTCACAAAATTTCACTCTGGGTCCAGGAACCAACATTAAGCTGGTGTGAACTTGAAGCCAAATCCTGCCCCTCTTCCTCACTCTTGGCTATGCTAACATCAAAACTTCCCATACGACCAACCCAATTTACGTGTAATCCAATCGTCACTTCCACTTTAAAAATCTGGACTCAATTTAGACTGGCCTTTGGGCTCCAGGGATTATCTAACCATAGCCCGATCCATAACAACCATCTCTTCCTCCCTCCTGGCACTGATATGGCCTTTTCTCTATGGCATATCTCAGGTATTGCCAGACTAAAGGACCTTTATGTTCACAACATCTTTTGTAGCTTCAGTGAATTGTGTGAAAAATTTAACTTACCACATTCTCATCTCTTTCGATACTTTCACGTCCGCAATTTTGTTAAAGCAAACAATGCCTCCTTTCCTAATACTCCTCCTACCTCTATAATCGACTCAATCTTGGATATGCCCACAAATCAGAAAGGCCTCATCTCAAAAATCTAGACTCTAATATCCCAGCTCAGAAAAACTTCTCTAGACAATATCAAAAAAGACTGGGAGGAGGAACTTGGTAAAGCTATAGATGACAATGACTGGTGTAGTGTTTTAGCCTGAGTGAATGACAGCTTGTCTTGTTCCAGACTTAACCTGATACAACTTAAGGTTGTCCATCGCTCCTATTTTACTAACTACAAACTCTCCAAAATGTACGCCAGTATCTCAGACACTTGTAATAGATGTCACATGTCTCCAGCAAACATGTTACACATGTTTTGGTCCTGTCCCCACTTGCATGGCTATTGGACAACTATTTTTAAACACCTTGCAACGGCTTTAAACATGTTGCTGACACCGTGTCCAGAAATGGCTATTTTTGGAGTACTTACAGTTAATCAAATAATCAGTAGAAAAATAAAGGACTGCATTGCCTTTGCATCTCTTTTAGCTCGCATATATATTATTAGAAGAATATTATTGGAATGGAAATCACCATTTCCCCCCAAAGCTTAGGACTGGTTAAAGGACCTCATGATGTTCTTAAATTTGGAGAAAATAAAGTACAACTTGAGGGGTTCATGTGAAAAATTTGTATCTGTTTGGGGCCCTGTGCTCAATTATATAACACAATTAAAGACACTACAGGACAGTTGATTCTCGATCTATGCGTTGTATAACAATGTAAGGAAGGAATATATGCTGTTATATCGTTGTTTTTTTTATTTTACTATTATATATTTTTTTATTATTATCATTATTTTTCTTTAGTATTATTATATTATTTTTGTGTTTTTTGTTTTGTTTTCTATTTATTTTTATTCTTTTTTTGTGTTTTGTACTTGTCTTTTCTTTTTGCCCCCTGGTATGGTTATGTTATTGTAATTTATGTGTCTATGTGTGTGTGCATGTCTGCGTGTGTATATGTATGGGCGGGGAGGGGGGGTATGTGTCATGCTACCAAAAAAAAAGAATTGTCCTTAATGATTATTGTATCATGATACCTGTCAAATTAATAAAGAGATATTGTAAAAAAAATCTTCAAGATTCCATTTTACAGTAGGGAACAATTCTTAGAACAGCGGGTCCAAATAGGAACCAATTTAATAAATGTTAATTTATTTGATCAATTTAATTTGCTGCTTCTGATAACATTCACACTAATCTGTCGACCAGAGTTGGAAGAGTTGGGTCCTGTGTTTTTCAAACTACGGTTAACCAGCTGCTGAAAGCGGTTAGCTAAAGATTGCAGTGTCACCGGTTCATCTTCTCGGCTAAATGGGTTAGGGTCAGTGGGTTGCTCACTGACATGGGAGGGGTGTAATGTCTCCATATGTCTTTTCACTTTATTGGGTCTCATGCTGTCAGCTGCCAGTGCTCAGGCACAAAACTCAAACAGGTCTCTCCTCCTCTCCTACCACATTCACTGTGAATCCAAGGGAAAGATATGCGTCGTCATACTTTATGGATTTGGGCTTTGGCACTTGGTCATCATCGCCGTTGCCCGACTTGATTTTCTTTTTTCACTGTTGAAAATCACGTATCCATTTTGCAACCTCTCTTTCTCTCGTTAGCTCTCGCTGCCACTCTCTCTGGCTCTCTCTCCCTCTAAATGTGAAAATGTGATTTGTGAAATAAAAATGTGAAAGCGTACCGAGCTGTTGGACAGCCCAAACAAGAACGCTGACATCGTAACTGCAAAGCCGACAGTGAGAGCAAAAGTCTGATCAGTGAGAAAGAATAAGAGTGAACTGTAAACAAAAGGACTGATGATTAGAAAAGAAAAAGGCTGATTATTTATACCATTACACATATATTTTAGTAGTAATGGGTTTTTTTTTGCTTCAGTGAGATTATGTCTCTCTCAAAGTCTTATTTTTGTTTTTCTTATTTAAGAAGTTTTGTTTGATTTTTTTTGGCACATATGATTCCATACATGTCATGATTCAATTCAGGTTGCACTAATTCAGTATTCAGATAGACACACAACAGGTACAAACGACAGATTCCTTTCTATGTGGATACACTTCTAAAAGGCTAGAAAGGTGACATTACCTTGTAAATGTCAGACATATACATTTCAGTCTGAGCTAACCTTGTTACCTTTTTCAGCTCCCAACATACACTCTGCTCCTCTCCACATGAAGCTCTGCTGCTCTGAGACTCTTACACATACTGCTACAGATACACAGACCTGAAAGAAGAACCACCCTAAGATGGTAGACAGAATTAAATATCTACAAAATCACCAAGATGAATGAATTCATTCTTACATAGACAACAGGATGTGATGAAACGTCTTCATGTTTCTCCTCTCTGTCTGTCAGCTCACATTAACCTTCATGACATTTCAATCACAGCTTCTCTGATGTGCACAGACTCTGATAGCAGCTGCTGTGACTGTAATGTTAGCAAACAGCGCCCTCTGCTGATCACAGACACACAGTGATAAAGATAGAATGGGTCAAGGCAAAGCAAATGTGTGGAGGGTTTTCCAAAGAATGTCAGGAACAATCTCCAGATTTCATTACATTTAATTTCAGATCCACGCAGTGTGCATCTGAAGTTTCAGGTTGATAAGTACATCTCTTATCCGATGAGAAATTGAAGGTGGGGCAGTAGCCTTCCACTTTAAAAGTATCAGGCGGCGAGCCAAGAGGCTGGTAAAAGCTATAACTCTTTGCACCCCAATTGGTAGCTTCATCCCCTCGGGAACTACTCCAAAAAGAGTCATAAGAGGGTCTGGGTCAATTCTAACAGCCAGAGTGGTAGAGAGGGCTTCGAAAATAGCTTTCCAGAACGTCTAAGTTAGGACATAACCAAAACATTCGGATCAGTGTTGCACCCAGTCTTACATCTGTCTCATGTAGGGTTGATTTGTGGATACTTTCTGGCTAATTTGGATTTAGAAAGGTGTGTGCGGTGCACCACTTTAAACTGGAGCAAAGAGTGTCGGGCGCACATTGAGGAGGAATGCATTGCTTTCAAAATCTTAGCCCAGACTCCCTCATCAATTGTTGTTTGTAGGTCTCGCTCCCATGCATTCATAATACCAGATATGGAAGAGTTTAGAGATCAGTCCCAGTAAAGATGTAATTGCTCCTTTGTCTGCCAGGTTACGAAACATGATGGTATCGATTATATTATCAAAGTTTTTTGGAAATTGTGACAAAGATCCTTTAATATAATGTCTAATCTGCAAATATCAAAAAAAGTGTGAGCTCGGTATATCACATTTCTTTGACAACTGTTCAAAAGAAGCAAATAATTAATTAATTAAATCCACCTAATTAATAAAAAAGATTATTGAAACTCTTCAGGCCTCTCCCATGCCACATGTTGAATGACAAATCCTGCATTGAAGGTGAGAAGAGATGGTTAAAAGCTATTGGGCTAGAAAGGCATCGGGTAGATTAAAATGTTCCCTGAATTGTGAATATATTTTTAGTGTATGACTGATTACAGGAGAAGTGATGGACGTGGTCATCGGTAAGGGAAATTATGAACCAACTAGGGCTGGTAAAGAAATGTAGCCACAGAGATTGATCTCCTGCTTTACTCAGGTTGATATGTCCAGTAGGACATACACTGCTCATCCACCAAGATGCCTGGGTTACAAAACAGATAGGCTGGCAACCACTCCTGGACCGTGTGGGGCGATGGAGAGGGGAAAAGAAAACAAAGCAAAAAAAAAAAAAAATGAGTAGGCCTAAGTAGGAAAACTTACAGCGGGACTACAAAGGGAAGGATTTTTTTCCTCAGTGGGCATCATCCTGTGCGGAGGGGAATTCCTATTAAGCAATGACCACCGGAATTAAAGTTATAATCATAGGCTCTGTTATTCGATCAAATTAATAAATAGGTGACAGTTCTAGCGGAGTGTTTCTGCCATATCCTAAGCGCGAGTATTAGGCACAGAATGTCGCTGACACCAACATAGTTATGGTATATAAAAACGTTTTTCTTTTCCATTTCCTTCCCCCCCCCTCCTCCCCTCTCCCCACATCACCTAAAAACTAGTGTAAAGTAGTAGGCTCATTTGTCCAGTGGTCGCGGTAAGAGCCGTTTTTAGCATGCAAAGAAAAAGTAAGCAGTATCAACAAAAACATGTTTATAGGCTAATGAAACACCCATTCAAGAGTCTAAGGAAATATAATAGTATAACATTAACTGCTGATTGTCAAGGTGTGTCCATACCTCACATTATTTCCACATACGAACTCGGAGAGGCCGCAAGGGACTTTGTTTTAAATGTTCAGCTTATCCAGAACAGTCAGTAGCCTACCCGATCCAAAGCTGTCCGTCCCTGAGTCTTTGTTGGGTTTATTCAATCAATCAATTTTTATTTGTATAGCGTCAACTCATAACAAGTGTTATCTCAAGACACTTTACAAAAAGCAGGTAAAAGACCTTACTTATTGTTATATTATTATTGCTTTTTTACTTCCTGCTTTCTTACAGTGCAGACGCTTTTCTTCTTGCTCTCTGCTTTACTTACATTCTTTTGCTGATATCTTCTTTTTTCTAAACCTAATTTAATCGACAGCCGGTCCTGGACATTTCCAAATCCTCAGGACTGCATTTTTTGATAGATACAGGAGGTCTTTAGCCATATTTAAAAAAAAATTTTGACCTCTGCATCGCTACACTGTGACTGTGGCCTGACAAGAGCACAAGCCTGTGCTGCAGTAATTTGAAACGCTGTACACAGCTAAAGCTAATCAGCAACAAGATGCCTCCCTTCTCCAAAGACGATTACTACAAACTTCTTCAGAAAATTGCAGTGCTGGAGACAAAGATGAATCGCCTAGAAGTGAATGTGGAAGTGAACGGACTGTACGGGAATGACACCACATTACCACTAACTCAGAATAGTGGACAAGAGCAAGCTAACACACAGACAAGAGCAAGCTAACACACAGAGATCTCTACAAAGACAAAGGTGGGCTCTGTTTTATCTAATAAGTCTACAAATGGTAGTCCTCCTTGGAACTGTCTTGGTGCTAAGCCAAAGAAGAAATCATTTCTCTGGGAAATGGGAGGACGGATAACAGGTCTGCACTACCTCCCCTGCAAAGTGCCTCTTCAACCCCTGTATCTAGAGTGACACAGCCGTGGACAGCTGCGAAAGGGAAGGTTAGGAACAAACCTCCCCCACAAATGAATGTGGAACTACAGAACAGATATTCCCCTCTGTTGCAGAGCCCTGGATCTTCATCTGGTTCTCCATCCTCAGACACCAGGGTAAGGACTGAAAACAATAAGTATCAAAAAGTAAAAGGCTACAGGGAAAGCTAAAGCCTGGGCTTGAAACTCTGATTGTGGGTGACTTTGCTGTTAAAGATGTACAAAGGATGTGCAGTAAAAACACAGAAGTACTGTTTTCCCAGAGATATGGTCTCTGATTTAGCAGAAAGGATCCTGCATATTGTGGCTGAACACCCGACTGTGAAGAATGTCATACTACACATTGGGTCAAATGATGTCACAAAACAACAATCTGAAGTCTTGAAGCAGGACTTCACTGGTCTGCTGAAGATGGTCAGCCCCTTGGATGTGGATGTGTTTATCAGCGGCCCCATACCACCAGTCAGAAGAGCAGAGGAGAGATTCAGCAGGTTGTTGGCACTGAATAACTGGCTTACAACTGCATGTAATGCCCATTCAGTGAATTTTATTAACAATTTTAAAATGTTCTGGGAACGCAGACATCTTTTTAAGGCAGATGGATTTTGCCTGAACATGTCAGGGGTGAAACTGTTCACCTCTAACCTATTTTACTCCCTCCCTCAACCATCAGTTCTCTCTGCCAAGGACAAGAGACAAAAGAAAACAGCTTTCAAGAAAGACAAAACACAGCAGGATGACAACCTTCGTCAAGAATCACGTCTGCCAGTATCTGAGGAGAGACCTAAAGAGGAGAGACATCGGAACCAAGAGGAGGGGTCTCCATCCACCTTCGACCCCCTCACCAACACCTGTGAAGTCTCACCGCCCTTGCCCCCTCGAACCCCGATCAGATCATCATCTTCCTCCCTAATCACCCTATCTCCACCTGGAGTTCACTGACCAGATGAAGGAGCTGGTCAATGCTGGATTAAAAAGTACCCCCCCACCCTTCTCCCTTTTTCTCTTCCATAAGCACCCGACGGCGCCCACCATCGCCCATTCCGACACGGCTCTCACCCTCCCCTGTCCCTCCCTGTGTGTCATGTTTTGTCTCCTCAGCTTGATAAGGATGAAATGCAGAACATTCAGAGGTCAAACTGATGTGTTTTGGGTTCAGGCTGCAAGGATATCAGCAGTCATGACTCTCTCCAGGATAAGGGGCCCTGCACATCAGTAGGTTCCAAAATCTCTGTGATGATAGGTAGTAGAAGAATAAAGGGGACTCTGCCAAGAAACAAAAGGCAGTTATGTGATTTTGCAAACTTGTCAAACTTAGCAGCCATTCCTTTTGAGCCACAACCTGTCCCAAAAACGTTAGCAGATGAAGCTTCTAGGACCCTAAAGCTGGCTCTACTAAACATTAGATCACTGGCAGGGAAATCATTTTTAATCAATGATTTTATTATTGAGCACAAGCTTGATTTTGTTTTTAACTGAAACTTGGTTAGATCAAAATAACAGTGCAGCTGTTCTTATCGAGTCAACACCTCCCAACTTCAGTTTTGTAAGCGAGGCTAGAGTGCATAAAAGAGGAGGAGGAGTTGCAGTTTTGTTTAATGATTCCTTCCAATGTAAGCAATTATCTTTTGGAAATGTTGCTTCTTTTGAATATGTGGCCCTTCAGTCCACCCCCAGAGCCATGTTCCTAAATATTTACAGGCCACCTAAATACTGTGCAAACTTTTTCGATGATTTCACTGAACTGCTGTCTGTGATCTGTATTGACTTTGACTGTGTTATGACTTATTATTGTTGGTGATTTTAACATCCATGTTGATAACCCCCAGGACAGAGGGACTAAAGAACTGTTTCACACTCTTGATAGCTTTGGGCTGACTCAGCACGTGACAGAGCCCACACATAACCCTAACCCACACTCTGGACTTAATCATCTCCAAGGGCTTGGACATCTCCAAGGTTGTTGTTTCAGATGTTGCCCTCTCTGATCACTCCTGTGTTTTATTTGAGAGTACTATGTCAGTGTACAAAAGTATTCAAACAAAAGTGATCACAAAACGGTGTATCACTGAAAACACCAGTGAAATCTTTAACCAGGTTTTCTCTTCCACAGCTGCCCTGTCCTGGGGCTCAGTCAGTGAGTTGGTAGATAACTTCAATTCTAAAATCACAAATGTTATTGATTCCATTTCTCCCACTAAGGTGAAGGTTGTCTCTGGTAAGAAAGAATCTCCATGGAGAAATTTGACACTGGTAAGAAACGGAAAAAGAGATTGTCGAAAAGCTGAACGCAGGGGGCGTAAAACTAATCTCCAGATTCATTTTGACATCTACAAAGAGAGACTTCAGATTTATAATTCACAACTGAGGAATGCAAGGCAATCTTTCTTCTCTGACATCATCACCAGAAACAATAATAATGCTTGTGTCCTATTTGCTACTGTCGACAGGCTAACAAACCCTCCTGTGTCAATAGCATCTGAATTTCATTCTACCAGGGCCTGTAATACATTTTCCACCTTCTTTACTGAAAATCCAGAAAATTAGACAAACTGTCAGTAACTCATCATCAGGACCAGGATATGTGCTGTGTCAATTTAAAACCAACTTAAGCACCATGACACAATTTAATCAAATCAATCTTAAAAACCTGGAGGACATTATACAACAATTACATTCCTCCTCCTGCTGTCTTGATATTCTGCAAACAGGTTTTTTCAAAAAAGTCTCCCAAGTCATGGCTCTAGATCTGTTACAAATTGTAAACATGTCTCTTCTCTCAGGTGTCTTCCCACAGGCCCTGAAAACAGCAGTCATCAAGCCACTATTAAAAAAGAACAATCTAGACAAGTCAATAATGAACAATTACAGGCCTATATCAAATCTTCCTTTTTTAAGTAAAATAATCGAAAAATCTGTTTTTCAACAGTTAAATAACTTCTTGACATTGAGCGACTGTTTCGATGTCTTCCAGTCAGGTTTTAGACAAAATCACAGCACTGAGACAGCTCTGGTTAAAGTGTTTAATGACATCCCTTTAAACACAGACAGTGGCAGAACCTCAGTCTTAGTTTTACTTGATCTCAGTGCTGCGTTTGACACAGTTGACCACAATATATTACTCGGCCGACTGGAAAACTTGGTGGGAGTTTCTGGCACAGTACTAAACTGGTTTGAATCCTACTTAAAGGACAGGGACTTCTTCGTGTCTATAGGTAACTTCAAATCTGAGCAAACAAAAATTACTTGTGGAGTTCCCCAAGGTTCCATCCTGGGGCCTCTTCTGTTTAAAGTCTACATGCTCCCACTAGCTCAGATTATAAAAAAACAATAAAATAAGTTATCATAACTACGCAGACGACACACAAATATATATTACAATGTCGCCAGGCAACCATGGTCCCATAAAAGCACTGGGTAAATGCATAGAGCAAATCAATGAGTGGATGTGCAAAAAATTTCTCCAGCTAAACAAAGACAAAACTGAGGTTGTTGTTTTTGGAGCAAAGGAGGAGTGAGTCCAGTCAGTAATCAGCTTCAGTCAGTAAGACTTAAAACCACAGACCAGGCAAGAAATCTGGGTGTAGTGATGGACTCAGACCTCAATTTTAAAAGCCACATTAAGACAATTACAAAATCAGCCTACTATCACCTGAAGAACATATCAAGAATTAGAGGACTTATGTCCCAGCAGGACCTGGAAAAACTTGTCCATGCTTTTGTCTTCAGTCGTCTTGATTACTGTAACAGTGTCTTTACAGGTCAGACAACTGCAGCTGATCCAGAACACTGCTGCTAGAGTCCTCACCAAGACCAAGAAAATGGATCAGATCAGTCCAGTTCTGAGGCCCTTACACTGGCTCCCAGTCTGTCAGAGAATAGACTTTAAAATCCTGTTGCTGGTTTATAAAGCGCTTAAAAGTTTATGGCCAAAATACATTAGTGACCTCCTGATTAATTACGAACCATCCAGACCGCTCAGGTCGTCTGGGACAGGTCTGCTCTCTGTCCCCAGAGTCAGAACCAAACATGGAGAAGCAGCGTTCAGTTTCTATGCTCCTTATATCTGGAACAAACTCCCAGAAAAAATGCAGGTCTGCTGAAACTCTCAGCTCTTTTAAATCCAGGTTGAAGACACACCTGTTTACAGCTGCCTTTCATTAAACAGCTTTAATATAGTACAGTACAATATAATATAATAAGACTTTAACTCTGCACTGTAACTTTTAACTCTTTTTATATTTTTACTTTATTTATTTCAATTAATTTCATTTGAATTATTTTTATTTGAACATATGTTCAGATTTTATAATTTCAGTGATTTTTAAATGTTCTATTTTAATGTTTCTTTTCTTTCCTCTGTCATGATGCTTTTGATGTCTTGTGTGAAGCACTTTGAATTGCCTTGTTGTTGAAATGTGCTTCATAAATAAACTTGCCTTGCCTATATTACAAAGATCCGGCCTATCCATCATGAGCACTTTGGCAAAGCAGCAAAAGTTACAGTGGTAAGAAAAAACTGCCTTATTAAAAGGCAGAAATCTTCGGCTGGATCCCCGGCTCATGACGAAACAGCCTTCACAGGCCTAGACTGCGCCGGGCTTATTGCGCAATCAGTTCTGGTAAAGCCGGCGTTCGTCTATTAATCTCGACATCCACTATCCAGTCATGGGGGCGAAATGCTGATCATAAAAATCCTGGGCTTTTTGTGGGGAGTCAAAGTAGTAGTTATCGTTTTGAAACGATACCTGGAGACGTGCCGGGTGCAGCAGACGGAATTTTATCCCTTTCAGGTAGAGGGAGCTTTTAACGGGGTTAAACGCAGCTCGTTTTTTTGCCAGGACGGGGCTGATGTGCGGGTATACTCTCAACTTGGAGCCGCGATAATTCATTTTGTGTTGCCTGGCCCATCTTAAGACTTTCTCCTTCTCCTGGTACCGGAAGAACTTGACGATGAAGGCTCTCGGTCTCCCCGAGTTGTTGTCTCGGAAATTCGCCCTTGGCTTGTTATATGAAAAGTTTAGCCAGAGCCCTCGCTCATGCGTCTGCTCACTACTCCATCAACCGGAAGTCAGACTGACATCCTTTCTGTGTCACTTCTGGCATGCAGCTGTGACCCACACGTCTCCCAGATTAAACTATTACTTTGTTTTTATTGCGGCTCTATAGTTCAACATGCTCAGCCAGTGTTTGAGGTTTTACTGTAATTGCTGTGACTATACCCTGGCAGACGACCAAATCATCAGAAGAGCCCTCAAAACAAACATTAATAAAAAGTCTGTGTTTAAACTCGGCTTTCTTACTTTCAGTCCCCAAGGGAGGGCTTCAGAGGTCGGGCTTATTGTAACAGGAGAGGAATAATAAACAGTCCGAACAAGAGGGGAGAGCGGTGGTGAGAAGGAAACGAGGAGGAGGAGGACGAGAAGAAGAAGGCCTCCAGCTTTCAGATAGTGTTGTAGAGATATCAGAGAAAGTTTATTTTCCAAATGATTTTTGTAGCTGTTGTTCCTCATTTCATTCTTTATTGTTGGATCATTTGGAGCGACACAACAGGAGATTTTGGCCTCTTTCTTTTTACATTACATTTTTTGACAGGACAGTGGACAAATAGGAAATCGGCAGAGAGAGAGGGGTATGACAAGCGGGAAAGGAGCAGCAGAAGGACTTGAACCCAGGCTGCAAGCTTGGGGCGCGACCACCAGTGTCCCAGATTTTGGACATTTTTACTTTTTAATAAAGTATTGTGCTCAGAGGGAAAGATCTTACACATGCGTACTATGACTGTATATACCTATGTGTATTTGATGCAAGTCCAGATTTGGGATGCGCCCGATTAATTGACTGATCCATTAAATGTTGCAACCCCTCCCTTTGATTTTAGAAAGTGTTTATGCCTGTGAAACAAATTGTGCTCAGTTTTCACCATTTTCTTAACAGGCAATTCATAATCGGGAGGTTTCAGCTGTTAGAGGATTTCTGGTTACAGAAAATGAGAATGACTTTCTCTAACAAGCTCACCAGGGCAGATAAACTTGAGAGTGCATGCAGACCCCCCCTGCAGATGTGAGCAGATGATATGATTTTTGTCACACTGACTCTTTCAGCTACCGATTCTTAATATGAAATATATTTCGGCATCCTTGTTGCCTCTTGATTCAGAGTCAGATCATGTGACTGCTACGGCTGCTACAGTTTTGAAGGAAAACTTTGGACCTTTGGGAGTCAAGGTTTCTGTTTTGTACAGATTGGATGTAATGAAGCAGTACTTGTTAAGTCGGTGGAGCTGTAGCTGTAAAATCAACAGTGGACACAGCAGGCAGCCATCCAGCCACACAGGCTGAGAGGTGAGATGAGACACAGCAAGACCGGACTGGAATGTAACCCAGCTGAGAGCAGGGCTGGGAGGTTAGGAGGAGCTGGGAAGACTGTCTCTGTGTCTGTCGTCCTCCCTGTTTATGTCTCCATGTGTCTCTGTTTCATGTTGACTCTTCTTTCTCACCTTCATCCCCCCCTCCCACGTCTCTTCAATTCTATTATATTTATGTCTTTCCTGTTGCTTTTCTCTTTAGTTCTCTGTCTTTCTTTGCTGTCTGCAGTCTTTCTGTGTCGGCCTGCACAGCATCCACACAGTGCTTACAAATCAATACATCCTCCTGTTATTGTTTCTCCTCTCCTGTACTCCAGGTTGCAGGGGCATGCACTGGTTAAGCCTTTTCTGTTGTGTTGAGTTGACGGTCTGTTTTAGCGTGTTGCTAAGGCCCCGCAGACATCCCCGGTGCTGGCCCACATTAGAAGCAGCTGGCAGGGAGGTTCTTCATTACCTTTATTTCCCTCACATGTGGGGCTAAACCGACTCAGCTGCACTGATACTGTACCCACGTTAAAACATGTGAGCTCACTCGGTCCTGTTGTAAAAACTCTGATTGTACAGTAAGCCGAGTTAAGCTCCGTTTATGACCAAATGAGAAGTAATGTGTAGTGTTTTAAACGGGACATATTCTGAAAAATCCACTTGTACATTGTTTCTGAACATATATTTGGGTAACCTGAGTGTCTACTGACCCACAAAATGTGAAATAAACCCATCCAGTCCTTTGTTTGTGGTCTGCATAAGTCTTACAACACAGAGAAAAATGCTCTATTTCAAATGTGCTCTCCTTGTGATGTCACGGTGGGGTTCTGGTAAAAAAAAAATCCCCTCCCCTCCCCTGATATCTCCACCCCCAGCCTAGAGCTAAACTTTAACGCAGGTCCGCCATTTTTATTCTCGCTAGTGAAGGAGTGATGTCTAGGGGGGGCTCAGGGGGGGCTCATTGCATTTAAAGAGACACACACACCAAAATGGAGCATTCTGAGAGAGCTGGTTTGAATAGGAATAAATAGATGGAGGGATGGAATGATGGGAATAGATTGGTAGAAAGACATGGGGAGACATGCAGAGCAGTGGAAATTACTTTTCATATCCTGTGGTTTTCTTCAGACTTGGTTTGTGGATAATAAAAAAAAAAAGTCTTGAGGTGGCGTTTTTTCCAGGGAGCCAGATATTCCACTCTCCATCTGATGGTTGTCTGTGGCTTTCATTTTCGAAAGCCTGAATATTCCTCTTCTAGCTTTGAGAGACAGCGCTCCTTGAAGCAGATCAGAAGTGGCAGTGCAGCCGTGGAAAGCGCTCCCAGCTGCCTGCTAATGGTGGCTGCAGTGGCGTCTGTGTGGTGAGGACGGGGTGATGGCGACTGAAACAACAGACACCATTAAAATGATTTATCTATATGACGTCGGTGTATATTTTTCTAACTCAAATTAAAAGCAGTTCTATTTGAGTTCGAGGGAGCACCTGTTTGACGGCCTGCGTCTGCTGTTTTTCTGAGCTTGCAGTGCCCATTTTCTATGCAAAACCAACGCAGTTCAGCATTTCCAGCGTTCAGCGTCCTAAGTGCAAAAATGTCCTTGGAGTCAGCTGTTTTTTGTTGCTGCACTCACAGCCCTCTCAAAAAATAGTTAAACTTTTAGAACGCTCTTCACTGTCACTGCAGCCTCACTGAGCAATCAAAACCAAGAATCAACTTTGTCAACGATAACTGCAGCGGAGAAACTAATCTGACCCGTCTTTTCGAGGGTACACTTTCCATGTGAAGAGCTGCTGCGAAAGCCGGGACAGGATTCCTTAACCATTTTTTGTTTTCTTGGTGGCATTTAAATGGTCACTACCGAGGGAAGCAGAAGTGCTGTGATCAACTTCTGTTACCTAGCAACAGTAAGGGGTCTGAAATTGGGGGTGTGAGTGCTGCTAGTGGACCTTTAAGGTCTTTTTTTACCCTTTCTAACATGTGTTTAAGGTTAAATGGTCCGTTTGGTTATGTTAAGGAAACATATTGTGGTGTGGGTTTTAATAAGTACTCAACTTTGGCTTCTTCACATGTGACCCCGGTCTGGTGAAAGCCATTCGTTGTGTCATCGTCATTCCAAGAGGACTTAATCCATCTTTCCATAATGTCTGCGGAGTTCACACATTCTGGACGTCTGGAGCTCTAATTGTCTAATAGTGATGCAGATAAGTCCTAATTGCTTCCCAAAGTTGTGGCTTAGTTGCTAATAACATTGCATTACCCTCCATAGGTATAAGTAGGAACAGTTAATAAGAACAGCCTGTGTATTTTCACTTCCCGGCCCTCGTCAGTGTGCACTGAGAATTGTTCTTAATTGATTGGTCCTGAATTTTGTTGTCTTGAATTCCAGCCCAGAAACATTTTTCCCATCTGTAAACATTAGCCGAGCCTTTCCCCATCTCTCATAAGATCTGTATCAATTGGCAAAAGCAGGACTGTGATATATTTTCAGGCTCACTTTCTTAATTATTCAGAATTTCTTTCATTAACATTTTGGAAAATTGGCTATTGGCTTTTGTTCTTTCCACCTCCTTCCATCACTAACAGACATTCAAACATCCTGCTCTGTCTGTAAAGGAAAGTGAAAATATGTCTAGTTGTGGTGGCAGGAAATAGATTTGTTCAAACAAATCTATCAGGGCTTTGGTTTCTGATAGGGCTGGGAATCTTGGGGTGTCTCACGATTTGATTCAGAATACATTTTTGGTTCAAAACGATTCTGGATTCATCGATTCAAAGTCTGTTTATGAATGAGTTCATACTATAGGATCTAATCCAGTCATCTGTGAGACTGGCTGATTTTCTTGCTGCTCTATTTGGTGTTCTACTGAGTTGAAGACCTAGCCTTAACACTTAGCAGGGAGGGACTGATTAATCAAAAAAACAAAAACATTTTTGGAAGTTATGAATCGATTTTAAATCTTAGAAGAGAAGAATCACGATTTTGACATGAATCAATTTTCCCACCTCTAGTTTCTGATATTCTCAAGTCCTCAGAAAGTTCAGTCGAGTACATGGAAATCAATGAAAACAGTAATGCTGTGTTTGTGTGTGGTCTTGATGTATCATCTGTGAAGAGAGCCAGTTTCAGAGTTAGCATCGCTTCAACAATGGGTACATTTTTGTGGTAGGTAATTGGTTTACTTAATTACACCCCCCTTATTTTTCCCAAAAGTTTTGACAGGAAACAGGAATTGTCTTAGAGGTGTCTTATAACTGCATGTTTGTCAACAAGGCACATCTGGGCTGCAGTCTCATTCTCTTGTTGTTTTACCTGTGGTTACCAATGCAGAGAGAGAGTCTATGGCTACAGGCGCCCGGAGTAGAGGGTAAACAGGAATCTGAAGCAGAGCCTTCAGGATGTTCCCAATACTTCCAAAATACAAAAACATTAAATGTTACAAACAACAAATTGAGGATTATCTCCCCAGCCAGCGTGTCCATGTGGACCCCATATGGGTTAAATGTGTGCTGCAAATATGTGGGTTTGTCCACTGGGTCCATGGTGGCCCCACCTGTGTTTGCCTATATGAGTCCTGAGAGAGATCTACCTGGGTTTTAGGTTAGTGGCCTATAGCTTGCTAATTTATGTGAGACCCATGTAGGCCCCACCTCTGCCCTCAAGAAAGATCTCACCCAGCCTTAGGTGGGGCCCAACCGGGCTGCAAAATGGGTTCCATTACAGGGGGTTGGTTATAAACTAATTGTGAACACTTACTGGTTTCTGGCATTTGGTTATGTCCGCTACTACCGAAATTTTTTAACGGACTTTACTCGTTCAACATTGCTAAAAATACCATGTCAGATTGACGCTAAAGTGCCGGTCATATATGAATCGGGGCCACTGAACGAGGTGCCATGTTTAACAAGTTAAGTGAGTCACCAAAACTCTTAGAGAACATCCTCCAAGAATGTACACAGACACAACAACAACATTTCTCAAAACAATAGCTTCTAAATTGATATCAGCAAATATTCTTCTATCTTTCGAACTTCATGAGATTTAGGTCAGGAAAAGCTCTCACAATTTAACAATGAATTTATGTAAAGGAAATGTAGAGGCTTAAATGTAGAGGGTTCTCCGTATCTGGGGCTGCTCTGGGTGGCCGCTTGTTACGGCAGCTCTGACCTCGTTATTGTTTTTTAGTTTATTTTGTTAATATTGACTTTTTGTTGCTGTAACTTCGCGAGTAACTCCAACTCCAAACAACAACTCCAAACAACAAACATGGATATTCTTCTTTTTGGAGTATTGGTGCTGTTTTTCTTTCTTTGTGGACTCTTTAAAACTTCCTCGGGAGACCCATTCAGTCATGGCTCCATTGTTTACACCCGTGAACAGCTGATTGCGCTGTGCCAATCTTGGATACATCCAGCCGAAAGACCGGACATCCCCGCAGAACTACGGAGGAGGAGAAGGGGATGCAGAGCCGGAGTGAAGTGAAAGAAAGGACGGTACAAACCATCAGTGCCGTCTTTAATTATGGGGAATGTAAGATCTCTCCCTAATGAGATGGAGGAGCTGACGGCGCTCATCCGGTTTCAGAGGGAGTACCGAGAGTGTAGCATCATGAAGTTCACGGAGACATGGCTGAATGAACTCACTCCGGACGTGCTCGTAACTTTGGACGGCTTCCACCTCATCAGAGCGGACTGGAGCGCGAGGGAGAGTGGTAAGAAGAAAGGCGGGGGAATAGCGATGTATGTGAATGAGAGGTGGTGTAACTCTGGGCACATCACTGTTAAAGAACAGCGCTGCACTAAGGATGTGGAGCTGCTGGCTGTAAGCATTCGGCCACATTACCTGCCGAGGGAGTTTTCACACGTGATCGCGGTGACTGTTTACATCCCCCCCTCAGCAGACGCTGCAGCAGCCTGCGAACTCATCCACAGTGTAGTGTCTCAGCTACAGATATCACACCCCCAGTCTCTTATTCTCATCTCAGGAGACTTTAATCACGCTTCCCTGTCTGCCACTCTCCCTACTTTCACTCAGTATGTTGACTGCCATACCAGGGACAATAAAACTTACTGTATGCAAACTCCAAGGATGCATACAGATCATCACCCCTCCCCCCCTGGGCCGCTCAGACCACAACCTGGTGAGACTGCAGCCCATTTACATACCTATGGTGAAAAAACAACCCCCCACAACCAGGTATGTGAAGAAGTGGTCTAAAGATGCCACTGAGGTGCTGCAGGACTGCTTCGACACCACTGACTGGGAGGTGCTGTGCAGCCCACATGGGGAGGACATAGACGGCTTAACCTACTGCATCACAGACTACATAAACTTCTGTGTTGAGAACACTGTACCCACCAAAAAAATACGGTGTTTCTCCAACAACAAACCCTGGGTGACCCCTGAGCTGAAAACCCTGCTCAATGAAAAGAGAAGGGTTTTTAGAGCTGGAGATAGAGAGGAGCTGAGGAGGGTGCAGGAGGAGCCCAAGAAAAAAATCAAGGAGGGGAAAGCCAGCTACCGGGCAAAGATGGAGGAGCAATTAAAACAGAAAAATGCAAGAGAAGTTTGGAGGGGCCTGAATAACATCTCAGGTCACAGCAGAAGTCGTGGGAGGGGCTCTGAAGTAGGAGACAGGGAGTGGGCAAATGAACTGAATCTGTTCTTCAATAGATTTGATTCTGCTCCCAACCCCACTCCCACCCACCAGAGCGCAGACCAGCCCGCTTCTCAGACACTCCATCTGAGTACCCTGCCACCCCCCTCAACAGCCCTCTCCTCCTCCTCCTCCTCCGACGGCCTCTCCATAACAGCTGATCAGGTGAGAAGTCAGCTGAGGAAGATCAAGGCGAGGAAGGCCATAGATCCCGACGGCATCAGCTCCAGACTCTTGAAGGACTGTGCAGACCAGCTCTGTGAGGTTCTTCTGCACATCTTCAACCTGAGTCTGAGACTGGAGAGGGTACCGACTCTGTGGAAGACTTCCTGCGTGGTGCCAGTCCCAAAGACATCCCACCCCAGGGAGCCTAACTACTTCAGACCTGTGGCCCTCACCTCTCACCTGATGAAGACCATGGAGAGGATCGTCCTCAACAACCTCTGCCCCCTGGTGACTTCAAATCTGGATCCTCTGCAGTTTGCCTACCAGCCGAACATCGGGGTGGATGACGCCGTCATCTACCTGCTGCAGAGATCCTGGACTCACCTGGAGAACACTGGCAGCACTGTGAGGGTCATGTTCTTTGACTTCTCCAGTGCCTTTAACACCATCCAGCCTGCACTGCTCAGGGGGAAGCTAGAGAGGGCGGGAGTGGACTGTCACCTGGCTGCATGGACAACGGACTACCTCACCAACAGACCACAGTACGTGAGGCTTCAGGACTGTGAGTCTGACATGGTGGTCTGCAGTACAGGGGTCCCGCAGGGGACAGTTCTCTCCCCTTTTCACTTCACCCTGTACACCTCAGACTTCTGTTACAACTCTGGGAGCTGCCACCTGCAGAAGTTCTCCGATGACACAGCCATCGTGGGGTGTGTGTCTAAGGGGAGCGAACAGGAGTACAGGCAGGTCATCATGGACTTTGTCGACTGGAGTGAGCTCAACCACCTTCAGCTCAACGCCAGCAAGACAAAGGAGATGGTGATTGACTTCCGTCACCCCAGACTGCACCGGTGAACATACAGGGCTTGGACATCGAGAGGGTGGAGACGTACAAATACCTGGGTGTTCACCTCAACAACAAACTGGACTGGTCCCACAACACCGAAGTCCTGTACAAGAAGGGCCAATGTCGACTGCACCTGCTGAGGTGACTGAGGTCCTTTGGAGTGTGCAGGACTCTGCTACGGACTTTTTATGACACTGTGGTGGCGTCTGCACTTTTCTATGCAGTGGTCTGCTGGGGAGGGGGGAGCACAGAGAGAGAGACAGGAAGAGACTGAACAGACTGGTCAGGAGGGCCAGTTCTGTCCTGGACTGTCCTCTGGACTCTGTAGAGGAGGTGGGTGAGAGGAGGATGTTAGTGAAGCTGACATCCATCATGGACAACCCCTCTCACCCCCTGCATGACACTGTGGGGGCCCTGAGCAGCTCCTTCAGCAGCAGACTGAGACACCCACCCTGCAAGACAGAGCGCTACCGCAGGTCGTTCATCCCATCTGCCATCAGACTGTTTAATCAGACTCTTTAACAGCATCACCACCTCATGCTACACACTGTGTGTGTTTTTTTTAATAACAATAACTCTTTCCAGTGTAGTTACTGTGTAATTTTCCATTATTGTATTTTTTTTATTTAACTGATGTAAATATGTTTGATTTGATTTTTAACTTCTATTTTTATTTGTAATAATTATTTCCCGTCCCCTGTTTTCTTGAGCTGCTGTAATGCACAAATTTCCCCCACGGGGGATCAATAAAGTTTATCTTTATCTCTTTATCTTTATTCCCTTCTTTCCTTTTGCCGTTTGGATTTCATATTTAGAGCTTTGCCAATATTTCCTGAGGTCATTTTGAACCCTAAGTTAATCTCAGACATACATGGATGCTGCAAAACGGCTCGAAAGAAGTCAGACATGGCATCAAATTTGAGCAATCAGATGTTGAGGCAGACACAGACAAACCCCAAGTTGGGAAAAAAACATTTCTGGGACCAAACGGAATGATAAGTGTATTACCTCCACAAATCTATCAAACTCACCAACAAATATCAGCGTTTAATGAAAGGAAAAGCCATACAGTAAGACCCAAGTTAAAACTGAAGATTTCCCGCAAGTCAGAGGACAATTATAAGGACAGTGTTTGAGTTATTTAAATCGACAAGAAAGTAAGGGAGATGCTGTCACAAAAAAAGCTGCATTAAAGGCTGCACATTTCAAATGAACTGGTTTAATTTAAATGTTCTGACAAAATACTGAACATCAAAGATTGCAGCTAATACGATGACGTAATATAAGAAGACGTGTTACTCCACTTTTTTTATCCTGTTTTTCCTCTTGCATGTCTCCAGCCTCACATGCTCTGCACTTTTTAATGAAGCCGAAACAACTAACAATAGCTTGAGAAGTAGAAAACAAAGCTGTGGTTAGACGTTCAGTTCTTCTGTCTATTCAATGGCCTTTTAATCGTTTCCACTTTACCAGAACATGCAACGGGTTCCTTTGTTTGAAGGGAAGATGGATTTAAAAAAAACAACTTACAAATACTGGAGGGGACATTAGAGCAACCCAGCCTGTGTGACTTTAGTCTATGTCAAACTTCACTAACCTTTGACCTCACAGATGAGCTGTAAACATCTGTTGTGTTTTTTGTGTTTATATTTGATCAATCAATATTAATGAAACTAAACACATAATGTGTATTGGGTTATTTACAGTATATAAACTACACATTCCTGTGTTAATCCATGCATTTGCTTGATTTTTTTCAGAGGGAGGCCCCCCCACAAACCTGGTCACCAGCAACATAACCGACACCAGCTTTGCGGTGTCCTGGACGGCAGCGCCGGGGAATGTCAAGATGTACCGGGTCCGATGGAAGTCTCTGTTCTCTGAGGAGGCTGGAGACAAAACAGTGCCGGGAGACGTGACCAACACCATGCTGGACGGTCTGACTCCTGAGACCCTCTACCAAGTGTCTGTGGTCACCGCCTACGGTCACAAAGACAGGAAACTACTGACGGTAAGACGACTACTACTGCATAGTAGTGCAAAGTAAACTCATTTTAGGGGAGAATTCAATATATGAATTGGAATGTTAAACCTGAAGGAATCGTCTCTTGGCGACAATAACGTTTGGAAGACGTTATCGGGCCAGGAAACTTCATTTGAGACAGTGGTCCTCAAAACAAGGAGAACTTGAGATATGTCTTTCGAAGGTTAATGTAGACGTGCCCTCCCCTGGCAGCCCTGCAGCGTTCTGTCCCCGGAAGGCTTCCAGAGAGCTGGCCAATCAGAAGAGAGTTGGCACATGGGGAGGGGGGGCCTTAAAGAGACAGCAGCTGAAACAAACCGTTTCAGGCAGAGGCTGAAATGAGGGTTTTTACTGACGCCAGTATCAGATAAATAAGGAGGTCTTTGAGCTGCTAATCATGTAAAGCTGCTCTTTAGGTTTCACAGACTGACAACATGGAAGGTGAACATGAGGAAAATATTGGATATTAACAGTCAATGCAGATGAGATGCTCTTAAATAAACTCTGCGTGCCATGAAGGGTCAGTCCAGGTGTTTGAATGTTGTGTTGTCAGGTCATGAACCCACTGAGGGAAGTGTTCCCTGTATTGTTATAGTAACACACATGGCAGAAGAAAAGTCTTGTTTTGATTATGAGGTCAGAAGAAAATGAGCCAAAGTTGACTTCCTCTTAGCTCAAGATCAAAATGCAGTTCAGTGCTTGTGTAATCGTACAGTTGGCATCCTCTGAAAAAGGGTTTTGCTTTCTAGTCAGTGGTAGAAGTCTGAATTTAAATGAAGGTATTCAGCTGAAATACTGTAATTAGGAGTAAACACTCTAAATTCAAAGCGGAGGAGATTTATTTATTGTTGCATCGTGTGTTTTCTGTGAATGACTCGATGTGAACTGCATGCTGACATAACGCATCAGAGACAAAGCATACTGTTAAAATGTCAACACATTCCTCGCTCTATATGCACACAGGGAGAATCAAACCAATGCAAACAGCCTCCCCCGATCCCCCCCTTAAAAACCAAAACAAAACAAGATGAAGATAAACTAACAGGTTTGAGTACATATTGTTCCTCGTACATCTCCAGCTTCACATATTTGTTAAAATCTATCAACACAATGAAAAGTTGGACGCCGTGTGTTTTTCCTTCAATAAAAGTTCTCCAGAGTAAAATCAAGTAGTCTGAAAAACCTTCCTCAGGATCATTAAATATATATTATATTCCTTTACACAGTTTTTAATCAGCTGCAGGGTTAGGGTAAGGTCATAGGAATAAATTAGTTTCCTTTTTAAGGGTTTGGTTGTTTCTGGGGAAAAGATTCAAGATTCAAGATTTTTATTTGTCACATGCTCATACAGATGTGCAGTGAAATGTAAAGACTGTTCCGCAAGGCCATGCAATAACACTCAAATTACTAATACACATATATACAGTAAAATAGAATATAATGTAAAATTTAAAAAAAGAATTATTTGAATATACAAAATAAAGAATAATATAAACAGTGAATAAAGTGTCAGTGTGTAAAGTGTCCAGGGTGTCAAAGTGCAATGTGCAGATTGGAATGTGTGGTGTGTGTGCATCATGTAATCACAGTTCTGTTTTGTTTTTAACTGAGGAGAGTGGAGTTAACAGTCCGGACAGCCTGAGGAAAGACTTCCTGAGTTTTTCTGTGTTCGCCTTGATGTGTCGAAGGCGCAAAAAAGGAAAATGTGGTTAGTGTTTCGATCACTTCTGGGTAATTCATGTCTTTCATTTTGGCTTCAGCTGATGGTATTACTCAACATCTATGCATGTATTTATGAGTACAACATGATTATGAAAGAAATATAAAGGGAAACCACACTTGGCCTTAAAAATGGAGTGGAACAATTATTATTATTTTTTTTTAAGGTTTGGATGAACAATGTCTACATTTTTGTGGCTGTTAAGGGTACATAAAAGGATTTAAGTTAAAGGCAGGGTTGGTAATTTTCTCCAGATCCACTTTTTAAGATTCTGGTTGAAATTGTCTTTAGGTCCTGACAGAAATTAATAACTCATGTGCTCTGAAAAAGGAACAAAGAAAATCTGTATCAGTCGTAAGCCTGTCAAAACTTCCACCAATGTCTGCCACGAGGTACCAATCCGATGAACCAATCACAAGCCTCCCTGTCTCCCTGCTTGCTCTCTTCCCCATGCATGCACTAGCCCACACTCAAAGCATGAGCTGAGGCCCGCTTCTGGACCAATAGTGCTCGTGCGTGTTAGTGAGGGGGCGTGGCTTTTGAGGGAGCACAGAGGGGAGGGGGTGCAGACGGATCACTGAGGGAATGCTACTTTTAAAATCATGCTAGAAAATTACCATCCCTGCCTTTAAGGTAAATCCATGGTTCTGCATGTTTTAGACTGAATTCAGTTTTGAAAATTAATCTTTTTTTGTTTTCAGCCTCTGCTGCTGGTAAAAAATTGATTGTGTCAGACGAGACTGAGCGAACCATGAAGGTCACATGGATGCCGGCACCAGGCAAGGTGGTAAACTACCGGCTGAAGTATGCTCCCATTGGTGGAGGGAAAGAGGTGATACTCAGGATCCCTGGGACATCCACCTCCACCATCATGAAGCGCCTGCAGTCAATGACGACCTACGACATCATCGTTCACCACATCTACAAGCGTGGGGAAGGAAAAGCAAGGCAAGGAGTAGGAACGACACGTACGTTGGTCCATAATTCAACCCTCTGACAGACACTGCAGAAACATGTCCATCTCACCCTAGAGCTTTTAACCTGAGTTCTTTCTCAAAGCATTTCCATTGGTGGAACGTCATAAATCTGCTGTCTGGGTGATTTCTCACAGGCTGAATATAAGTTTAATGTTGAGGCCAAAATGCAAAATTTAAAGCTGAATGAAACAGATGGTGAACTCATGGTTTCACTTGCCTCCTTTTTATACGCTATGGGACTTTTAACTTCCATTCATCTCATTCCCAGAGTCATGGGCTGCCCAGTGATTGGATTGACAAATATGTACAGAATACAAAAATGTTCATTAGTTAGTTCTGCTTTGAGCTGCACCAATCGACCCGGCCACCAGAACTGGACGATTTCCATCCTGTTCAGCCGTGACTGGTGAACATCCGATCATCTTGAATTTTATCTGAATCTGTGCCTATGCATCACTTCGCAAGTAATATTATAGATTAATGCATATTGACATTGAACCAATATAAACAAGATTTTAAAACTCTTCAGCCGCAATTATGGTTCACTGAGGCAGTGTGGATGACAGAGAGGTGAGAGACTGAAAGCAAAAGTCGAATAAACGAGCCACCAGTTATCTGATGGGTGATTAATGATGTCTTCAAGAAGTCAGGAAGAATGCAGCTAAAGAAAAAGATATTTACATTGTCCATTTAAGAAAAGTAAAGAAAGGAAAATGTATCTGCTGTTGATTCTAGTTCTTTGAAGAGAGATAATTTGGAATTTGGCAGGTCAGACCCTGAAGATATCGGAAATCAAATTCTTTCTAGTTTTTGGTTGCTTATCAAACTTTTGCTCAGCCAGAGTCAGAAAAAGTCACAGGTGTGTTTGCTTGGTTTCTGTGGTGCAGTTTGTGACTTTGTCCTTTTGGCTGCATGTCAACTGGATGTTAGTAATTCTTGTTTGTTCGTAGTTTTGATGTGGAGTCCTCTGTCATTTAGCTTTTCTTGGTTGCCAACCCACTACTCAGTGTTGCAGAATCTTGTGGCTGACACATTGACTAATTCTCTGAAAATATTGTTGACCTTGTTATTCCTGTTTTGGATGATATGTCTGCATATAATTGCGTTTGAACTTCAGATAACCCTTCATGCAGTTAGAATTTTTGGAGAAATTACGATTTAATTTTCTAGTTTTGAGAGGACGTGCTTCTTAATGTCTTGGACGTCCAATAATTTAGCTGGCAAAGATTAAACTCCCTTCTAAATTGGACTGGTATGTGGAAAGTATTGCTCTAACTACCTCCCTTCATATTCAGGATAAGGATGTTAACTCGTGCTCTTAGTACGAAGTGAAGTATTTTTAAAAAAGAACTCGATGAAACTGGCTAGGACGCTGAAATCACAGTTCAACACGTGCTAAATCACACGCTACACTGATAAAACGAACTTGGTGGTGTAGTAAAATATACTAATTAAACTGTCCTAATGTCTACAATAAAATGTTAAGTTTCAGCGGGAACTCGATTTTGTCAAGTAAAATTACATGTATGTACACAATTTATTCATGTATTGAAAATGACTGTGTGGAAGGAGTAAGTCTTATTCTGGATTTTCTCATACCATTTAAATGTTTTTTAGTCCCTGCTAGAAACACTAAAATACTGAGTAAATTTTACAACACAATTTTAGAGTGCGTTTGAATCAGCGCATGCGCCTTGGGACAAACGAAAGTACCGCGCAGACGTCCGTTGGCAGACAGAGTTGTGAATATCTCCGGAATCTCTCAGGTAAGTAACAGCTTTATCCATAAAGAGTCTTGAATTTATTGTATCAGTTTACAAGCGTTTTGGTGATTTGTTTGAAGCACTATAGGGACTGTATACCGACTGGTTATAATCACTGTAATTGGGGTTCTAAGCCCTTGAACTCAGTGATGTAAATTACACCGATTTCTATATTAGAGGTACAGCTGCAAGTTTTCACACATTAGTCTGTGACTTATTAAATTTCTGGCCACACAAAATGAGGGAGAAACAGGTCTACACTCCAAGGTTTGTGTGGAATATCACTGTACAGATGAATGTTTGATGCTAGCTATCCTGTTAGAAGCCCGTTCACTTCACCGGAGTCACACACCGTGCGGGTTAATTTGTGAGATACTATATCTTTTTCAGAGCTGTTGTTTTTGTCTCATGGACTGTCACGCGTAACGCGAATATAACACGGTGCTATACCGACGTTTTTCGTTTTTTTTGTTGTTTTCTCTGAGCTTTCACCTTGAAACATCATCTCTCAACTGTTAACATGGCGGTGCGATGTATCTTTGAAGCTGCGTGCCACAGTCAAGAGACAAACACAGCAGTGGAAAATGGCTGTAAGTTAATCTAGAAATTGTTAGTTACCCTTATAAAATTGTGTTCATTAACAGGAGGCAGAACAGTTTTTGTATTTAGCTGGCTGGGACAAGAGGTGACCAGAGGGAGTCAGGAGAGCTGGGCTGTCCAGCGGCGGATGACTTCAGAGAGATGGCCTGCTCTGTTTTGCGAATCTGAGGTAGATGAATTTTTATACCCTTTGTAATGTTACCTGTTCCTTTAAGGCTGTAACAATAATGTATTTATGGAAATATATTGTGTAGTATTCCTGTATCAATGCATGAACATTAGTAACCTTTGAACAGACTTCTCTCTCAAAGTTAAAACCACAGGCCAAATGTTTGCCTTTCTCCAAGTTGATCATTTTAAGAAGTGGCTGCTTGGTGCTTTTCACCCTTACCTGCATTCAAAACGCCTGTAGAATTAATTTTTCACTGTTTTGCCATTAACTAATGTCATACTTCTGAATCCTTGTCATTTCAGATCAAGGAGGAGTTTCGGAGAATAACTACAATTTCTCTAGAGCAAAGCTTCATGTCCAAACTTGACCACTATACACCAAAGCTTACTGCCCTGATGACAGCCAAGGGAGGTGTTGTGGGGACCAGGCTGAGGCCCCATCTGGATAAACTGAGTCAGGTATGTTTGATTTAAAGGGTTCCTGTTCACATCTTTTGCAGGAAGACAGATCTACTGTGTGTCACAGTTTCACACACATTCTGCCCCTGTCCTAGACAACACAAATTCTCACTCTGTAACATACTTCTCCTTTCCACACATGGCTCTTGCTCTTTGAAAACAAACCACTGCTCCTTGCACAAGTATTCGTATCTTCTGACATGATGAGTGTCATTGTGTACAAATTATTGTTTGGAACTGACACTATTACTCTTTTCACAGAACCCAAGCACTGACATGAGACATGACGCAGTTATCCGTGGCCTCATACTATACCTTGGTGAGAAAGAAGAGGAACTTTTCGAAGATTGCCTGGTAAACCATGTTTTTTTTCTAAATTAATTTTTTGTGACATATACCTAGGTTTTGAAGTCACAGTTCAGTATGTTTTTGGTAAAGCAAGAAAAAAGAAAAAAAGAAAAGTTTCATTTTTTTATGAAATAACGGTTGAGTGAATAAACTATGACTTTAACCAGAAAGAAAAAAAACTCAGTATTGCTGCAACCCATTTTAGCTTGTCCTCAGTGGAGTGTAACTAAGCAAATACATACATGTAAATAAATGTATACTTCAAATGTCTGTGTACTTGTTTTGCATATCAATCTGATATCAAATTGTACTTAGCACAGTATAATATCAAATACCTTTAGACCTTGACTTGAGTACCATATCTACAGGTGATTTTAATTAAAAAAAATTCTGCACCAAAGTAGTATTTTACTACCAAATTTAAATACTTTTACTCAGGCATAACTTTTAAATACTTTTTACAACACTTCTTGTAATAGTCTATAGAAGGCTGGTATTCCTACTCTTGAATTGTTGTCAACTGAATAGTTTTCTTTTTTCTTTCTTTTATGCAGGAGGACAACAACGCAATTATGCCACTCAACACATAGTCAAGATCCTGGTCGTCCATGGTACTGATGGAGAAGAACCAGTAGATGTTTCCATCCTTCTTGAAGGGAAGGAGGTATTAACAGGATGCAGCAGCACAGCCAAAGCTTGCACCTTGCTTATGGGACTGATTTATGCCCTCAACCTTGCAACCTTGCAGATGTTTTTGTCATCTGATGTGCCCTTAATTTTATGCTTCCAGGGGTCAAAAACATTTTGAGTTTCCAGTGATGTGCATTTTTTTTTATGTAGAGCATGATGATCACTCAATAAAGGTAAAACATTTTTGTTTATTGATGCCTACCAGCATTTACTGCTCAATTTTGTCATGTGAAATGTTAGCTGTTCCATGTACAATTCTACATGGCTGTTGTAAAAATGAGGTGTTAAATAATGTACCTGACAAATGTTTATAAATAAATAATCAAATTGTATTTTAGCTGTGTGATTATTAATAGTATTTGGTAATATTTATCAAAAGAAAATTTGCAACATTTACATAATTAGATTAGGTAATATAACTTCAAAAAACTAAGTAATTAAAATGATCAAACAGAAAAAAAAGATAAAAAGTACTTGATAATTTTATGACAGTAATTATCAAAGATAAATTAAATCTACTCAATATTTTGATGTTGTAAATGTATATGTATACAAAAAATATACTGTATTTTACTTAATTTGTGTGAGTAATAAAAATTGAAACATCAGTAAAACTAAGTAACACTTACCTAATATTTTCACAAATGTTACCATAAGAAATAAGTAGATTTTACTTAATACTATTAAGGAAGTTTTACTTGATATTACAGCAGTAAAATTTACTCAAAAATCTTGAGTGCAAATTGTTACGAGGATTTTTAAGTAAATCTTATGAGTTGTTTTTTTCAGTGTACCATTACTAACAGCATGACACTGGGCTATTTAACAAAAGACACCAGGTTCAAGGTATTGTATTATGGACTAATGAGAAACTGGCTTCTATGTGGTGCGGCAGATCCCCAAACCTTTGCCAAGAGTTAGAGATGTGTTTACATTTTACGCTGCACACGTTTGTTCTAAAATTCTGGCCTGGGTTTTTTTCTATTTCAGTGTCGCCATACAAGGCTCCCAGAAACCTCCAGACCTCAGAGCCAACCAAGACCAGTTTCAGAGTCACCTGGGATCCAGCGCCTGGAGATGTTAGGGGCTACAAAGTCACCTTTCAACCCAGTGGAAATGATGTGGACCTGGGTGAACTCCTGGTCGGTCCTTACGATAACACCATCGTTCTAGAGGAACTCAGGTAAGCTTTCTTAACTGTTTGATATTTAAGTATTGACTTTTTAATTTGGGACTTAATGGGGATTCCTTGTCATCTGGAGCCAGCCTCAAGTGGACACTGAAGGAACTGTTATTGCCACATCAGAATTGGCTTTCATTTTTTAACGACTGAATATGCCGCTTGGTGACAACTTTCATCAGCATGCGTATCTTATTTCCATCTTGCATCTGCTTGCATACATGCCTTCCTAAAACAGCCAACATCAATCACTCCTAGCGGCAGTAGAACAAGTCTTTAGGGACTTGGGTTGGGAACTGGAGGGTTGCTGGGTCAAGTCCCCAATAAGTCTGGTAGCTGGAGAGGCGTCATTTCACTTCCTGAGCACTACTGAGGTTCCCTTGCGCTAAACACCGACCCTTGAATAACGCTCTGAACCCCAAACACTGCACCTGCAGCCCCCCAATACACGTGTGTGTATTTCAGCCTATGTGTGTTTAACATGACTCAATAACAGAGTGTGAAATCCCCTCGGGGGATTAATAAAGGATATCTTCTTCAAACACTCTTGCAACCACTTAGTAAATGTTAAAAGGTAAATGGACTTGAGCTTTTATAGTTCTTTTCTCGTCTTCTGACTACTCAAAGCGCTTTTACACTGCAGGTCACACCTACACATTCACACACTGATGGTAGAGGCTGCTGAGTAAAGAGTCCTGCAACCTACTGGTTGAGAGACGACCGACTCTACCAACTGAGCCACAGCCGCTCCAAACCCAAATGACTAGACACATAATGCAACTACTCAGAAACACCCAAAAAACCATCCCAACTACTCCCATAACCTAATCCATCCATCCCTGACTCCACTGATCAACAAACTGGTGACAACCAATCAGGGCAGGCCAGAAAGTATCTGTTGACTACCAATCTAGCTCTTTTTTTCTGCAACACCCTCAAAAACATTGAACAAACATTTCCAGCACTCAAACATTGAGTTTATCTCGAACATCATTTGCACCTTGCTGAATGTTTCTCAACGTATAAGATCCAATTTCTACACAAAACAGCTTTTATTATAGTGAATAGGAATCATTCAGCAACAGCTAATGAAGTATTCCTGTTTTACCAGCTGGTATCCATAATACATCCGACTGTTTTTCCGAGTGTGGCCGACTCATGCTTTCTGCTCTGAGTCATTTTGTACAGCAGGAACATTTTTCAATTAGGGGTTCCTAATTTTGAAAAACAGATGAAGGAAAATTCTTCACTCTCCTTTTTTTGCTTTTGCAAATTACGGACGATCCGTTAAGGCAAGGTTGGTAATTTTCTCCAGATCCAATTTTTTCAGATTTAGGTTGAAATTGTCTTTAGGTCCTGACAGAAATTTGACTTTGACCAATGTCTGCCACGAGATACCAATCTGATGAACCAATCAGACGCCTCCCTGTCTCCCTGCTCGCTCTCTACCCCATGCGTGCACTATAGCCCACACTCAAAGCGTAAGCTGAGGTCCGCTTCTGGACCAACGGCGCTCATGCATGTAAGTGAGGGGGCGTGGCTTTAGAGGGAGCACAGAGCGGAGGGAGTGGGTGCAGACGCAGCACTGAGGGAATGCTACTTTCAAAATCATGCTAGTTTTTGAGAATTACCAACCCTGCCTTTAAAAAAAAGCCAAAAGCTACTGTTTCAGTCGAGATTGTGATTAACCGATGTCGTTTTCCCTTTCCTCACAGGGCAGGAACAAAGTACATAGTGTCTGTGTTTGGGATGTTTGAGGGGGGAGAGAGCATGCCCCTGCCTGGAGAGGAGAATATGACCCTCATGGACAGTCCTGGGGTCTCATTCAGTGTTACCAGATCTCGCGAGAGAAACAAGCAACCAGCTCTATGGAAACAAGCCCAAAACAAGCGACCTGGCTCCTCATAAAAATTAAATGAAGCCCAACAGGTGACCTAACCTACCACATAGTGTAAAAGAGAGGCCACTTGATAGCAGTATATATATATATATATTGTCTCATTTTGATTTGAAAACAGTGAAATCGATGCCCGTAAGCCTCATGGATTTTGTTGCTTTTTTTGTGCTTTTGGGTGCCAGCATCATCAGCATGCTGTATTAAGGTCAGATCTCTTTCTCCCACTGTTTATTATATTTTTTTAAATAATATTGAGTCACGTGGATGCCAAGCAAGATGGCTGCACTGTAATTTAGCTCCGGTTAATAGCCCTAAAACTTTGTTAATTAGAACGTTTTTATCCCACCTTTCTCGGTTATAATTGCGCCTGCAGTTATATAGCCTCTAATTCTCTACACTGGCAGTTTCAAAACTGTAATATGTCAAAGTCTTTTAAAAGTACAACGAGTAGCTGTGCCGCTAGAAAAGAGAGCCCGCAGCATGAGGGTAACCTCACGCCTCCGGAATAGAGAAATTCGGAGCCTTTAATGGAGAATCTACTCGCTGAGGTCAGCCGTATAAGTACAACTCTAACTGCAGTCGCCACGGATGTAACAACAATAAAAGAAACTACAACGGAGCTGAGAAACTCCGTTAACACCATTCAAGAAAGGCTGACCGAAGCCGAGAGTCGCATCTCCGATGTAGAAGACACGACCAAGCAGCTAGTAGATAAGCTACTGAGCATAATGAAAGACGCGTGGAGATGCTGTGGAACCAGGTCAAAGACCTCGAGAATAGGAGCTGGCGCAATAACGTTATACTGATAGGCCTAAAGGAAGGAGCAGAAGCGGGTGGCCTGATCAAATGTATTCAAAGCATTATGTCTGGCGGTTTTGGACTCGAGCTGGATGAGGAGATGGAGATTGAGAGAGCGCACAGATCCCCGACTACTAGACCCACTGAGGACAGACCCCCCAGGTTGGTGCTGATACGCTTCCTGCGCTCCTCGGCACGAGAGAAGGTGCTACAAGCGGCCAAGGCCAAAAGAGGAGTGATGTGGAGCGGATGTTAAGTTTCTACATGTCAAGAGAAGCGACGGGCGTTTACCAAGGCAAGCATGTTGCAAAAAATAAACATGAGATACACGCTCGCGTTTCCAGCCATCCTACCCTTGACATGGAAAGAGAAAAATAAATCCTTTTCCGACAGCACGGAAGCTGAAAAGTTCATAATGGAACGTTGTGGGGAAGAAGCGGTGCGGTGAACAGACATGACAGGACTGCAACAACAGGTGGAGATAATTTTTCAGGTATGTGAGGGTGAAAACGGAGCAGGATAGCCTAATGACTGTAGGTGTGCAGCCAGGTATGTCAGGCGGCATAGCACGGACCTTAATATTGGCCTTTTCTTTTTTTTATTAAATTTTTCTCTTTTTTTTAGGAAATTTATCCTGCCTGTGTGTTTTTGCCTTCGGGTTAACTTGGCAGGAATGTTTTTGTTTTCCTTAATGGAATGTTTGATTTATTTGTTGTTTGTTTATTGTTCAAGCATGCAGCACTGTCAGTATTTATTACCGTCTACTGGGCAGAGGGACAGAGTACAGCGATTTATTTTTCTATTAAAGGAGTCTCAGTTTAGATATCTTAGCCACTGTATGACAGGTACATTTGCACTTTTGTGCATGAAGTTTAGGATGTGAGAATGGTACATTTAATTTCATGTAACATTAATGGTTGTGGTAGTCCGATCAAAAGGAAAAGGGTTTTAACTTATCTGAAAGGTAAACAAGTTGATGTGGCTTTTGTACAGGAGACACACTTCAAAGATGTCGAAGCGTTGAAATTCAGGAGAGACTGGGTGGGCCAGGTGTTTCACTCGTCATATAACAGCAAGCAAAATGGAGTAATGATTCTAATTATTAAAAAGCTTAATTTTGTACTAAAGGGGAGTTTAAAGATAAAGAAGGGAGGATAATTTGCATAGATGCTCTTATAAATGGGATCAAAGTGGTTCTTTGTAATATGTATGCACCTAATAAGGAAGGTCCGGATTTTATCAATGAGCTGAACAAAGTATTGGGCACCAAAGAAGGACAAATTATTTTGGGAGGAGCTTTTAATCAAGTAGTTGATCCTGTTATAGACAGAAGCAAGTGTCAAATATTGCCTGTATCTAGGGACAGGGCTGCTTTACACATGCTTATGGAGGACTTAGGCCTAGTGGATGTGTGGCGGCTGGTGAATCCAGGTGACAGGGAATATACTTTTTATTCACATCGCCACAAATCACATTCTAGAATAGATTTTTTTCTCCTATCCAAATTTACTATTGACAAGGTAATAGACTGTAAAATTGGTCCTATAGCATTATCTGACCATGCACCTGTCGAAACGCAAATAGAACTAAATGCTGAAAGAGGGGTAGGTGGTGGATGAACATCGCACTTTTGAATGATGAGGGGTTTAGCAAAGAATGAGCTGAGGACCTGACCATGTTTTTTGATCTAAATGTGGGGACAACAGAGAAACTTTCCTCAGTGTAGGAGGTTTCTAAGGCCTACATAAGAGGGAAATTGATTGCACATTCGTCCAGAAGGAAAAAGGAAAATATGGGCCTATTGTTGAAGCTGGAAGTGGAAATGATTAAGTTGGAGAAGTCTCTATCAGAGCATTATACTGATGATTTATACAAGGACTTGTGTAACCTGAAGTTTAAATTAAATAATATATAGAACAAAAAAGCAGAATATGCTCTTTTCTGACTACGAACAACTTTTTATGAAGGCGGTGACAAAGCAGGCAAACTACTGGCAAGACAATTAAAACAACAGACTAGCAATAGCGTAATTCCTGTTATAGAAAAAGGGGATGTGTTAGTTTCATTGTCTAAATAAATAAATGGGGTCTTTAAAGAATTTTATATAGACATATATACCTCACAGGTAAACCAAGAACAAAACAAATTGGATCAATTCTTTTCAAACATAAAATTGCCTAAACTCTCTCAACAACATGCAGAGTCCTTGGAGGCACCGATTACAGAGGATGAAGCCATTGCAACTATGAAAGTGGGGAAGTCTCCAGGCATGGATGGCTTTCCCATTAAATATTACAAAACATTTCTGGATATATTAGCTCCCATCTTAACAAGAGTGTACTCAGAAGCATTTAATCTCGAATCCTTGCCCAATACGTTTAATGAAACATTAATTTCGCTAATCCCAAAAAAGAATAGGGATGCAACTGATCCCTCAAACGATAGGCCAATTAGTGTAATCAATTTGGACTGCAAAATACTAACAAAATTTCTAGCGTAACGATTGGCGAAAGTATTACCTTCTATAATTAATGC
This sequence comes from Labrus mixtus, assembly GCF_963584025.1. Lineage (NCBI taxonomy): Eukaryota > Metazoa > Chordata > Actinopteri > Labriformes > Labridae > Labrus > Labrus mixtus. Next base: position 2,023,831 of record NC_083614.1, on the reverse strand, counting down.
TGATCAGGTGGGGTTCATTAAAGGAAGGTCCTCAACTGATAATTTAAGGAGGTTGTTACATTTAATCTGTCTGAATTCTCAGAGTAGAGTCCCCATTACTGCCATCTCCCTGGACGCTGAAAAAGCATTTGACAGGGTAGAGTGGAAATTCCTAAAAACGGCTCTGTTTTCTTTTGGCTTCGGTTCGGTTTTTAAGTCATGGATCAATATAGTTTATAGCTGTCCCAAGACTGCAGTTATGACAAATGGCATGATTTCCCCCTTTTTCAGTGTCTCCCGAGGTACACGTCACGTGCTCTTCACAATTTTTTTGGAACCATTGGCAACGATGATCAGAACAAATCCAAAGATTAGAGGAGTGGGGGGAGCTGGAAGGGAACATAAACTGATGCTTTATGCGGACGACATTTTATTATTGATAGGTGACCCTTCCAGCTCTCTGCCACATCTGATGAGTACTATACAACTGTACTCTGAGCTATCTGGATATAAAATTAACTGCAACAAATCTGAGGCTACGCCTCTATCAAATACATGTAATACTAACACAATATCTCACTCTGGAACAACCCTAAATTACGCATCGGAAAGAAAACAGTATACTGGAAGGAGTGGCAATCCAAGGGAATAAACACAATAGGCGATTTATATGAAAAGGGGGTATTAATGTCATATCAGGACCTTCAAAAGAAATACAAGCTTACAAATAAAGGAAACTTCTGGAGATATTTACAGATGAGGCACTGTCTTGGTTGCATATATAAGAATGGAGAGCTGTTACTTAATCACTTGATTCAGTTTTTCAAGTCTCAAACTCAAAATAATCTCAAACTGGCAGAAGGACTTTGCAACTACCATTGAAGATGATGAGTGGTTAGATATTATTTTCATATGATCTGGGAATGTGCTATGGTGCATCCATTTTGGTGATGTTACAATTCACTTAGCAGATGCTTTTATCCAAAGTGACATACATCAGAGATTAAGTACAACACTAATCCAGTTATACACTGCCACTGAAGCAGAGGGAGCAATGCAGGGTTGAGTCTTGCCCAAGGACACATCAGACATGTTGATCAGCTGGGGATTGAACCCTTGACCTTTTGGTTGAAAGGTGATGACTTTACCAACTGAGCCACAGCCGCCCTGAAATACTGGGGGATTGGATTGGTGTCACTCTCCGAGTGCGCACAAGGCTTTGCCTCCTTTGTGACAAGTCATTGGTGCCTAATGTAACAAATCCCAAATTTAGCATTTTAAAGGTTGGATTTATCACAGCCACGAGAATTATACTGCGAAATTGGAAGGACCCCAGGCACCCCACTGTGAAGGAATGGACTGACGATATGGTTAAGATCTTTTCATATGAAAACATGTTGGGAAAAATGAATGTTGGTGGTAAGATGACAGAGATATGGGATCTGTTTTGGCAACATGTTAAAATAAGGTCATAGAATGGATTCATGTTGGTGGCTGTACCTCTCTTATGTCTGTGGCATTATTTTGTTATTTTTGTTATCATGCTAGGAGATGACTTTTTGGGGTATAAGATGTGCTGCATTGTTTTAAAAACTGTTAGAAGTTAATAAAATCTTAAGTTACAAAAAAAAAAAATATATATATATAAATATTATTTTTTATTGTGTGTAGAAATAGGCCTGCAGTGTATTTTAACGTCTACCATAATGGTGGTTCTGGGAGAGCCAAATATTTTCAGGGGTGGTACACAGTCTAAAAAGTTTGAGAGCCACTGATCTAGCGCATTAGCTGCGGGGATGTATGCAGTTAGGAAAATGTTATGCTTCTCATAAGACCCCAAGGAGGTGCTCAGCCTGTGCAGAAAAATTCCAGCTGTAATAAGGAGCAGACGCGGTGACCGACTGCCTGCATAGAACGGGCCAAAATGTTCCATAGAGCGTTCTCCTCGGCGAGCCTCATATTTTAGACTCACATGGACGGCTGCTTAGCAGACACTTTGTCCAGATTGTCTGACCTCCTGCTCTGTCGGAGCTGCTAGAAATGGTCAATCAATCAATATTTGTGAAGCGCCAATTCATAACAAGTGTTATCTGGAGGCTTTACTAAAAGAGCATATGGGATAATATGCAGGAAGGATTTCTCCTCACGTTCCTGTTTGTCCACACTTCCTCCCCGCTGAGGTGGAGGTCGGAGCAGGCCGTGCATGAACGAGGACGACGGTGGTTGTAGGGTGCTTCATAGGTTTCAAAACAATTATTTTAGATCGTTAAAAACTTGTTAAGAAACGATACCCTCAACTCATGATACGATCAATTCATGATTCAAAGATTCAAAAAACTTTATTGTCTATCACATTGTGACAGAAAATTACCTTTTGTTGAGGCTCAACATGAAAACATACTAACACTCACATTAGGTCATAAATAGCTAAAAGTACCCTAAATAGGTAAAAACACATATGCACAGCATTTAAAATGCGTATTGCAGTGGGAATAAAAGAGTTTCTGTAAGTTTTCTATGAGACTAGATTCACGTCATGATTTTCTTATTTCTTAAAGCAATGACATTGAGGTCAGTTTATGAATATGGTAAGAAATGGTTGTGTAGCTACTAATAGTTAAACATTTAGTTAAAAATGAACATAGGGTTGTAAAACGTATCCCAAATCAAATAAAAACATTAAAAGCCTAAATATGAAAAATCTCTTTGAATAAACTGAGGGTGCAGCCTTTGGTTCTGGTGTTGAAGCATGGAAAGCTTTTAAAACACAGATTTTTCAAACATTTGGCAAAACAATCTCAACTCTTCTTTTTTTTAAACCCAACCTTTCAGCTTCATCAACAGCAGGAATCTATTCAGATATCATAGATAAATCAGCATGAGCTAAAAATATCTTTGATTTTATTCATCCTACTCAAACAGTGTCTCTTTAAGTTTGGCTTAAAGTTGCAGCTCATCGTGCTTTCTGTTGAACGCTCTGGAAGTTTGAACCTCTTTAGATTCATTCTTTTATCGAGCTTTCAGGGTCATAAATGAATGTGCTTACATCATGTAAAAGTCAGTTTGAATCCAAATGTCCGACTGAATATGTCAGAAAAACACAGACATTTTCTCCAGCTGTTAGATTTGACTTTTGATTGTTTCATTTTAAGTTTTTTAGGTGATTTCAAAGATTACTCTGAGTGCAAAACTAACTAACTAGAGAATTGGCACTTGATGAGGAAACTTGCCTGCAGATTCAACGGGCGCACAGAGCAAATAGCCTCTCTGAATGTGAATGGGTTGAATAATACCAAAAAAAGGGGTAAAGTACTTACTAAATTAAAAAAAGAGAAAGCACAGGTAATTTTCTTGCAGGAGACACACCTGTCACAACAGGAACATGAAAAATTAAAGACCATGGATTTTAGAAACACCTTCTATAGCTCATATAGAAAGGGCAGCAGAAGAGGGGTGGCAATTCTGGTTTCTAACATGACAAAATTTGAAAACTTAAAAGAGGTAAAGGACAAAGAAGGCTGCTACGTTATGGTGAAGGGTAAATTAGGAGACCAATTGGTCACATTATTCAATATATACGCGCCCCCAGAATCGGATAAACACTTTTTCAAGGTACTGTTCGATATTATTACTCTAGAAACGGAGGGGATCCTGATCTGTGGAGGTGATATGAATGTTGCACTAAAACATAACGTAGACACAAACAGTACAAAGAAAAGTAGTAAAACACACCTGGCCAGATTTATAAATACAACACTGACGGAGTTAGGAATAGTGGACGTTTGGAGAGAAACCCACCCACTTGAGAGGGACTATACCTTTTACTCTGCACCTCATTCAACCCACTCAAGAATTGACTACTTTTTTATGAGCTCAGAAGAAAGATTTAGGGTCGAGGAATGTAAGATAGGAGTAGCTGATCTATCAGATCATTGTAGCGTATATCTGACATTAAATTTAAATAAGAGAGAAAAGAACACAACTTGGAGATTGAATATTAGCATGCTTAATGATAAAACCCTGATGGGGAAAATAAAGAATGACATCAACACATATAGAAAAGAGAACGATAATGGTGAAGTAGATCCCACTATTCTGTGGGATGCTATGAAAGCTGTGATGAGGGGAAAGCTATATCATACGCAACGCATCAAAAAAAAGCGAGGCTGAAAGAGTATCATTATAAAATTGGAGAGCTTAAAAAGTTAGAACAAGAACATAAAAACACAAATGACCCAGAGAAGTACAACCAAATTAAAAAGGTTAGGAAAGTAATAGATGACATTTTAGAGAAAGAAGTGGAAAAGAAAATTAGATTCCCAAGACAAACCTACTATGAGGGGGGACCAAAAGCAACAAAATCACTGGCTAGGCGACTGAGGAATAAACAACAACTTGGCACAATTCATAAAATTAGAGAACCTACGTCTAAAGCGTTACTTTATAAACCAGAAGAGATAGAAAAAGTGTTTGAAGAATATTATAAAAAGCTGTACTCACAACCTGCCTCTGGGGATGAGGACATGGTTAAAGCGTTTTTAAATTCATTAGACCTTCCAGCAATAGGTGAATCCCAAAATGCAATCTTAAACTCAGAGATCACAGAAAAAGAATTAGAAAACGCAATTAAGAAACTCAAGTCTAACAAGGCCCCAGGAAGTGATGGCTATTCACCTGAATGGTACAGAATGTTAAGAAAGGAACTAAATCCAATGTTACTAGCATCATTTAATCAAACATTAAAAAATGGAAACCTACCTCCCTCATGGAAAGAGGCCATTATCACAGTAATTCCCAAAGGAGGTAAAGACAAAGAATTATGTGAAAACTATAGGCCGATATCGATGCTAAATTGTGACTACAAGTTGTACACATCCATTTTATGTAATAGATTTGAAACCTTTATGTCAGAATTGATTCATGAAGATCAATCAGGTTTTATCAAGGGAAGACATACGCAAGATAATATACACTCTTAGAAATTCCCCCTGTTAAAAAACGGTAAACAACTGGCAGTAGGGTTGCCAGGAAGTTACTGTAAAATTAACGGTATATTGCTGTTGCTGAAATTTACAGTTTTCTACCGTTTTTGTAAATACAGCAAAAAGCTGTGATGTTAAACCTTAACAGGATTTTCCTGTTGAAAGAATTAACTGTTTAATACTGTTTATTTACACTTCTTCACAAGAGGTATATTTGCAGATTTTTACTGTGAATTGTAAATACTACACCTAGCATGTCAGGTTATAAAACACCATGTTTTAAAATAATAAATAAACTGTGCCTTTAAAATTGCAACTTAAAATGTTAAGAAGAAGAAGAAGAATTTAAGAATTTATACTTTATTGATCCCGCGAGGGGAAATTCGTTTTAAGACAAATAATAAAACTTCAAAGTGTCTTCTCAAACCACATCTGTCTTTATTGAAACTGTGACAAAAACAAAGAAAATACACTTTCAGAACATGAAGGTTAAATAGGCAAAAAATCTAGCACAAATATTTACATTAAGACATTTAGCAAAGGCCATTTCCAATGTATAAAAAGTACATAAAATAGTTTTGGTGGATACATTTTAAACAGAGAAGTGAAAACATTTCTGTTATAGATTCATAACTGAGTAAACAAACTGTCCTCAGAGGGAAACTGGGTCCCTGGACCTGCACCTCCCTCTGATTTATCCTTCCAGACTGAAAGTGCCACAAGGATTCTGTAAAGGGAAAAAACAACATTAGAACAAAAGCAGCTCCAGCTGAACAGTGAACATTATCATATGGACAATCCTTTGTAAATATTCTCCATATACAAAGAAGTAAAGTAAAAGTATGTAGAACTAGTATGAATAAAAATAAGTCATGGAATTACTTTAAGTACATGAATTCAGGATGTATTGTAGCAGCTTTATGTGTTAAAATAGTAAAAAACAAAAAACATGCTTCAGGTCCATTCTGACAGTCTCACTAAAGTTTCCTTTAATACATTTTCAAATACTGTATATTATATTATTTATACTATGGCCATATTGCCTAGTAGGCCCAGCTAATCATAATTTCTAATTCAATATTTAATCAATAGTCAGTTGCAGAAGTGCTGTATCTGGGAAATTTAACACAGGAAAATATACAAAGCAAAGACAGATACCTGGCTGGAATACTACAGGTGGCATCAAAGAAAGCTATAACAAGAAAGTGGTGTAAGGAGGACCCCCCCACTCGAAGAAACTGATTGGACATTGTTGAAAAACTACATGATATGGAGAACTTTACACACAATTTAAGACTACAACAATCATCACAAAGTCTGAAGAGAATGGACTATTTAAAAGGAGGCTAAACTGACTATTGTTAACTGACACCAAAGATTGTATACTGTGTTTATTTTGATGTATCTTCATTAAGAAAAGCAAATAAAATATAAGTTTAAAAAAAAAAAAAGGACGAGCGGCCACTTCTCTCCTCAGCAGGTGCCGGAGCAGGAATGTGTGCAGTAACTTCGTATATCAGCAGCCGGCCTCGTATGTCACAGTGTGAGAGATGCTCGGTCATGCTGTTGGGGGGGGGGGGGGGCAGTTAATCCAGAAGTGACAGCTGTTACACAACGTGTTCAGAGTGTGAATTATTTGTGTTACTTAATACTGTGTAAAACATTCTGCTGTATAAACATCTTCCACTTGTGATTGTGAGAGCTTTTTGTTGTTGTACTTCTTCTTATCCTTTCCTCCTGATGTATCTCACTATATTTCCTCACACTGTTTCCACACGTCCCTCACAAATATTCATCTCTTAACATCTCAGACGCTCATGTTAGGAGTCTGTGCTGTGCCAGGGTTGTGTCTCTCACTGTCCCGTCTCTCCTCATCGTCTCTCCCAGCAGAGACTCAGTGTAAGACCTCGGCCAAGGCCGACGTGGTGCTGCTGGTCGATGGCTCCTGGAGTATCGGCCGCATCAACTTCAAGACCATTCGCAACTTCATCGCCTGTATGGTCAGCGTGTTCGACATCGGCCCTGACAAAGTTCAGATTGGTAAATTTGAACCCTCAGTTTACTTCCTGTATGAAGTTCAGTCCCACAAAACACTGAGTAACAGCACATGGGCTACTTTCACTTTTCATTTACAGTCCATCGTTTTCACTGTTTTTATCGACTTTGAAAACATTCAACACGTTTTCTTTAACTTGCCTGATTTTTTATTTTTGTTGTTTTTTTATTCTCTGTAATTTTCGCCCCTCACTGCTGTTGTTTTCTGCAGGTCTTGTTCAGTACAGCGGAGAGCCAAAGACTGAGTGGCACCTGAACTCCCACCCAACCAAAGAGTCCCTGATGAACGCGATCGCCAACCTGCCGTACAAGGGAGGCAACTCCATGATAGGTGATTGGACAGCGCTTTCAACTCAAACTTTCCTACAGACTCAATACAATGCATATAAAAAACAGCAAGCACGATACATAGAAATCTACAAAAGCATAATTAAGCTTCATAATTCATTTACAGTGTTTTAAAAAAAGAGGCATCTGTACCAATGTCTTCATAACTGGGACTGGATGATGTTTGTATCTGATGTTGGACCGGACCGAGATGATTTGATTCAAACAAGCATCGAGTCATCTTGGATAAGAACTGACTGGTGCAATCACAAACATCTCTCTAGCACTGCACCATCGAGGTCTCTTTAGTATGTTTCAAAAGCTGCTTGTAGTCTCTGCATGCTTGCTCTCACATCTTGCAGTATTGCCTGTAAATATCATCATCAGTCATGTTTTCCAAATTAAAAGCAGGAAAGAGCCATGTGTGATCCTCTTTGCTGCGACAGATCATCATCTCAGCGCTCTCACTGGCGTCATATTTGATTTCATGTTCAGCACCAAAAACAGAACATACAGTCAGCACTACTTTGTTCAGTCCAAATCAGGTAGTAATGATCTAAGCACCAGCGTGGTACCCAAATGTTTTTACACTGAAATGTTGGGGTCTTTTGGCTTGAGAAATGTGGACGCTTTTGTTATGCAAAATGTTCAGAAATGTACCGGTGTGTACTGCGATTTAAAAATAATGGATGGAAATCATAATGTCAGGTATGTCTAATGTTTGTTTGCAGCCCTACATGGGTTTCGATTTGTATTAAAAAGGGGTGCAGGATTGCCTAGCGGTCACACGGCCAATGTGCATCGTTGTCATGTCTCTCTTCAGCTGTCCTGTCCAATAAAGCCCCTTTCTTAAACTCTTCACTCCTTCTCTTTCAGGATTGGCTCTGAAGTACAGCTTGCAGAACAACTTCAGGCCTAACGTGGGGATGCGAGAGGACTCCCGGAAAATAGGTGTCCTCATCACTGACGGAAAGTCCCAGGACGAAATCATCATGGAGTCACAGAGCCTGAGGGAGAGCGGCATCGAGCTCTACGCCATCGGTGAGAGATTAAACTGTCAGCGAATGAAACCAATGTCACTAATAGAGTCTCTGTTCCCTTATGTCAGATCAAACTGAAACCACGCTTTGAAAAGAAGCTGATCAGTCTGTATCTGATGATGCACTTCTTGAAAGGTTAACGCTGCACTGTATACATTTATGTGGTAACTCAAATAAATGTACTTAAAGAGCATATTGCAGGTTAATTTTTTTTGTAAATTAACACTTAACATTGTCTGATAAAGGCTGTAGAATAAGTCAATGTTTGATTTGTTGTGTTATACAACACAAAAGGGCAAAAAATTTGAGGCGAAAGTGGCCGTTTTCAGTATAGCTGTTTAGAACGCTCTTTTTTTCAACATCGCGTCATATGACGTAGCATGGGGGACTCGCATTCTCTGACTCTGCTTTGATCCAATGTGCAGTAGGTGGTACTGAGTGAGAGTGGGAATTTCAGGTCGTGTTTATTGTGTTTTTTCCATTGTATTACATTTAATTTGACCAGTCAGATGGTTAAATATTGTTTAAATAATGTTTCCCTAATAGGAAGAAACATTGAGTTAGCTTTCGTGCCTGGATTCGCTTTGTGCAGTTGACGAGACAGGACTTTATAGAGAGACTGGGCTAGGATTTTGAAAACAATTCATTCCGCCTCAATGTGCGCCCGACACTCTTTGCTTCAGTTTAAAGTGGTGCACCGTGCACACCTTCCTAAATCCAAATTAGCTAGAATGTATCCACAATTAAATCCTACATGTGACAGATGTAAGACTGTGGATGCAACACTGATCCACATGTTTTGGTTATGCCCCAACTTAGAGGGGTTCTGGAAAGCTATTTTCGAAGCCCTCTCTACGATTCTGGGTGTTAGAATTGACCCAGACCCCCTTATGTCTCTTTTTGGAGTAGTTCCCGAGGGGACTCAGCTACCAGTCGGAGGGAAAAGAGTTGTAGCTTTTACCACTCTCTTGGCTCGCCGCCTGATACTCCTGAGGTGGAAGGATACTGCCCCACCTTCAATTTCTCATTGGATAAGGGATGTACTTAATAACCTGAAACTTGAGAAAATCAGATGCACACTGCGTGGTTCTGAAAAGAAATTCAATGAAATCTGGAGATCGTTCCTGACATTCTTTGGCAAACCCTCCACACATATACAGGAATAAATAGTGAATTTGCTTTGCCTTGACCCTTGACACATTCTATCTACTGACCTGGTAATGCTGCTTCTGGCTTCTTTTAATTTATTTTTTATTTTTATTTATTTATTTTTATTCCACCTTACCTATACATCAGAATATTATTATTAATACTTAATTGTGTATATTTATGTTTATTTTATTTATTTTTCACCAAGTGCCTCAACAACTATTCTTTCATTTTAACCGTCAACAGAATATGGCAAGGTAGTGAAAGAGTCTTTATACGTGAGTGACAGCAAGGGGTGGGGGATTGTATTGGGGTTGGATCTGTTTGTGTTAATGTGTGTAATTATCTAAAATCCAATAAAAATAACTTTGAAGAGAAGAGGACTTTATTTCTGCATCTGTGAACTGTCACAAAAAACGCGGTCGTCTGTGGTGCTCATTTGCGGTAGAAAGATTATGTTCCTGGCGATATGATGGAGTTCAGGATGGGATATCGAAGCCAGGACCGGGTGAGACTGATGGCGGGTGCGGTCCCGTCAATACAGGCAACTGCAGGTTCACTGGCAGCAGCAGCAGCAGCAGCTAGCCCGGCTCCCGGGGGCAGAAGTAAACAAAGATCTGTCAGAGATTCAGCCCGACGGAAACGTGAGCTGAACACCGTAAGTGTTGGGTTTGGTTTTCTGACTCCAGATTAGTGGATAAACAGATTTCAATAGGTAGAATAACGTTTGTTTAATACATAATTATTAATAATATCATCGAAGCCTTCAAGCTAGCGGTGACATAGCATCAGGGACACAGGAAGAAGCTAGCCTAGGGGTGCTGCAGCACCCCCTGACATCAGGGACAAATGATACCATCAGCCAGAACTGTAAAACTACAGTTAATCCTGTTACATGTGATGGGTGGATGTAGTAGCCTACACCGGTATGTGTAGTTGCTGTTTTTGTCCGTAACTAAAACAGTCTGGACCTTAGAGAGAGAGCGAGAGAGAAAGAAAGCGCGCTCATATTGCGCACGGACAAAAACCTAAAGGTTAAATTGATAGTCTTCTCTACGGTTTACTGGTTTACCAGTAAAGTATGTTTACTACATGGCATAGTAGGCTGCAGTCTCTGTTAACACACTGATGCTGTCCAAACCGCTCCTATGTGCACAGAGTGCTTATCCTTCTGTCTGCTCATCTGAGCGTCACCCTCCCTGCTCTGTTTATTAAAAATCTATAAACTGATCATAAGCCACGTCTGAACTTTCAGTGAGGTTTGTAACACTTCGTACTTTATTACAAACACATATATTTGATTTTACACATCTCAGACTAAACGTCAAAACGTATAATAGTGAGCTCTGTAAAGGTAGACTTTTTTTTGTCAAAGCTGTTTCATTAGAGAACATTGGATTTTATGCTGTCTCATAAATATGCCTCCAAATAAGCGTACATCATGTCAATAACATCATGTCAATTTCTATGTTTTTGATAGAATTAGGATCATTTAATTTCTTTTAATCAACTCACTGTGTGAACTAAAGTTTTGTTTAAAGTTGTGTTTTTTCTGCTTTTCATGTTTATCTGTGGGTGGGGGCGGTTTTGGCAGAACCAGCCAATGCTGCACCGAAACATGCCTGCATATATCCTACAACTGAGTGGGGCCATCCACTTTTCAGCTCCTGCTGTCTCACACACACTCTCTCTCTCTGCTCTCTCTTATCTGACCTTCTCCACAGGTATACTTCATTTGTTTGAGAATGTTAGACTGTTAGACCTAACCCTAACCCTAGACCTTTTGCTATGTTTGCATTTCAAAACACACTTACTCCACTCATGCACATCACACACTACTGACTTTACTGACTTCCACACATCATATTGTAAATATTTGATTTGGTTTAGTCTGGTTTAATAAAGAATTATTTAAACTTTAACTCGGTGTTGTCTCCCATTTTTGTTGTGACTTCCTGAACCGGGTCGCGACAGCTTAGCTTTAAAAAAGATTTCAACTGGTAAGACACTGTGATTGTGTTTATTTATTTTTCTAATTGTCCTCCAAATGATGACTTTATAAATCCCCCCCCTCTTCTGGACACTGTCTCCTGATGGCAGACACAACCAAGGAAGATAATGTGCAAAATATTTACAATTAAACTTGATAGTCCTATTATTTACACAATCGAAAATGTATTAAAAAATGTAATAGATATGGGAATACTGTGTTTAATTAAAGTATCAGAAAATCAGTCTGAGTTGTAGTAATGTCTTCAACTTGTATCTACACACTTTGAGCAATGAAAGCTAATTTACATTAATAAAATAATAAAAGTCATCAGAATTGCAGATTGTTTCTGCCCCACACATTCTCATGTTTACTGGCCTGAAGGGGATCATGCTCCTGCCTGAAGGTCATGTATGCTATCTGCAGGACAAAGGGATGCAGACAGCAAACCTCAAAACCTGGGTGCTGTGTCAGGCATGTTATGTCTGGTCTGGGGGTAAGGTTCTCCACCCACGCCCAGAAGGCATCCGCCTCTCTGCAGCACAGACTCTCCACAGCTGAAGCCATGGGCTGACATTTCCCTCACAAGCACCTACCAAACATAAGTTACAGGAAACTGTTATCCCTCTCCCTCTCTGTCTTTTAAAAGCGCGTTGTTCTAAAGCATGTGGCACACGGTGATTTGGGGCATGTCCGACTATATTTTGGATTTTACGCGGCGCACCATCTGGGCGCAGAGCGGCTAGATTATGTGGCTTTATTGTACATAGTGTGTTTTGAGTGTACATTAAACACATCAGAGTGTCAGCTCTCATTCCCTTTAAGAGTCAGATGCGCTAGCAGGCTAGTGTGTTGGTATTTACACGGCAGATTTCAGTTGTTATTCTGACATAGCCTGAACTCTGTCCGGCTCAATTAACTTCTCTGCTTTGTGTCACAGAATACAGAACACTCAGGATACTGTATGAAATATGTTGATGGTGGATTTTAGTTATATTTAGCTGAATTATTCCCACAACCTCTGAAACGATCGAACAGACACGTTGATTATTTCAGCATGAGGCACAAAAGCATTTCCTCATTAATGATTTAAATCTCCAGACACGCAGACATTCTCTAATGTGTGCGTAATATACTGGACAGTAGGCTATGTATTAATACTTGTAGTCATACGATTTATTATAAATCCAACTCTCTGTTGCAAGAGTGCGTTTGAGTGTGTGTGCTTCTGCATGTGTTTCTGTGTGTATCACAGAACGCGCACAGAGGAGTGGTGGTAAACAAACACAAACAAAAGCTTTTCATCTCTCAGCCCTCTACCAAATTAAAACGCAATTTAATTGTATCAGCAAATGCATTGATATTACACTGTGGAGTATTTGCGCTGTTGTGCATCCTGTGTGTGTGGATTAAGTTCAGTGGAGTTGCGCTGTGAAGTACTCTACTCTTAATGAAGAACAGCCTACTGCACCATAGACTTTATTACATTAATTTCATATTTAAACAACAGGAATAAAATATAGCCTAAAGACACCGGTGCTGCATTTACACAGGCTGTAAATCGGCCCTACATCTCTATCTCTCTCACACACAACGCAGTGCCACTGTAAAACGTACAGATCTGCCGTTTTTACAAGGCAATCCCATACAAATGAAAGGTTAATGATCAGCACTTACACTAACTACTACTTATTTTTGAAGTTATTGTATCAGATTATAAACTTTACATATATTGTGATGTGAACACGGCATTAATATCGCTAGCTAACACCGGTCACTCACCAGGACACAGCCCGGTTCTCCTCTCACACCACAACTTCAACTTCTCTCATTTGGCCGTTATTCCTCCTAATCCTGCCCTGTTCCTGCTCTCTATCTTGCCTAACAGGTTCATAACTATAAGCCTGTGGACCATCATATGCATAGGAATATACATTTTCTTCCTATTCATTGGCAGGAGTGACAGTCGGATCCATGTTTATTAATGTTAAACAGAGGCAGAATCAGCGGGACTCACCCATGTGACATCACGTTCGAATGCCAGTTTTTAATGCAGAAGTAAATGCAAACGCACTAAAATGTCTCCAGGAGACCCTGTGGTTTATTAATTTCGGAATTTCTTTCACAATATTATTTTAAAGTTATTTTCCTATAATTGCTTAACTGGTGTCTTCAACCTGCAATATGCTCTTTAAACAAATGTGTATGTAAAACTAAAACACAATTTAAAGGGTAATTAAACCCCATATTTTCAGCTGTACTGCTCGACCCTGGAATTTCAAAAAATGCATTTAGAATGTCAATGTATCAACTTGGAGAGGGAGGGGGCCAGGGGGGTAAACTCGCCCACTCACTCCTTTGCGCCGTTATCAGCCGCAACATGATACAATGTTTGCCCCACACACACAGTGGCTCAGGCTCAGGCTCAGGCTCAGGGCTGGGGGTGGGGGGAGCGAGTGAGGAGAGAGAGAGAGAACGAGGCGAGTGTGTGTGTTCGGCAGGTGTGTGCGAGAGGCACGTTATGATGCCGGGGACCAGAGCAGAATAAGCAGGAGAAATCAGAGTAGTGATGTGTCATTCGTGAACGATTTGTTCAAAACGAACGAATCATCTGGGTGAACGACCTGAACTGAATCACTTACTGAAAAGAGTCGTTCATTTCTCAACTTCAGTTGCGCTCTCCTCTCTCCCGTCTCGTGTCTCTCTCTCTAGATCGTAAGAGTCGCTCAAAGCCCGCCCTCCCTCTCCCTTTCATGTCAGTGATACGTACTGACTGAACCAACAGGACGGAGTCGGTCAGGAGCTCTGTGTCGCTCAAGCCCGCCCCTACTTCTCCCTCTCATGTCTCCAAAATTGAGGAAGTAGCAAATATATTATTTAACATTTAGGCGTCGCGAAAATGTATGTGCTTTTTATAGCTGCTGTCAGTTTGCAAACGGCTTTTATATCCAACTTAATTTTACTCAGCTGACTGTTTTAACATCCACTAACGATCGTGTTTCAGTCAGTACAGTGTGTGTGTGTGTGTGTGTGTGACTGAGGCTGGTGACTCGCAGTTTTGCTCGTTCACGTTCAGTCAGTGTTTCGTTCACTGAACAAACTGAGAGGAAGAGAGTGACTCGGAGGCGGAGCTCCCGTTCAGTACGTTCAGTGAACGAAACACTGACTGAGAGGGAGAGAGAGACTAATAAAGTAGCCTAAGCCCATTATTATTTTTTTAATATTACTATTTTTTTTAATCATTTCTTTGCCCTGCGTATATAATTTAAAATATAACTTTTATGGCATAGAATATCTTCGTTGCCATGCATATTTTCTGCTGACATGTAGCCTATATTAAGTTAAATTAATTGTCATTCATGATAATGTTTGCAAACTGAAAGATGCTTTAACAGGCACTAATTGTTATTAAAATATTTAGTGCCGTGCTTCCTCAACTTCGAGAGAATTGAGACCCAGGGCTCTTGTTCACTGTACTAGTATGTCGTTCAGTGTACGAATCATTGACTATTTTTTAATTAATTTATGGCTGTGTCTGATTAAAATGGCTTAAAATAAGCTGTAAAGTCAGTAAAGTAGCTGTCATGTGTTGTATCTGTAACAACTTTTAAATGAAAGACGGAGACGGAGCTTCAACTCAGTAGGACACTTTACTGATAAAAACGGCAGGTTACAAGAAGTCAGGCAACACATATCACTGCGCCAATGTAATTAACTATGAAGTGCGCTGTAAGGCACAAGGGGTGATATAACTCCGCATGTATAAATAGCCCATACACTACACTTCCTCCCCTTTTTAATTGAATGGATAATACAACTGAATGCATAACAAAACAATCCATTCAAATATGAAAATCATATCAAGACCCTAAATATATATATAAGCTCAACACCTTTGTGTGTATGAATTCTAACATTTCATAACAACTCAAAACAACATATGAGAACACATGGGCACTACAAGTCCAGTCTCTTGGGGGGCGCCCTGTGCCTTTCAGGATAACGCCTCTGGACTTGTGGAGTAGGTTTAGGGGTAGCAGAGGTTTTGTCTGGATTAAAAGTCTCTGTTACAGCTGACGTGTTGATGGTGGTGGCATTACTGTCACTGAGGGGCGTGTCTGGAGATGATGAGTTGTTACTCTTTGGCTGTGCATCCAAAATCTGATCCACGTGACGTCTCCATGTTTGTTCGCCGACCTCAACTGTGTACATCAGTGGTCCAGTTCTTGTTGTTATTTTTCCCGGGGTCCACTTGTCTCCTCTGTAGTCACGTGCAAGGATGTCCTGTCCAATCTCAAAGTCTCTTGCAGTCTTACTCGACAAATGGCTGAACTGCTTGTTCTGCACTTCCCTCCGCAGATTTGGTTTCAGGAGATCAATGCGGGACCTGAGAGTTCTGCCCAGGAACAGCATTGCAGGCGCTTGATTTGTCGTTGAATGTACAGAGTTTCTGTAGACAAAAAGGAAGTTGTCCAGCTTGTGTTGAAGAGTAATGTTTTCTCTTTCCATCGCTTTAATGGACTTCTTGAAGGTTTGGACAAACCTTTCGGCTAATCCATTCGTAGCTGGATGGTGAGGCGCTGACTTAAAATGCTTGATCCCATTTTGCTTCATGAAAAGAGTGAACTCCTCTGAAGTGAATTGTGGCCCGTTATCGCTCACAATTTGTTCAGGCAGACCATTTTTAGCAAAAATTGACCTGAGGACACTTACAGTCTTTTCTGAAGTGGTTGACTTCATCTGTATCACCTCCGGCCACTTGGAATGAGAGTCAACGGCAACCAGGAACATGGAGTTCATAAATGGTCCTGCAAAGTCGATATGCACTCGTTGCCATGGCGCCGACGGCCATTCCCAAGGGTGAAGGGGTGCCTGTGGTGGTGCATTTTGGACTCGGTGGCAGCCTGAGCAGCCTTTAGTGATGTCCTCAAGTTGTTTGTCTATACCCGGCCACCAAACATAGCTTCGAGCTAGACTCTTCATCTTGACTGTACCAAGGTGTCCTTCATGGAGAGTCTCTAACACCCTGGCTCGAAGTCGTGAGGGAACTACGACACGGGAGCCGCACATTAAGGTTCCCTGACAGATGGAGAGTTGATCTCATCTAGCTGAAAACTCTGGGAACAGAGGGTCACCATGAGCTGGCCATCCCCGCATTGTTATTTCATACACTTTTGACAATGTGGGATCATTCCTGGTGTGTTTCTGTATGTCAGAATTTGTCACTGGCAGCTGATCCACCACTGCTGTGTGGAACACATCTGCTGGGTCTGGATAGGGAGCATTTTCTCCTTCTGTTGTTAACAGGGGCAGGCGTGACAAGCCGTCAGCGTTGCAGTGTTGTTTTGTCCCTTTGAATTCAATGTCATATGAGTGAGCTCCAAGGAAAAGTGCCCAACGTTGTAAGCGGGTGGCTGACATTACTGGGATCCCTTTTCTGGGATTAAAAATCGATACCAGGGGTTGGTGGTCTGTCACAAGAGTGAACCTTTGGCCATAAAGGTAATGGTGGAACTTTTTAATACCCCACACTAGACTGAGGGCCTCACGATCGATCTGCGCATAATTGCGTTCTGCGCTTGACAGTGATCTAGAGGCGAACGCAATAGGGCGTTCAGATCCATCCTTCATGAGGTGTGACAGAACACAACCAATCCCATAAGGACTAGCGTCGCAGGCCAGTCTGATGGGTCGTGCTGGGTCGTAATGGGTTAGCAGTTCATCTGAAGTTATCAGTCTTTTTGTCTCTTTGAATGCTCTATCACATTCCTCAGACCACTCCCATTTTGCTCCTGTCTGCAGCAGCGCGTTGAGTGGGTAGAGCGTTGTAGCTAAGTTTGGGAGGAACTTGTGATAGTAGTTGACAAGGCCTAAATATGACCTCAGCTGCGACACATTTTCTGGTTTTGGTGCCTGGAGCACAGCTTCAATTTTCTCTTTTGATTTGTGTAAGCCATGCTTGTCAATGACATGTCCACAGTATGAGATTTCGCTCCTGAAAAACTCACACTTATTTCTCTTCGCACGCAGGCCATACTCGCTTAGCCTGGCAAGCACCTTGCTGAGATTTTCTAGGTGGTCGTCATCATTCTTGCCTGTTACAATGATGTCATCAAGATAACACTGTGTACCTGGGATACCTTGAAGCACCTGATCCATAGCTCTTTGCCAGATTGCTGGAGCAGAAGCAACACCGAAGACGAGCCTGTTGTATTGAAACAGTCCTTTATGAGTGTTGATTGTGAGGAGTTTCTTGTTGGATTCCTCGACCTCCATTTGTAGATAGGCCTGTGCTAGGTCGATCTTTGAGAACTTCTCCCCTCCTGCCAGCGATGCAAAGATGTCGTCAATACGTGGCAGTGGGTACTGCACAGGACGCAGCACAGGATTGATGCTCACTTTGAAGTCTCCACATAGGCGAACAGCTTCAGCCTTCCCTTTCTTCATCACAGGGACAATGGGCGTCGCCCAATCACTCCATTCAACTTTTGACAGGATGTCAGAGGCCATTAGATTCTGTAGTTCAGCTTCCACCTTTGGACGCAGCGCATATGGCACCGGACGGGCTTTGTGGAATTTTGGACTTGCATTTTCATCCAACTCAATTCTTGCCTTTATCCCTTTTAGGGTGCCTATGCCTTCTGCAAACACCTTCTCGTGGGTTTTGAGTAGCTGCGACAGTCCCTCTGTGGCACTGTGTGAACTATCATTGTCTGTTCGAGCCAAATGTAGAGCTTTAATGGTGTGCCAGTCCAGTCTGATCTTCCTCAACCATTCCCGGCCGAAGAGTGGCGGCCCTCCCTTTTTCAACACATACAGCAACAATTGCAGTGTTTTACCCTCATACGTCACTTTCACTTTCAGTTTACCTGCAGGGCGCACTCTTTCACCTGTGTAGGTCTTCAGCCGCACAGAGGTCCTCAGCAACGGTAAGTTGGGGAACAGTCGTTTGTAGTCGGCTTTTGAAATGACAGATAAGGCTGACCCTGTGTCTAGCTCCATTTTCAGTCTTATGCCAGACACATCTGGAGTGATCCAGATAATTTCCCTGTCGTCTTCCTCGGTTATGTCATGCAACTTCAAACAAGCCAGTCCAATGCTGTCAGACTCTGATGTTGATCCACTTTCACATGTTGTCACATTATGCACATGTTTACCTTTGTATCTTGGCTTTTTATCTTTGTTTGATTTTTCTCTTTGCGCTTGCTTGTTGCTGGATTTCTGCCTGCACACTCTCTCTATGTGTCCGGTTCTGTTACACTTTCTGCAGTTTTTGTCCTTAAACCAGCAGTCGTTTGCATCATGAGATGTTTTGCCACATCTGTAACACTTGTGTTCTTGTTTTCTAGCGTCATTCATTGACATTTTGTGTATGCCACTGTCTACAGCTTTCTTCTGTAGCTCCAAAGCATCCTTTGCTGCTGTCTCCATTGATACTGCAATAGCCAGTGCTTTTTCCAGTGCAAGATCTTTTTCTGACAGTAGCCTTTTCTGTGTGCTTTGACAATGCATGCCACAAACCAGTCTGTCACGCAGAGCATCAGAAAGTCCTGCTCCAAATTCACAGAACTGAGTCAGCTTGCGTAGTTCAGCAACATATTCTGAGATGCTTTCATCTTTAGACTGGTTCCTATTGTGAAAACGGAATCTCTCTGCTATCACAAGGGGCTTTGGGCTCAAGTGATTTTTTAATATGTCCACAATGCTTTGAAACGTCTGTGTGGCAGGCTTTTGGGGGGCTAGCAGGTTTCTGAGCAGGCTATATGTTCTAACACCTATAAGGCTGAGGAGTGTTGGAACTTTCTTTTCATCCTCCACATCATTTGCAGTGAAGTAAAGTTCGACCCTTTCAATATATGATTCCCA
This sequence comes from Labrus mixtus, assembly GCF_963584025.1. Classification (NCBI taxonomy): domain Eukaryota; kingdom Metazoa; phylum Chordata; class Actinopteri; order Labriformes; family Labridae; genus Labrus; species Labrus mixtus. The sequence continues at coordinate 2,004,443 of NC_083614.1, read as the reverse complement.
GTCTTCATTTGCACTGTCAAACTCCTCTATTTTGCCAACAATTGACATGCTCACGTTTTGTCCACGTTATCCGCGCTTTGAAGTTACCGTAGCCGTTAGCCTGGTTTAGCTCGTCACTCACGAGTCCTGTTTTTTTTTTTTTTTCTTTTTCCTCTCTCTGCCGAGCTCCGCCGCCTCCCTCAACTGTCAGTGCAGCCGGGATCATTCACTTGCATCTCGGTTCGTGCTCGTCGCCAATTTGTTGTATCTGTAACAACTTTTAAATGAAAGACGGAGACGGAGCTTCAACTCAGTAGGACACTTTACTGATAAAAACGGCAGGTTACAAGAAGTCCGGCAACACATATCACTGCGCCAATGTAATTAACTATGAAGTGCGCTGTAAGGCACAAGGGGTGATATAACTCCGCATGTATAAATAGCCCATACACTACATCATGCTCTCTGTGTTGTTCTCCGATGTGCGGCTACGGACTCGACTGTGGACTCGGCCGCGTGTCTATTTTATTTTTTCATTTATTTATGGCTGTGTCTGATTAAAATGGTTTAAAATAAGCTGCAAAGTCAGTAAAGTAGTTGTCATGCTCTGTGTTTTTCTTTGATGTGCAGACGCGGACTCGACTGCGCGTCTCTTTTTCTCTCTCTCTCTCTCTCTCTCTCTCGTCCGCCTGTTTGTAAACTGAGCACGCTTCATAATAACATAAAGCGTGCATGTGTTGTATTACGACATTATAAGAGGTAATCGTGCTTAGACACGGATAGTCCTGTGTAGTGTGACCGCGGGCCAGGCCGGCCAGCGTGGGAATGGCGCAGTGGGGGGGCAATCGTGCTTGGGTACAGCGAGTGATTCGTTCACTGAACGTACTGAACGAGAGCTCCGCCTCCGAGTCACTCTCTTCCTCTCAGTCAGTCAGTCAGTGAGTGATTCGTGTACTGAACGTACTGAACGTACCTAACAGAACGGTCGGGGAAAATATATGTGATTGTTTTAGCAGCTTTCAATTTGCAAACTGTAGCTTTATCCAACTAAATTCTCAGCTCATTGGCTTATTATTCACCACCGGCTGTTCTCAGTACGATCGCGAGCAGAACTAAACGGTCGGCCGTGTTTCAGCTTATTAAATTCTAATTCGCAGGCAGAGCTGCAGAGAAGTACTGAACGATTCGGTGAACAAATCTTTTGAACGAATCACTTTACTGAACTGATTCTAATGATTCAGTACACTGAAAATAACTGCTTTTCCCATCACTAAATCAGAGTCACGAGGCTTTCGTCAATGTATCAACTCCGAGAGGGAGGGGGGCGGGTAAACTCGCCCACTCACTCCTTCGCGAGGTTATCAGCCGCAACATGATACAATGTTTGCCCCACACACACAAATACACACATACACTTGACTCCCCATTCTAACACAATATTCGGAATTTAAATACTTTGTACTCAAATGTCGAGATTGGGACTTGAATTGATCCATAACACTACTTAACACTCAAATACAGAGGTTTATAGTTGAAAAAAGTGGTTTTAGGGTTTAGTTACTCTTTAAAGCAAAAGAGCAAGATCCTCCCGTTTCACTGTTGCAAAAAAAAAATCTTTACCAGATTTAATTGGGGTTTCAATAACTTAATCATAATGATACTATTATTTATAAAATGGTCAGAAATAATAGGAAATGCACAGATTTCTGTCAAATAAGGTAATACAGACTCAGACTATACTGTAATACACGTGTCGAACGTTTACTACAGCACATATAGTCACCCCCCAAAGGCCCATTTTGAGCCAGGAAAAACCCTGAAGTGTTTTGTCCAAAATCGTTCATCCAGAACATGTCTAGCACCAGGGTAGGGTAGGATTAGGGTCAGGGTTAGGAACCCCAACATTGTGAATCCCGTCACCGGGAGCCGGTGGCAGGATTTAATGCGAGCTCAGCATGCAATGTGCTACGTACTACGGGTGAGCGTATTGCATCATTTCCTGTTCTGTTCTCTGCTGTACTGTGTTGTTCAGTGCTGATTGTTAGAGCTAAAAGCTTAATTGTTAATTTTGCCTAGATTCTTACCACTGTTGTTTCCAACACACTGTATGTTCAGACAAACAGAAGTAATTGAAAAGCACTCTTTCTCTCTAGCGACAAACCTGCTTAACAGTTTTGTTTATTTTAGCTACCTACTCTTAGCCTAGCTTAGCAGTTAGCTTTATTTTCAATGGCTGACAAAGACTAAAGGTAGAGTTGATACAATCGTAATTCATGTCGGCACTAATGACTCCCGACTACGCCAGTCGGAAGTCACTAAGGTTAATGTGGAGTCGGTGTGTACTTTTGCTAAGACGATGTCGGACTCCGTAGTGTTCTCTGGACCCCTCCTAAATCAGACCAGTGATGACATGTATATATAGCCGCATGTCATCACTCAACCACTGGCTGTCGAGGTGGTGTCTAGCAAACGATGTGGGCTTCATAGATAACTGGCAGGTTTGGGGAAAACCTGGTCTGCTAGCTAGAGACGGCATCCATCCCACTTTGGACGGTGCAGCTCTATTATCTAGAAACATAGCAGAGGTTATTAGTCCAAAACCCTGACAACAACACAGAGTTCAGACCAGGAGGCAGAGCTGCAGTCTTACACACTTCTCTGCGCCTCCGTTAGATCTGTCTCCCAGTCACTATAGCTGTAATTCTGAATCTAAATGTAATTATACTATAGTTACTGTGTCTGTCCCCCGGCCCAGACCCATTTTTATAATTCATCCAAACGTAGAATGAAAAGGCGTAAATCGTCAAAATCTCATTAGAATTAAAACTACGAATACGATTTTGCAAAAAAATCAGAAAATTCACTGCAGACTTTTGAACATTAGGTCCTTAACATCCAAATCTCTTTTAGTGAATGATCTGATATCAGATCAGCATATTGATTTACTTTTTTTGACTGAAACCTGGCTGTGTCGAGATGAATATGTTAGTTTAAATGAATCCACTCCTCCCAGTCATTTTAGTACTCATATACCTCGAGACACTGGACGAGGTGATGGATTAGCAGCTATTTTTTAAATTCTAGACTTCTAGTTAACCCTCGACCAAAGCTGAATTTTTCTTCTTTTGAAAGCCTTATTCTTAGTCTTTCACATCCAGTCTCAAGAACCTTTCAGCCAGTTCTAGTTGTTGTAGTTTACCGCCCTCCTGGCCCATATTCTGAATTTCTATCTGAATTTGCAGAATTTTTATCAAATGTAGTCCTTAGCAGTGATAGAATAATTGTTGTAGGTGACTTAAATATCCATGTGGATGTTGATAATGATAGCCTTAGCACAGCTTTCATGTCATTATTAGACTCTATTGGTTTCACCCAGGGTGTAAACGAACCTACTCATCGTTTTAACCACACCCTGGATCTTGTTTTTGTTGCTTATGGCATTGAAATCCAAAACCTTACAGTTTTCCTAGAAAATCCTCTTCTACCAGACCATTTCCTTATTACGTTTGACTTTGTCTTACCAGAATTATCTCTGCTTAATAAAAATGTGCTCTCTAGACATTTATCTGATAGTGCTGTAGCTAAATTTAAGGAAGCTATTTCAGCTGCTTTTGATTCAGTACCGTGTTTCAACCCAGTTGGAAACTCTTATGATAGCTTTAGTCCCTCTCAGCTGGATCAGTTTGTTGATAGTGCAGTGGATTCGCTGAGAGTTACTCTTGATTCGATTGCTCCCCTAAAACAGAAGGTTATCAAACGGCAGAGACTAGCTCCATGGTTCAACTCAGAAGCCCGTACTCTAAAACAAACGTCGCAAAATTTTGAAAGAAAATGGCGCTCTACCAAAATGGTAGAATCTCGTTTATTCTGGCAGGATAGTCATAGAAAATATATAAAGGCTCAACGTCACGCTCAAGCTGCCTACTACTCCTCTAATAGAGGAACACAAAAGCAATCCTAGATACCTTTTCAGCACTGTAGCAAGGCTGACTGAGTCATAGCTCCATTGAGCCTTGTATTCCTTTAGCCCTCAGGAGTAATGATTTCCTGAGCTTTTTTAAGAAGAAAATTCTAGACATCAGAGACAAAATTGGTAACCTCCTGCCCTTACCTGGTGCAGATACGTCTGATATGGCAGAAACAGTTCCAGGAACTGATATTAATCTAGACTGTTTTTCTTCTTTCAGAGCTAAATTCAATTATTTCTGCGTCAAAACCGTCAACCTGTCTTTTAGACCCAATCCTAACCAAGTTGTTTAAGGAAGTCTTTCCCGAACTCATTGTTATGTTACAAAAAGCAGGTAAAAGACCTTACTTATTGCTATGTTACAAAGATCTGGCCTATCCATCATGAGCACTTTAGCAAAGCAGCAAAAGTTACAGTGGTAAGAAAAAACTGCCTTATTAAAAGGCAGAAATCTTCGGCCGGATCCCCGGCTCATGACGAAACAGTCTTCACAGGCCTAGACTGCGCCGGGCTTGGAAAGGGATAGGGGGAGAGATGTGATAAGATGCAGGAAGAGGGATAGGGATATAAATATTATGAGGAAACACTCCATACAGTTTCATTGTTATGCAGATGATACTCAGCTTTATGTATCAATGAAGCCCGATGGCACCAGTCAGTTATGTAAGCTAGAAATGTGCCTTAAGGACGTTAGGACCTGGATGACCAGAAAGGTTTTGGCCTAGCACAATAACTTCAGTCTTTTGAGTTAAGCAAAGTCAGAAAAGACTGAAGTTACACTGGTCCCGTTCCCGCTGTTCATTTTGTAAAAGTGCTGCTATATTCTGGCTGTTACGTCGTTCCTGGTCTCCCCCACAGTCTGTGGCAGGCCTTACATCTGATAGCATAGATGGCATTAGTTGTACCAGGTTTCAAGGTTAAAAAAGTGGGGGAGACAGATAAAACCAATGTCTGAGCCTCGAGACGCTTCCCCATTCTGTTCATCTCTATCTAGGTCTGTGTGAACAAGAATCTCTTAAGTTTTTGTTTCTGCGGTAGGCAGAGATTAGCCAACAGTCGCCCAGCACGTCACAGCCCTCCCTTGCCCCCTCAAAGTTGTTAAAAAACTCTTTAAACTTTCCGAATAGGTGGTAACCATGGGGACGAGAGTAGGACCGGAGGCTGGGCGCTTGGGTCGTTGTACCTATCGTTGAAGGTCCGGCCGACCTCCGCCTTGATGGTTCTGAGGAAGCGCCTCGAGTAACCCCTGGGCCTCAGCGCACTAAAGAGGGTGCTGGTGGCCTCCTCCACATGCTCCGGGTAGGTGCAGATTCTGTGGATTTGATCAGGCCTCTGTACGTGTGCCTGGGGTGGTAGCTCGTTTTATGGAGGAGTACATGGTGGTCCGTGTCTTTGAAAAATACTTTTGTGGCCAGTGTTTTGGTCTGGTCGCTGGAGGCACGGAAGAAGACACAGGTGTCCAAGAACTCGACTGCAGATGTTTGTATGTTGTGTTTGAGTTTTATTTTAGGGTGCTGTGAGTTAAGAATGTCCAGAAATGTCAGAAAGTCCTGTTGTGTGCCGTCCCATAGGCCGAAGATGTCGTCCAGGTACCGGAAATACAGGAGGGGTTTGATGGGGAGTTTGGTGGAAGCCGTTTCCTCCCAGTGGGCCAGGTAGATGTCGGCATATGCTGGGGCATATTTCCGGCCCATCGCACAGCCGCACAGCTGGAGATAGTGCTGACTGTTGAACATGAAGTTGCTACAGGTGAGGGTGATCTGTAATAACTGTACAATGTGGCTGTTGGGTCTGGATGGGTCTGGGTGTTTATTGAATATGTGTTGTATGGCAGCTAGGCCGAGTGGTGTTTCTATATTAGTGTAAAGTGAATCTATGTCTATGGAGAAGAGGAATGTGTGACCGGGTACCTGCAGGTGTTTGATTTTATTAACAAAATGGTAAGTGTCCTTGATGTAACTGGGGTTAAGTTTGGCGAGTGGGATGATAAAGTGGTCTATGTATTCTGTTATTGTATAGGTTTCTGAATTGCAGTCACTGACGATGGGGCGGCCGACCGGAACAACAGAGGGGACCGTCCAGGTCTCAGGAGGCTTGTGGATCTTAGGGAGCAGATAGAAGAGGCGGGGCCTGGGCTCACTGGGACCGTCCAAATATTGTTTTTGTTTGAAGTTGATGAATTTTTGTCTGTAGAGTGTCTCTAACTAGTGTCTGTGTCTCTGTGTTTTATAATATGTGCTGTTATTTAACTGTCTGTGTGCTTCTAAGATATAACTGTACCTATCCTGAATAACTATTTGACCCCCCTTATCTGCTGGCTTAATAACTATGTGTTTGTGATTACCCAATGTTCTGATGATGCGTTTAGGTTCTTGACTAATGTTGTGCGTTCTGTGTGGCAGGGGGCGCCAATGTGTGAGTGCGAGGTTGTTTTTATGGATGAGTTGAGAAATGGCAGGTGAAAGTATGTCTGTGTTTGGTGACCAGTGGGACGGTCCAGTGAACAGCACAGGCTCCCGCCTCTGCTCCCCCTGGAAGTGATCCCTTAACTTAAGCCTCCTGTGGAAGGTGTGTAGGTCCCCTCTGAGCTCCGGTCGGGTGGGTGGGTTGGTGTGGGGATGAAGGTGAGACCTTTTTCTAATATCTCTTGTACGGCTGTGAGGGAGAAAACAGAGGTTAGTGATGTTGGACTGGTGGAGAGTTGTGAAAACAGTTGTCCCCAGTTATAAGTTTAATTGCTGTTTCCAGTACCTGAACAACATCCCGGCCGTGTCTGCAGTCCAATGTATGTGGTCCTTGTCTGTCTGGAAGAGTAGTAGGTTTATTTTAATTTTTTTTATTATTTTATGAAGCTGTATTTGGAGGCTATTGTTTCGTTGAGTTTTGTCAGTAGTGTCTGTTTGTATTTGTCCAGTCTGGGTGAGAAGTTTATGACGGGGATGTAAATGGTGGCGTTGGGGAAGGTGGTCTGGCTGGTCCTCCACATAGTCTGTAGCTGTTTGAGTTGTGTGGTGGGGTCGTGTTCTGAAAGGCAGTTGTTAAGTCCGACTGATAGTATTACCTGTGTGGTGTTGTGGCATGGGGTGAGTTTTTTGAGTATGTTGGCTATGTGATGGAAGTTGGCTCCGGGAAAACTGTCTACCTGTATGTGTGGGTCTGAGAAAGGAGGGATCCGGGAGAGGTTGGAGTCACCTATAATGAGTGTCTTCTTCCGGAACAACTCTTCAGTTACGAGAGAACGATCAGCTGCCGTCTAATGGTGTTATAGCTATAGGAAAAAGATGGCGGCAGGTGTCTGTGGTCTCACCTTCCCTAATACTTTCTGGGGAAACGCCACTTTTTCTCACCAGGAAAAGCTCGCTCCAAGAGTGGACCTATAGAGCTTAAATTAAATGGGATTATACAGGATGACAGTCTAGCTGTTGCAAATGGTTTTAATGAGTATTTTCTTGAGTCTGTTTTAGAATTAGGGAGCAATTCCAATGAATTCCAGCTACCCACTGTTTTAACAAACAAAGCAAATGCTCTGCATTTTAAATATGTAGATGAGGCAAAGGTAAACAAAATATTATCATCATTATCTAATTCGAAAGCAAAGGACACTTGGGGAATTGATACGGTTTTTCTTTAAAAAATTAGGGATGATTTAACAGCCTCTGTCACTCAGATGATAAACCGGTCACTGGACGAAAGTGTATTCCCTAGCACTCTGAAGACTGCTATTGTAACTCCTGTTCACAAATCAGGGGACAAACAGGAAGTGAGCACCTATCGTCCCATCAGTATATTGCCTGCCATTTCAAAAGTTATTGAAAAGGTTGTTGCTGAACAACTGGTAGCCCATCTTAATATTGAAAATCTACTGCACCCTATGCAATTTGGGTTTCGAGCAAACCATTCCACTGAAATGGCATGTTGCTACTTCCTTGAAGTCATTAAAGGTAGCCTTGATAAAGGAGGGGTGGTGGGTGCTGTATTTCTCAACCTGCGCAAGGCTTTCGATACAGTTAATCATTCAGTACTCATCTCCAAATTGTCTAAATTTAAACTCTCTGCTAACGTTGTTAATTGGATTCAGTCTTACCTACTTGGTCGCTCCCAGTGCGTACGGATAAATGATAAAATATCATCACTAAAAGCCTGCGTTATGGGAGTGCCACAAGGTTCCATCTTAGGACCGCTGTTGTTTAGTTCATACATCAATGATCTCCCATCTGTGTGTGATGATGTGGGGACCTTGATGTATGCAGATGACACGGTCCTATATGCATGTGGGAAAGACCCTGAACAAGTAGCTGCCAAACTGTCATTAGCAATGGAACAAGTCATAGAATGGTTACGTTATTCATGTCTGACTCTTAATACTGACAAAACTGTGGTCATGTAATTTGTGAATAAACACAAACATGGTTTTTTCAAATATTATTGTAGGTGGGCAAATGATAAAAAAAGGTTGATGAGTTTAAATACTTGGGTGTTACACTAGACCACAACCTTACTTTTAAAAGTCATATTAAAAAGATGTGCCATAAAGTTAAATATAACATAGCCAACTTTAGACATATCAGGAACTTACTTACAGTCGAAGCGTCTAAAATGTATTTGAATGCTATGATTTTTTCTCACTTTCATTACTGTATATCATGTTGGTCTCAACAAACAAGACTATCTCAAAGGTCCCATATTATGCTTTTTCTGGTTTTATATGCTCTTTAGTGTGTTTTCCAAGTGTCCTGTGCATGTTTAGGCACATCTATTTGCAAAAATTCTAAGTCCTACGTCCTCCTGTTAGCTGTAGCATTAGCCGCATGTAACGCTCGGTTCTAGCCCCCCTCGATAAAAATTTGTCAGTCCGACGTCATTGTCAGTGTGAGATCACTGATCTAAGCCCATTGGCTCGTTGTGGCAAGCCCTGCAACTCATGATGCACGCCCGTTAACTTCTGTAGCGCGCCCACGATATGCCGTAGCCTGCGGTAGCACAGTAGTGCTAAGGTGCTAATGTTTATGCTACCCTCGGACGGAGCCAGTGGCTGCATTCCCAATATGGTAAAAGAGGCGGGACATTTCCGAGAACCGTGCTGAGCAACTGACCAATAACGACGGAGTGGATTGGCAGACCAATCAGAGCAGACTTGGCCCACGTGGGGTCTAACAGTGTGGGCTCAGCAGAGCGTAGCTGACGGACTCAGAGCATAGCGGGAGCAAGGAGGAGCAGTACATGAAAACAGACACTTTTTTCAGACTTTAGCTATTGTGAACGTACAAAAGTAGGTACATAGATTAAATATACGAACCCCAAAAAGGGCATAATATGGGCTCTTTAAAACCCATAAGGTCACTTCATAAACAAGCCCTTAAAACTCTGGACAGGAAACCACAACAGTATCATCATTGTGATATTCTTGATAAATATGAAATTCTAAGCTTTGACAATTAAATTTTTTATACCGATGTCCGCTTAGTGTACAAAATAATCCATGATGCTGCTCCCCCACCATTGAAAAGCTTTATGAAACTTCGCTCTGAGCTGATAAGCAGATCTTCAAGGTCTGCCTCTAACGGAGATTGCAGTATTCCTAAACGTGGCTCCGCTTTAGCGCAATCTGTTTTTTCTTTTAGAGCCATTAAAGAATGGAATAGTCTTCCAACTAGTCTTAAACTTTGCACAAACTTCTGCACTTTCACCCGGGAAGTCAAAAAATTGATTTTAAGGAACCGGTCTTGTCAGCATTAATGTGTCATTTCGACAACCTTTTTGATCTCTCAGGGAAACTTATACATAATGTTTTAATATCTGTAAATTGTTCTATGTCTTTCTTCTCTCTTATGAAATGTGTGTGTGTGTGTGTGTGTGTGTGTGACTGGTTGATTTGTATTTTGCTGTTGCCATCATCTGCCCAGGGACAACAGATGGAAATTAGCTAGCTAGCTAAATCTGGTACAAAGCATCTCTTCTCTTCTGAGACTAATGGTTTTTTTTGTACACTGTCCCTGATTCAAATAAATGATTAAACTTAAACCTCCAGCGACACAGAGAGAGGAGGAGGGGAGGAGTGGGGCGACGAAGGTTAGGTTTAGGGGAGGGGTAGTAGGGGGAGGAGGAATCAAGGGAGGTGGAGGAAGAAGGGGGGGCACGGTCTCCAGCTCCACAGCAATCACCTGATCGTAGTGCTCTTGGACAATTGACATATTGTTGTACATCCATGTGTCTGTGTTTAGTTTAACCTAATCAAATGTTGTGCTATTGGGTGAAGAGGGTTTGATGAAGGAGGTGAGGCGGTTCACCAGGAAATGAACCGGTAGTGAAGGTGTTATTAAGTATTTCAGAGTGATGAATGGCCTGAAAGAGTTTAAAGTACTTCTTTATTTGTGAATGGAGTTCCAGTGTGAGCTGTGTGTGTGTTGGTGGTGGACGGTGAGGAGCAGGTGTTTAATGCTCCCCCTCCTCCCCCGGCCAGGAGGAGCAGCCAGTGGTGTGAAACGGTTTGTGAGGGTTATGGACATATTGCTGTGGAGCTGGAGAAGTTTGTGAAGGGGAATCCCAGCTGATAGACACACCACAGAGAGTGTGTGAAAATCTGACACCCCCCACGGACACAGGAGGAAGCACCAGAAATAAAAGAAATAAAATAAAACAACCTAAAAACAAGAGCTAAAAACCAGGAGCTAAAATGGAGGATGGACAGGTGTGTTTTAAAATTGGATTAAAAGGTGGAGGAAACGTAAAAAGAGATAAAAGAAGTAAAAGGAGGAGAGTAAAGGAAGAGCTGTGACTAAAAAGGACCAAAAAAGAGTATGATTATTAATAAAACCAGTCTCTGAAAGGCTTTCCCGACAGGAGAGGAGGGGGGACTGAGGGAGTCCCCCTCGCGTCGCTCCCCGGTTTTTACATGAAATCCATAAAACCAGTGGGGCAAGTAAAAGCAGATAAAAGCAGGATTAAAGACGATGTTGTGTCCTTGGAGATCCGTACAGACGGTGGTGACTGGCTGTCTTCAGTGTGCACACTTTGAACGCTGTCACTCACCGTATTTTGTTGGATTTTGCTGCCGGTCTCCTTCGGTGATGTTTTATCCGCTTAAAATCCGCTGTGGGAGCTGTTAAAACCACGCTGTGAGATAAAAACAGCTTTAAAAACAATCCGTAGTCCTTAAAAAGTCACTTTAAAAGGTTGTCATAAAACAAATAAAACAAGTTAAAAGTGGAATAAAAGAGGTCCTCAACGTTTCGCCGTAACTGGCTTCTTCAGGAGGGAGTAGGCTATGGCAATCAATGGCTACCCCCCATTTGGGATGCAAATGGGAGGGTGCACATCACTACTTAAGTTAATGCAGACTTCATTAATCTTCATTCATTAATCTTCTGGACATTTGGAGAACATTAAATCAAAATGTCAGAGATTACACTTTTTACTCCAACAGACATAAAACCTTTTCAAGAATTGACCTTTTCCTGATTTCATAAGAAACAGCTAGCAGTGTAACACAGACCCAAATACACTCTATTGTTATCTCAGATCACAGCCCTATCCAACTGGACCTAAGGCTACAGGCAGCATCACTGCGGCCCAAACAGTGGAAAGTTAACAATTCCCTCTTTGAAGATCCTGAAACCAAAAAGAAAATATGTGAGTACACTCATTCATCAATACAAATAAAAACTCTATCTCTGATACCCCACTAATATGGGAAGCACTGAAATGCTGCCTTAAGAATTAATTAAAATTAGCAGTCTAAAGAAAAGAAAGCAGCTCCAGGAAGAAAACAAACTGTTAACAGAAATCAAGTCGCTACAAAATTCACTTTTGAAAGAATATAAGCACCAAGCATGGGTGAACCTATGTAAACTTAAAGTGAAATATGACGATATTATAAGGGGCAAAATTGAATATAAGCTTAAAAGGGCCAAATTAAATTATTATGAACATGGGGAGAAGGCAGGAAAGTTGTTGGCTTCAAGACTTAAAAAACAGATGACCAAAAATACAATATCATGTATAAGTCTCCCAAATAATTCCACCACATCTGACCCTGCTCTAATTAATAAAACCTTCGCTGACTTCTATGATAACCTGTATAAGTCAGACAGTGGCAAGAACCCCGATGCAATAAATACATTTTTAAAGAACATTAATCTCCCCTGCTTAACAGAGGAGGACATTTTTTTTTGGAACTGCCAATAACCCAAATTGAAATAACCACAGCCATCAATTCATTCTCTAATAATAAATCCCCCGGACCTGATGGCTATACCACAGAATTTTATCAGGAGTTCACAGAGGATATATATATATATATATATATATATATATATATATATATATATATATATACTTTTACAGACCTTTCAGCCATCCTTTGACAAGGGAAGTTTTCCACCCATGTTGAATTATTCCCACATTACCCTAATCCACAAAAAAGACAAAGACCCCTTGCTATGTAGCAACTATCATCCAATAACTCTTGCAAATATACAGCAGACAATAAAATTTTGGCCAGAATTCTTGCTTCGAGGTTAATTCAGGTAATGGGAAAGCTCATCCACACAGATCTATATTTGATTCAATTTTATTGAACTTTAGTGAGATTGATATATCTTGTTTGAGAGTAAGAAAAATAGACAATCATCTGATAACACAAGAAAGCTATTCAATATTATTCATGTAGCAAAAACTCTCCCTCATTCAGCAGCACTTTGCACCATGGATGCTGAAAAAGCCTTCAACAGGATCGAATGGTCATTTCTGTTCAGTACTCTGCAGAAATACAGGTTTGGTCACAATTTCATTCAGTGGATCAAGATGCTATACACAAAACCAATGGCTTCCGTAAGAACTAACAATGACATATCTGATTCATTTATTTTACATCGGGGGGCTTAACAGGGAGGTCCAATATCAGGCTATCTATTCAACCTCACATGTATACTTGACCTCCATAGCTTTAATGATGTTTCCTCAAAGAACAAAAAAATGTTTCTCTCTGTTTGTATGGTCACAAAAAAAGTCATCATGGCTAATTGGATTGAATTAAACGCACCATCTTATAAAGAATAGATCACTGAAGCAATGGCAATAACCAGGTTAGAAAAGGTAGCTTTCAGGCTGCAAAATAACGAGCAGGAATACACAGAAACATGGGCTTCACTGGAAAATTATTTAGTATCACTTTAGCAATAAACAACAACAAAAGAATTAATTAATTAAAACAATATAAATATGTATGAATGCGTACGTATGTGTGTATATATATATGTATATATATGACTGTATATGCGTGTAAATATATGCCATCATCACTCAAGTTTTACTTAGCGTTTGCAAAATGTCTTGTTTCTTGATCTGGCAAGTGATTCTTTTGGGCATGAACTGGTTTGATGGTTGATGGAGGCAGTAAGGGTCTTGCTTTTTCATTTTTATTTTTTGTTCGTTTTTGTTTTGTTTTGTTAGTTTTTTCTTTGTTTTACTGTGTTTTGTTTTGTCCTGGCTTTATGGAGAGGTGAAGTGTACCTCTTGTGTTTTTGTTTGTCTATTGGGTGTTACTATAATTTTAAACAAAGGAAATCACAATCTACTTTTTGGAAATTTGCTTCATACAGTTTATTATAGAAGATCTCGCTGTATTTTTATGCGTGCTCTTGACATATTTTTTCTTGTATCAATTGTTTATTCTTAATCTTAAACCATTCCCATTTGCTCATGTTTGTAATTTCCAGTTTGTCTACCTCTTGCAAAAGAGTTCTAACTTACGAAAAGCATCATTAATAGATTGTCATTCAATTTCCAGATGTTTTCTGATATATGTGGTTGTTTAATCATTATCAGTGTGAGATTTATCATACAATGGTCAGTAAGAGACGATGGTGCTATTTCGCATTTCGAAACATATTTGCACAACTCCTGGGTTGTAAGCCAATAATCCAGTCTAGAACATTGATTTCTGTTTGCAGCATTAATCCACGTGTATTTTAAAGAAGTGGGGTTTGATATTCTCCAGTAATCAACTACACCTGTTGATGAACATATTTTTTTCAGTGTCATCATACTCGGGTTGTTGACCTCTGTGTGGAAGTCGGTCAAGCCATGAGTCGGGAGCAATATTAAAATCTCCGCCCAATATCACATACTGTCGCATGGATTATTTTCCATTTATCTGTAAGTGACCCTTATCTCAACATTAAGTCCCTGTTAAGTGTCTTGTTGTTGTACGCATAGACACAGTAAAATAAACTTTTGATCATGCATCTCTACTGCCATCATGAGCCAGTGGCTGGGTCTGCCGTGGTTAAACTACAATGTTCCGAAAATGGATTACTAAAAGCACATCTAAAAAACTTTCCCCTGTGCCTTCTTACCGGTGAAATAATCCTAATCACCACAAGGAATTGAAATAAAAGCCATATAGGCTACCAGGATACAAGTAACAAAAGTGAAACCATCACCTTCCTGTCCACTCAGAAATCAACATTAATCAAAAATAGCCCAAGTATGATTGTTTAAAATTAATTGTTACATTTATGCAAGATATACATATACAGAATGTTTTAAGCATACAAATGTACAACTGCACAAAGCATTCTTAAGTGAATGAAATATGTTGAATAAAACATCATACGGTTAAAAATGTCCCTTACATGATCTGTGTCACGTGAACAGTCAGATGCGCGCCTCGCTTTAAATGTTGCGGCCACAAGGAACTGTGGGGCGGCATATCTCATATCCTTTGGTAAAGGATGGTCCAGTGTATCCTATGCTAAAGGAGGTTATAAAGGAAGCACTGACCCACCTTTCCTTTGCTTATAGAGAATTCGAACAGCTTTTATCATGGCCGCCTCTTAAATGCTTCTGGGTCATTTCACTCAGTTAGGAACCTTCCTAAGCAAAAATGACAATTCGGACGCACCCACTGTCTCAATCTAGCTCTGCTCATTCTAGTAACATGCAAAGAGGTAGAGCCTAGGCGGGCCTTAAGCCTCCTTGGGCAAAGCTGCAACATGCTGGTGCCAGTAACATTAGCCATGGCCCTAATGATGAATAACTTTAAGCCAATTATATTTAATCAAATGGATTAGTTATAGAAAAGTCATCCCACTCAAAGCATGAAGCCCATCTCTGTGGCTCTTGATGCAGGCTAAGAGGAAAAGCACATTGACGGATGAAGCTAGGAATAAAATAAAGAATAAAGAGAGAGTGACCGAACAAGAGACTGGACTAGAGTAAATATTGGAGAGGCTTTTACACGTTGGAGAGAGCTTCGGGGAACGTTGGGCTGTAAGTCCGATACGGAGCTGGCACTGCTGCTGTTGAACTGGTGAGTAATATGCTCGTTATAAACTTTGTCTTATTTCTTTGCATCATAGTTATCAGTTGTTTCAACACAAACCCATTCAGTCTATGTCATATAACGACCAGAATGTCAGAATAACGTTACTGTCCCCTGATGATGCGTTAGCGACGCATGCTAACCTTATATGTCAGAGTTATTTGAGCAGACTTTGCTGAAAAGTTGTCGACACATTAGCGGGTGTTTGAAAGCCAAGTCAGCTCATGTCTGCAGAAGTTTAGCCCGTAGCATGATAACATAGACAGCATATTGTCCCGGGTTCAGGTTACGATAGCTCCAGCTGCTAAGTATCTGAGCAGCGCGTATGCAAAGTTTCTCATGTGTTGAAACTAATGTTACTGTACATACTCTGCACAGTTGTATCAACCAGCATAATGTCTCCGAACTTTATTCCAGCTTTCTAAAAAAGAGATCAGTATCATCTCCAGCAACAAATGCAACCTACAACCCTGCCAGAGTCTTACAGTCAGACCGCGACAGGTATGTTTTCATGGAGTAACGTTATCTAAAAAAATACTGTCATTGAATGGTAAGATGTAATATTCTACTTGTCTTTTCATTCGGGAATGATGTGTTTGCTGTCCAAGGTGTTCAGCTACTGAATGAGGAAGAGGAGGAGGCTGATGTCTTGTAATCCAGGTAAATTTTACTTACATCTCAAACACACAAATATATATTTCGCAGATCACCTTCCACTCATGCAAATGCTTGTATTTGTAATTATTTCCATACAAACACATTTCCGTTTTTTTCAAATCGACAATGGCTGCATGATGCATCAATGCTTTTTAGGACCATTACAAAAATGTATTTGAAACGGCACACTGCATTTATATTTTGACTCTATCTCTCCAACTGAATTTCAAGCTGAGGACTCTGCTCACCTTTATATTATTTGGTGCAGTATGAAGTGGAAGTGAGAAGTATGCCACTAACAGAGAAGGTTTTTTTCTGTCTGCCTTTTCTACCCAACAGGACAACTTCAGATTTGGAGAACTTCCAAAAGAACACCCTTATGTATGCAGAGAAGCAATTTGGTCACACCTGTATACAGAACACTGACCTTGCTTACAGCTACTGATTATAACCAACCGGAACCACCGACTTCCTGCTCGAAACCGTGATGGACACAAGATGTAAGTATTTAGTATTACAGTTGTCTAATATACAAACGTATTGCTGCTGTTACCTAAACAGTTTTGAAAATATGAAACCACGCTAATACAAAATAATATTATTGTCCAAGGTCCTGAATTGCTGCAATAAAAATCAAAGAGCTGGAGTGTGAACACCTTGAAGAGCGTAGACGAGACTACGGCCATTGATGCAAAAGAGAATTCAAAGATGAACGGGCCTTCCTACAAAACAGAGTCTGGTGCTGATGATCAGCAGGCACCACCCACAGCTGAACTTTACTCACATTTCACAGAGAGAAGCTGCTCCGAAACTTTCTGCCTGCCTCTATCTACAACTGTGCATCATCAGAGCTCAGGTCCATCATAACAAAGCTTCAGGATAGTGTAGACCCCCCCCCACTCCATCATCAGAGCTAAGGTCCATCATAACAAAGCTCCAGGATAGTGTACTATCTATACTGTCTTTTGTTTTCAATTGTGCATTTTTTTTTTTTGTTGTAGTTTTAAGTTCACAGATTGTGTCAGATTTCCCAAGCAGCCATGCTATCATAACACACATTGCTGCAGGCCTGTGACGCTGCTCCACTCCGGGCTCCTGCTCATCACTGATGGCGAGTTGAAGTTGAATCCTGGAATAAAAGGAGACCCGATGTTGAAAAAAAAAAACTCATACAGTTATTACATATACATGGTCGCAGACTAGTTATAATATTGCCTAAACAAGTCGGTATTATGATCCTTCTCACGTCTAATGGGAAAGCAACTATATGACAGAATGAACATCCTTGCAGATTATATATAACTGATTTAGACATAACGTAAGGCTGCATCATTTCCGGTTCATCGTTGTCTCACGTTTAGCAGCTTTACCGGGAGCAGAAAGTCAACACAAGTTATGTCTCCGGTTTGCAAACAAATAGATAAATATATCCATCTGACGTTGTCTCCAAAAAGTTTATGAGCTTACAAACTAGCATGTAGCTATTTAGCTACGGCCTATAGATATCATGGTAAAAGTTTAATACATATACTCATACTAAACATCGGACTGCAGACATCCAGGTTTTATCAAAATCTGGCAATATTACTGTACCTTTTGAATCGACATGGTTCTTTATCTTCTCACGGCGTCTGTGCCGGCTTCCTCACCCTCTGCTTGTCAACAAATGCACATTGTTTCAGATGGGAAGCGTAACTGTTTTACGACAGTGCAGTTGCAGTCAGAGACCTGCTGTTGGCGCCAAAGCACACCAAAACTGAAATGTTACATATTGAGGCTTTAAGTGAACCAAAAGACAGGAGAAGATTGGGGCCTTTTATTGGCCCACAGCCGTTCTGTAAGGCAGATGTGCCGTGACTGGGATTTCACATTGATCGGAGCAAGGGCTGCTGAATCTGAAACAAATTTGATTGACGAGTGATCTTGTGATCTAGCACTAGCAAAGAAACTGGCTGTGCATTAAGCCACCTTTGAAATTCTTGTTGTCTGTCTGTTGCTACAGCCAGGTTGGAAGGCAGCATCTCCCTATCTGTTTCCCCGTTATTACTTTTGACAATCCATCAGGGGAGAGCGCGAACACAGTCCCCCACTACCACAAATTATGCAGTCGAGATTCCCACATTTGGGGAATTCACATAGGTCAGCCCCGCCGGAGTGCAATGGCCAAGCCTCGCCATGGGTGAACCACCTTCTTGATCATGGTATCTCCCCTGCCAGGTAAGTATGAGTTGTACAGCTCAGGGAAAAAGGAGTCCTTCACAGGACCATCTTACAGGACTTATGGTCCCAACAATATGCAAACCACCGAAATCAGAGTTTTCTTCACTGGGTGTCCCTTCTACTTGTCCTCAACACAGAAGAAAGTTTTGAGTTGAGGCCCGGTAGGGCTTCTCTTTCTACATTCAAGTGGAGAAACAAGGCTCATCATTCTAACAGGAAGTGCCACACTTCCACATCAAAGCCGACCGATAGCTACCGCCAGTGTGTGTTTTTTTTTTTTACCGCCAACAAAAGAACAGTCGAAGCAGCAGCTAGGCCAGAAACACCAAGACTTTGTGACTGCGCGGACAGAATATGCTCAATCGGTCGATCCACATTTAAGATGCTGAGGAAAGAAAGACAGACAACAACATTTGGCATCATTTTCTTCTCACATTGATACCGCTGCCACCCAGTGCTCTGGAATGGGGACGAGGTTGTATACTGAGCGCATGACGTCAGCTTAAACAATGGAGTAAAAAAGAAGTAGGTGAAAACATTTGCCTCTCTGTTGATATGTTATTGTGTGTCTGTGTGTCTGTGTGCTACTACAGCAATAGCATACACAGAGTGGCAAATGGGGGAATTGGCAGACAAATAACCCCAAACCTGACCAAAATTCCAGTTCATTTCAAAAAGCTTGCATCCTGGCAGCATGTCAACGCAGTGACAAAGCCAGGCCAGACTCACACACACACACACATTTCTCTTAAATGCAGTGAAAACAAAGGATTATTTTAAACACTGAAAAGAGGAGGGTGCACTGTTCCCGGAGGTACTGCAATACCAGGTCGATGCGTGGAGTGGACGGAGCAAGCCCCTGTTCCATCTCAAGTCCCAAAATCAATTTAATATATGGTGCCCGGGTAGGGGATGTATCAGATATTAAACTGATAAGAACAGATACTACACTTGATCTTAACCAAAAGACCGAAAGGATCAATGGAAAAACAGACAGTACATAATGATTAGTTAATTAACAAAATATACATTTTGAACGAAATGTGCTGGAGGAGCCAAATAAACCCAGAGGGGCTTGTCGAGTGGCCCTCCTTAAGAGAAACATGTAACACAGAGACAAAAACAATAAAGCTAACAAGAACACATCCTCAATAAGGTGTAAAAGAAAGCAAAACAAGAAAGAGACAAATTAAAGAAGAGGAGAAAAAGGAAAATAAGCTCTCATGGCAGAGAAAGATTATGATGGCACATTGGTTAATTGTTCCAACAATGAGGTCCTCTGAATCTGATAGAGAATTGAGAAAACGATGTCCTGAAAAATGCAGAATGAAGTAAGCTGGCTGACCTTGTGTTGTAATGATGGATTTGAGAATTGAATTGAAATATATCTTGAAAACAGACGGGGAGTAAGTTGTTGACTGATTGGAAAACAAAAATACATATCTGAAACTGGTTTAGGTGGAAGATGGGGAGTATTCGTAGGAACTGGAACAAAGCATTTACCCATATAATCCCTCTTTAAAGCTTCGATTTTACAAGAGGCTTCATGAAAATCATTTTGTTATTTTCACAAAATATATGTATAACACATCATGAACGACATGTTAATAAGAAGTAAGCTATAATTACATATCCATGGGGTATAGGCAACATGTCAAACATTGTAGGACTAATAGCACTTTATCTTTTGTGAGCAACAGCCCATCTACATTTGCATCAACACCAAAATATACAGAGAAACCTTTAACTATCTGTTTCTGAGACCACCACTCAGCAAACATGCCTGAAACCGTGAAAGCGCCCAAGGCCACCAAGACCGGCAAAAACAGACGAAAGACCAGGAAGGAGAGCTACGCTATCTACGTCTACAAGGTCCTGAAGCAGGTCCACCCCGACACTGGGATCTCTTCCAAGACTATGGAACTCGTTCGTGAGCGACATCTTTGAGTGCATCGCCGGGGAGGCATCCCGTCTGGCTTACTACAACAAGCGCTCCACCATCACCTCCAGAGAGATCCAGACCGCCGTCTGTCTGCTGCTGCCCGGTGAGCTGGCCAAACACGACGTGTCCGAGGGCACCAAGGCAGTGACCAAGTACACCACCTCCAAGTAAACCCACTGATAAGCAGCAACAACATAACGGTCCTTTTAAAGACCTTGTTTAAGGACAACACGTCCTTAAAGAGCACAACTCCTGTTTGCCATATTACTTCGAATAATCCATTATATTTTCTCTAATTTAGTATCACACTGTTGATTCTGGCTAAAAGCTAACTCAAACCTTTTACTCACTCATCTCATCATCCATCTTTCTAAATCTATGCAGGGGATATCATCAATGTGATTTTTCTCTTCATTAAACCAAATAAACACAACTACAGACTTGTGCTCATCTTTCCTGTGTACAATGGTTATATAGGTTCAAAGAGACATACAATTATTTCAACACATGACTTCAATATACTCTTTGTATTCATACACTGTTAATATGACACTATTCACAGTACAGAGATAGAGCTCTATAAGCAGCCAATTTACTCACAACACGTATGTTACAGCCCACTATAATCCAAGACATTTCTACTGCAAGTATATCAACTGTTTCCAGATACTGGAAGAAATGTGTCCAATCCCTGAGCATGACAATGTTTTTCATTCAAATCAGATAGAAATTCACTTTTAATACTTCCTGTACATTGATTGTAACTTAGGTGATATTTGATATTTCACATGAACCAAAATTTGAATTACTTTTACATATGTATGTAGTTTACAAATCGATCGTGAGTCATAGACTATTTGTAGAATCAGTATTGACCTTTTTTTAAAAATCTAAAATAAATGAGAGAGAGGAGGAAAAATAACTCCACCATGCTCGAAGGTCTGAGCTCAGCAGAGGAGAATTCCATTTACTTCATTAATTTGTGTAAATGTGTAATAATCACGTTCTACACATTGAAATACTAAATGTAACTCCTCTCACCGGGGGTGGGGTTAAACCTAAAATAGGTTGTCAATTCAGAAGACTCTGGATAAAAATATTCTAAGTATCAATATCAAATGATCTCTAAATGACAACCCAGTCTCATGTCAAAATGTGTAATACCTACGTTGGTCCACAGCGCAAAACGTAGTAGTTTCACAATAAGGGCTCTAAAATTGTGACATGTCTACGTTTCCTTTTGTCTATTCTTTTGTATAGGCATACCTCAGGTCACGTGACTGCCCGGTTTTCCCCTGGTGAAAAAAAAAACATGGCAGACATCCCTTCTATTTTCGGTGGAAAATGCAATATTTTAAGATAGTTTGAGGCTTAAGTGTCGTTTTGATAACCTTTCTGATGACATTGTATCTTCATAATCTTTGTTCGGTTTGTGTTTATGATCTTTAGTTTGTTCGTTTCTACGAAGATTCTTTCAGGTCTCGCTAGAAAAACGTTGGGTTGTTACGTTTTCTACTGTTGCTATGGTGGTTGCTATGGACGCTATCAACAACGAACCGGAAGGAAGTGGACGTTCGGTTCGCGACTCTTTTTTCGGCTGCTCTGGTTCCGGAATTAAATTTCCCCATTCAAATCCTCCATTGATTTTTCACAAAATCCTCATATCAAGAGATTGGCGCCTGGGACCAAGACAACAAGCTACCCCAACACTTGTGACTATAGTACATTCAATTCAGCACCAAAACGGCGTTAAAAACTGAAACAAAGGTATAGGTTCAACTGTGTACATCATTTTCGTCCGGAGTCAAGGAACTACCCATCCTACAATCCATTGCGAATTATATCGTTTATTCAGTCTTTCAGGTCTCGCCAGAAAAAACGTTGGGTTGTTACGTTTTCTACTGTTGCTATGGTAGTTGCTATGGACGCTATCAACAACAAACCGGAAGGAAGTGGACGTTCGGTTCGTGGCTCTTAAAACGGGTTACATCAGACCCTAGACATCAAACTAAGCTCCTATGCAATAAATAATGATTTCTGTTACATTTTTATGGATGTCTTTCATTACAACCAAATTTAATAAAAAGATTGGAACAGATCGATGTATATTAGCAACATTATAAACTATAAAATGTAACAATATATAAAGACAATACTGTACAGTTTGTGTGATTTATATGATTTCATAATTTTATTTAACAAAATAATCCTGACGGATTAGATTAATACCAGAAAATGCAATCAAAAAAGTAAACGGCCAGCGATAAGAACTACAAACGGGCACATGACACTGACATCAAATAATGACGTATTGATAATCGTCACTTGTGAGCGACCTGTTTATTAGATCTTTCAGGGGGTATTTACTGATGTTTTTTAAGGTTGGTTGCAAAAACACATCTTAAATCTATGTTAACCAAAGATCCCATTTTAGGAATCTAAGCAAAAACCCATTCAAAAAGCCCATTATGCTGCATTATGGTCTGCCAGTGTGCTGCTGACATGCGCAATCGTGCAGTTACGCCCACTGTCGGTTTAAAGGCCGAGGGTGCGCACCTGGTAACTTTTAGTTCACTATCGTTCATCCCCCCCCCCTCTCTCCCTCCTCTCCGTAGACCCTTTTTCATACACTTATGTTTGACCTAGAACCCCCACATTTTCACCAGTTGTTCGTGAGATTGGGAACTGTTACCAAAACAAAAATCAACTTCCTAGGTCTCTTCTAAGAGATTTTGTGAGCCCACAAGTCACTTAAGGCCCCACTCTCAATTTGCCAAATCTTTCACAATTTACACACTTTTATCAAAACATCAAAAAAGGGTGTTAAAAAGTGTGAAAATGTTCCAAAAGACAGAGGGTCATTCTATGCTGTATGCTTTGTGAACAAGACTGATGTTAAAAACTCCCTGCTTAAAAGACATGAAGCCTTTTGACCTGTTCAACCCTGTTGCTCTATGAAATACATTAAACTGAATATTAAAACAATGACTGATGACAAATTAGATTAACTATTCTATAAGGAAAGAAGGATAAAAAAAAAGTACTAGGATGAATTAATATGGACAAGAGCATAAGAGATTTTTACTTTTAGCCATAATTCTAAACCAAGCACTTAAGGCTGTCCTCCAAGCATATAGTTCCCCAGATTCTATGATATACTTACACCAAAACAAACAAGCAAACAAACAAAATAAAAAAAAAATAAAAACATTTGATGTACTGGGCTTTGAAAGCGCTCTATGAAAGTATGACTCCAAGACCCCATGCCTATGAAATGAGAATATTTAGGTTTTTGGCTTAGAGCTGAACGACATACATCGTTGGAAAGGTCTCATCCTGGAGAGTAACATATGTGAAGATGAGGTTTCTACATGACCCCTGCTTTGAAATAATGCCCTTGGAACCTTGACCCAAGGGCATGTTTGAAGGCTTATAACTCAGCAACAAAAGGGGCTACAGACATGGGAATAACTGTTTTAGAGAGGTCTTGGAACAAAGTACCATGTGAGGGTAGTCAGCTCACCAAAACAACAGGGGGAGCTGCTATATATGGTTAAAATACATTTTACCAAATGTATCAATTATTTTTTAAATATCTCATCACATAAATGTGTTAACCATCCAATTAAACTCCCCTGTGTACCCTCAATTACATATATATTACTTCTTAGTTAAGGGAACACTGAGATTTGTCTAAAAGACTACAATTCCTCAGAGTCAAGTCATACAGCTTGATACTGAATGGTGCCATAATTGTAGTCTTTTCCGTTTCCAAAAAAATGTTGTAACTAGGATTATAAAAGGCTTACAAAAAACATATTCACTGAATATGTCACGGATGTCGTGTGGCCGAAGTATTTATTGCATAGTACATATATATATATATATATATGTTAAAATAAAGTACATATATTGGTTAATTTCGGATATTTTGACTGTTATTCTAGAAACAGGAATTTTGGTAGTTATGGCTGGCGTTGTGCACAGAGGGAACATAATTAGGGTTGTAAAAAATGTATATCTACCCACTATATCAAATATTTACTAAAGCCGAATGGGTTTTATAAAATAATCTAGACTATATATATTGTAAAAAAGTGGTCAAATCAAACCTGTTTTAAAAAATAGTATTAATCTGTCAGGATTATTTTGTTAAATAAAATCATATATATCACACATGAACTGTATTGTCTTTATGTATCAAGGATTGTTACATTTTATAGTTTATAATGTTGCTAATATGCATCGATCTATTCCAATCATTTTATTAAATTTGGTTGTAATGAAAGACATCCATAAAAATGTAACAGAAATCATTATTGTATAGGAGCTTAGTTTGATGTCTAGGGTCTGATGTAACCCGTTTTAAGAGCCGCGAACCAAACGTCCACTTCCTCCCGGTTCGTTGTTAATAGCGTCCATAGTTACCACCATAGCAACAGTAGAAAACGTACCATTCCAACGTTTTTTCTAGCGAGACTTGAAAGACTGAATAAACGATATCATTCGCAATGGATTGTGGGATGGGTAGTTCCTTGACTCCGGATAAAAATTATGTACACAGTCTTGAACCTATACCTTTGTTTCCGTTTTTAACGCCGTTTTGGTGCCAAATTGAATGTACTATAGTCACGAGTGTTGGGGTTGCTTGTTGTCCTGGTCCCAGGCACCAATCTCTTGCTATAAGGATTTTGTGAAAAATCAATGGAGGAAAAAAGAGCCGCGAACCGAACGTCCACTTCCTTCCGGTTCGTTGTTGATAGTGTCCATAGCTACACCATAGCAACAGTAGAAAACATAACATCCCAACGTAGGGATGTCTGCCATGTTTTTTTGCCAGGGGAAAACTGGGCAGTCACGTGACCTGAGGTATGCAAGATACAAAAGAATAGGCAAAAGGAAACGTAGGCATGTCACAATTTTAGAGCCCTTATTGTGAAACTTCTACGTTTTGCGCTGTGGACCAACGTAGGTATTACACATTTTGAAACAGTGGTGAGGTCCCCCAATCCAAGCGTCCAGGTGACGAGTGCATCATGGAGAGGAGCGCACCGGAGGGGGCAAGCTGGGGGAGAGACGTGCAACCCGAGAAAAGGAAATCCCCAATTTAAAATGTAATGTTGGCGAAAAGAGGGAAATAGGAAGAAATAAATGTACATTTTTAAATTCTATAGAATGCAGAGGCTGTGAATGTTCAGTTTTATTTGGCTGTATATATAGCAACAATAGCTTTTAGTTCTATCATGGTGTTTCTCTTCCTTAACGATTAGAATATTGAATGAAATTAAAAAATAAATGCATGTCATTTGAAACATTTAAAAGTAAAAAAAGTAAACACTTGTGGGGAAAAACGCAATCTTTATGCCTTCTTTGTTTGTTGAGCCTATGTCTCCTCCTAACTCCAGTAACAGCAGCCTGTTGTGCGTAACACTGGTCTCCTGGGTTAGCACATTCTTTTCAAAGGTGTTAAACACAGACACCGTCACAATCACCTCAGTTTTTGCCAGGCTTGGTAAATCATAATGCATGTACTAACTTAACTTGTTTGCATTTTCTCCTCTCAGTATTTTGAACGTTAGGGCAGAAACGCCATTAAGGCAAATGTACTAAATGGACAATGAGTGTTGTTTTGCTCATTTGAAAGACGCAATCCTCACTGCGCGCCGTTAGTAGATCAGATAGCACTTCTTTTGCTGGTGGTATCAAGTTTGCACACGTTTTAAACATGCAAACCTTTAGTAAATCTGGCCCCATGTTTATAAAGTGTTCAATCATTGCCAGATAGATAAATCACGGTTTCTCCGATCTGCTGACCAGGGTCAGGAAAAGAACTTAGAAAAAGTTGAAAGAAATGGGCAACAAAAGAAAAGATAAAGAGGATAGATTAAAAGGGGAGAAAATTGACATTCTGTACATGCAGAAGAAAACTATTCTGACTAAAGGTTATTTTTTAAGTGAAAAAAGATGAAACACCCCCATTACGAAAAAGTTGAAATAGTTGAAAAAAGACGACAAACCCCCCCTTATGAAAAAGTTAAAAAAAGACGACCCACCCCCATTATGAAAAAGTTGAAAAAAGACGACCCATCCCCCCTCACGAAAAACTTGAAAAAATCAGAAACACGCCCCCCTTACGAAAATGTTGAAAAAAGACGAAAACCCCCCCCTTACGAAAAAGTTGAAAAAGACGACACACCCCCCCTTAGGAGAAAGTTGAAAAAAGACGAAACACCCCCCCCTTACGAAAAAATTGAAAAAAGACGAAAAACCCCCCCTTACAAAAATGTTGAAAAAAGACGACCGACCCCCCCTTACGAAAAAGTTGAAAAAAGACGAAACACCCCCATTGCGAAAAAGTTGAAAAAAGACGACCCACCCCCCCTTACGGAAAAGTTGAAAAAAGACGACCCACCCCCCTTACGAGAAAGTTGAAAAAAGACGACACACGCCCCCCTTACGAGGATGTTGAAAAAAGACGAAATACCCCCCCTTACGAAAAAGTTGAAAAAAGACGACCCACCCCCCCTTACGAAAAAGTTGAAAAAAGACGAAACACCCACCCTCACGAAAAAGTTGAAAAAAGATGACACACCCCCCCTTACGGAAAAGTTAAAAATAGACTTAACACCCCCCCATTACGAAAAAGTTGAAAAAAGACGACAAACCCCCATTACGAAAAAGTTGAAAAAGTTGAAAAAAGACGACACACCCCCCTTACCAAAAGTTTAAAAAAAGACGAAACACTCCCATTACGAAAAAGTTGAAAAAAGACACCCACCCCCCCTTACGAGAAAGTTGAAAAAAGACGAAACACGCCCCGCTTACGAAAATGTTGAAAAAAGACGAAACACCCTTACGAAAATTTTGAAAAAAAGACAAAACACCCCCCCTTATGAAAATGTTGAAAATAGACGAAACACCCCCCCATTACAAAAAAGTTGAAAAAGTTGAAAAAAGACGACAAATCCCCCCTTACGAAAATGTTGAAAAAAGACGAAACTCTCCCATTACGAAATAGTTGAAAAAAGACGACCCACCCCCCCTTAGGAAAAAGTTGAAAAAAGACGAAACACCCCCATTACGAAAAAGTTGAAAAAAGACGACCCACCCCCCCATTACGAAAAAGTTGAAAAAAGACACCCACCCCCCCTTACGAGAAAGTTGAAAAAAGACGGCACCCGCCCCCTTACGGAAAAGTTGAAAAAAGACGAAAAACCCCCATTACGAAAAAGTTGAAAAAAGACGAAACACCCCCATTATGAAAAAGTTGAAAAAAGACGACCCACCCCCCCCACGAAAAAGTTGAAAATAGACGACAAACCCCCCCATTACGAAAAAGTTGAAAAAAGACGACAAACCCCCATTACGAAAAAGTTGAAAAAGTTGAAAAAAGATGAAACACCCCCCCTTACGAAAAAGTTGAAAAAAGACGACCCACCCCATTACGAAAAAGTTGAAAAAGACGACACACCCTCATTACGAAAAAGTTGAAAAAAGACGAAACACCCCCCCTTACGAAAAAGTTGAAAAAAGACGACAAACCCCCCTTACAAAAAAGTTGAAAAAAGACGACACACCACCCCTTACGAAAAAGTTGAAAAAAGACGACCCAACCCCCATTACGAAAAAGTTGAAAAAAGACGAAACACCCCCCCATTACGAAAAAGTTGAAAAAAGACGACAAGCCTCCATTACGAAAAAGTTGAAAAAGTTAAAAAAAGACGACACACCCCCATTAGGAAAAAGTTGAAAAAGACGACAAACCCTCATTACGAAAAAGTTGAAAAAAGATGAAACACCCCCCTTACGAAAAAGTTGAAAAAAGACGACCCACCCCCATTACGAAAAAGTTGAAAAAGACGACACACCCCCCTTACGAAAAAGTTGAAAAAAGACGACAAACCCCCCTTACAAAAAAGTTGTAAAAAGACGACCCAACCCCCATTACGAAAAAGTTGAAAAAAGACGAAACACCCTCATTACGAAAAAGTTGAAAAAGAAAGAGTTGAAAAAAGAGGACACACCCCCCCTTACAAAAAAGTTGAAAAAAGACGACCCACCCCCCCCCTTACGAAAAAGTTGAAAAAAGACGAAACACCCACCCTCACGAAAAAGTTGAAAAAAGATGACGCACCCCCCCTTACGGAAAAGTTAAAAATAGACTTAACACCCCCCCATTACGAAAAAGTTGAAAAAAGACGACAAACCCCATTACGAAAAAGTTGAAAAAGACGACAAACCCTCATTACGAAAAAGTTGAAAAAAGATGAAACACCCCCCTTACGAAAAAGTTGAAAAAAGACGACCCACCCCCATTACGAAAAAGTTGAAAAAGACGACACACCCCCATTACGAAAAAGTTGAAAAAGTTGAAAAAAGACGACACACCCCCCTTACCAAAAGTTTAAAAAAAGATGAAACACTCCCATTACGAAAAAGTTGAAAAAAGACACCCACCCCCCCTTCCGAGAAAGTTGAAAAAAGACGAAACACGCCCCGCTTACGAAAATGTTGAAAAAAGACGAAACACCCTTACGAAAATTTTGAAAAAAAGACAAAACACCCCCCCTTATGAAAATGTTGAAAATAGACGAAACACCCCCCCATTACAAAAAAGTTGAAAAAGTTGAAAAAAGACGACAAATCCCCCCTTACGAAAATGTTGAAAAAAGACGAAACTCTCCCCCTTACGGAAAAGTTGAAAAAAGACGAAACACCCCCATTACGAAAAAGTTGAAAAAAGACGAAACACCCCCATTATGAAAAAGTTGAAAAAAGACGACCCACCCCCCCCACGAAAAAGTTGAAAATAGACGACAAACCCCCCCATTACGAAAAAGTTGAAAAAAGACGACAAACCCCCATTACGAAAAAGTTGAAAAAGTTGAAAAAAGATGAAACACCCCCCCTTACGAAAAAGTTGAAAAAAGACGACCCACCCCCATTACGAAAAAGTTGAAAAAGACGACACACCCTCATTACGAAAAAGTTGAAAAAAGACGAAACAGCCCCCCTTACGAAAAAGTTGAAAAAAGACGACAAACCCCCCTTACAAAAAAGTTGAAAAAAGACGACACACCACCCCTTACGAAAAAGTTGAAAAAAGACGACCCAACCCCCATTACGAAAAAGTTGAAAAAAGACGAAACACCCCCCCATTACGAAAAAGTTGAAAAAAGACGACAAGCCCCCATTACGAAAAAGTTGAAAAAGTTGAAAAAAGATGAAACACCCCCCCTTATGAAAAAGTTGAAAAAAGACGACCCACCCCCATTACGAAAAAGTTGAAAAAGACGACACACCCTCATTACGAAAAAGTTGAAAAAAGACGAAACACCCCCCCTTACGAAAAAGTTGAAAAAAGACGACAAACCCCCCTTACAAAAAAGTTGAAAAAAGACGACACACCACCCCTTACGAAAAAGTTGAAAAAAGACGACCCAACCCCCATTACGAAAAAGTTGAAAAAAGACGAAACACCCCCCCATTACGAAAAAGTTGAAAAAAGACGACAAGCCCCCATTACGAAAAAGTTGAAAAAGTTGAAAAAAGATGAAACACCCCCCCTTACGAAAAAGTTGAAAAAAGACGACCCACCCCCATTACGAAAAAGTTGAAAAAGACGACACACCCTCATTACGAAAAAGTTGAAAAAATACGAAACACCCCCCCTTACGAAAAAGTTGAAAAAAGACGACAAACCCCCCTTACAAAAAAGTTGAAAAAAGACGACACACCACCCCTTACGAAAAAGTTGAAAAAAGACGACCCAACCCCCATTACGAAAAAGTTGAAAAAAGACGAAACACCCCCCCATTACGAAAAAGTTGAAAAAAGACGACAAGCCCCCATTACGAAAAAGTTGAAAAAGTTAAAAAAAGACGACACACCCCCATTAGGAAAAAGTTGAAAAAGACGACAAACCCTCATTACGAAAAAGTTGAAAAAAGATGAAACACCCCCCTTACGAAAAAGTTGAAAAAAGACGACCCACCCCCATTACGAAAAAGTTGAAAAAGACGACACACCCCCCTTACGAAAAAGTTGAAAAAAGACGACAAACCCCCCTTACAAAAAAGTTGTAAAAAGACGACCCAACCCCCATTACGAAAAAGTTGAAAAAAGACGAAACACCCTCATTACGAAAAAGTTGAAAAAGAAAGAGTTGAAAAAAGAGGACACACCCCCCCTTACAAAAAAGTTGAAAAAAGACGACCCACCCCCCCCCTTACGAAAAAGTTGAAAAAAGACGAAACACCCACCCTCACGAAAAAGTTGAAAAAAGATGACGCACCCCCCCTTACGGAAAAGTTAAAAATAGACTTAACACCCCCCCATTACGAAAAAGTTGAAAAAAGACGACAAACCCCATTACGAAAAAGTTGAAAAAGACGACAAACCCTCATTACGAAAAAGTTGAAAAAAGATGAAACACCCCCCTTACGAAAAAGTTGAAAAAAGACGACCCACCCCCATTACGAAAAAGTTGAAAAAGACGACACACCCCCCCTTACGAAAAAGTTGAAAAAAGACGACAAACCCCCCTTACAAAAAAGTTGTAAAAAGACGACACACCACCCCTTACAAAAAAGTTGAAAAAAGACGAAACACCCTCATTACGAAAAAGTTGAAAAAGAAAGAGTTGAAAAAAGACGACACACCCCCCCTTACGAAAAAGTTGAAAAAAGACGAAACACCCTCATTACGAAAAAGTTGAAAAAGAAAGAGTTGAAAAAAGAGGACACACCCCCCCTTACAAAAAAGTTGAAAAAAGACGACCCACCCCCCCCTTACGAAAAAGTTGAAAAAAGACGAAACACCCACCCTCACGAAAAAGTTGAAAAAAGATGACGCACCCCCCCTTACGGAAAAGTTAAAAATAGACTTAACACCCCCCCATTACGAAAAAGTTGAAAAAAGACGACAAACCCCATTACGAAAAAGTTGAAAAAGACGACAAACCCTCATTACGAAAAAGTTGAAAAAAGATGAAACACCCCCCTTACGAAAAAGTTGAAAAAAGACGACCCACCCCCATTACGAAAAAGTTGAAAAAGACGACACACCCCCCCTTACGAAAAAGTTGAAAAAAGACGACAAACCCCCCTTACAAAAAAGTTGTAAAAAGACGACACACCACCCCTTACAAAAAAGTTGAAAAAAGACGAAACACCCTCATTACGAAAAAGTTGAAAAAGAAAGAGTTGAAAAAAGACGACACACCCCCCCTTACGAAAAAGTTGAAAAAAGACGAACCACTTCCCCTTACGAAAAAGTTGAAAAAAGACGAAACACCCTCATTACGAAAAAGTTGAAAAAGAAAGAGTTGAAAAAAGACGACACACCCCCCCTTACGAAAAAGTTGAAAAAAGACGAACCACCCCCCCATTACAAAAAAGTTGAAAAAGTTGAAAAAAGACAACACACCACCCCTTACAAAAAATTTGAAAAAAGACGAAACACAGCCCCCTTACGAAAAAGTTGAAAAGTTGAAAAAAGACGACAAACCCCCCCTTACGAAAAAGTTGAAAAAGGACGACACACCCCATGACGAAAAAGTTGAAAAAAGACGACACACCCCCATGACGAAAAAGTTGAAAAAAGACGAAAAACACCCCCCTTACAAAAAAGTTGAAAAAGTTGAAAAAAGACGACAAACCCCCCTTACAAAAAAGTTGTAAAAAGACGACACACCACCCCTTACAAAAAAGTTGAAAAAAGACGAAACACAGCCCCCTTACGAAAAAGTTGAAAAGTTGAAAAAAGACGACAAACCCCCCCTTACGAAAAAGTTGAAAAAGGACGACACACCCCATGACGAAAAAGTTGAAAAAAGACGACACACCCCATGACGAAAAAGTTGAAAAAAGACGAAAAACACCCCCCTTACAAAAAAGTTGAAAAAGTTGAAAAAAGACGACAAACCCCCCCTTACGAAAAAGTTGAAAAAAGATGACGCACCCCATGACGAAAAAGTTGAAAAAAGACGACACACCCCCATGACGAAAAAGTTGAAAAAAGATGACAAACCCCCCCTTACGAAAAAGTTGAAAAAAGACGAAACACCCCCCCTTACGAAAAAGTTGAAAAAAGACAACCCACCCCACCCCTTACGAAAAAGTTGAAAAAAGACGACACACCCCCCCTTACCAAAAGGTTGAAAAAATATGATTTTTTTTCAGTGAATTTTTTTTATCTGTAATCTTTTCATGAAAATGTTCTACTTTTTTGAAGCCGAAATCTTTTCATGAAAATTTTTAACTTTTTTGAAATCAAAATTTTTTTGCAAAAACTTTACACTGTTTTGAATCCGACTTTTTTTTCATGATAATTTTCAACTTTTTTGGTGCCGAAATTTTTTCTGTGGAAATTTTCTACTTTTTTGAAGCAGAAATCTTTTCATGAAAATTTTGAACGTTTTTGAAGCCGAAATCTTTTCATGAAAATTTTGAACTTTTAAAAACCGAAATCCTGTAATGAAAATTTTAAACTTTTTTGAAGCCGAAATCCTGTCATGAAAATGTTCAACTTTTTTGAAGATAAAATACTTCATGAAAATGTTCAACTTTTTTGAAGCCGAAATCTTTTCATGAAAATGTTCAACTTTTTTGAAGCAGAAATACTTCATGAAAATATTCAACTTTTTTAAAGCCGAAATCCTGTCGTGAAAATTTTCAACTTTTTTGAATCCGAAATACTTCATTAAAATTTTCAACTTTTTTGAAGCCCAAATACTTCATGAAAATGTTCTACTTTTTTAAAGCCGAAATCCTGACGTGAAAATTTTCAACTTTTTTGAATCCGAAATACTTCATGAAAATTTTCAACTTTTTTGAAGCCGAAATCTTTTCATGAAAATTTTCAACTTTTTTGAAGCCGAAATCTTTTCATGAAAATTTTCAACTTTTTTGAAGCAGAAATACTCCATGAAAATGTTCGACTTTTTTAAAGCCGAAATACTGTCGTGAAAATTTTCAACTTTTTTGAAGCCGAAATACTTCATGAAAATTTTCAACTTTTTTGAAGCCGAAATCTTTTCATGAAAATTTTCAACTTTTTTGAAGCCGAAATACTTCATGAAAATTTTGGACTTTTTTAAAGCTGAAATCCTGTCGTGAAAATTGTCAACTTTTTTGAAGCCGAAATCTTTTCATGAAAATTTTCAACTTTTTTGAAGCAGAAATACTTCATGAAAATGTTCGACTTTTTTAAAGCCGAAATCCTGTCGTGAAAATTTTCAACTTTTTTGAAGCCGAAATCTTTTCATGAAAATGTTCAACTTTTTTGAAGCTGAAATACTTCATGAAAATGTTCAACTTTTTTGAAGCCGAAATCCTGTCGTGAAAATGTTCAACTTTTTTGAAGCCGAAATACTTCATGAAAATTTTGGACTTTTTTAAAGCTGAAATCCTGTCGTGAAAATTTTCAACTTTTTTGAAGCCGAAATATTTTCATGAAAATTTTCAACTTTTTTAAAGCCGAAATCCTGTCGTGAAAATTTTCAACTTTTTTGAAGCCGAAATCTTTTCATGAAAATGTTCAACTTTTTTGAAGCTGAAATACTTCATGAAAATGTTCAACTTTTTTGAAGCCGAAATCCTGTCGTGAAAATGTTCAACTTTTTTGAAGCCGAAATACTTCATGAAAATTTTGGACTTTTTTAAAGCTGAAATCCTGTCATGAAAATTTTCAACTTTTTTGAAGCCGAAATCTTTTCATGAAAATTTTCAACTTTTTTGAAGCCGAAATCCTGTCATGGAAAATGTTCGACTTTTTTAAAGCCGAAATCTTTTCATGAAAATTTTGAACTTTTCTAAAGCCGAAATCTTTTCATGAAAATTTTAAACTTTTTTGAAGCCGAAATCCTGTCATGAAAATGTTCAACTTTTTTGAAGCTAAAATACTTCATGAAAATGTTCAACTTTTTTGAAGCCGAAATCTTTTCATGAAAATGTTCAACTTTTTTGAAGCTGAAATACTTCATGAAAATATTAAACTTTTTTAAAGCCGAAATCCTGTCGTGAAAATTTTCAACTTTTTTGAAGCCCAAATACTTCATGAAAATGTTCTACTTTTTTAAAGCCGAAATCCTGACGTGAAAATTTTCAACTTTTTTGAATCCGAAATACTTCATGAAAATTTTCAACTTTTTTGAAGCCGAAATCTTTTCATGAAAATTTTCAACTTTTTTGAAGCCGAAATACTTCATGAAAATTTTGGACTTTTTTAAAGCTGAAATCCTGTCGTGAAAATTGTCAACTTTTTTGAAGCCGAAATCTTTTCATGAAAATTTTCAACTTTTTTGAAGCAGAAATACTTCATGAAAATGTTCGACTTTTTTAAAGCCGAAATCCTGTCGTGAAAATTTTCAACTTTTTTGAAGCCGAAATCTTTTCATGAAAATGTTCAACTTTTTTGAAGCTGAAATACTTCATGAAAATGTTCAACTTTTTTGAAGCCGAAATCCTGTCGTGAAAATGTTCAACTTTTTTGAAGCCGAAATACTTCATGAAAATTTTGGACTTTTTTAAAGCTGAAATCCTGTCGTGAAAATTGTCAACTTTTTTGAAGCCGAAATCTTTTCATGAAAATTTTCAACTTTTTTGAAGCAGAAATACTTCATGAAAATGTTCGACTTTTTTAAAGCCGAAATCCTGTCGTGAAAATTTTCAACTTTTTTGAAGCCGAAATCTTTTCATGAAAATGTTCAACTTTTTTGAAGCTGAAATACTTCATGAAAATGTTCAACTTTTTTGAAGCCGAAATCCTGTCGTGAAAATGTTCAACTTTTTTGAAGCCGAAATACTTCATGAAAATTTTGGACTTTTTTAAAGCTGAAATCCTGTCGTGAAAATTTTCAACTTTTTTGAAGCCGAAATATTTTCATGAAAATTTTCAACTTTTTTGAAGCAGAAATACTTCATGAAAATGTTCGACTTTTTTAAAGCCGAAATCCTGTCGTGAAAATTTTCAACTTTTTTGAAGCCGAAATCTTTTCATGAAAATGTTCAACTTTTTTGAAGCTGAAATACTTCATGAAAATGTTCAACTTTTTTGAAGCCGAAATCTTTTCATGAAAATTTTCAACTTTTTTGAATCCGAAATACTTCATGAAAATTTTCAACTTTTTTGAAGCCGAAATCTTTTCATGAAAATTTTCAACTTTTTTGAAGCCGAAATCTTTTCATGAAAATTTTCAACTTTTTTGAAGCAGAAATACTCCATGAAAATGTTCGACTTTTTTAAAGCCGAAATACTGTCGTGAAAATTTTCAACTTTTTTGAAGCCGAAATACTTCATGAAAATTTTCAACTTTTTTGAAGCCGAAATCTTTTCATGAAAATTTTCAACTTTTTTGAAGCCGAAATACTTCATGAAAATTTTGGACTTTTTTAAAGCTGAAATCCTGTCGTGAAAATTGTCAACTTTTTTGAAGCCGAAATCTTTTCATGAAAATTTTCAACTTTTTTGAAGCAGAAATACTTCATGAAAATGTTCGACTTTTTTAAAGCCGAAATCCTGTCGTGAAAATTTTCAACTTTTTTGAAGCCGAAATCTTTTCATGAAAATGTTCAACTTTTTTGAAGCTGAAATACTTCATGAAAATGTTCAACTTTTTTGAAGCCGAAATCCTGTCGTGAAAATGTTCAACTTTTTTGAAGCCGAAATACTTCATGAAAATTTTGGACTTTTTTAAAGCTGAAATCCTGTCGTGAAAATTTTCAACTTTTTTGAAGCCGAAATATTTTCATGAAAATTTTCAACTTTTTTAAAGCCGAAATCCTGTCGTGAAAATTTTCAACTTTTTTGAAGCCGAAATCTTTTCATGAAAATGTTCAACTTTTTTGAAGCTGAAATACTTCATGAAAATGTTCAACTTTTTTGAAGCCGAAATCCTGTCGTGAAAATGTTCAACTTTTTTGAAGCCGAAATACTTCATGAAAATTTTGGACTTTTTTAAAGCTGAAATCCTGTCATGAAAATTTTCAACTTTTTTGAAGCCGAAATCTTTTCATGAAAATTTTCAACTTTTTTGAAGCCGAAATCCTGTCATGGAAAATGTTCGACTTTTTTAAAGCCGAAATCTTTTCATGAAAATTTTGAACTTTTCTAAAGCCGAAATCTTTTCATGAAAATTTTAAACTTTTTTGAAGCCGAAATCCTGTCATGAAAATGTTCAACTTTTTTGAAGCTAAAATACTTCATGAAAATGTTCAACTTTTTTGAAGCCGAAATCTTTTCATGAAAATGTTCAACTTTTTTGAAGCTGAAATACTTCATGAAAATATTAAACTTTTTTAAAGCCGAAATCCTGTCGTGAAAATTTTCAACTTTTTTGAAGCCCAAATACTTCATGAAAATGTTCTACTTTTTTAAAGCCGAAATCCTGACGTGAAAATTTTCAACTTTTTTGAATCCGAAATACTTCATGAAAATTTTCAACTTTTTTGAAGCCGAAATCTTTTCATGAAAATTTTCAACTTTTTTGAAGCCGAAATACTTCATGAAAATTTTGGACTTTTTTAAAGCTGAAATCCTGTCGTGAAAATTGTCAACTTTTTTGAAGCCGAAATCTTTTCATGAAAATTTTCAACTTTTTTGAAGCAGAAATACTTCATGAAAATGTTCGACTTTTTTAAAGCCGAAATCCTGTCGTGAAAATTTTCAACTTTTTTGAAGCCGAAATCTTTTCATGAAAATGTTCAACTTTTTTGAAGCTGAAATACTTCATGAAAATGTTCAACTTTTTTGAAGCCGAAATCCTGTCGTGAAAATGTTCAACTTTTTTGAAGCCGAAATACTTCATGAAAATTTTGGACTTTTTTAAAGCTGAAATCCTGTCGTGAAAATTGTCAACTTTTTTGAAGCCGAAATCTTTTCATGAAAATTTTCAACTTTTTTGAAGCAGAAATACTTCATGAAAATGTTCGACTTTTTTAAAGCCGAAATCCTGTCGTGAAAATTTTCAACTTTTTTGAAGCCGAAATCTTTTCATGAAAATGTTCAACTTTTTTGAAGCTGAAATACTTCATGAAAATGTTCAACTTTTTTGAAGCCGAAATCCTGTCGTGAAAATGTTCAACTTTTTTGAAGCCGAAATACTTCATGAAAATTTTGGACTTTTTTAAAGCTGAAATCCTGTCGTGAAAATTTTCAACTTTTTTGAAGCCGAAATATTTTCATGAAAATTTTCAACTTTTTTGAAGCAGAAATACTTCATGAAAATGTTCGACTTTTTTAAAGCCGAAATCCTGTCGTGAAAATTTTCAACTTTTTTGAAGCCGAAATCTTTTCATGAAAATGTTCAACTTTTTTGAAGCTGAAATACTTCATGAAAATGTTCAACTTTTTTGAAGCCGAAATCCTGTCGTGAAAATGTTCAACTTTTTTGAAGCCGAAATACTTCATGAAAATTTTGGACTTTTTTAAAGCTGAAATCCTGTCATGAAAATTTTCAACTTTTTTGAAGCCGAAATCTTTTCATGAAAATGTTCAACTTTTTTGAAGCCGAAATCCTGTCATGGAAAATGTTCGACTTTTTTAAAGCCGAAATCTTTTCATGAAAATTTTGAACTTTTCTAAAGCCGAAATCCTGTAATGAAAATTTTAAACTTTTTTGAAGCCGAAATCCTGTCATGAAAATGTTCAACTTTTTTGAAGCTAAAATACTTCATGAAAATGTTCAACTTTTTTGAAGCCGAAATCTTTTCATGAAAATGTTCAACTTTTTTGAAGCTGAAATACTTCATGAAAATATTCAACTTTTTTAAAGCCGAAATCCTGTCGTGAAAATTTTCAACTTTTTTGAATCCGAAATACTTCATTAAAATTTTCAACTTTTTTGAAGCCCAAATACTTCATGAAAATGTTCTACTTTTTTAAAGCCGAAATCCTGACGTGAAAATTTTCAACTTTTTTGAATCCGAAATACTTCATGAAAATTTTCAACTTTTTTGAAGCCGAAATCTTTTCATGAAAATTTTCAACTTTTTTGAAGCCGAAATCTTTTCATGAAAATTTTCAACTTTTTTGAAGCAGAAATACTTCATGAAAATGTTCGACTTTTTTAAAGCCGAAATACTGTCGTGAAAATTTTCAACTTTTTTGAAGCCGAAATACTTCATGAAAATTTTCAACTTTTTTGAAGCCGAAATCTTTTCATGAAAATTTTCAACTTTTTTGAAGCCGAAATACTTCATGAAAATTTTGGACTTTTTTAAAGCTGAAATCCTGTTGTGAAAATTTTCAACTTTTTTGAAGCCGAAATCTTTTCATGAAAATTTTCAACTTTTTTGAAGCAGAAATACTTCATGAAAATGTTCGACTTTTTTAAAGCCGAAATCCTGTCGTGAAAATTTTCAACTTTTTTGAAGCCGAAATCTTTTCATGAAAATGTTCAACTTTTTTGAAGCTGAAATACTTCATGAAAATGTTAAACTTTTTTGAAGCCGAAATCCTGTCGTGAAAATGTTCAACTTTTTTGAAGCCGAAATACTTCATGAAAATTTTGGACTTTTTTAAAGCTGAAATCCTGTCGTGAAAATTTTCAACTTTTTTGAAGCCGAAATATTTTCATGAAAATTTTCAACTTTTTTGAAGCAGAAATACTTCATGAAAATGTTCGACTTTTTTAAAGCCAAAATCCTGTCGTGAAAATGTTCTACTTTTTTGAAGCCGAAATCTTTTCATGAAAATTTTCAACTTTTTTGAAGCTGAAATACTTCATGAAAATGTTCAACTTTTTTGAAGCCGAAATCCTGTCGTGAAAATGTTCAACTTTTTTGAAGCCGAAATACTTCATGAAAATTTTGGACTTTTTTAAAGCTGAAATCCTGTCGTGAAAATTTTCAACTTTTTTGAATCCGAAATACTTCATTAAAATTTTCAACTTTTTTGAAGCCCAAATACTTCATGAAAATTTTCAACTTTTTTGAAGCAGAAATCTTTTCATGAAAATGTTCAACTTTTTTGAAGCTGAAATACTTCATGAAAATGTTCAACTTTTTTGAAGCCGAAATCCTGTCGTGAAAATG
The DNA here is from genome assembly GCF_963584025.1 of Labrus mixtus. NCBI lineage: Eukaryota > Metazoa > Chordata > Actinopteri > Labriformes > Labridae > Labrus > Labrus mixtus. Next base: position 1,965,321 of record NC_083614.1, on the reverse strand, counting down.
TTCAACTTTTTTGAAGCCGAAATACTTCATGAAAATGTTCGACTTTTTTAAAGCCGAAATCCTGTCGTGAAAATTTTCAACTTTTTTGAAGCCGAAATCTTTTCATGAAAATGTTCAACTTTTTTGAAGCTGAAATACTTCATGAAAATGTTCAACTTTTTTGAAGCCGAAATCCTGTCGTGAAAATGTTCAACTTTTTTGAAGCCGAAATACTTCATGAAAATTTTGGACTTTTTTAAAGCTGAAATCCTGTCGTGAAAATTTTCAACTTTTTTGAAGCCGAAATATTTTCATGAAAATTTTCAACTTTTTTGAAGCAGAAATACTTCATGAAAATGTTCGACTTTTTTAAAGCCGAAATCCTGTCGTGAAAATTTTCAACTTTTTTGAAGCCGAAATCCTGTCGTGAAAATGTTCAACTTTTTTGAAGCCGAAATACTTCATGAAAATTTTGGACTTTTTTAAAGCTGAAATCCTGTCGTGAAAATTTTCAACTTTTTTGAAGCCGAAATATTTTCATGAAAATTTTCAACTTTTTTGAAGCCGAAATACTTCATGAAAATTTTGGACTTTTTTAAAGCTGAAATCCTGTCGTGAAAATTTTCAACTTTTTTGAATCCGAAATACTTCATTAAAATTTTCAACTTTTTTGAAGCCCAAATACTTCATGAAAATTTTCAACTTTTTTGAAGCAGAAATCTTTTCATGAAAATGTTCAACTTTTTTGAAGCTGAAATACTTCATGAAAATGTTCAACTTTTTTGAAGCCGAAATCCTGTCGTGAAAATGTTCAACTTTTTTGAAGCCGAAATACTTCATGAAAATGTTCGACTTTTTTAAAGCCGAAATCCTGTCGTGAAAATTTTCAACTTTTTTGAAGCCGAAATCTTTTCATGAAAATGTTCAACTTTTTTGAAGCTGAAATACTTCATGAAAATGTTCAACTTTTTTGAAGCCGAAATCCTGTCGTGAAAATGTTCAACTTTTTTGAAGCCGAAATACTTCATGAAAATTTTGGACTTTTTTAAAGCTGAAATCCTGTCGTGAAAATTTTCAACTTTTTTGAAGCCGAAATATTTTCATGAAAATTTTCAACTTTTTTGAAGCAGAAATACTTCATTAAAATGTTCGACTTTTTTAAAGCCGAAATCCTGTCGTGAAAATTTTCAACTTTTTTGAAGCCGAAATCTTTTCATGAAAATGTTCAACTTTTTTGAAGCTGAAATACTTCATGAAAATGTTCAACTTTTTTGAAGCCGAAATCCTGTCGTGAAAATGTTCAACTTTTTTGAAGCCGAAATACTTCATGAAAATGTGCGACTTTTTTAAAGCCGAAATCCTGTCGTGAAAATTTTCAACTTTTTTGAAGCCGAAATCTTTTCATGAAAATGTTCAACTTTTTTGAAGCTGAAATACTTCATGAAAATGTTCAACTTTTTTGAAGCCGAAATCCTGTCGTGAAAATGTTCAACTTTTTTGAAGCCGAAATACTTCATGAAAATTTTGGACTTTTTTAAAGCTGAAATCCTGTCGTGAAAATTTTCAACTTTTTTGAAGCCGAAATATTTTCATGAAAATTTTCAACTTTTTTGAAGCAGAAATACTTCATGAAAATGTTCGACTTTTTTAAAGCCGAAATCCTGTCGTGAAAATTTTCAACTTTTTTGAAGCCGAAATCTTTTCATGAAAATGTTCAACTTTTTTGAAGCTGAAATACTTCATGAAAATGTTCAACTTTTTTGAAGCCGAAATCCTGTCGTGAAAATGTTCAACTTTTTTGAAGCCGAAATACTTCATGAAAATTTTGGACTTTTTTAAAGCTGAAATCCTGTCATGAAAATTTTCAACTTTTTTGAAGCCGAAATCTTTTCATGAAAATTTTCAACTTTTTTGAAGCCGAAATCCTGTCATGGAAAATGTTCGACTTTTTTAAAGCCGAAATCTTTTCATGAAAATTTTGAACTTTTCTAAAGCCGAAATCCTGTAATGAAAATTTTAGACTTTTTTGAAGCCGAAATCCTGTCATGAAAATGTTCAACTTTTTTGAAGCTAAAATACTTCATGAAAATGTTCAACTTTTTTGAAGCCGAAATCTTTTCATGAAAATGTTCAACTTTTTTGAAGCTGAAATACTTCATGAAAATATTCAACTTTTTTAAAGCCGAAATCCTGTCGTGAAAATTTTCAACTTTTTTGAATCCGAAATACCTCATTAAAATTTTCAACTTTTTTGAAGCCCAAATACTTCATGAAAATGTTCTACTTTTTTAAAGCCGAAATCCTGACGTGAAAATTTTCAACTTTTTTGAATCCGAAATACTTCATGAAAATTTTCAACTTTTTTGAAGCCGAAATCTTTTCATGAAAATTTTCAACTTTTTTGAAGCCGAAATACTTCATGAAAATTTTGGACTTTTTTAAAGCTGAAATCCTGTCGTGAAAATTGTCAACTTTTTTGAAGCCGAAATCTTTTCATGAAAATTTTCAACTTTTTTGAAGCAGAAATACTTCATGAAAATGTTCGACTTTTTTAAAGCCGAAATCCTGTCGTGAAAATTTTCAACTTTTTTGAAGCCGAAATCTTTTCATGAAAATGTTCAACTTTTTTGAAGCTGAAATACTTCATGAAAATGTTCAACTTTTTTGAAGCCGAAATCCTGTCGTGAAAATGTTCAACTTTTTTGAAGCCGAAATACTTCATGAAAATTTTGGACTTTTTTAAAGCTGAAATCCTGTCGTGAAAATTTTCAACTTTTTTGAAGCCGAAATATTTTCATGAAAATTTTCAACTTTTTTGAAGCAGAAATACTTCATGAAAATGTTCGACTTTTTTAAAGCCGAAATCCTGTCGTGAAAATTTTCAACTTTTTTGAAGCCGAAATATTTTCATGAAAATTTTCAACTTTTTTGAAGCTGAAATACTTCATGAAAATGTTCAACTTTTTTGAAGCCGAAATCCTGTCGTGAAAATGTTCAACTTTTTTGAAGCCGAAATACTTCATGAAAATTTTGGACTTTTTTAAAGCTGAAATCCTGTCATGAAAATTTTCAACTTTTTTGAAGCCGAAATCTTTTCATGAAAATTTTCAACTTTTTTGAAGCCGAAATCCTGTCATGGAAAATGTTCGACTTTTTTAAAGCCGAAATCTTTTCATGAAAATTTTGAACTTTTCTAACGCCGAAATCCTGTAATGAAAATTTTAAACTTTTTTGAAGCCGAAATCCTGTCATGAAAATGTTCAACTTTTTTGAAGCTAAAATACTTCATGAAAATGTTCAACTTTTTTGAAGCCGAAATCTTTTCATGAAAATGTTCAACTTTTTTGAAGCTGAAATACTTCATGAAAATATTCAACTTTTTTAAAGCCGAAATCCTGTCGTGAAAATTTTCAACTTTTTTGAATCCGAAATACTTCATTAAAATTTTCAACTTTTTTGAAGCCCAAATACTTCATGAAAATGTTCTACTTTTTTAAAGCCGAAATCCTGACGTGAAAATTTTCAACTTTTTTGAATCCGAAATACTTCATGAAAATTTTCAACTTTTTTGAAGCCGAAATCTTTTCATGAAAATTTTCAACTTTTTTGAAGCCGAAATCTTTTCATGAAAATTTTCAACTTTTTTGAAGCAGAAATACTCCATGAAAATGTTCGACTTTTTTAAAGCCGAAATACTGTCGTGAAAATTTTCAACTTTTTTGAAGCCGAAATACTTCATGAAAATTTTCAACTTTTTTGAAGCCGAAATCTTTTCATGAAAATTTTCATCTTTTTTGAAGCCGAAATACTTCATGAAAATTTTGGACTTTTTTAAAGCTGAAATCCTGTCGTGAAAATTTTCAACTTTTTTGAAGCCGAAATCTTTTCATGAAAATGTTCAACTTTTTTGAAGCTGAAATACTTCATGAAAATGTTCGACTTTTTTAAAGCCGAAATCCTGTCGTGAAAATTTTCAACTTTTTTGAAGCCGAAATCTTTTCATGAAAATGTTCAACTTTTTTGAAGCTGAAATACTTCATGAAAATGTTCAACTTTTTTGAAGCCGAAATCCTGTCGTGAAAATGTTCAACTTTTTTGAAGCCGAAATACTTCATGAAAATTTTGGACTTTTTTAAAGCTGAAATCCTGTCGTGAAAATTTTCAACTTTTTTGAATCCGAAATACTTCATTAAAATTTTGAACTTTTTTGAAGCCCAAATACTTCATGAAAATGTTCAACTTTTTTGAAGCAGAAATCTTTTCATGAAAATGTTCAACTTTTTTGAAGCTGAAATACTTCATGAAAATGTTCAACTTTTTTGAAGCCGAAATCCTGTCGTGAAAATGTTCAACTTTTTTGAAGCCGAAATACTTCATGAAAATGTTCGACTTTTTTAAAGCCGAAATCCTGTCGTGAAAATTTTCAACTTTTTTGAAGCCGAAATCTTTTCATGAAAATGTTCAACTTTTTTGAAGCTGAAATACTTCATGAAAATGTTCAACTTTTTTGAAGCCGAAATCCTGTCGTGAAAATGTTCAACTTTTTTGAAGCCGAAATACTTCATGAAAATTTTGGACTTTTTTAAAGCTGAAATCCTGTCGTGAAAATTTTCAACTTTTTTGAAGCCGAAATATTTTCATGAAAATTTTCAACTTTTTTGAAGCAGAAATACTTCATGAAAATGTTCGACTTTTTTAAAGCCGAAATCCTGTCGTGAAAATTTTCAACTTTTTTGAAGCCGAAATCCTGTCGTGAAAATGTTCAACTTTTTTGAAGCCGAAATACTTCATGAAAATTTTGGACTTTTTTAAAGCTGAAATCCTGTCGTGAAAATTTTCAACTTTTTTGAAGCCGAAATATTTTCATGAAAATTTTCAACTTTTTTGAAGCCGAAATACTTCATGAAAATTTTGAACTTTTTTAAAGCTGAAATCCTGTCGTGAAAATTTTCAACTTTTTTGAATCCGAAATACTTCATTAAAATTTTCAACTTTTTTGAAGCCCAAATACTTCATGAAAATTTTCAACTTTTTTGAAGCAGAAATACTTCATGAAAATGTTCAACTTTTTTGAAGCCGAAATCCTGTCGTGAAAATGTTCAACTTTTTTGAAGCCGAAATACTTCATGAAAATTTTGGACTTTTTTAAAGCTGAAATCCTGTCGTGAAAATTTTCAACTTTTTTGAAGCCGAAATATTTTCATGAAAATTTTCAACTTTTTTGAAGCAGAAATACTTCATGAAAATGTTCGACTTTTTTAAAGCCGAAATCCTGTCGTGAAAATTTTCAACTTTTTTGAAGCCGAAATCTTTTCATGAAAATGTTCAACTTTTTTGAAGCTGAAATACTTCATGAAAATGTTCAACTTTTTTGAAGCCGAAATCCTGTCGTGAAAATGTTCAACTTTTTTGAAGCCGAAATACTTCATGAAAATTTTGGACTTTTTTAAAGCTGAAATCCTGTCGTGAAAATTTTCAACTTTTTTGAATCCGAAATACTTCATTAAAATTTTCAACTTTTTTGAAGCCGAAATCTTTTCATGAAAATTTTCAACTTTTTTGAAGCAGAAATCTTTTCATGAAAATTTTCAACTTTTTTGAAGCAGAAATACTCCATGAAAATGTTCGACTTTTTTAAAGCCGAAATACTGTCGTGAAAATTTTCAACTTTTTTGAAGCCGAAATACTTCATGAAAATTTTGGACTTTTTTAAAGCTGAAATCCTGTCGTGAAAATTTTCAACTTTTTTGAATCCGAAATACTTCATTAAAATTTTCAACTTTTTTGAAGCCCAAATACTTCATGAAAATTTTCAACTTTTTTGAAGCAGAAATCTTTTCATGAAAATGTTCAACTTTTTTGAAGCTGAAATACTTCATGAAAATGTTCAACTTTTTTGAAGCCGAAATCCTGTCGTGAAAATGTTCAACTTTTTTGAAGCAGAAATACTTCATGAAAATGTTCGACTTTTTTAAAGCCGAAATCCTGTCGTGAAAATTTTCAACTTTTTTGAAGCCGAAATCTTTTCATGAAAATGTTCAACTTTTTTGAAGCTGAAATACTTCATGAAAATGTTCAACTTTTTTGAAGCCGAAATCCTGTCGTGAAAATGTTCAACTTTTTTGAAGCCGAAATACTTCATGAAAATTTTGGACTTTTTTAAAGCTGAAATCCTGTCGTGAAAATTTTCAACTTTTTTGAAGCCGAAATATTTTCATGAAAATTTTCAACTTTTTTGAAGCAGAAATACTTCATGAAAATGTTCGACTTTTTTAAAGCCGAAATCCTGTCGTGAAAATTTTCAACTTTTTTGAAGCCGAAATCTTTTCATGAAAATGTTCAACTTTTTTGAAGCTGAAATACTTCATGAAAATGTTCAACTTTTTTGAAGCCGAAATCCTGTCGTGAAAATGTTCAACTTTTTTGAAGCCGAAATACTTCATGAAAATTTTGGACTTTTTTAAAGCTGAAATCCTGTCGTGAAAATTTTCAACTTTTTTGAATCCGAAATACTTCATTAAAATTTTCAACTTTTTTGAAGCCCAAATACTTCATGAAAATTTTCAACTTTTTTGAAGCAGAAATCTTTTCATGAAAATTTTCAACTTTTTTGAAGCCCAAATACTTCATGAAAATGTTCTACTTTTTTAAAGCCGAAATACTTCATGAAAATTTTGGACTTTTTTAAAGCTGAAATCCTGTCGTGAAAATTTTCAACTTTTTTGAAGCCGAAATATTTTCATGAAAATTTTCAACTTTTTTGAAGCAGAAATACTTCATGAAAATGTTCGACTTTTTTAAAGCCGAAATCCTGTCGTGAAAATTTTCAACTTTTTTGAAGCCGAAATCTTTTCATGAAAATGTTCAACTTTTTTGAAGCTGAAATACTTCATGAAAATGTTCAACTTTTTTGAAGCCGAAATCCTGTCGTGAAAATGTTCAACTTTTTTGAAGCCGAAATACTTCATGAAAATTTTGGACTTTTTTAAAGCTGAAATCCTGTCGTGAAAATTTTCAACTTTTTTGAATCCGAAATACTTCATTAAAATTTTCAACTTTTTTGAAGCCCAAATACTTCATGAAAATTTTCAACTTTTTTGAAGCAGAAATCTTTTCATGAAAATTTTCAACTTTTTTGAAGCCCAAATACTTCATGAAAATGTTCTACTTTTTTAAAGCCGAAATCCTGACGTGAAAATTTTCAACTTTTTTGAATCCGAAATACTTCATGAAAATTTTCAACTTTTTTGAAGCCGAAATCTTTTCATGAAAATGTTCAACTTTTTTGAAGCCGAAATCCTGTCGTGAAAATGTTCAACTTTTTTGAAGCCAAAATACTTCATGAAAATTTTGGACTTTTTTAAAGCTGAAATCCTGTCGTGAAAATTTTCAACTTTTTTGAAGCCGAAATATTTTCATGAAAATTTTCAACTTTTTTGAAGCAGAAATACTTCATGAAAATGTTCGACTTTTTTAAAGCCGAAATCCTGTCGTGAAAATTTGCAACTTTTTTGAAGCCGAAATCTTTTCATGAAAATGTTTAACTTTTTTGAAGCTGAAATACTTCATGAAAATGTTCAACTTTTTTGAAGCCGAAATCCTGTCGTGAAAATGTTCTACTTTTTTGAAGCCGAAATACTTCATGAAAATTTTGGACTTTTTTAAAGCTGAAATCCTGTCATGAAAATTTTCAACTTTTTTGAAGCCGAAATCTTTTCATGAAAATTTTCAACTTTTTTGAAGCCGAAATCCTGTCATGGAAAATGTTCGACTTTTTTAAAGCCGAAATCTTTTCATGAAAATTTTGAACTTTTCTAAAGCCGAAATCCTGTAATGAAAATTTTAAACTTTTTTGAAGCCGAAATCCTGTCATGAAAATGTTCAACTTTTTTGAAGCTAAAATACTTCATGAAAATGTTCAACTTTTTTGAAGCCGAAATCTTTTCATGAAAATGTTCAACTTTTTTGAAGCTGAAATACTTCATGAAAATATTCAACTTTTTTAAAGCCGAAATCCTGTCGTGAAAATTTTCAACTTTTTTGAATCCGAAATACTTCATTAAAATTTTCAACTTTTTTGAAGCCCAAATACTTCATGAAAATGTTCTACTTTTTTAAAGCCGAAATCCTGACGTGAAAATTTTCAACTTTTTTGAATCCGAAATACTTCATGAAAATTTTCAACTTTTTTGAAGCCGAAATCTTTTCATGAAAATGTTCAACTTTTTTGAAGCTGAAATACTTCATGAAAATGTTCAACTTTTTTGAAGCCGAAATCCTGTCGTGAAAATGTTCAACTTTTTTGAAGCCAAAATACTTCATGAAAATTTTGGACTTTTTTAAAGCTGAAATCCTGTCGTGAAAATTTTCAACTTTTTTGAAGCCGAAATATTTTCATGAAAATTTTCAACTTTTTTGAAGCAGAAATACTTCATGAAAATGTTCAACTTTTTTGAAGCTGAAATACTTCATGAAAATGTTCAACTTTTTTGAAGCCGAAATCCTGTCGTGAAAATGTTCAACTTTTTTGAAGCCGAAATACTGTCATGGAAAATGTTCGACTTTTTTAAAGCCGAAATCTTTTCATGAAAATTTTGAACTTTTCTAAAGCCGAAATCCTGTAATGAAAATTTTAAACTTTTTTGAAGCCGAAATCCTGTCATGAAAATGTTCAACTTTTTTGAAGCTAAAATACTTCATGAAAATGTTCAACTTTTTTGAAGCCGAAATCTTTTCATGAAAATGTTCAACTTTTTTGAAGCTGAAATACTTCATGAAAATATTCAACTTTTTTAAAGCCGAAATCCTGTCGTGAAAATTTTCAACTTTTTTGAATCCGAAATACTTCATTAAAATTTTCAACTTTTTTGAAGCCCAAATACTTCATGAAAATGTTCTACTTTTTTAAAGCCGAAATCCTGACGTGAAAATTTTCAACTTTTTTGAATCCGAAATACTTCATGAAAATTTTCAACTTTTTTGAAGCCGAAATCTTTTCATGAAAATTTTCAACTTTTTTGAAGCCGAAATCTTTTCATGAAAATTTTCAACTTTTTTGAAGCAGAAATACTCCATGAAAATGTTCGACTTTTTTAAAGCCGAAATACTGTCGTGAAAATTTTCAACTTTTTTGAAGCCGAAATACTTCATGAAAATTTTCAACTTTTTTGAAGCCGAAATCTTTTCATGAAAATTTTCAACTTTTTTGAAGCCGAAATACTTCATGAAAATTTTGGACTTTTTTAAAGCTGAAATCCTGTCGTGAAAATTTTCAACTTTTTTGAAGCCGAAATCTTTTCATGAAAATTTTCAACTTTTTTGAAGCAGAAATACTTCATGAAAATGTTCGACTTTTTTAAAGCCGAAATCCTGTCGTGAAAATTTTCAACTTTTTTGAAGCCGAAATCTTTTCATGAAAATGTTCAACTTTTTTGAAGCTGAAATACTTCATGAAAATGTTCAACTTTTTTGAAGCTGAAATCCTGTCGTGAAAATGTTCAACTTTTTTGAAGCCGAAATACTTCATGAAAATTTTGGACTTTTTTAAAGCTGAAATCCTGTCGTGAAAATTTTCAACTTTTTTGAAGCCGAAATATTTTCATGAAAATTTTCAACTTTTTTGAAGCAGAAATACTTCATGAAAATGTTCGACTTTTTTAAAGCCGAAATCCTGTCGTGAAAATTTTCAACTTTTTTGAAGCCGAAATCTTTTCATGAAAATGTTCAACTTTTTTGAAGCTGAAATACTTCATGAAAATGTTCAACTTTTTTGAAGCCGAAATCCTGTCGTGAAAATGTTCAACTTTTTTGAAGCAGAAATACTTCATGAAAATTTTGGACTTTTTTAAAGCTGAAATCCTGTCGTGAAAATTTTCAACTTTTTTGAAGCAGAAATACTTCATGAAAATGTTCGACTTTTTTAAAGCCGAAATCCTGTCGTGAAAATTTTCAACTTTTTTGAAGCCGAAATCTTTTCATGAAAATGTTCAACTTTTTTGAAGCTGAAATACTTCATGAAAATGTTCAACTTTTTTGAAGCCGAAATCCTGTCGTGAAAATGTTCAACTTTTTTGAAGCCGAAATACTTCATGAAAATTTTGGACTTTTTTAAAGCTGAAATCCTGTCGTGAAAATTTTCAACTTTTTTGAATCCGAAATACTTCATTAAAATTTTCAACTTTTTTGAAGCCCAAATACTTTTCATGAAAATATTCAACTTTTTTGAAGCTGAAATACTTCATGAAAATGTTCAACTTTTTTGAAGCTGAAATCCTGTCGTGAAAATTTTCAACTTTTTTGAAGCCGAAATCTTTTCATGAAAATGTTCAACTTTTTTGAAGCTGAAATACTTCATGAAAATGTTCAACTTTTTTGAAGCTGAAATCCTGTCGTGAAAATGTTCAACTTTTTTGAAGCCGAAATACTTCATGAAAATTTTGGACTTTTTTAAAGCTGAAATCCTGTCGTGAAAATTTTCAACTTTTTTGAAGCCGAAATATTTTCATGAAAATTTTCAACTTTTTTGAAGCAGAAATACTTCATGAAAATGTTCGACTTTTTTAAAGCCGAAATCCTGTCGTGAAAATTTTCAACTTTTTTGAAGCCGAAATCTTTTCATGAAAATGTTCAACTTTTTTGAAGCTGAAATACTTCATGAAAATGTTCAACTTTTTTGAAGCCGAAATCCTGTCGTGAAAATGTTCAACTTTTTTGAAGCAGAAATACTTCATGAAAATTTTGGACTTTTTTAAAGCTGAAATCCTGTCGTGAAAATTTTCAACTGTTTTGAAGCAGAAATACTTCATGAAAATGTTCGACTTTTTTAAAGCCGAAATCCTGTCGTGAAAATTTTCAACTTTTTTGAAGCAGAAATCTTTTCATGAAAATGTTCAACTTTTTTGAAGCTGAAATACTTCATGAAAATGTTCAACTTTTTTGAAGCCGAAATCCTGTCGTGAAAATGTTCAACTTTTTTGAAGCCGAAATACTTCATGAAAATGTTCGACTTTTTTAAAGCCGAAATCCTGTCGTGAAAATTTTCAACTTTTTTGAAGCCGAAATCTTTTCATGAAAATGTTCAACTTTTTTGAAGCTGAAATACTTCATGAAAATGTTTAACTTTTTTGAAGCCGAAATCCTGTCGTGAAAATGTTCAACTTTTTTGAAGCCGAAATACTTCATGAAAATTTTGGACTTTTTTAAAGCTGAAATCCTGTCGTGAAAATTTTCAACTTTTTTGAAGCCGAAATATTTTCATGAAAATTTTCAACTTTTTTGAAGCAGAAATACTTCATGAAAATGTTCGACTTTTTTAAAGCCGAAATCCTGTCGTGAAAATTTTCAACTTTTTTGAAGCCGAAATCTTTTCATGAAAATGTTCAACTTTTTTGAAGCTGAAATACTTCAGGAAAATGTTCAACTTTTTTGAAGCCGAAATCCTGTCGTGAAAATGTTCAACTTTTTTGAAGCCGAAATACTTCATGAAAATGTTCGACTTTTTTAAAGCCGAAATCCTGTCGTGAAAATTTTCAACTTTTTTGAAGCCGAAATCTTTTCATGAAAATGTTCAACTTTTTTGAAGCAGAAATACTTCATGAAAATGTTCAACTTTTTTGAAGCCGAAATCCTGTCGTGAAAATGTTCAACTTTTTTGAAGCCGAAATACTTCATGAAAATTTTGGACTTTTTTAAAGCTGAAATCCTGTCGTGAAAATTTTCAACTTTTTTGAAGCAGAAATACTTCATGAAAATGTTCGACTTTTTTAAAGCCGAAATCCTGTCGTGAAAATTTTCAACTTTTTTGAAGCCGAAATCTTTTCATGAAAATGTTCAACTTTTTTGAAGCTGAAATACTTCATGAAAATGTTCAACTTTTTTGAAGCCGAAATCCTGTCGTGAAAATGTTCAACTTTTTTGAAGCCGAAATACTTCATGAAAATTTTGGACTTTTTTAAAGCTGAAATCCTGTCGTGAAAATTTTCAACTTTTTTGAATCCGAAATACTTCATTAAAATTTTCAACTTTTTTGAAGCCCAAATACTTTTCATGAAAATGTTCAACTTTTTTGAAGCTGAAATACTTCATGAAAATGTTCAACTTTTTTGAAGCTGAAATCCTGTCGTGAAAATTTTCAACTTTTTTGAAGCCGAAATCTTTTCATGAAAATGTTCAACTTTTTTGAAGCTGAAATACTTCATGAAAATGTTCAACTTTTTTGAAGCTGAAATCCTGTCGTGAAAATGTTCAACTTTTTTGAAGCCGAAATACTTCATGAAAATTTTGGACTTTTTTAAAGCTGAAATCCTGTCGTGAAAATTTTCAACTTTTTTGAAGCCGAAATATTTTCATGAAAATTTTCAACTTTTTTGAAGCAGAAATACTTCATGAAAATGTTCGACTTTTTTAAAGCCGAAATCCTGTCGTGAAAATTTTCAACTTTTTTGAAGCCGAAATCTTTTCATGAAAATGTTCAACTTTTTTGAAGCTGAAATACTTCATGAAAATGTTCAACTTTTTTGAAGCCGAAATCCTGTCGTGAAAATGTTCAACTTTTTTGAAGCAGAAATACTTCATGAAAATTTTGGACTTTTTTAAAGCTGAAATCCTGTCGTGAAAATTTTCAACTGTTTTGAAGCAGAAATACTTCATGAAAATGTTCGACTTTTTTAAAGCCGAAATCCTGTCGTGAAAATTTTCAACTTTTTTGAAGCAGAAATCTTTTCATGAAAATGTTCAACTTTTTTGAAGCTGAAATACTTCATGAAAATGTTCAACTTTTTTGAAGCCGAAATACTTCATGAAAATTTTGGACTTTTTTAAAGCTGAAATCCTGTCGTGAAAATTTTCAACTTTTTTGAAGCCGAAATATTTTCATGAAAATTTTCAACTTTTTTGAAGCAGAAATACTTCATGAAAATGTTCGACTTTTTTAAAGCCGAAATCCTGTCGTGAAAATTTTCAACTTTTTTGAAGCCGAAATCTTTTCATGAAAATTTTCAACTTTTTTGAAGCCGAAATCTTTTCATGAAAATGTTCAACTTTTTTGAAGCTGAAATACTTCATGAAAATGTTCAACTTTTTTGAAGCCGAAATCCTGTCGTGAAAATGTTCAACTTTTTTGAAGCCGAAATACTTCATGAAAATTTTGGACTTTTTTAAAGCTGAAATCCTGTCGTGAAAATTTTCAACTTTTTTGAAGCCGAAATATTTTCATGAAAATTTTCAACTTTTTTGAAGCAGAAATACTTCATGAAAATGTTCGACTTTTTTAAAGCCGAAATCCTGTCGTGAAAATTTTCAACTTTTTTGAAGCCGAAATCTTTTCATGAAAATGTTCAACTTTTTTGAAGCTGAAATACTTCAGGAAAATGTTCAACTTTTTTGAAGCCGAAATCCTGTCGTGAAAATGTTCAACTTTTTTGAAGCCGAAATACTTCATGAAAATGTTCGACTTTTTTAAAGCCGAAATCCTGTCGTGAAAATTTTCAACTTTTTTGAAGCCGAAATCTTTTCATGAAAATGTTCAACTTTTTTGAAGCTGAAATACTTCATGAAAATGTTCAACTTTTTTGAAGCCGAAATCCTGTCGTGAAAATGTTCAACTTTTTTGAAGCCGAAATACTTCATTAAAATTTTCAACTTTTTTGAAGCCCAAATACTTCATGAAAATTTTCAACTTTTTTGAAGCAGAAATCTTTTCATGAAAATTTTCAACTTTTTTGAATCCGAAATACTTCATTAAAATTTTCAACTTTTTTGAAGCCCAAATACTTCATGAAAATTTTCAACTTTTTTGAAGCAGAAATCTTTTCATGAAAATTTTCAACTTTTTTGAAGCCCAAATACTTCATGAAAATGTTCTACTTTTTTAAAGCCGAAATACTTCATGAAAATTTTGGACTTTTTTAAAGCTGAAATCCTGTCGTGAAAATTTTCAACTTTTTTGAAGCCGAAATATTTTCATGAAAATTTTCAACTTTTTTGAAGCAGAAATACTTCATGAAAATGTTCGACTTTTTTAAAGCCGAAATCCTGTCGTGAAAATTTTCAACTTTTTTGAAGCCGAAATCTTTTCATGAAAATGTTCAACTTTTTTGAAGCTGAAATACTTCATGAAAATGTTCAACTTTTTTGAAGCCGAAATCCTGTCGTGAAAATGTTCAACTTTTTTGAAGCCGAAATACTTCATGAAAATTTTGGACTTTTTTAAAGCTGAAATCCTGTCGTGAAAATTTTCAACTTTTTTGAATCCGAAATACTTCATTAAAATTTTCAACTTTTTTGAAGCCCAAATACTTCATGAAAATTTTCAACTTTTTTGAAGCAGAAATCTTTTCATGAAAATTTTCAACTTTTTTGAAGCCCAAATACTTCATGAAAATGTTCTACTTTTTTAAAGCCGAAATCCTGACGTGAAAATTTTCAACTTTTTTGAATCCGAAATACTTCATGAAAATTTTCAACTTTTTTGAAGCCGAAATCTTTTCATGAAAATGTTCAACTTTTTTGAAGCTGAAATACTTCATGAAAATTTTCAACTTTTTTGAAGCCGAAATCCTGTCGTGAAAATGTTCAACTTTTTTGAAGCCAAAATACTTCATGAAAATTTTGGACTTTTTTAAAGCTGAAATCCTGTCGTGAAAATTTTCAACTTTTTTGAAGCCGAAACATTTTCATGAAAATTTTCAATTTTTTTGAAGCAGAAATACTTCATGAAAATGTTCGACTTTTTTAAAGCCGAAATCCTGTCGTGAAAATTTTCAACTTTTTTGAAGCCGAAATCTTTTCATGAAAATGTTCAACTTTTTTGAATCCGAAATACTTCATTAAAATTTTCAACTTTTTTGAAGCCGAAATCCTGTCGTGAAAATGTTCAACTTTTTTGAAGCCGAAATACTTCATGAAAATTTTGGACTTTTTTAAAGCTGAAATCCTGTCGTGAAAATTTTCAACTTTTTTGAATCCGAAATACTTCATTAAAATTTTCAACCTTTTTTGAAGCCCAAATACTTCATGAAAATGTTCTACTTTTTTAAAGCCGAAATACTTCATGAAAATTTTGGACTTTTTTAAAGCTGAAATCCTGTCGTGAAAATTTTCAACTTTTTTGAAGCCGAAATATTTTCATGAAAATTTTCAACTTTTTTGAAGCAGAAATACTTCATGAAAATGTTCGACTTTTTTAAAGCCGAAATCCTGTCGTGAAAATTTTCAACTTTTTTGAAGCCGAAATCTTTTCATGAAAATTTTCAACTTTTTTGAAGCCGAAATCTTTTCATGAAAATGTTCAACTTTTTTGAAGCTGAAATACTTCATGAAAATGTTCAACTTTTTTGAAGCCGAAATCCTGTCGTGAAAATGTTCAACTTTTTTGAAGCCGAAATACTTCATGAAAATTTTGGACTTTTTTAAAGCTGAAATCCTGTCGTGAAAATTTTCAACTTTTTTGAATCCGAAATACTTCATTAAAATTTTCAACTTTTTTGAAGCCCAAATACTTCATGAAAATTTTCAACTTTTTTGAAGCAGAAATCTTTTCATGAAAATTTTCAACTTTTTTGAAGCCCAAATACTTCATGAAAATGTTCTACTTTTTTAAAGCCGAAATCCTGACGTGAAAATTTTCAACTTTTTTGAATCCGAAATACTTCATGAAAATTTTCAACTTTTTTGAAGCCGAAATCTTTTCATGAAAATGTTCAACTTTTTTGAAGCCGAAATCCTGTCGTGAAAATGTTCAACTTTTTTGAAGCCAAAATACTTCATGAAAATTTTGGACTTTTTTAAAGCTGAAATCCTGTCGTGAAAATTTTCAACTTTTTTGAAGCCGAAATATTTTCATGAAAATTTTCAACTTTTTTGAAGCAGAAATACTTCATGAAAATGTTCGACTTTTTTAAAGCCGAAATCCTGTCGTGAAAATTTGCAACTTTTTTGAAGCCGAAATCTTTTCATGAAAATGTTTAACTTTTTTGAAGCTGAAATACTTCATGAAAATGTTCAACTTTTTTGAAGCCGAAATCCTGTCGTGAAAATGTTCTACTTTTTTGAAGCCGAAATACTTCATGAAAATTTTGGACTTTTTTAAAGCTGAAATCCTGTCATGAAAATTTTCAACTTTTTTGAAGCCGAAATCTTTTCATGAAAATTTTCAACTTTTTTGAAGCCGAAATCCTGTCATGGAAAATGTTCGACTTTTTTAAAGCCGAAATCTTTTCATGAAAATTTTGAACTTTTCTAAAGCCGAAATCCTGTAATGAAAATTTTAAACTTTTTTGAAGCCGAAATCCTGTCATGAAAATGTTCAACTTTTTTGAAGCTAAAATACTTCATGAAAATGTTCAACTTTTTTGAAGCCGAAATCTTTTCATGAAAATGTTCAACTTTTTTGAAGCTGAAATACTTCATGAAAATATTCAACTTTTTTAAAGCCGAAATCCTGTCGTGAAAATTTTCAACTTTTTTGAATCCGAAATACTTCATTAAAATTTTCAACTTTTTTGAAGCCCAAATACTTCATGAAAATGTTCTACTTTTTTAAAGCCGAAATCCTGACGTGAAAATTTTCAACTTTTTTGAATCCGAAATACTTCATGAAAATTTTCAACTTTTTTGAAGCCGAAATCTTTTCATGAAAATGTTCAACTTTTTTGAAGCTGAAATACTTCATGAAAATGTTCAACTTTTTTGAAGCCGAAATCCTGTCGTGAAAATGTTCAACTTTTTTGAAGCCAAAATACTTCATGAAAATTTTGGACTTTTTTAAAGCTGAAATCCTGTCGTGAAAATTTTCAACTTTTTTGAAGCCGAAATATTTTCATGAAAATTTTCAACTTTTTTGAAGCAGAAATACTTCATGAAAATGTTCAACTTTTTTGAAGCTGAAATACTTCATGAAAATGTTCAACTTTTTTGAAGCCGAAATCCTGTCGTGAAAATGTTCAACTTTTTTGAAGCCGAAATACTGTCATGGAAAATGTTCGACTTTTTTAAAGCCGAAATCTTTTCATGAAAATTTTGAACTTTTCTAAAGCCGAAATCCTGTAATGAAAATTTTAAACTTTTTTGAAGCCGAAATCCTGTCATGAAAATGTTCAACTTTTTTGAAGCTAAAATACTTCATGAAAATGTTCAACTTTTTTGAAGCCGAAATCTTTTCATGAAAATGTTCAACTTTTTTGAAGCTGAAATACTTCATGAAAATATTCAACTTTTTTAAAGCCGAAATCCTGTCGTGAAAATTTTCAACTTTTTTGAATCCGAAATACTTCATTAAAATTTTCAACTTTTTTGAAGCCCAAATACTTCATGAAAATGTTCTACTTTTTTAAAGCCGAAATCCTGACGTGAAAATTTTCAACTTTTTTGAATCCGAAATACTTCATGAAAATTTTCAACTTTTTTGAAGCCGAAATCTTTTCATGAAAATTTTCAACTTTTTTGAAGCCGAAATCTTTTCATGAAAATTTTCAACTTTTTTGAAGCAGAAATACTCCATGAAAATGTTCGACTTTTTTAAAGCCGAAATACTGTCGTGAAAATTTTCAACTTTTTTGAAGCCGAAATACTTCATGAAAATTTTCAACTTTTTTGAAGCCGAAATCTTTTCATGAAAATTTTCAACTTTTTTGAAGCCGAAATACTTCATGAAAATTTTGGACTTTTTTAAAGCTGAAATCCTGTCGTGAAAATTTTCAACTTTTTTGAAGCCGAAATCTTTTCATGAAAATTTTCAACTTTTTTGAAGCAGAAATACTTCATGAAAATGTTCGACTTTTTTAAAGCCGAAATCCTGTCGTGAAAATTTTCAACTTTTTTGAAGCCGAAATCTTTTCATGAAAATGTTCAACTTTTTTGAAGCTGAAATACTTCATGAAAATGTTCAACTTTTTTGAAGCTGAAATCCTGTCGTGAAAATGTTCAACTTTTTTGAAGCCGAAATACTTCATGAAAATTTTGGACTTTTTTAAAGCTGAAATCCTGTCGTGAAAATTTTCAACTTTTTTGAAGCCGAAATATTTTCATGAAAATTTTCAACTTTTTTGAAGCAGAAATACTTCATGAAAATGTTCGACTTTTTTAAAGCCGAAATCCTGTCGTGAAAATTTTCAACTTTTTTGAAGCCGAAATCTTTTCATGAAAATGTTCAACTTTTTTGAAGCTGAAATACTTCATGAAAATGTTCAACTTTTTTGAAGCCGAAATCCTGTCGTGAAAATGTTCAACTTTTTTGAAGCAGAAATACTTCATGAAAATTTTGGACTTTTTTAAAGCTGAAATCCTGTCGTGAAAATTTTCAACTGTTTTGAAGCAGAAATACTTCATGAAAATGTTCGACTTTTTTAAAGCCGAAATCCTGTCGTGAAAATTTTCAACTTTTTTGAAGCAGAAATCTTTTCATGAAAATGTTCAACTTTTTTGAAGCTGAAATACTTCATGAAAATGTTCAACTTTTTTGAAGCCGAAATACTTCATGAAAATTTTGGACTTTTTTAAAGCTGAAATCCTGTCGTGAAAATTTTCAACTTTTTTGAAGCCGAAATATTTTCATGAAAATTTTCAACTTTTTTGAAGCAGAAATACTTCATGAAAATGTTCGACTTTTTTAAAGCCGAAATCCTGTCGTGAAAATTTTCAACTTTTTTGAAGCCGAAATCTTTTCATGAAAATTTTCAACTTTTTTGAAGCCGAAATCTTTTCATGAAAATGTTCAACTTTTTTGAAGCTGAAATACTTCATGAAAATGTTCAACTTTTTTGAAGCCGAAATCCTGTCGTGAAAATGTTCAACTTTTTTGAAGCCGAAATACTTCATGAAAATTTTGGACTTTTTTAAAGCTGAAATCCTGTCGTGAAAATTTTCAACTTTTTTGAAGCCGAAATATTTTCATGAAAATTTTCAACTTTTTTGAAGCAGAAATACTTCATGAAAATGTTCGACTTTTTTAAAGCCGAAATCCTGTCGTGAAAATTTTCAACTTTTTTGAAGCCGAAATCTTTTCATGAAAATGTTCAACTTTTTTGAAGCTGAAATACTTCAGGAAAATGTTCAACTTTTTTGAAGCCGAAATCCTGTCGTGAAAATGTTCAACTTTTTTGAAGCCGAAATACTTCATGAAAATGTTCGACTTTTTTAAAGCCGAAATCCTGTCGTGAAAATTTTCAACTTTTTTGAAGCCGAAATCTTTTCATGAAAATGTTCAACTTTTTTGAAGCTGAAATACTTCATGAAAATGTTCAACTTTTTTGAAGCCGAAATCCTGTCGTGAAAATGTTCAACTTTTTTGAAGCCGAAATACTTCATTAAAATTTTCAACTTTTTTGAAGCCCAAATACTTCATGAAAATTTTCAACTTTTTTGAAGCAGAAATCTTTTCATGAAAATTTTCAACTTTTTTGAATCCGAAATACTTCATTAAAATTTTCAACTTTTTTGAAGCCCAAATACTTCATGAAAATTTTCAACTTTTTTGAAGCAGAAATCTTTTCATGAAAATTTTCAACTTTTTTGAAGCCCAAATACTTCATGAAAATGTTCTACTTTTTTAAAGCCGAAATACTTCATGAAAATTTTGGACTTTTTTAAAGCTGAAATCCTGTCGTGAAAATTTTCAACTTTTTTGAAGCCGAAATATTTTCATGAAAATTTTCAACTTTTTTGAAGCAGAAATACTTCATGAAAATGTTCGACTTTTTTAAAGCCGAAATCCTGTCGTGAAAATTTTCAACTTTTTTGAAGCCGAAATCTTTTCATGAAAATGTTCAACTTTTTTGAAGCTGAAATACTTCATGAAAATGTTCAACTTTTTTGAAGCCGAAATCCTGTCGTGAAAATGTTCAACTTTTTTGAAGCCGAAATACTTCATGAAAATTTTGGACTTTTTTAAAGCTGAAATCCTGTCGTGAAAATTTTCAACTTTTTTGAATCCGAAATACTTCATTAAAATTTTCAACTTTTTTGAAGCCCAAATACTTCATGAAAATTTTCAACTTTTTTGAAGCAGAAATCTTTTCATGAAAATTTTCAACTTTTTTGAAGCCCAAATACTTCATGAAAATGTTCTACTTTTTTAAAGCCGAAATCCTGACGTGAAAATTTTCAACTTTTTTGAATCCGAAATACTTCATGAAAATTTTCAACTTTTTTGAAGCCGAAATCTTTTCATGAAAATGTTCAACTTTTTTGAAGCTGAAATACTTCATGAAAATTTTCAACTTTTTTGAAGCCGAAATCCTGTCGTGAAAATGTTCAACTTTTTTGAAGCCAAAATACTTCATGAAAATTTTGGACTTTTTTAAAGCTGAAATCCTGTCGTGAAAATTTTCAACTTTTTTGAAGCCGAAACATTTTCATGAAAATTTTCAATTTTTTTGAAGCAGAAATACTTCATGAAAATGTTCGACTTTTTTAAAGCCGAAATCCTGTCGTGAAAATTTTCAACTTTTTTGAAGCCGAAATCTTTTCATGAAAATGTTCAACTTTTTTGAATCCGAAATACTTCATTAAAATTTTCAACTTTTTTGAAGCCGAAATCCTGTCGTGAAAATGTTCAACTTTTTTGAAGCCGAAATACTTCATGAAAATTTTGGACTTTTTTAAAGCTGAAATCCTGTCGTGAAAATTTTCAACTTTTTTGAATCCGAAATACTTCATTAAAATTTTCAACCTTTTTTGAAGCCCAAATACTTCATGAAAATTTTCAACTTTTTTGAAGCAGAAATCTTTTCATGAAAATTTTCAACTTTTTTGAAGCCCAAATACTTCATGAAAATGTTCTACTTTTTTAAAGCCGAAATACTTCATGAAAATTTTGGACTTTTTTAAAGCTGAAATCCTGTCGTGAAAATTTTCAACTTTTTTGAAGCCGAAATATTTTCATGAAAATTTTCAACTTTTTTGAAGCAGAAATACTTCATGAAAATGTTCGACTTTTTTAAAGCCGAAATCCTGTCGTGAAAATTTTCAACTTTTTTGAAGCCGAAATCTTTTCATGAAAATTTTCAACTTTTTTGAAGCCGAAATCTTTTCATGAAAATGTTCAACTTTTTTGAAGCTGAAATACTTCATGAAAATGTTCAACTTTTTTGAAGCCGAAATCCTGTCGTGAAAATGTTCAACTTTTTTGAAGCCGAAATACTTCATGAAAATTTTGGACTTTTTTAAAGCTGAAATCCTGTCGTGAAAATTTTCAACTTTTTTGAATCCGAAATACTTCATTAAAATTTTCAACTTTTTTGAAGCCCAAATACTTCATGAAAATTTTCAACTTTTTTGAAGCAGAAATCTTTTCATGAAAATTTTCAACTTTTTTGAAGCCCAAATACTTCATGAAAATGTTCTACTTTTTTAAAGCCGAAATCCTGACGTGAAAATTTTCAACTTTTTTGAATCCGAAATACTTCATGAAAATTTTCAACTTTTTTGAAGCCGAAATCTTTTCATGAAAATGTTCAACTTTTTTGAAGCCGAAATCCTGTCGTGAAAATGTTCAACTTTTTTGAAGCCAAAATACTTCATGAAAATTTTGGACTTTTTTAAAGCTGAAATCCTGTCGTGAAAATTTTCAACTTTTTTGAAGCCGAAATATTTTCATGAAAATTTTCAACTTTTTTGAAGCAGAAATACTTCATGAAAATGTTCGACTTTTTTAAAGCCGAAATCCTGTCGTGAAAATTTGCAACTTTTTTGAAGCCGAAATCTTTTCATGAAAATGTTTAACTTTTTTGAAGCTGAAATACTTCATGAAAATGTTCAACTTTTTTGAAGCCGAAATCCTGTCGTGAAAATGTTCTACTTTTTTGAAGCCGAAATACTTCATGAAAATTTTGGACTTTTTTAAAGCTGAAATCCTGTCATGAAAATTTTCAACTTTTTTGAAGCCGAAATCTTTTCATGAAAATTTTCAACTTTTTTGAAGCCGAAATCCTGTCATGGAAAATGTTCGACTTTTTTAAAGCCGAAATCTTTTCATGAAAATTTTGAACTTTTCTAAAGCCGAAATCCTGTAATGAAAATTTTAAACTTTTTTGAAGCCGAAATCCTGTCATGAAAATGTTCAACTTTTTTGAAGCTAAAATACTTCATGAAAATGTTCAACTTTTTTGAAGCCGAAATCTTTTCATGAAAATGTTCAACTTTTTTGAAGCTGAAATACTTCATGAAAATATTCAACTTTTTTAAAGCCGAAATCCTGTCGTGAAAATTTTCAACTTTTTTGAATCCGAAATACTTCATTAAAATTTTCAACTTTTTTGAAGCCCAAATACTTCATGAAAATGTTCTACTTTTTTAAAGCCGAAATCCTGACGTGAAAATTTTCAACTTTTTTGAATCCGAAATACTTCATGAAAATTTTCAACTTTTTTGAAGCCGAAATCTTTTCATGAAAATGTTCAACTTTTTTGAAGCTGAAATACTTCATGAAAATGTTCAACTTTTTTGAAGCCGAAATCCTGTCGTGAAAATGTTCAACTTTTTTGAAGCCAAAATACTTCATGAAAATTTTGGACTTTTTTAAAGCTGAAATCCTGTCGTGAAAATTTTCAACTTTTTTGAAGCCGAAATATTTTCATGAAAATTTTCAACTTTTTTGAAGCAGAAATACTTCATGAAAATGTTCAACTTTTTTGAAGCTGAAATACTTCATGAAAATGTTCAACTTTTTTGAAGCCGAAATCCTGTCGTGAAAATGTTCAACTTTTTTGAAGCCGAAATACTGTCATGGAAAATGTTCGACTTTTTTAAAGCCGAAATCTTTTCATGAAAATTTTGAACTTTTCTAAAGCCGAAATCCTGTAATGAAAATTTTAAACTTTTTTGAAGCCGAAATCCTGTCATGAAAATGTTCAACTTTTTTGAAGCTAAAATACTTCATGAAAATGTTCAACTTTTTTGAAGCCGAAATCTTTTCATGAAAATGTTCAACTTTTTTGAAGCTGAAATACTTCATGAAAATATTCAACTTTTTTAAAGCCGAAATCCTGTCGTGAAAATTTTCAACTTTTTTGAATCCGAAATACTTCATTAAAATTTTCAACTTTTTTGAAGCCCAAATACTTCATGAAAATGTTCTACTTTTTTAAAGCCGAAATCCTGACGTGAAAATTTTCAACTTTTTTGAATCCGAAATACTTCATGAAAATTTTCAACTTTTTTGAAGCCGAAATCTTTTCATGAAAATTTTCAACTTTTTTGAAGCCGAAATCTTTTCATGAAAATTTTCAACTTTTTTGAAGCAGAAATACTCCATGAAAATGTTCGACTTTTTTAAAGCCGAAATACTGTCGTGAAAATTTTCAACTTTTTTGAAGCCGAAATACTTCATGAAAATTTTCAACTTTTTTGAAGCCGAAATCTTTTCATGAAAATTTTCAACTTTTTTGAAGCCGAAATACTTCATGAAAATTTTGGACTTTTTTAAAGCTGAAATCCTGTCGTGAAAATTTTCAACTTTTTTGAAGCCGAAATCTTTTCATGAAAATTTTCAACTTTTTTGAAGCAGAAATACTTCATGAAAATGTTCGACTTTTTTAAAGCCGAAATCCTGTCGTGAAAATTTTCAACTTTTTTGAAGCCGAAATCTTTTCATGAAAATGTTCAACTTTTTTGAAGCTGAAATACTTCATGAAAATGTTCAACTTTTTTGAAGCTGAAATCCTGTCGTGAAAATGTTCAACTTTTTTGAAGCCGAAATACTTCATGAAAATTTTGGACTTTTTTAAAGCTGAAATCCTGTCGTGAAAATTTTCAACTTTTTTGAAGCCGAAATATTTTCATGAAAATTTTCAACTTTTTTGAAGCAGAAATACTTCATGAAAATGTTCGACTTTTTTAAAGCCGAAATCCTGTCGTGAAAATTTTCAACTTTTTTGAAGCCGAAATCTTTTCATGAAAATGTTCAACTTTTTTGAAGCTGAAATACTTCATGAAAATGTTCAACTTTTTTGAAGCCGAAATCCTGTCGTGAAAATGTTCAACTTTTTTGAAGCAGAAATACTTCATGAAAATTTTGGACTTTTTTAAAGCTGAAATCCTGTCGTGAAAATTTTCAACTTTTTTGAAGCAGAAATACTTCATGAAAATGTTCGACTTTTTTAAAGCCGAAATCCTGTCGTGAAAATTTTCAACTTTTTTGAAGCCGAAATCTTTTCATGAAAATGTTCAACTTTTTTGAAGCTGAAATACTTCATGAAAATGTTCAACTTTTTTGAAGCCGAAATCCTGTCGTGAAAATGTTCAACTTTTTTGAAGCCGAAATACTTCATGAAAATTTTGGACTTTTTTAAAGCTGAAATCCTGTCGTGAAAATTTTCAACTTTTTTGAATCCGAAATACTTCATTAAAATTTTCAACTTTTTTGAAGCCCAAATACTTTTCATGAAAATATTCAACTTTTTTGAAGCTGAAATACTTCATGAAAATGTTCAACTTTTTTGAAGCTGAAATCCTGTCGTGAAAATTTTCAACTTTTTTGAAGCCGAAATCTTTTCATGAAAATGTTCAACTTTTTTGAAGCTGAAATACTTCATGAAAATGTTCAACTTTTTTGAAGCTGAAATCCTGTCGTGAAAATGTTCAACTTTTTTGAAGCCGAAATACTTCATGAAAATTTTGGACTTTTTTAAAGCTGAAATCCTGTCGTGAAAATTTTCAACTTTTTTGAAGCCGAAATATTTTCATGAAAATTTTCAACTTTTTTGAAGCAGAAATACTTCATGAAAATGTTCGACTTTTTTAAAGCCGAAATCCTGTCGTGAAAATTTTCAACTTTTTTGAAGCCGAAATCTTTTCATGAAAATGTTCAACTTTTTTGAAGCTGAAATACTTCATGAAAATGTTCAACTTTTTTGAAGCCGAAATCCTGTCGTGAAAATGTTCAACTTTTTTGAAGCAGAAATACTTCATGAAAATTTTGGACTTTTTTAAAGCTGAAATCCTGTCGTGAAAATTTTCAACTGTTTTGAAGCAGAAATACTTCATGAAAATGTTCGACTTTTTTAAAGCCGAAATCCTGTCGTGAAAATTTTCAACTTTTTTGAAGCAGAAATCTTTTCATGAAAATGTTCAACTTTTTTGAAGCTGAAATACTTCATGAAAATGTTCAACTTTTTTGAAGCCGAAATCCTGTCGTGAAAATGTTCAACTTTTTTGAAGCCGAAATACTTCATGAAAATGTTCGACTTTTTTAAAGCCGAAATCCTGTCGTGAAAATTTTCAACTTTTTTGAAGCCGAAATCTTTTCATGAAAATGTTCAACTTTTTTGAAGCTGAAATACTTCATGAAAATGTTTAACTTTTTTGAAGCCGAAATCCTGTCGTGAAAATGTTCAACTTTTTTGAAGCCGAAATACTTCATGAAAATTTTGGACTTTTTTAAAGCTGAAATCCTGTCGTGAAAATTTTCAACTTTTTTGAAGCCGAAATATTTTCATGAAAATTTTCAACTTTTTTGAAGCAGAAATACTTCATGAAAATGTTCGACTTTTTTAAAGCCGAAATCCTGTCGTGAAAATTTTCAACTTTTTTGAAGCCGAAATCTTTTCATGAAAATGTTCAACTTTTTTGAAGCTGAAATACTTCAGGAAAATGTTCAACTTTTTTGAAGCCGAAATCCTGTCGTGAAAATGTTCAACTTTTTTGAAGCCGAAATACTTCATGAAAATGTTCGACTTTTTTAAAGCCGAAATCCTGTCGTGAAAATTTTCAACTTTTTTGAAGCCGAAATCTTTTCATGAAAATGTTCAACTTTTTTGAAGCAGAAATACTTCATGAAAATGTTCAACTTTTTTGAAGCCGAAATCCTGTCGTGAAAATGTTCAACTTTTTTGAAGCCGAAATACTTCATGAAAATTTTGGACTTTTTTAAAGCTGAAATCCTGTCGTGAAAATTTTCAACTTTTTTGAAGCAGAAATACTTCATGAAAATGTTCGACTTTTTTAAAGCCGAAATCCTGTCGTGAAAATTTTCAACTTTTTTGAAGCCGAAATCTTTTCATGAAAATGTTCAACTTTTTTGAAGCTGAAATACTTCATGAAAATGTTCAACTTTTTTGAAGCCGAAATCCTGTCGTGAAAATGTTCAACTTTTTTGAAGCCGAAATACTTCATGAAAATTTTGGACTTTTTTAAAGCTGAAATCCTGTCGTGAAAATTTTCAACTTTTTTGAATCCGAAATACTTCATTAAAATTTTCAACTTTTTTGAAGCCCAAATACTTTTCATGAAAATGTTCAACTTTTTTGAAGCTGAAATACTTCATGAAAATGTTCAACTTTTTTGAAGCTGAAATCCTGTCGTGAAAATTTTCAACTTTTTTGAAGCCGAAATCTTTTCATGAAAATGTTCAACTTTTTTGAAGCTGAAATACTTCATGAAAATGTTCAACTTTTTTGAAGCTGAAATCCTGTCGTGAAAATGTTCAACTTTTTTGAAGCCGAAATACTTCATGAAAATTTTGGACTTTTTTAAAGCTGAAATCCTGTCGTGAAAATTTTCAACTTTTTTGAAGCCGAAATATTTTCATGAAAATTTTCAACTTTTTTGAAGCAGAAATACTTCATGAAAATGTTCGACTTTTTTAAAGCCGAAATCCTGTCGTGAAAATTTTCAACTTTTTTGAAGCCGAAATCTTTTCATGAAAATGTTCAACTTTTTTGAAGCTGAAATACTTCATGAAAATGTTCAACTTTTTTGAAGCCGAAATCCTGTCGTGAAAATGTTCAACTTTTTTGAAGCAGAAATACTTCATGAAAATTTTGGACTTTTTTAAAGCTGAAATCCTGTCGTGAAAATTTTCAACTGTTTTGAAGCAGAAATACTTCATGAAAATGTTCGACTTTTTTAAAGCCGAAATCCTGTCGTGAAAATTTTCAACTTTTTTGAAGCAGAAATCTTTTCATGAAAATGTTCAACTTTTTTGAAGCTGAAATACTTCATGAAAATGTTCAACTTTTTTGAAGCCGAAATACTTCATGAAAATTTTGGACTTTTTTAAAGCTGAAATCCTGTCGTGAAAATTTTCAACTTTTTTGAAGCCGAAATATTTTCATGAAAATTTTCAACTTTTTTGAAGCAGAAATACTTCATGAAAATGTTCGACTTTTTTAAAGCCGAAATCCTGTCGTGAAAATTTTCAACTTTTTTGAAGCCGAAATCTTTTCATGAAAATTTTCAACTTTTTTGAAGCCGAAATCTTTTCATGAAAATGTTCAACTTTTTTGAAGCTGAAATACTTCATGAAAATGTTCAACTTTTTTGAAGCCGAAATCCTGTCGTGAAAATGTTCAACTTTTTTGAAGCCGAAATACTTCATGAAAATTTTGGACTTTTTTAAAGCTGAAATCCTGTCGTGAAAATTTTCAACTTTTTTGAAGCCGAAATATTTTCATGAAAATTTTCAACTTTTTTGAAGCAGAAATACTTCATGAAAATGTTCGACTTTTTTAAAGCCGAAATCCTGTCGTGAAAATTTTCAACTTTTTTGAAGCCGAAATCTTTTCATGAAAATGTTCAACTTTTTTGAAGCTGAAATACTTCAGGAAAATGTTCAACTTTTTTGAAGCCGAAATCCTGTCGTGAAAATGTTCAACTTTTTTGAAGCCGAAATACTTCATGAAAATGTTCGACTTTTTTAAAGCCGAAATCCTGTCGTGAAAATTTTCAACTTTTTTGAAGCCGAAATCTTTTCATGAAAATGTTCAACTTTTTTGAAGCTGAAATACTTCATGAAAATGTTCAACTTTTTTGAAGCCGAAATCCTGTCGTGAAAATGTTCAACTTTTTTGAAGCCGAAATACTTCATTAAAATTTTCAACTTTTTTGAAGCCCAAATACTTCATGAAAATTTTCAACTTTTTTGAAGCAGAAATCTTTTCATGAAAATTTTCAACTTTTTTGAATCCGAAATACTTCATTAAAATTTTCAACTTTTTTGAAGCCCAAATACTTCATGAAAATTTTCAACTTTTTTGAAGCAGAAATCTTTTCATGAAAATTTTCAACTTTTTTGAAGCCCAAATACTTCATGAAAATGTTCTACTTTTTTAAAGCCGAAATACTTCATGAAAATTTTGGACTTTTTTAAAGCTGAAATCCTGTCGTGAAAATTTTCAACTTTTTTGAAGCCGAAATATTTTCATGAAAATTTTCAACTTTTTTGAAGCAGAAATACTTCATGAAAATGTTCGACTTTTTTAAAGCCGAAATCCTGTCGTGAAAATTTTCAACTTTTTTGAAGCCGAAATCTTTTCATGAAAATGTTCAACTTTTTTGAAGCTGAAATACTTCATGAAAATGTTCAACTTTTTTGAAGCCGAAATCCTGTCGTGAAAATGTTCAACTTTTTTGAAGCCGAAATACTTCATGAAAATTTTGGACTTTTTTAAAGCTGAAATCCTGTCGTGAAAATTTTCAACTTTTTTGAATCCGAAATACTTCATTAAAATTTTCAACTTTTTTGAAGCCCAAATACTTCATGAAAATTTTCAACTTTTTTGAAGCAGAAATCTTTTCATGAAAATTTTCAACTTTTTTGAAGCCCAAATACTTCATGAAAATGTTCTACTTTTTTAAAGCCGAAATCCTGACGTGAAAATTTTCAACTTTTTTGAATCCGAAATACTTCATGAAAATTTTCAACTTTTTTGAAGCCGAAATCTTCTCATGAAAATGTTCAACTTTTTTGAAGCTGAAATACTTCATGAAAATTTTCAACTTTTTTGAAGCCGAAATCCTGTCGTGAAAATGTTCAACTTTTTTGAAGCCAAAATACTTCATGAAAATTTTGGACTTTTTTAAAGCTGAAATCCTGTCGTGAAAATTTTCAACTTTTTTGAAGCCGAAACATTTTCATGAAAATTTTCAATTTTTTTGAAGCAGAAATACTTCATGAAAATGTTCGACTTTTTTAAAGCCGAAATCCTGTCGTGAAAATTTTCAACTTTTTTGAAGCCGAAATCTTTTCATGAAAATGTTCAACTTTTTTGAATCCGAAATACTTCATTAAAATTTTCAACTTTTTTGAAGCCGAAATCCTGTCGTGAAAATGTTCAACTTTTTTGAAGCCGAAATACTTCATGAAAATTTTGGACTTTTTTAAAGCTGAAATCCTGTCGTGAAAATTTTCAACTTTTTTGAATCCGAAATACTTCATTAAAATTTTCAACCTTTTTTGAAGCCCAAATACTTCATGAAAATTTTCAACTTTTTTGAAGCAGAAATCTTTTCATGAAAATTTTCAACTTTTTTGAAGCCCAAATACTTCATGAAAATGTTCTACTTTTTTAAAGCCGAAATACTTCATGAAAATTTTGGACTTTTTTAAAGCTGAAATCCTGTCGTGAAAATTTTCAACTTTTTTGAAGCCGAAATATTTTCATGAAAATTTTCAACTTTTTTGAAGCAGAAATACTTCATGAAAATGTTCGACTTTTTTAAAGCCGAAATCCTGTCGTGAAAATTTTCAACTTTTTTGAAGCCGAAATCTTTTCATGAAAATTTTCAACTTTTTTGAAGCCGAAATCTTTTCATGAAAATGTTCAACTTTTTTGAAGCTGAAATACTTCATGAAAATGTTCAACTTTTTTGAAGCCGAAATCCTGTCTTGAAAATGTTCAACTTTTTTGAAGCCGAAATACTTCATGAAAATTTTGGACTTTTTTAAAGCTGAAATCCTGTCGTGAAAATTTTCAACTTTTTTGAAGCCGAAATATTTTCATGAAAATTTTCAACTTTTTTGAAGCAGAAATACTTCATGAAAATGTTCGACTTTTTTAAAGCCGAAATCCTGTCGTGAAAATTTTCAACTTTTTTGAAGCCGAAATCTTTTCATGAAAATGTTCAACTTTTTTGAAGCTGAAATACTTCAGGAAAATGTTCAACTTTTTTGAAGCCGAAATCCTGTCGTGAAAATGTTCAACTTTTTTGAAGCCGAAATACTTCATGAAAATGTTCAACTTTTTTAAAGCCGAAATCCTGTCGTGAAAATTTTCAACTTTTTTGAAGCCGAAATCTTTTCATGAAAATGTTCAACTTTTTTGAAGCTGAAATACTTCATGAAAATGTTCAACTTTTTTGAAGCCGAAATCCTGTCGTGAAAATGTTCAACTTTTTTGAAGCCGAAATACTTCATTAAAATTTTCAACTTTTTTGAAGCCCAAATACTTCATGAAAATTTTCAACTTTTTTGAAGCAGAAATCTTTTCATGAAAATTTTCAACTTTTTTGAAGCCCAAATACTTCATGAAAATGTTCTACTTTTTTAAAGCCGAAATCCTGACGTGAAAATTTTCAACTTTTTTGAATCCGAAATACTTCATGAAAATTTTCAACTTTTTTGAAGCCGAAATCTTTTCATGAAAATGTTCAACTTTTTTGAAGCTGAAATACTTCATGAAAATGTTCAACTTTTTTGAAGCCGAAATCCTGTCGTGAAAATGTTCAACTTTTTTGAAGCCAAAATACTTCATGAAAATTTTGGACTTTTTTAAAGCTGAAATCCTGTCGTGAAAATTTTCAACTTTTTTGAAGCCGAAACATTTTCATGAAAATTTTCAATTTTTTTGAAGCAGAAATACTTCATGAAAATGTTCGACTTTTTTAAAGCCGAAATCCTGTCGTGAAAATTTTCAACTTTTTTGAAGCCGAAATCTTTTCATGAAAATGTTCAACTTTTTTGAATCCGAAATACTTCATTAAAATTTTCAACTTTTTTGAAGCCGAAATCCTGTCGTGAAAATGTTCAACTTTTTTGAAGCCGAAATACTTCATGAAAATTTTGGACTTTTTTAAAGCTGAAATCCTGTCGTGAAAATTTTCAACTTTTTTGAATCCGAAATACTTCATTAAAATTTTCAACTTTTTTGAAGCCCAAATACTTCATGAAAATTTTCAACTTTTTTGAAGCAGAAATCTTTTCATGAAAATTTTCAACTTTTTTGAAGCCCAAATACTTCATGAAAATGTTCTACTTATTTAAAGCCGAAATACTTCATGAAAATTTTGGACTTTTTTAAAGCTGAAATCCTGTCGTGAAAATTTTCAACTTTTTTGAAGCCGAAATATTTTCATGAAAATTTTCAACTTTTTTGAAGCAGAAATACTTCATGAAAATGTTCGACTTTTTTAAAGCCGAAATCCTGTCGTGAAAATTTTCAACTTTTTTGAAGCCGAAATCTTTTCATGAAAATTTTCAACTTTTTTGAAGCCGAAATCTTTTCATGAAAATGTTCAACTTTTTTGAAGCTGAAATACTTCATGAAAATGTTCAACTTTTTTGAAGCCGAAATCCTGTCGTGAAAATGTTCAACGTTTTTGAAGCCGAAATACTTCATGAAAATGTTCGACTTTTTTAAAGCCGAAATCCTGTCGTGAAAATTTTCAACTTTTTTGAAGCCGAAATCTTTTCATGAAAATGTTCAACTTTTTTGAAGCAGAAATACTTCATGAAAATGTTCAACTTTTTTGAAGCCGAAATCCTGTCGTGAAAATGTTCAACTTTTTTGAAGCCGAAATACTTCATTAAAATTTTCAACTTTTTTGAAGCCCAAATACTTCATGAAAATTTTCAACTTTTTTGAAGCAGAAATCTTTTCATGAAAATTTTCAACTTTTTTGAATCCGAAATACTTCATTAAAATTTTCAACTTTTTTGAAGCCCAAATACTTCATGAAAATTTTCAACTTTTTTGAAGCAGAAATCTTTTCATGAAAATTTTCAACTTTTTTGAAGCCCAAATACTTCATGAAAATGTTCTACTTTTTTAAAGCCGAAATACTTCATGAAAATTTTGGACTTTTTTAAAGCTGAAATCCTGTCGTGAAAATTTTCAACTTTTTTGAAGCCGAAATATTTTCATGAAAATTTTCAACTTTTTTGAAGCAGAAATACTTCATGAAAATGTTCGACTTTTTCAAAGCCGAAATCCTGTCGTGAAAATTTTCAACTTTTTTGAAGCCGAAATCTTTTCATGAAAATGTTCAACTTTTTTGAAGCTGAAATACTTCATGAAAATGTTCAACTTTTTTGAAGCCGAAATCCTGTCGTGAAAATGTTCAACTTTTTTGAAGCCGAAATACTTCATGAAAATTTTGGACTTTTTTAAAGCTGAAATCCTGTCGTGAAAATTTTCAACTTTTTTGAATCCCAAATACTTCATTAAAATTTTCAACTTTTTTGAAGCCCAAATACTTCATGAAAATTTTCAACTTTTTTGAAGCAGAAATCTTTTCATGAAAATTTTCAACTTTTTTGAAGCCCAAATACTTCATGAAAATGTTCTACTTTTTTAAAGCCGAAATCCTGACGTGAAAATTTTCAACTTTTTTGAATCCGAAATACTTCATGAAAATTTTCAACTTTTTTGAAGCCGAAATCTTTTCATGAAAATGTTCAACTTTTTTGAAGCTGAAATACTTCATGAAAATGTTCAACTTTTTTGAAGCCGAAATCCTGTCGTGAAAATGTTCAACTTTTTTGAAGCCAAAATACTTCATGAAAATTTTGGACTTTTTTAAAGCTGAAATCCTGTCGTGAAAATTTTCAACTTTTTTGAAGCCGAAATATTTTCATGAAAATTTTCAACTTTTTTGAAGCAGAAATACTTCATGAAAATGTTCGACTTTTTTAAAGCCGAAATCCTGTCGTGAAAATTTTCAACTTTTTTGAAGCCGAAATCTTTTCATGAAAATGTTCAACTTTTTTGAAGCTGAAATACTTCATGAAAATGTTCAACTTTTTTGAAGCCGAAATCCTGTCGTGAAAATGTTCAACTTTTTTGAAGCCGAAATACTTCATGAAAATTTTGAACTTTTTTAAAGCTGAAATCCTGTCGTGAAAATTTTCAACTTTTTTGAATCCGAAATACTTCATTAAAATTTTCAACTTTTTTGAAGCCCAAATACTTCATGAAAATTTTCAACTTTTTTGAAGCAGAAATCTTTTCATGAAAATTTTCAACTTTTTTGAAGCCAAAATACTTCATGAAAATGTTCTACTTTTTTAAAGCCGAAATCCTGACGTGAAAATTTTCAACTTTTTTGAATCCGAAATACTTCATGAAAATTTTCAACTTTTTTGAAGCCGAAATCTTTTCATAAAAATTTTCAACTTTTTTGAAGCCGAAATCTTTTCATGAAAATTTTTAACTTTTTTGAAGCCGAAATACTTCATGAAAATTTTCAACTTTTTTGAAGCAGAAATACTTCATGAAAATGTTCGACTTTTTTAAAGCCGAAATCCTGTCGTGAAAATTTTCAACTTTTTTGAAGCCGAAATCTTTTCATGAAAATGTTCAACTTTTTTGAAGCTGAAATACTTCATGAAAATGTTCAACTTTTTTGAAGCCGAAATCCTGTCGTGAAAATGTTCAACTTTTTTGAAGCCGAAATACTTCATGAAAATTTTGGACTTTTTTAAAGCTGAAATCCTGTCGTGAAAATTTTCAACTTTTTTGAAGCCGAAATATTTTCATGAAAATTTTCAACTTTTTTGAAGCAGAAATACTTCATGAAAATGTTCGACTTTTTTAAAGCCGAAATCCTGTCGTGAAAATTTTCAACTTTTTTGAAGCCGAAATCTTTTCATGAAAATGTTCAACTTTTTTGAAGCTGAAATACTTCATGAAAATGTTCAACTTTTTTGAAGCCGAAATCCTGTCGTGAAAATGTTCAACTTTTTTGAAGCCGAAATACTTCATGAAAATTTTGGACTTTTTTAAAGCTGAAATCCTGTCGTGAAAATTTTCAACTTTTTTGAAGCCGAAATATTTTCATGAAAATTTTCAACTTTTTTGAAGCAGAAATACTTCATGAAAATGTTCGACTTTTTTAAAGCCGAAATCCTGTCGTGAAAATTTTCAACTTTTTTGAAGCCGAAATCTTTTCATGAAAATGTTCAACTTTTTTGAAGCTGAAATACTTCATGAAAATGTTCAACTTTTTTGAAGCCGAAATCCTGTCGTGAAAATGTTCAACTTTTTTGAAGCCGAAATACTTCATGAAAATTTTGGACTTTTTTAAAGCTGAAATCCTGTCGTGAAAATTTTCAACTTTTTTGAATCCGAAATACTTCATTAAAATTTTCAACTTTTTTGAAGCCCAAATACTTCATGAAAATTTTCAACTTTTTTGAAGCAGAAATCTTTTCATGAAAATTTTCAACTTTTTTGAAGCCCAAATACTTCATGAAAATGTTCTACTTTTTTAAAGCCGAAGTCCTGACGTGAAAATTTTCAACTTTTTTGAATCCGAAATACTTCATGAAAATTTTCAACTTTTTTGAAGCCGAAATCTTTTCATGAAAATGTTCAACTTTTTTGAAGCTGAAATACTTCATGAAAATGTTCAACTTTTTTGAAGCCGAAATCCTGTCGTGAAAATGTTCAACTTTTTTGAAGCCAAAATACTTCATGAAAATTTTGGACTTTTTTAAAGCTGAAATCTTGTCGTGAAAATTTTCAACTTTTTTGAAGCCGAAATATTTTCATGAAAATTTTCAACTTTTTTGAAGCAGAAATACTTCATGAAAATGTTCGACTTTTTTAAAGCCGAAATCCTGTCGTGAAAATTTTCAACTTTTTTGAAGCCGAAATCTTTTCATGAAAATGTTCAACTTTTTTGAAGCTGAAATACTTCATGAAAATGTTCAACTTTTTTGAAGCCGAAATCCTGTCGTGAAAATGTTCAACTTTTTTGAAGCCGAAATACTTCATGAAAATTTTGAACTTTTTTAAAGCTGAAATCCTGTCGTGAAAATTTTCAACTTTTTTGAATCCGAAATACTTCATTAAAATTTTCAACTTTTTTGAAGCAGAAATACTTCATGAAAATGTTCGACTTTTTTAAAGCCGAAATCCTGTCGTGAAAATTTTCAACTTTTTTGAAGCCGAAATCTTTTCATGAAAATGTTCAACTTTTTTGAAGCTGAAATACTTCATGAAAATGTTCAACTTTTTTGAAGCCGAAATCCTGTCGTGAAAATGTTCAACTTTTTTGAAGCCGAAATACTTCATGAAAATTTTGGACTTTTTTAAAGCTGAAATCCTGTCGTGAAAATTTTCAACTTTTTTGAATCCGAAATACTTCATTAAAATTTTCAACTTTTTTGAAGCCCAAATACTTCATGAAAATTTTCAACTTTTTTGAAGCAGAAATCTTTTCATGAAAATTTTCAACTTTTTTGAAGCCCAAATACTTCATGAAAATGTTCTACTTTTTTAAAGCCGAAATCCTGACGTGAACATTTTCAACTTTTTTGAATCCGAAATACTTCATGAAAATTTTCAACTTTTTTGAAGCCGAAATCTTTTCATGAAAATGTTCAACTTTTTTGAAGCTGAAATACTTCATGAAAATGTTCAACTTTTTTGAAGCCGAAATCCTGTCGTGAAAATGTTCAACTTTTTTGAAGCCAAAATACTTCATGAAAATTTTGGACTTTTTTAAAGCTGAAATCTTGTCGTGAAAATTTTCAACTTTTTTGAAGCCGAAATATTTTCATGAAAATTTTCAACTTTTTTGAAGCAGAAATACTTCATGAAAATGTTCGACTTTTTTAAAGCCGAAATCCTGTCGTGAAAATTTTCAACTTTTTTGAAGCCGAAATCTTTTCATGAAAATGTTCAACTTTTTTGAAGCTGAAATACTTCATGAAAATGTTCAACTTTTTTGAAGCCGAAATCCTGTCGTGAAAATGTTCAACTTTTTTGAAGCCGAAATACTTCATGAAAATTTTGAACTTTTTTAAAGCTGAAATCCTGTCGTGAAAATTTTCAACTTTTTTGAATCCGAAATACTTCATTAAAATTTTCAACTTTTTTGAAGCCCAAATACTTCATGAAAATTTTCAACTTTTTTGAAGCAGAAATCTTTTCATGAAAATTTTCAACTTTTTTGAAGCCAAAATACTTCATGAAAATGTTCTACTTTTTTAAAGCCGAAATCCTGACGTGAAAATTTTCAACTTTTTTGAATCCGAAATACTTCATGAAAATTTTCAACTTTTTTGAAGCCGAAATCTTTTCATAAAAATTTTCAACTTTTTTGAAGCCGAAATCTTTTCATGAAAATTTTTAACTTTTTTGAAGCCGAAATACTTCATGAAAATTTTCAACTTTTTTGAAGCAGAAATACTTCATGAAAATGTTCGACTTTTTTAAAGCCGAAATCCTGTCGTGAAAATTTTCAACTTTTTTGAAGCCGAAATCTTTTCATGAAAATGTTCAACTTTTTTGAAGCTGAAATACTTCATGAAAATGTTCAACTTTTTTGAAGCCGAAATCCTGTCGTGAAAATGTTCAACTTTTTTGAAGCCGAAATACTTCATGAAAATTTTGAACTTTTTTAAAGCTGAAATCCTGTCGTGAAAATTTTCAACTTTTTTGAATCCGAAATACTTCATTAAAATTTTCAACTTTTTTGAAGCCCAAATACTTCATGAAAATTTTCAACTTTTTTGAAGCAGAAATCTTTTCATGAAAATTTTCAACTTTTTTGAAGCCAAAATACTTCATGAAAATGTTCTACTTTTTTAAAGCCGAAATCCTGACGTGAAAATTTTCAACTTTTTTGAATCCGAAATACTTCATGAAAATTTTCAACTTTTTTGAAGCAGAAATCTTTTCATGAAAATTTTCAACTTTTTTGAAGCCCAAATACTTCATGAAAATGTTCTACTTTTTTAAAGCCGAAATCCTGACGTGAAAATTTTCAACTTTTTTGAATCCGAAATACTTCATGAAAATTTTCAACTTTTTTGAAGCCGAAATCTTTTCATGAAAATGTTCAACTTTTTTGAAGCTGAAATACTTCATGAAAATGTTCAACTTTTTTGAAGCCGAAATCCTGTCGTGAAAATGTTCAACTTTTTTGAAGCCAAAATACTTCATGAAAATTTTGGACTTTTTTAAAGCTGAAATCCTGTCGTGAAAATTTTCAACTTTTTTGAAGCCGAAATATTTTCATGAAAATTTTCAACTTTTTTGAAGCAGAAATACTTCATGAAAATGTTCGACTTTTTTAAAGCCGAAATCCTGTCGTGAAAATTTTCAACTTTTTTGAAGCCGAAATCTTTTCATGAAAATGTTCAACTTTTTTGAAGCTGAAATACTTCATGAAAATGTTCAACTTTTTTGAAGCCGAAATCCTGTCGTGAAAATGTTCTACTTTTTTAAAGCCGAAATCCTGACGTGAAAATTTTCAACTTTTTTGAATCCGAAATACTTCATGAAAATTTTCAACTTTTTTGAAGCCGAAATCTTTTCATAAAAATTTTCAACTTTTTTGAAGCCGAAATCTTTTCATGAAAATTTTTAACTTTTTTGAAGCCGAAATACTTCATGAAAATTTTCAACTTTTTTGAAGCAGAAATACTTCATGAAAATGTTCGACTTTTTTAAAGCCGAAATCCTGTCGTGAAAATTTTCAACTTTTTTGAAGCCGAAATCTTTTCATGAAAATGTTCAACTTTTTTGAAGCTGAAATACTTCATGAAAATGTTCAACTTTTTTGAAGCCGAAATCCTGTCGTGAAAATGTTCAACTTTTTTGAAGCCGAAATACTTCATGAAAATTTTGAACTTTTTTAAAGCTGAAATCCTGTCGTGAAAATTTTCAACTTTTTTGAATCCGAAATACTTCATTAAAATTTTCAACTTTTTTGAAGCCCAAATACTTCATGAAAATTTTCAACTTTTTTGAAGCAGAAATCTTTTCATGAAAATTTTCAACTTTTTTGAAGCCAAAATACTTCATGAAAATGTTCTACTTTTTTAAAGCCGAAATCCTGACGTGAAAATTTTCAACTTTTTTGAATCCGAAATACTTCATGAAAATTTTCAACTTTTTTGAAGCAGAAATCTTTTCATGAAAATTTTCAACTTTTTTGAAGCCCAAATACTTCATGAAAATGTTCTACTTTTTTAAAGCCGAAATCCTGACGTGAAAATTTTCAACTTTTTTGAATCCGAAATACTTCATGAAAATTTTCAACTTTTTTGAAGCCGAAATCTTTTCATGAAAATGTTCAACTTTTTTGAAGCTGAAATACTTCATGAAAATGTTCAACTTTTTTGAAGCCGAAATCCTGTCGTGAAAATGTTCAACTTTTTTGAAGCCAAAATACTTCATGAAAATTTTTGACTTTTTTAAAGCTGAAATCCTGTCGTGAAAATTTTCAACTTTTTTGAAGCCGAAATATTTTCATGAAAATTTTCAACTTTTTTGAAGCAGAAATACTTCATGAAAATGTTCGACTTTTTTAAAGCCGAAATCCTGTCGTGAAAATTTTCAACTTTTTTGAAGCCGAAATCTTTTCATGAAAATGTTCAACTTTTTTGAAGCTGAAATACTTCATGAAAATGTTCAACTTTTTTGAAGCCGAAATCCTGTCGTGAAAATGTTCAACTTTTTTGAATCCGAAATACTTCATTAAAATTTTCAACTTTTTTGAAGCCCAAATACTTCATGAAAATTTTCAACTTTTTTGAAGCAGAAATCTTTTCATGAAAATTTTCAACTTTTTTGAAGCCAAAATACTTCATGAAAATGTTCTACTTTTTTAAAGCCGAAATCCTGACGTGAAAATTTTCAACTTTTTTGAATCCGAAATACTTCATGAAAATTTTCAACTTTTTTGAAGCCGAAATCTTTTCATAAAAATTTTCAACTTTTTTGAAGCCGAAATCTTTTCATGAAAATTTTTAACTTTTTTGAAGCTGAAATACTTCATGAAAATGTTCAACTTTTTTGAAGCCCAAATCCTGTCGTGAAAATGTTCAACTTTTTTGAAGCCGAAATACTTCATGAAAATTTTGGACTTTTTTAAAGCTGAAATCCTGTCGTGAAAATTTTCAACTTTTTTGAATCCGAAATACTTCATTAAAATTTTCAACTTTTTTGAAGCCCAAATACTTCATGAAAATTTTCAACTTTTTTGAAGCAGAAATCTTTTCATGAAAATTTTCAACTTTTTTGAAGCCCAAATACTTCATGAAAATGTTCTACTTTTTTAAAGCCGAAATCCTGACGTGAAAATTTTCAACTTTTTTGAATCCGAAATACTTCATGAAAATTTTCAACTTTTTTGAAGCCGAAATCTTTTCATGAAAATGTTCAACTTTTTTGAAGCTGAAATACTTCATGAAAATGTTCAACTTTTTTGAAGCCGAAATCCTGTCGTGAAAATGTTCAACTTTTTTGAAGCCAAAATACTTCATGAAAATTTTGGACTTTTTTAAAGCTGAAATCTTGTCGTGAAAATTTTCAACTTTTTTGAAGCCGAAATATTTTCATGAAAATTTTCAACTTTTTTGAAGCAGAAATACTTCATGAAAATGTTCGACTTTTTTAAAGCCGAAATCCTGTCGTGAAAATTTTCAACTTTTTTGAAGCCGAAATCTTTTCATGAAAATGTTCAACTTTTTTGAAGCTGAAATACTTCATGAAAATGTTCAACTTTTTTGAAGCCGAAATCCTGTCGTGAAAATGTTCAACTTTTTTGAAGCCGAAATACTTCATGAAAATTTTGAACTTTTTTAAAGCTGAAATCCTGTCGTGAAAATTTTCAACTTTTTTGAATCCGAAATACTTCATTAAAATTTTCAACTTTTTTGAAGCCCAAATACTTCATGAAAATTTTCAACTTTTTTGAAGCAGAAATCTTTTCATGAAAATTTTCAACTTTTTTGAAGCCAAAATACTTCATGAAAATGTTCTACTTTTTTAAAGCCGAAATCCTGACGTGAAAATTTTCAACTTTTTTGAATCCGAAATACTTCATGAAAATTTTCAACTTTTTTGAAGCCGAAATCTTTTCATAAAAATTTTCAACTTTTTTGAAGCCGAAATCTTTTCATGAAAATTTTTAACTTTTTTGAAGCCGAAATACTTCATGAAAATTTTCAACTTTTTTGAAGCAGAAATACTTCATGAAAATGTTCGACTTTTTTAAAGCCGAAATCCTGTCGTGAAAATTTTCAACTTTTTTGAAGCCGAAATCTTTTCATGAAAATGTTCAACTTTTTTGAAGCTGAAATACTTCATGAAAATGTTCAACTTTTTTGAAGCCGAAATCCTGTCGTGAAAATGTTCAACTTTTTTGAAGCCGAAATACTTCATGAAAATTTTGAACTTTTTTAAAGCTGAAATCCTGTCGTGAAAATTTTCAACTTTTTTGAATCCGAAATACTTCATTAAAATTTTCAACTTTTTTGAAGCCCAAATACTTCATGAAAATTTTCAACTTTTTTGAAGCAGAAATCTTTTCATGAAAATTTTCAACTTTTTTGAAGCCAAAATACTTCATGAAAATGTTCTACTTTTTTAAAGCCGAAATCCTGACGTGAAAATTTTCAACTTTTTTGAATCCGAAATACTTCATGAAAATTTTCAACTTTTTTGAAGCAGAAATCTTTTCATGAAAATTTTCAACTTTTTTGAAGCCCAAATACTTCATGAAAATGTTCTACTTTTTTAAAGCCGAAATCCTGACGTGAAAATTTTCAACTTTTTTGAATCCGAAATACTTCATGAAAATTTTCAACTTTTTTGAAGCCGAAATCTTTTCATGAAAATGTT
This sequence comes from Labrus mixtus, assembly GCF_963584025.1. Classification (NCBI taxonomy): domain Eukaryota; kingdom Metazoa; phylum Chordata; class Actinopteri; order Labriformes; family Labridae; genus Labrus; species Labrus mixtus. Next base: position 1,924,774 of record NC_083614.1, on the reverse strand, counting down.
CAACTTTTTTGAAGCTGAAATACTTCATGAAAATGTTCAACTTTTTTGAAGCCGAAATCCTGTCGTGAAAATGTTCAACTTTTTTGAAGCCAAAATACTTCATGAAAATTTTGGACTTTTTTAAAGCTGAAATCCTGTCGTGAAAATTTTCAACTTTTTTGAAGCCGAAATATTTTCATGAAAATTTTCAACTTTTTTTAAGCAGAAATACTTCATGAAAATGTTCGACTTTTTTAAAGCCGAAATCCTGTCGTGAAAATTTTCAACTTTTTTGAAGCCGAAATCTTTTCATGAAAATGTTCAACTTTTTTGAAGCTGAAATACTTCATGAAAATGTTCAACTTTTTTGAAGCCGAAATCCTGTCGTGAAAATGTTCTACTTTTTTAAAGCCGAAATCCTGACGTGAAAATTTTCAACTTTTTTGAATCCGAAATACTTCATGAAAATTTTCAACTTTTTTGAAGCCGAAATCTTTTCATAAAAATTTTCAACTTTTTTGAAGCCGAAATCTTTTCATGAAAATTTTTAACTTTTTTGAAGCCGAAATACTTCATGAAAATTTTCAACTTTTTTGAATCCGAAATACTTCATGAAAATGTTCGACTTTTTTAAAGCCGAAATCCTGTCGTGAAAATTTTCAACTTTTTTGAAGCCGAAATCTTTTCATGAAAATGTTCAACTTTTTTGAAGCTGAAATACTTCATGAAAATGTTCAACTTTTTTGAAGCCGAAATCCTGTCGTGAAAATGTTCAACTTTTTTGAAGCCGAAATACTTCATGAAAATTTTGAACTTTTTTAAAGCTGAAATCCTGTCGTGAAAATTTTCAACTTTTTTGAATCCGAAATACTTCATTAAAATTTTCAACTTTTTTGAAGCCCAAATACTTCATGAAAATTTTCAACTTTTTTGAAGCAGAAATCTTTTCATGAAAATTTTCAACTTTTTTGAAGCCAAAATACTTCATGAAAATGTTCTACTTTTTTAAAGCCGAAATCCTGACGTGAAAATTTTCAACTTTTTTGAATCCGAAATACTTCATGAAAATTTTCAACTTTTTTGAAGCAGAAATCTTTTCATGAAAATTTTCAACTTTTTTGAAGCCCAAATACTTCATGAAAATGTTCTACTTTTTTAAAGCCGAAATCCTGACGTGAAAATTTTCAACTTTTTTGAATCCGAAATACTTCATGAAAATTTTCAACTTTTTTGAAGCCGAAATCTTTTCATGAAAATGTTCAACTTTTTTGAAGCTGAAATACTTCATGAAAATGTTCAACTTTTTTGAAGCCGAAATCCTGTCGTGAAAATGTTCAACTTTTTTGAAGCCAAAATACTTCATGAAAATTTTTGACTTTTTTAAAGCTGAAATCCTGTCGTGAAAATTTTCAACTTTTTTGAAGCCGAAATATTTTCATGAAAATTTTCAACTTTTTTGAAGCAGAAATACTTCATGAAAATGTTCGACTTTTTTAAAGCCGAAATCCTGTCGTGAAAATTTTCAACTTTTTTGAAGCCGAAATCTTTTCATGAAAATGTTCAACTTTTTTGAAGCTGAAATACTTCATGAAAATGTTCAACTTTTTTGAAGCCGAAATCCTGTCGTGAAAATGTTCAACTTTTTTGAATCCGAAATACTTCATTAAAATTTTCAACTTTTTTGAAGCCCAAATACTTCATGAAAATTTTCAACTTTTTTGAAGCAGAAATCTTTTCATGAAAATTTTCAACTTTTTTGAAGCCAAAATACTTCATGAAAATGTTCTACTTTTTTAAAGCCGAAATCCTGACGTGAAAATTTTCAACTTTTTTGAATCCGAAATACTTCATGAAAATTTTCAACTTTTTTGAAGCCGAAATCTTTTCATAAAAATTTTCAACTTTTTTGAAGCCGAAATCTTTTCATGAAAATTTTTAACTTTTTTGAAGCCGAAATACTTCATGAAAATTTTCAACTTTTTTGAAGCTGAAATACTTCATGAAAATGTTCGACTTTTTTAAAGCCGAAATCCTGTCGTGAAAATTTTCAACTTTTTTGAAGCCGAAATCTTTTCATGAAAATGTTCAACTTTTTTGAAGCTGAAATACTTCATGAAAATGTTCAACTTTTTTGAAGCCGAAATCCTGTCGTGAAAATGTTCAACTTTTTTGAAGCCGAAATACTTCATGAAAATTTTGAACTTTTTTAAAGCTGAAATCCTGTCGTGAAAATTTTCAACTTTTTTGAATCCGAAATACTTCATTAAAATTTTCAACTTTTTTGAAGCCCAAATACTTCATGAAAATTTTCAACTTTTTTGAAGCAGAAATCTTTTCATGAAAATTTTCAACTTTTTTGAAGCCAAAATACTTCATGAAAATGTTCAACTTTTTTGAAGCCGAAATCCTGTCGTGAAAATGTTCAACTTTTTTGAAGCCGAAATCCTGTCGTGAAAATGTTCAACTTTTTTGAAGCCGAAATACTTCATGAAAATGTTCGACTTTTTTAAAGCCGAAATCCTGTCGTGAAAATTTTCAACTTTTTTGAAGCCGAAATCTTTTCATGAAAATTTTCAACTTTTTTGAAGCCGAAATCTTTTCATGAAAATTTTCAACTTTTTTGAAGCCGAAATACATCATGAAAATTTTGGACTCTTTTAAAGCTGAAATCCTGTCGTGAAAATTTTCAACTTTTTTGAAGCCGAAATCTTTTCATGAAAATGTTCAACTTTTTTGAAGCAGAAATACTTCATGAAAATGTTCAACTTTTTTGAAGCCGAAATCCTGTCGTGAAAATGTTCAACTTTTTTGAAGCCGAAATACTTCATGAAAATTTTGGACTTTTTTAAAGCTGAAATCCTGTCGTGAAAATTTTCAACTTTTTTGAAGCCCAAATACTTCATGAAAATGTTCTACTTTTTTAAAGCCGAAATACTTCATGAAAATTTTGGACTTTTTTAAAGCTGAAATCCTGTCGTGAAAATTTTCAACTTTTTTGAAGCCGAAATATTTTCATGAAAATTTTCAACTTTTTTGAAGCAGAAATACTTCATGAAAATGTTCGACTTTTTTAAAGCCGAAATCCTGTCGTGAAAATTTTCAACTTTTTTGAAGCCGAAATCTTTTCATGAAAATGTTCAACTTTTTTGAAGCTGAAATACTTCATGAAAATGTTCAACTTTTTTGAAGCCGAAATCCTGTCGTGAAAATGTTCAACTTTTTTGAAGCCGAAATACTTCATGAAAATTTTGGACTTTTTTAAAGCTGAAATCCTGTCGTGAAAATTTTCAACTTTTTTGAATCCGAAATACTTCATTAAAATTTTCAACTTTTTTGAAGCCCAAATACTTCATGAAAATTTTCAACTTTTTTGAAGCAGAAATCTTTTCATGAAAATTTTCAACTTTTTTGAAGCCAAAATACTTCATGAAAATGTTCTACTTTTTTAAAGCCGAAATCCTGACGTGAAAATTTTCAACTTTTTTGAATCCGAAATACTTCATGAAAATTTTCAACTTTTTTGAAGCCGAAATCTTTTCATAAAAATTTTCAACTTTTTTGAAGCCGAAATCTTTTCATGAAAATTTTTAACTTTTTTGAAGCCGAAATACTTCATGAAAATTTTCAACTTTTTTGAAGCAGAAATACTTCATGAAAATGTTCGACTTTTTTAAAGCCGAAATCCTGTCGTGAAAATTTTCAACTTTTTTGAAGCCGAAATCTTTTCATGAAAATTTTCAACTTTTTTGAAGCCGAAATCTTTTCATGAAAATTTTCAACTTTTTTGAAGCCGAAATACATCATGAAAATTTTGGACTCTTTTAAAGCTGAAATCCTGTCGTGAAAATTTTCAACTTTTTTGAAGCCCAAATACTTCATGAAAATGTTCTACTTTTTTGAAGCCGAAATCCTGTCGTGAAAATGTTCAACTTTTTTGAAGCCGAAATACTTCATGAAAATTTTGGACTTTTTTAAAGCTGAAATCCTGTCGTGAAAATTTTCCACTTTTTTGAAGCCCAAATACTTCATGAAAATGTTCTACTTTTTTAAAGCCGAAATACTTCATGAAAATTTTGGACTTTTTTAAAGCTGAAATCCTGTCGTGAAAATTTTCAACTTTTTTGAAGCCGAAATATTTTCATGAAAATTTTCAACTTTTTTGAAGCAGAAATACTTCATGAAAATGTTCGACTTTTTTAAAGCCGAAATCCTGTCGTGAAAATTTTCAACTTTTTTGAAGCCGAAATCTTTTCATGAAAATGTTCAACTTTTTTGAAGCTGAAATACTTCATGAAAATGTTCAACTTTTTTGAAGCCGAAATCCTGTCGTGAAAATGTTCAACTTTTTTGAAGCCGAAATACTTCATGAAAATTTTGGACTTTTTTAAAGCTCAAATACTTCATGAAAATTTTCAACTTTTTTGAAGCCGAAATCTTTTCATGAAAATTTTCAACTTTTTTGAAGCCCAAATACTTCATGAAAATGTTCTACTTTTTTAAAGCCGAAATCCTGACGTGAAAATTTTCAACTTTTTTGAATCCGAAATACTTCATGAAAATTTTGGACTTTTTTGAAGCCGAAATCTTTTCATGAAAATTTTCAACTTTTTTGAAGCCGAAATACTTCATGAAAATTTTCAACTTTTTTGAAGCAGAAATACTTCATGAAAATGTTCGACTTTTTTAAAGCTGATATCCTGTCGTGAAAATTTTCAACTTTTTTGAAGCAGAAATCTTTTCATGAAAATTTTCAACTTTTTTGAAGCCCAAATACTTCATGAAAATGTTCTACTTTTTTAAATCCGAAATCCTGACGTGAAAATTTTCAACTTTTTTGAATCCGAAATCTTTTCATAAAAATTTTCAACTTTTTTGAAGCCGAAATCTTTTCATGAAAATGTTCAACTTTTTTGAAGCAGAAATACTTCATGAAAATGTTCAACTTTTTTGAAGCCGAAATCCTGTCGTGAAAATGTTCAACTTTTTTGAAGCCGAAATACTTCATGAAAATTTTGGACTTTTTTAAAGCTGAAATCCTGTCGTGAAAATTTTCAACTTTTTTGAAGCCGAAATCTTTTCATGAAAATGTTCAACTTTTTTGAAGCAGAAATACTTCATGAAAATGTTCAACTTTTTTGAAGCCGAAATACTTCATGAAAATTTTGGACTTTTTTAAAGCTGAAATCCTGTCGTGAAAATTTTCAACTTTTTTGAAGCCGAAATCTTTTCATGAAAATTTTCAACTTTTTTGAAGCAGAAATACTTCATGAAAATGTTCGACTTTTTTAAAGCCGAAATCCTGTCGTGAAAATGTTCAACTTTTTTGAAGCCGAAATCTTTTCATGAAAATTTTCAACTTTTTTGAAGCCGAAATCTTTTCATGAAAATGTTCAACTTTTTTGAAGCCCAAATACTTCATGAAAATGTTCTACTTTTTTAAAGCCGAAATCCTGACGTGAAAATTTTCAACTTTTTTGAATCCGAAATCCTGTCGTGAAAATTTTCAACTTTTTTGAAGCCGAAATCTTTTCATGAAAATTTTCAACTTTTTTGAAGCAGAAATCTTTTCATGAAAATTTTCAACTTTTTTGAAGCCCAAATACTTCATGAAAATGTTCTACTTTTTTAAATCCGAAATCCTGACGTGAAAATTTTCAACTTTTTTGAATCCGAAATCTTTTCATAAAAATTTTCAACTTTTTTGAAGCCGAAATCTTTTCATGAAAATGTTCAACTTTTTTGAAGCAGAAATACTTCATGAAAATGTTCAACTTTTTTGAAGCCGAAATCCTGTCGTGAAAATGTTCAACTTTTTTGAAGCCGAAATACTTCATGAAAATTTTGGACTTTTTTAAAGCTGAAATCCTGTCGTGAAAATTTTCAACTTTTTTGAAGCCGAAATCTTTTCATGAAAATGTTCAACTTTTTTGAAGCAGAAATACTTCATGAAAATGTTCAACTTTTTTGAAGCCGAAATACTTCATGAAAATTTTGGACTTTTTTAAAGCTGAAATCCTGTCGTGAAAATTTTCAACTTTTTTGAAGCAGAAATACTTCATGAAAATGTTCGACTTTTTTAAAGCCGAAATCCTGTCGTGAAAATGTTCAACTTTTTTGAAGCCGAAATCTTTTCATGAAAATTTTCAACTTTTTTGAAGCCGAAATCTTTTCATGAAAATGTTCAACTTTTTTGAAGCCCAAATACTTCATGAAAATGTTCTACTTTTTTAAAGCCGAAATCCTGACGTGAAAATTTTCAACTTTTTTGAATCCGAAATACTTCATGAAAATTTTCAACTTTTTTGAAGCCGAAATCTTTTCATAAAAATTTTCAACTTTTTTGAAGCCGAAATCTTTTCATGAAAATTTTCAACTTTTTTGAAGCCGAAATACTTCATGAAAATTTTCAACTTTTTTGAAGCCGAAATACTTCATGAAAATGTTCGACTTTTTTAAAGCTGAAATCCTGTCGTGAAAATTTTCAACTTTTTTGAAGCCGAAATCTTTTCATGAAAATGTTCAACTTTTTTGAAGCTGAAATACTTCATGAAAATGTTCAACTTTTTTGAAGCCGAAATCCTGTCGTGAAAATGTTCAACTTTTTTGAAGCCGAAATACTTCATGAAAATTTTGGACTTTTTTAAAGCTGAAATCCTGTCGTGAAAATTTTCAACTTTTTTGAAGCCGAAATATTTTCATGAAAATTTTCAACTTTTTTGAAGCTGAAATACTTCATGAAAATTTTGGACTTTTTTAAAGCTGAAATCCTGTCGTGAAAATTTTCAACTTTTTTGAAGCCCAAATACTTCATGAAAATGTTCTACTTTTTTAAATCCGAAATCCTGACGTGAACATTTTCAACTTTTTTGAATCCGAAATCTTTTCATAAAAATTTTCAACTTTTTTGAAGCCGAAATCTTTTCATGAAAATGTTCAACTTTTTTGAAGCAGAAATACTTCATGAAAATGTTCAACTTTTTTGAAGCCGAAATCCTGTCGTGAAAATGTTCAACTTTTTTGAAGCCGAAATACTTCATGAAAATTTTGGACTTTTTTAAAGCTGAAATCCTGTCGTGAAAATTTTCAACTTTTTTGAAGCCGAAATCTTTTCATGAAAATGTTCAACTTTTTTGAAGCAGAAATACTTCATGAAAATGTTCAACTTTTTTGAAGCCGAAATACTTCATGAAAATTTTGGACTTTTTTAAAGCTGAAATCCTGTCGTGAAAATTTTCAACTTTTTTGAAGCAGAAATACTTCATGAAAATGTTCGACTTTTTTAAAGCCGAAATCCTGTCGTGAAAATGTTCAACTTTTTTGAAGCCGAAATCTTTTCATGAAAATTTTCAACTTTTTTGAAGCCGAAATCTTTTCATGAAAATGTTCAACTTTTTTGAAGCTGAAATACTTCATGAAAATGTTCAACTTTTTTGAAGCCGAAATCCTGTCGTGAAAATGTTCAACTTTTTTGAAGCCGAAATACTTCATGAAAATTTTGGACTTTTTTAAAGCTGAAATCCTGTCGTGAAAATTTTCAACTTTTTTGAAGCCGAAATATTTTCATGAAAATTTTCAACTTTTTTGAAGCTGAAATACTTCATGAAAATTTTGGACTTTTTTAAAGCTGAAATCCTGTCGTGAAAATTTTCAACTTTTTTGAAGCCGAAATCTTTTCATGAAAATTTTCAACTTTTTTGAAGCAGAAATACTTCATGAAAATGTTCGACTTTTTTAAAGCCGAAATCCTGTCGTGAAAATGTTCAACTTTTTTGAAGCCGAAATCTTTTCGTGAAAATTTTCAACTTTTTTGAAGCCGAAATCTTTTCATGAAAATGTTCAACTTTTTTGAAGCCCAAATACTTCATGAAAATGTTCTACTTTTTTAAAGCCGAAATCCTGACGTGAAAATTTTCAACTTTTTTGAATCCGAAATACTTCATGAAAATTTTCAACTTTTTTGAAGCCGAAATCTTTTCATAAAAATTTTCAACTTTTTTGAAGCTGAAATACTTCATGAAAATTTTCAACTTTTTTGAAGCAGAAATACTTCATGAATATGTTCGACTTTTTTAAAGCCGAAATCCTGTCGTGAAAATTTTCAACTTTTTTGAAGCCGAAATATTTTCATGAAAATTTTCAACTTTTTTGAAGCTGAAATACTTCATGAAAATTTTGGACTTTTTTAAAGCTGAAATCCTGTCGTGAAAATTTTCAACTTTTTTGAAGCCGAAATCTTTTCATGAAAATTTTCAACTTTTTTGAAGTCGAAATCTTTTCATGAAAATTTTCAACTTTTTTGAAGCCGAAATCTTTTCATAAAAATTTTCAACTTTTTTGAAGCCGAAATCTTTTCATGAAAATGTTCAACTTTTTTGAAGCAGAAATACTTCATGAAAATGTTCAACTTTTTTGAAGCCGAAATCCTGTCGTGAAAATGTTCAACTTTTTTGAAGCCGAAATACTTCATGAAAATTTTGGACTTTTTTAAAGCTGAAATCCTGTCGTGAAAATTTTCAACTTTTTTGAAGCCGAAATCTTTTCATGAAAATTTTCAACTTTTTTGAAGCAGAAATCTTTTCATGAAAATTTTCAACTTTTTTGAAGCCCAAATACTTCATGAAAATGTTTTACTTTTTTAAATCCGAAATCCTGTCGTGAAAATTTTCAACTTTTTTGAATCCGAAATACTTCATGAAAATTTTCAACTTTTTTGAAGCCGAAATCTTTTCATAAAAATTTTCAACTTTTTTGAAGCCGAAATCTTTTCATGAAAATGTTCAACTTTTTTGAAGCAGAAATACTTCATGAAAATGTTCAACTTTTTTGAAGCCGAAATCCTGTCGTGAAAATGTTCAACTTTTTTGAAGCCGAAATACTTCATGAAAATTTTGGACTTTTTTAAAGCTGAAATCCTGTCGTGAAAATTTTCAACTTTTTTGAAGCCGAAATCTTTTCATGAAAATTTTCAACTTTTTTGAAGCAGAAATACTTCATGAAAATGTTCGACTTTTTTAAAGCCGAAATCCTGTCGTGAAAATTTTCAACTTTTTTGAAGCCGAAATCTTTTCATGAAAATGTTCAACTTTTTTGAAGCTGAAATACTTCATGAAAATGTTCAACTTTTTTGAAGCCGAAATCCTGTCGTGAAAATGTTCAACTTTTTTGAAGCCGAAATACTTCATGAAAATTTTGGACTTTTTTAAAGCTGAAATCCTGTCGTGAAAATTTTCAACTTTTTTGAAGCCGAAATCTTTTCATGAAAATTTTCAACTTTTTTGAAGCAGAAATCTTTTCATGAAAATTTTCAACTTTTTTGAAGCCCAAATACTTCATGAAAATGTTCTACTTTTTTAAATCCGAAATCCTGACGTGAAAATTTTCAACTTTTTTGAATCCGAAATACTTCATGAAAATTTTCAACTTTTTTGAAGCCGAAATCTTTTCATAAAAATTTTCAACTTTTTTGAAGCCGAAATCTTTTCATGAAAATGTTCAACTTTTTTGAAGCAGAAATACTTCATGAAAATGTTCAACTTTTTTGAAGCCGAAATCCTGTTTTGAAAATGTTCAACTTTTTTGAAGCCGAAATATTTCATGAAAATTTTGGACTTTTTTAAAGCTGAAATCCTGTCGTGAAAATTTTCAACTTTTTTGAATCCGAAATCTTTTCATGAAAATGTTCAACTTTTTTGAAGCAGAAATACTTCATGAAAATGTTCAACTTTTTTGAAGCCGAAATCCTGTCGTGAAAATGTTCAACTTTTTTGAAGCCGAAATACTTCATGAAAATTTTGGACTTTTTTAAAGCTGAAATCCTGTCGTGAAAATTTTCAACTTTTTTGAAGCAGAAATATTTTCATGAAAATTTTCAACTTTTTTGAAGCAGAAATACTTCATGAAAATGTTCGACTTTTTTAAAGCCGAAATCCTGTCGTGAAAATTTTCAACTTTTTTGAAGCCGAAATCTTTTCATGAAAATGTTCAACTTTTTTGAAGCTGAAATACTTCATGAAAATGTTCAACTTTTTTGAAGCCGAAATCCTGTCGTGAAAATGTTCAACTTTTTTGAAGCCGAAATACTTCATGAAAATTTTGGACTTTTTTAAAGCTGAAATCCTGTCGTGAAAATTTTCAACTTTTTTGAAGCCGAAATCTTTTCATGAAAATTTTCAACTTTTTTGAAGCAGAAATACTTCATGAAAATGTTCGACTTTTTTAAAGCCGAAATCCTGTCGTGAAAATTTTCAACTTTTTTGAAGCCGAAATCTTTTCATGAAAATGTTCAACTTTTTTGAAGCTGAAATACTTCATGAAAATGTTCAACTTTTTTGAAGCCGAAATCCTGTCGTGAAAATGTTCAACTTTTTTGAAGCCGAAATACTTCATGAAAATTTTGGACTTTTTTAAAGCTGAAATCCTGTCGTGAAAATTTTCAACTTTTTTGAAGCCGAAATCTTTTCATGAAAATTTTCAACTTTTTTGAAGCAGAAATCTTTTCATGAAAATTTTCAACTTTTTTGAAGCCCAAATACTTCATGAAAATGTTCTACTTTTTTAAATCCGAAATCCTGACGTGAAAATTTTCAACTTTTTTGAATCCGAAATACTTCATGAAAATTTTCAACTTTTTTGAAGCCGAAATCTTTTCATAAAAATTTTCAACTTTTTTGAAGCCGAAATCTTTTCATGAAAATGTTCAACTTTTTTGAAGCAGAAATACTTCATGAAAATGTTCAACTTTTTTGAAGCCGAAATCCTGTTTTGAAAATGTTCAACTTTTTTGAAGCCGAAATATTTCATGAAAATTTTGGACTTTTTTAAAGCTGAAATCCTGTCGTGAAAATTTTCAACTTTTTTGAATCCGAAATCTTTTCATGAAAATGTTCAACTTTTTTGAAGCAGAAATACTTCATGAAAATGTTCAACTTTTTTGAAGCCGAAATCCTGTCGTGAAAATGTTCAACTTTTTTGAAGCCGAAATACTTCATGAAAATTTTGGACTTTTTTAAAGCTGAAATCCTGTCGTGAAAATTTTCAACTTTTTTGAAGCCGAAATCTTTTCATGAAAATTTTCAACTTTTTTGAAGCCGAAATATTTTCATGAAAATTTTCAACTTTTTTGAAGCCGAAATCTTTTCATGAAAATTTTCAACTTTTTTGAAGCCGAAATCTTTTCATGAAAATTTTCAACTTTTTTGAAGCAGAAATACTTCATGAAAATGTTCGACTTTTTTAAAGCCGAAATCCTGTCGTGAAAATTTTCAACTTTTTTGAAGCCGAAATCTTTTCATGAAAATGTTCAACTTTTTTGAAGCTGAAATACTTCATGAAAATGTTCAACTTTTTTGAAGCCGAAATCCTGTCGTGAAAATGTTCAACTTTTTTGAAGCCGAAATACTTCATGAAAATTTTGGACTTTTTTAAAGCAGAAATCCTGTCGTGAAAATTTTCAACTTTTTTGAATCCGAAATACTTCATGAAAATTTTCAACTTTTTTGAAGCCGAAATCTTTTCATAAAAATTTTCAACTTTTTTGAAGCCGAAATCTTTTCATAAAAATTTTCAACTTTTTTGAAGCCGAAATCTTTTCATAAAAATTTTCAACTTTTTTGAAGCCGAAATACTTCATGAAAATTTTCAACTTTTTTGAAGCAGAAATACTTCATGAAAATGTTCGACTTTTTTAAAGCCGAAATCCTGTCGTGAAAATTTTCAACTTTTTTGAAGCCGAAATATTTTCATGAAAATTTTCAACTTTTTTGAAGCTGAAATACTTCATGAAAATTTTGGACTTTTTTAAAGCTGAAATCCTGTCGTGAAAATTTTCAACTTTTTTGAAGCCCAAATACTTCATGAAAATGTTCTACTTTTTTAAAGCCGAAATCCTGACGTGAAAATTTTCAACTTTTTTGAATCCGAAATACTTCATGAAAATGTTCAACTTTTTTGAAGCCGAAATCTTTTCATAAAAATTTTCAACTTTTTTGAAGCCGAAATACTTCATGAAAATTTTCAACTTTTTTGAAGCAGAAATACTTCATGAAAATGTTCGACTTCTTTAAAGCCGAAATCCTGTCGTGAAAATTTTCAACTTTTTTGAAGCCGAAATATTTTTATAAAAAATTTTCAACTTTTTTGAAGCTGAAATACTTCATGAAAATTTTGGACTTTTTTAAAGCTAAAATCCTGTCGTGAAAATTTTCAACTTTTTTGAAGCCGAAATCTTTTCATGAAAATTTTCAACTTTTTTGAAGTCGAAATCTTTTCATGAAAATTTTCAACTTTTTTGAAGCCGAAATACTTCATGAAAATTTTGGACTTTTTTAAAGCTGAAATCCTGTCGTGAAAATTTTCAACTTTTTTGAAGCCGAAATCTTTTCATGAAAATTTTCAACTTTTTTGAAGCAGAAATACTTCATGAAAATGTTCGACTTTTTTAAAGCCGAAATCCTGTCGTGAAAATTTTCAACTTTTTTGAAGCCGAAATCTTTTCATGAAAATTTTCAACTTTTTTGAAGCAGAAATCTTTTCATGAAAATTTTCAACTTTTTTGAAGCCCAAATACTTCATGAAAATGTTCTACTTTTTTAAATCCGAAATCCTGACGTGAAAATTTTCAACTTTTTTGAATCCGAAATACTTCATGAAAATTTTCAACTTTTTTGAAGCCGAAATCTTTTCATAAAAATTTTCAACTTTTTTGAAGCCGAAATCTTTTCATGAAAATGTTCAACTTTTTTGAAGCCGAAATACTTCATGAAAATTTTGGACTTTTTTAAAGCTGAAATCCTGTCGTGAAAATTTTCAACTTTTTTGAAACCGAAATCTTTTCATGAAAATGTTCAACTTTTTTGAAGCAGAAATACTTCATGAAAATGTTCAACTTTTTTGAAGCCGAAATCCTGTCGTGAAAATGTTCAACTTTTTTGAAGCCGAAATCCTGTCGTGAAAATGTTCAACTTTTTTGAAGCCGAAATACTTCATGAAAATTTTGGACTTTTTTAAAGCTGAAATCCTGTCGTGAAAATTTTCAACTTTTTTGAAGCCGAAATCTTTTCATGAAAATGTTCAACTTTTTTGAAGCAGAAATACTTCATGAAAATGTTCAACTTTTTTGAAGCCGAAATCCTGTCGTGAAAATGTTCAACTTTTTTGAAGCCGAAATCCTGTCGTGAAAATGTTCAACTTTTTTGAAGCCGAAATACTTCATGAAAATTTTGGACTTTTTTAAAGCTGAAATCCTGTCGTGAAAATTTTCAACTTTTTTGAAGCAGAAATATTTTCATGAAAATTTTCAACTTTTTTGAAGCTGAAATACTTCATGAAAATTTTGGACTTTTTTAAAGCTGAAATCCTGTCGTGAAAATTTTCAACTTTTTTGAAGCCGAAATCTTTTCATGAAAATTTTCAACTTTTTTGAAGCCGAAATCTTTTCATGAAAATTTTCAACTTTTTTGAAGCCGAAATACTTCATGAAAATTTTGGACTTTTTTAAAGCTGAAATCCTGTCGTGAAAATTTTCAACTTTTTTGAAGCCGAAATACTTCATGAAAATTTTGGACTCTTTTAAAGCTGAAATCCTGTCGTGAAAATTTTCAACTTTTTTGAAGCCGAAATCTTTTCATGAAAATGTTCAACTTTTTTGAAGCAGAAATACTTCATGAAAATGTTCAACTTTTTTGAAGCCGAAATCCTGTCGTGAAAATGTTCAACTTTTTTGAAGCCGAAATACTTCATGAAAATTTTGGACTTTTTTAAAGCTGAAATCCTGTCGTGAAAATTTTCAACTTTTTTGAAGCCGAAATATTTTCATGAAAATTTTCAACTTTTTTGAAGCAGAAATACTTCATGAAAATGTTCGACTTTTTTAAAGCCGAAATCCTGTCGTGAAAATTTTCAACTTTTTTGAAGCCGAAATCTTTTCATGAAAATTTTCAACTTTTTTGAAGCCGAAATCTTTTCATGAAAATTTTCAACTTTTTTGAAGCCGAAATCTTTTCATGAAAATTTTCAACTTTTTTGAAGCCGAAATATTTCATGAAAATTTTGGACTCTTTTAAAGCTGAAATCCTGTCGTGAAAATTTTCAACTTTTTTGAAGCAGAAATACTTCATGAAAATGTTCGACTTTTTTAAAGCCGAAATCCTGTCGTGAAAATTTTCAACTTTTTTGAAGCCGAAATATTTTCATGAAAATTTTCAACTTTTTTGAAGCTGAAATACTTCATGAAAATTTTGGACTTTTTTAAAGCTGAAATCCTGTCGTGAAAATTTTCAACTTTTTTGAAGCCCAAATACTTCATGAAAATGTTCTACTTTTTTAAAGCCGAAATCCTGACGTGAAAATTTTCAACTTTTTTGAATCCGAAATACTTCATGAAAATGTTCAACTTTTTTGAAGCCGAAATCTTTTCATAAAAATTTTCAACTTTTTTGAAGCCGAAATACTTCATGAAAATTTTCAACTTTTTTGAAGCAGAAATACTTCATGAAAATGTTCGACTTCTTTAAAGCCGAAATCCTGTCGTGAAAATTTTCAACTTTTTTGAAGCCGAAATATTTTTATAAAAAATTTTCAACTTTTTTGAAGCTGAAATACTTCATGAAAATTTTGGACTTTTTTAAAGCTAAAATCCTGTCGTGAAAATTTTCAACTTTTTTGAAGCCGAAATCTTTTCATGAAAATTTTCAACTTTTTTGAAGTCGAAATCTTTTCATGAAAATGTTCAACTTTTTTGAAGCCGAAATCCTGTCGTGAAAATGTTCAACTTTTTTGAAGCCGAAATACTTCATGAAAATTTTGGACTTTTTTAAAGCTGAAATCCTGTCGTGAAAATTTTCAACTTTTTTGAAGCAGAAATATTTTCATGAAAATTTTCAACTTTTTTGAAGCTGAAATACTTCATGAAAATTTTGGACTTTTTTAAAGCTGAAATCCTGTCGTGAAAATTTTCAACTTTTTTGAAGCCGAAATCTTTTCATGAAAATTTTCAACTTTTTTGAAGCCGAAATCTTTTCATGAAAATTTTCAACTTTTTTGAAGCCGAAATACTTCATGAAAATTTTGGACTTTTTTAAAGCTGAAATCCTGTCGTGAAAATTTTCAACTTTTTTGAAGCCGAAATACTTCATGAAAATTTTGGACTCTTTTAAAGCTGAAATCCTGTCGTGAAAATTTTCAACTTTTTTGAAGCCGAAATCTTTTCATGAAAATGTTCAACTTTTTTGAAGCAGAAATACTTCATGAAAATGTTCAACTTTTTTGAAGCCGAAATCCTGTCGTGAAAATGTTCAACTTTTTTGAAGCCGAAATACTTCATGAAAATTTTGGACTTTTTTAAAGCTGAAATCCTGTCGTGAAAATTTTCAACTTTTTTGAAGCCGAAATATTTTCATGAAAATTTTCAACTTTTTTGAAGCAGAAATACTTCATGAAAATGTTCGACTTTTTTAAAGCCGAAATCCTGTCGTGAAAATTTTCAACTTTTTTGAAGCCGAAATCTTTTCATGAAAATTTTCAACTTTTTTGAAGCCGAAATCTTTTCATGAAAATTTTCAACTTTTTTGAAGCCGAAATCTTTTCATGAAAATTTTCAACTTTTTTGAAGCCGAAATATTTCATGAAAATTTTGGACTCTTTTAAAGCTGAAATCCTGTCGTGAAAATTTTCAACTTTTTTGAAGCAGAAATACTTCATGAAAATGTTCGACTTTTTTAAAGCCGAAATCCTGTCGTGAAAATTTTCAACTTTTTTGAAGCCGAAATATTTTCATGAAAATTTTCAACTTTTTTGAAGCTGAAATACTTCATGAAAATTTTGGACTTTTTTAAAGCTGAAATCCTGTCGTGAAAATTTTCAACTTTTTTGAAGCCCAAATACTTCATGAAAATGTTCTACTTTTTTAAAGCCGAAATCCTGACGTGAAAATTTTCAACTTTTTTGAATCCGAAATACTTCATGAAAATGTTCAACTTTTTTGAAGCCGAAATCTTTTCATAAAAATTTTCAACTTTTTTGAAGCCGAAATACTTCATGAAAATTTTCAACTTTTTTGAAGCAGAAATACTTCATGAAAATGTTCGACTTCTTTAAAGCCGAAATCCTGTCGTGAAAATTTTCAACTTTTTTGAAGCCGAAATATTTTTATAAAAAATTTTCAACTTTTTTGAAGCTGAAATACTTCATGAAAATTTTGGACTTTTTTAAAGCTAAAATCCTGTCGTGAAAATTTTCAACTTTTTTGAAGCCGAAATCTTTTCATGAAAATTTTCAACTTTTTTGAAGTCGAAATCTTTTCATGAAAATTTTCAACTTTTTTGAAGCCGAAATACTTCATGAAAATTTTGGACTTTTTTAAAGCTGAAATCCTGTCGTGAAAATTTTCAACTTTTTTGAAGCCGAAATCTTTTCATGAAAATTTTCAACTTTTTTGAAGCAGAAATACTTCATGAAAATGTTCGACTTTTTTAAAGCCGAAATCCTGTCGTGAAAATTTTCAACTTTTTTGAAGCCGAAATCTTTTCATGAAAATTTTCAACTTTTTTGAAGCAGAAATCTTTTCATGAAAATTTTCAACTTTTTTGAAGCCCAAATACTTCATGAAAATGTTCTACTTTTTTAAATCCGAAATCCTGACGTGAAAATTTTCAACTTTTTTGAATCCGAAATACTTCATGAAAATTTTCAACTTTTTTGAAGCCGAAATCTTTTCATAAAAATTTTCAACTTTTTTGAAGCCGAAATCTTTTCATGAAAATGTTCAACTTTTTTGAAGCCGAAATACTTCATGAAAATTTTGGACTTTTTTAAAGCTGAAATCCTGTCGTGAAAATTTTCAACTTTTTTGAAGCCGAAATCTTTTCATGAAAATGTTCAACTTTTTTGAAGCAGAAATACTTCATGAAAATGTTCAACTTTTTTGAAGCCGAAATCCTGTCGTGAAAATGTTCAACTTTTTTGAAGCCGAAATCCTGTCGTGAAAATGTTCAACTTTTTTGAAGCCGAAATACTTCATGAAAATTTTGGACTTTTTTAAAGCTGAAATCCTGTCGTGAAAATTTTCAACTTTTTTGAAGCCGAAATCTTTTCATGAAAATGTTCAACTTTTTTGAAGCAGAAATACTTCATGAAAATGTTCAACTTTTTTGAAGCCGAAATCCTGTCGTGAAAATGTTCAACTTTTTTGAAGCCGAAATCCTGTCGTGAAAATGTTCAACTTTTTTGAAGCCGAAATACTTCATGAAAATTTTGGACTTTTTTAAAGCTGAAATCCTGTCGTGAAAATTTTCAACTTTTTTGAAGCAGAAATATTTTCATGAAAATTTTCAACTTTTTTGAAGCTGAAATACTTCATGAAAATTTTGGACTTTTTTAAAGCTGAAATCCTGTCGTGAAAATTTTCAACTTTTTTGAAGCCGAAATCTTTTCATGAAAATTTTCAACTTTTTTGAAGCCGAAATCTTTTCATGAAAATTTTCAACTTTTTTGAAGCCGAAATACTTCATGAAAATTTTGGACTTTTTTAAAGCTGAAATCTTTTCATGAAAATTTTCAACTTTTTTGAAGCCGAAATACTTCATGAAAATTTTGGACTTTTTTAAAGCTGAAATCCTGTCGTGAAAATTTTCAACTTTTTTGAAGCCGAAATCTTTTCATGAAAATTTTCAACTTTTTTGAAGCCGAAATACTTCATGAAAATTTTGGACTCTTTTAAAGCTGAAATCCTGTCGTGAAAATTTTCAACTTTTTTGAAGCCGAAATCTTTTCATGAAAATGTTCAACTTTTTTGAAGCAGAAATACTTCATGAAAATGTTCAACTTTTTTGAAGCCGAAATCCTGTCGTGAAAATGTTCAACTTTTTTGAAGCCGAAATACTTCATGAAAATTTTGGACTTTTTTAAAGCTGAAATCCTGTCGTGAAAATTTTCAACTTTTTTGAAGCCGAAATATTTTCATGAAAATTTTCAACTTTTTTGAAGCAGAAATACTTCATGAAAATGTTCGACTTTTTTAAAGCCGAAATCCTGTCGTGAAAATTTTCAACTTTTTTGAAGCCGAAATCTTTTCATGAAAATTTTCAACTTTTTTGAAGCCGAAATCTTTTCATGAAAATTTTCAACTTTTTTGAAGCCGAAATCTTTTCATGAAAATTTTCAACTTTTTTGAAGCCGAAATATTTCATGAAAATTTTGGACTCTTTTAAAGCTGAAATCCTGTCGTGAAAATTTTCAACTTTTTTGAAGCAGAAATACTTCATGAAAATGTTCGACTTTTTTAAAGCCGAAATCCTGTCGTGAAAATTTTCAACTTTTTTGAAGCCGAAATATTTTCATGAAAATTTTCAACTTTTTTGAAGCTGAAATACTTCATGAAAATTTTGGACTTTTTTAAAGCTGAAATCCTGTCGTGAAAATTTTCAACTTTTTTGAAGCCCAAATACTTCATGAAAATGTTCTACTTTTTTAAAGCCGAAATCCTGACGTGAAAATTTTCAACTTTTTTGAATCCGAAATACTTCATGAAAATGTTCAACTTTTTTGAAGCCGAAATCTTTTCATAAAAATTTTCAACTTTTTTGAAGCCGAAATACTTCATGAAAATTTTCAACTTTTTTGAAGCAGAAATACTTCATGAAAATGTTCGACTTCTTTAAAGCCGAAATCCTGTCGTGAAAATTTTCAACTTTTTTGAAGCCGAAATATTTTTATAAAAAATTTTCAACTTTTTTGAAGCTGAAATACTTCATGAAAATTTTGGACTTTTTTAAAGCTAAAATCCTGTCGTGAAAATTTTCAACTTTTTTGAAGCCGAAATCTTTTCATGAAAATTTTCAACTTTTTTGAAGTCGAAATCTTTTCATGAAAATTTTCAACTTTTTTGAAGCCGAAATACTTCATGAAAATTTTGGACTTTTTTAAAGCTGAAATCCTGTCGTGAAAATTTTCAACTTTTTTGAAGCCGAAATCTTTTCATGAAAATTTTCAACTTTTTTGAAGCAGAAATACTTCATGAAAATGTTCGACTTTTTTAAAGCCGAAATCCTGTCGTGAAAATTTTCAACTTTTTTGAAGCCGAAATCTTTTCATGAAAATTTTCAACTTTTTTGAAGCAGAAATCTTTTCATGAAAATTTTCAACTTTTTTGAAGCCCAAATACTTCATGAAAATGTTCTACTTTTTTAAATCCGAAATCCTGACGTGAAAATTTTCAACTTTTTTGAATCCGAAATACTTCATGAAAATTTTCAACTTTTTTGAAGCCGAAATCTTTTCATAAAAATTTTCAACTTTTTTGAAGCCGAAATCTTTTCATGAAAATGTTCAACTTTTTTGAAGCCGAAATACTTCATGAAAATTTTGGACTTTTTTAAAGCTGAAATCCTGTCGTGAAAATTTTCAACTTTTTTGAAGCCGAAATCTTTTCATGAAAATGTTCAACTTTTTTGAAGCAGAAATACTTCATGAAAATGTTCAACTTTTTTGAAGCCGAAATCCTGTCGTGAAAATGTTCAACTTTTTTGAAGCCGAAATCCTGTCGTGAAAATGTTCAACTTTTTTGAAGCCGAAATACTTCATGAAAATTTTGGACTTTTTTAAAGCTGAAATCCTGTCGTGAAAATTTTCAACTTTTTTGAAGCCGAAATCTTTTCATGAAAATGTTCAACTTTTTTGAAGCAGAAATACTTCATGAAAATGTTCAACTTTTTTGAAGCCGAAATCCTGTCGTGAAAATGTTCAACTTTTTTGAAGCCGAAATCCTGTCGTGAAAATGTTCAACTTTTTTGAAGCCGAAATACTTCATGAAAATTTTGGACTTTTTTAAAGCTGAAATCCTGTCGTGAAAATTTTCAACTTTTTTGAAGCAGAAATATTTTCATGAAAATTTTCAACTTTTTTGAAGCTGAAATACTTCATGAAAATTTTGGACTTTTTTAAAGCTGAAATCCTGTCGTGAAAATTTTCAACTTTTTTGAAGCCGAAATCTTTTCATGAAAATTTTCAACTTTTTTGAAGCCGAAATCTTTTCATGAAAATTTTCAACTTTTTTGAAGCCGAAATACTTCATGTAAATTTTGGACTTTTTTAAAGCTGAAATCTTTTCATGAAAATTTTCAACTTTTTTGAAGCCGAAATACTTCATGAAAATTTTGGACTTTTTTAAAGCTGAAATCCTGTCGTGAAAATTTTCAACTTTTTTGAAGCCGAAATCTTTTCATGAAAATTTTCAACTTTTTTGAAGCCGAAATACTTCATGAAAATTTTGGACTTTTTTAAAGCTGAAATCCTGTCGTGAAAATTTTCAACTTTTTTGAAGCCGAAATACTTCATGAAAATTTTGGACTCTTTTAAAGCTGAAATCCTGTCGTGAAAATTTTCAACTTTTTTGAAGCCGAAATCTTTTCATGAAAATGTTCAACTTTTTTGAAGCAGAAATACTTCATGAAAATGTTCAACTTTTTTGAAGCCGAAATCCTGTCGTGAAAATGTTCAACTTTTTTGAAGCCGAAATACTTCATGAAAATTTTGGACTTTTTTAAAGCTGAAATCCTGTCGTGAAAATTTTCAACTTTTTTGAAGCCGAAATATTTTCATGAAAATTTTCAACTTTTTTGAAGCAGAAATACTTCATGAAAATGTTCGACTTTTTTAAAGCCGAAATCCTGTCGTGAAAATTTTCAACTTTTTTGAAGCCGAAATCTTTTCATGAAAATTTTCAACTTTTTTGAAGCCGAAATCTTTTCATGAAAATTTTCAACTTTTTTGAAGCCGAAATCTTTTCATGAAAATTTTCAACTTTTTTGAAGCCGAAATCTTTTCATGAAAATTTTCAACTTTTTTGAAGCCGAAATATTTCATGAAAATTTTGGACTCTTTTAAAGCTGAAATCCTGTCGTGAAAATTTTCAACTTTTTTGAAGCCGAAATCTTTTCATGAAAATGTTCAACTTTTTTGAAGCAGAAATACTTCATGAAAATGTTCAACTTTTTTGAAGCCGAAATCCTGTCGTGAAAATGTTCAACTTTTTTGAAGCCGAAATACTTCATGAAAATTTTGGACTTTTTTAAAGCTGAAATCCTGTCGTGAAAATTTTCAACTTTTTTGAAGTCGAAATATTTTCATGAAAATTTTCAACTTTTTTGAAGCCGAAATACTTCATGAAAATGTTCGACTTTTTTAAAGCTGAAATCCTGTCGTGAAAATTTTCAACTTTTTTGAAGCCGAAATCTTTTCATGAAAATTTTCAACTTTTTTGAAGCCGAAATCTTTTCATGAAAATTTTCAACTTTTTTGAAGCCGAAATACTTCATGAAAATTTTGGACTTTTTTAAAGCTGAAATCCTGTCGTGAAAATGTTCAACTTTTTTGAAGCAGAAATACTTCATGAAAATGTTCAACTTTTTTGAAGCCGAAATCCTGTCGTGAAAATGTTCAACGTTTTTGAAGCCGAAATCCTGTCGTGAAAATGTTCAACTTTTTTGAAGCCGAAATACTTCATGAAAATTTTGTACTTTTTTAAAGCTGAAATCCTGTCGTGAAAATTTTCAACTTTTTTGAAGCCGAAATCTTTTCATGAAAATGTTCAACTTTTTTGAAGCAGAAATACTTCATGAAAATGTTCAACTTTTTTGAAGCCGAAATCCTGTCGTGAAAATGTTCAACTTTTTTGAAGCCGAAATCCTGTCGTGAAAATGTTCAACTTTTTTGAAGCCGAAATACTTCATGAAAATTTTGGACTTTTTTAAAGCTGAAATCCTGTCGTGAAAATTTTCAACTTTTTTGAAGCAGAAATATTTTCATGAAAATTTTCAACTTTTTTGAAGCTGAAATACTTCATGAAAATTTTGGACTTTTTTAAAGCTGAAATCCTGTCGTGAAAATTTTCAACTTTTTTGAAGCCGAAATCTTTTCATGAAAATTTTCAACTTTTTTGAAGCCGAAATCTTTTCATGAAAATTTTCAACTTTTTTGAAGCCGAAATACTTCATGAAAATTTTGGACTTTTTTAAAGCTGAAATCCTGTCGTGAAAATTTTCAACTTTTTTGAAGCCGAAATACTTCATGAAAATTTTGGACTCTTTTAAAGCTGAAATCCTGTCGTGAAAATTTTCAACTTTTTTGAAGCCGAAATCTTTTCATGAAAATGTTCAACTTTTTTGAAGCAGAAATACTTCATGAAAATGTTCAACTTTTTTGAAGCCGAAATCCTGTCTTGAAAATGTTCAACTTTTTTGAAGCCGAAATACTTCATGAAAATTTTGGACTTTTTTAAAGCTGAAATCCTGTCGTGAAAATTTTCAACTTTTTTGAAGCCGAAATATTTTCATGAAAATTTTCAACTTTTTTGAAGCAGAAATACTTCATGAAAATGTTCGACTTTTTTAAAGCCGAAATCCTGTCGTGAAAATTTTCAACTTTTTTGAAGCCGAAATCTTTTCATGAAAATTTTCAACTTTTTTGAAGCCGAAATCTTTTCATGAAAATTTTCAACTTTTTTGAAGCCGAAATCTTTTCATGAAAATTTTCAACTTTTTTGAAGCCGAAATATTTCATGAAAATTTTGGACTCTTTTAAAGCTGAAATCCTGTCGTGAAAATTTTCAACTTTTTTGAAGCCGAAATCTTTTCATGAAAATGTTCAACTTTTTTGAAGCAGAAATACTTCATGAAAATGTTCAACTTTTTTGAAGCCGAAATCCTGTCGTGAAAATGTTCAACTTTTTTGAAGCCGAAATACTTCATGAAAATTTTGGACTTTTTTAAAGCTGAAATCCTGTCGTGAAAATTTTCAACTTTTTTGAAGTCGAAATATTTTCATGAAAATTTTCAACTTTTTTGAAGCCGAAATACTTCATGAAAATGTTCGACTTTTTTAAAGCTGAAATCCTGTCGTGAAAATTTTCAACTTTTTTGAAGCCGAAATCTTTTCATGAAAATTTTCAACTTTTTTGAAGCCGAAATCTTTTCATGAAAATTTTCAACTTTTTTGAAGCCGAAATACTTCATGAAAATTTTGGACTTTTTTAAAGCTGAAATCCTGTCGTGAAAATGTTCAACTTTTTTGAAGCAGAAATACTTCATGAAAATGTTCAACTTTTTTGAAGCCGAAATCCTGTCGTGAAAATGTTCAACGTTTTTGAAGCCGAAATCCTGTCGTGAAAATGTTCAACTTTTTTGAAGCCGAAATACTTCATGAAAATTTTGGACTTTTTTAAAGCTGAAATCCTGTCGTGAAAATTTTCAACTTTTTTGAAGCAGAAATATTTTCATGAAAATTTTCAACTTTTTTGAAGTTGAAATACTTCATGAAAATTTTGGACTTTTTTAAAGCTGAAATCCTGTCGTGAAAATTTTCAACTTTTTTGAAGCCGAAATACTTCATGAAAATTTTGGACTCTTTTAAAGCTGAAATGCTGTCGTGAAAATTTTCAACTTTTTTGAAGCCGAAATCTTTTCATGAAAATGTTCAACTTTTTTGAAGCAGAAATACTTCATGAAAATGTTCAACTTTTTTGAAGCCGAAATCCTGTCGTGAAAATGTTCAACTTTTTTGAAGCCGAAATCTTTTCATAAAAATTTTCAACTTTTTTGAAGCCGAAATACTTCATGAAAATTTTCAACTTTTTTGAAGCAGAAATACTTCATGAAAATGTTCGACTTCTTTAAAGCCGAAATCCTGTCGTGAAAATTTTCAACTTTTTTGAAGCCGAAATATTTTTATAAAAAATTTTCAACTTTTTTGAAGCTGAAATACTTCATGAAAATTTTGGACTTTTTTAAAGCTAAAATCCTGTCGTGAAAATTTTCAACTTTTTTGAAGCCGAAATCTTTTCATGAAAATTTTCAACTTTTTTGAAGTCGAAATCTTTTCATGAAAATTTTCAACTTTTTTGAAGCCGAAATACTTCATGAAAATTTTGGACTTTTTTAAAGCTGAAATCCTGTCGTGAAAATTTTCAACTTTTTTGAAGCCGAAATCTTTTCATGAAAATTTTCAACTTTTTTGAAGCAGAAATACTTCATGAAAATGTTCGACTTTTTTAAAGCCGAAATCCTGTCGTGAAAATTTTCAACTTTTTTGAAGCCGAAATCTTTTCATGAAAATTTTCAACTTTTTTGAAGCAGAAATCTTTTCATGAAAATTTTCAACTTTTTTGAAGCCCAAATACTTCATGAAAATGTTCTACTTTTTTAAATCCGAAATCCTGACGTGAAAATTTTCAACTTTTTTGAATCCGAAATACTTCATGAAAATTTTCAACTTTTTTGAAGCCGAAATCTTTTCATAAAAATTTTCAACTTTTTTGAAGCCGAAATCTTTTCATGAAAATGTTCAACTTTTTTGAAGCCGAAATACTTCATGAAAATTTTGGACTTTTTTAAAGCTGAAATCCTGTCGTGAAAATTTTCAACTTTTTTGAAGCCGAAATCTTTTCATGAAAATGTTCAACTTTTTTGAAGCAGAAATACTTCATGAAAATGTTCAACTTTTTTGAAGCCGAAATCCTGTCGTGAAAATGTTCAACTTTTTTGAAGCCGAAATCCTGTCGTGAAAATGTTCAACTTTTTTGAAGCCGAAATACTTCATGAAAATTTTGGACTTTTTTAAAGCTGAAATCCTGTCGTGAAAATTTTCAACTTTTTTGAAGCCGAAATCTTTTCATGAAAATGTTCAACTTTTTTGAAGCAGAAATACTTCATGAAAATGTTCAACTTTTTTGAAGCCGAAATCCTGTCGTGAAAATGTTCAACTTTTTTGAAGCCGAAATCCTGTCGTGAAAATGTTCAACTTTTTTGAAGCCGAAATACTTCATGAAAATTTTGGACTTTTTTAAAGCTGAAATCCTGTCGTGAAAATTTTCAACTTTTTTGAAGCAGAAATATTTTCATGAAAATTTTCAACTTTTTTGAAGCTGAAATACTTCATGAAAATTTTGGACTTTTTTAAAGCTGAAATCCTGTCGTGAAAATTTTCAACTTTTTTGAAGCCGAAATCTTTTCATGAAAATTTTCAACTTTTTTGAAGCCGAAATCTTTTCATGAAAATTTTCAACTTTTTTGAAGCCGAAATACTTCATGAAAATTTTGGACTTTTTTAAAGCTGAAATCCTGTCGTGAAAATTTTCAACTTTTTTGAAGCCGAAATACTTCATGAAAATTTTGGACTCTTTTAAAGCTGAAATCCTGTCGTGAAAATTTTCAACTTTTTTGAAGCCGAAATCTTTTCATGAAAATGTTCAACTTTTTTGAAGCAGAAATACTTCATGAAAATGTTCAACTTTTTTGAAGCCGAAATCCTGTCGTGAAAATGTTCAACTTTTTTGAAGCCGAAATACTTCATGAAAATTTTGGACTTTTTTAAAGCTGAAATCCTGTCGTGAAAATTTTCAACTTTTTTGAAGCCGAAATATTTTCATGAAAATTTTCAACTTTTTTGAAGCAGAAATACTTCATGAAAATGTTCGACTTTTTTAAAGCCGAAATCCTGTCGTGAAAATTTTCAACTTTTTTGAAGCCGAAATCTTTTCATGAAAATTTTCAACTTTTTTGAAGCCGAAATCTTTTCATGAAAATTTTCAACTTTTTTGAAGCCGAAATCTTTTCATGAAAATGTTCAACTTTTTTGAAGCAGAAATACTTCATGAAAATGTTCAACTTTTTTGAAGCCGAAATCCTGTCGTGAAAATGTTCAACTTTTTTGAAGCCGAAATACTTCATGAAAATTTTGGACTTTTTTAAAGCTGAAATCCTGTCGTGAAAATTTTCAACTTTTTTGAAGTCGAAATATTTTCATGAAAATTTTCAACTTTTTTGAAGCCGAAATACTTCATGAAAATGTTCGACTTTTTTAAAGCTGAAATCCTGTCGTGAAAATTTTCAACTTTTTTGAAGCCGAAATCTTTTCATGAAAATTTTCAACTTTTTTGAAGCCGAAATCTTTTCATGAAAATTTTCAACTTTTTTGAAGCCGAAATACTTCATGAAAATTTTGGACTTTTTTAAAGCTGAAATCCTGTCGTGAAAATGTTCAACTTTTTTGAAGCAGAAATACTTCATGAAAATGTTCAACTTTTTTGAAGCCGAAATCCTGTCGTGAAAATGTTCAACTTTTTTGAAGCCGAAATCCTGTCGTGAAAATGTTCAACTTTTTTGAAGCCGAAATACTTCATGAAAATTTTGGACTTTTTTAAAGCTGAAATCCTGTCGTGAAAATTTTCAACTTTTTTGAAGCAGAAATATTTTCATGAAAATTTTCAACTTTTTTGAAGTTGAAATACTTCATGAAAATTTTGGACTTTTTTAAAGCTGAAATCCTGTCGTGAAAATTTTCAACTTTTTTGAAGCCGAAATACTTCATGAAAATTTTGGACTCTTTTAAAGCTGAAATGCTGTCGTGAAAATTTTCAACTTTTTTGAAGCAGAAATCTTTTCATGAAAATGTTCAACTTTTTTGAAGCAGAAATACTTCATGAAAATGTTCAACTTTTTTGAAGCCGAAATCCTGTCGTGAAAATGTTCAACTTTTTTGAAGCCGAAATACTTCATGAAAATTTTGGACTTTTTTAAAGCTGAAATCCTGTCGTGAAAATTTTCAACTTTTTTGAAGCCGAAATCTTTTCATGAAAATTTTCAACTTTTTTGAAGCAGAAATACTTCATGAAAATGTTCGACTTTTTTAAAGCCGAAATCCTGTCGTGAAAATGTTCAACTTTTTTGAAGCCGAAATACTTCATGAAAATTTTGGACTTTTTTAAAGCTGAAATCCTGTCGTGAAAATTTTCAACTTTTTTGAAGCCGAAATATTTTCATGAAAATTTTCAACTTTTTTGAAGCAGAAATACTTCATGAAAATGTTCGACTTTTTTAAAGCCGAAATCCTGTCGTGAAAATTTTCAACTTTTTTGAAGCCGAAATCTTTTCATGAAAATTTTCAACTTTTTTGAAGCCGAAATCTTTTCATGAAAATTTTCAACTTTTTTGAAGCCGAAATCTTTTCATGAAAATTTTCAACTTTTTTGAAGCAGAAATACTTCATGAAAATGTTCAACTTTTTTGAAGCCGAAATCCTGTCGTGAAAATGTTCAACTTTTTTGAAGCCGAAATCCTGTCGTGAAAATGTTCAACTTTTTTGAAGCCGAAATACTTCATGAAAATTTTGGACTTTTTTAAAGCTGAAATCCTGTCGTGAAAATTTTCAACTTTTTTGAAGCAGAAATATTTTCATGAAAATTTTCAACTTTTTTGAAGCCGAAATACTTCATGAAAATTTTGGACTTTTTTAAAGCTGAAATCCTGTCGTGAAAATTTTCAACTTTTTTGAAGCCGAAATACTTCATGAAAATTTTGGACTCTTTTAAAGCTGAAATCCTGTCGTGAAAATTTTCAACTTTTTTGAAGCCGAAATCTTTTCATGAAAATGTTCAACTTTTTTGAAGCAGAAATACTTCATGAAAATGTTCAACTTTTTTGAAGCCGAAATCCTGTCGTGAAAATGTTCAACTTTTTTGAAGCCGAAATATTTTCATGAAAATTTTCAACTTTTTTGAAGCAGAAATACTTCATGAAAATGTTCGACTTTTTTAAAGCCGAAATCCTGTCGTGAAAATTTTCAACTTTTTTGAAGCCGAAATCTTTTCATGAAAATTTTCAACTTTTTTGAAGCCGAAATCTTTTCATGAAAATTTTCAACTTTTTTGAAGCCGAAATATTTTCATGAAAATTTTCAACTTTTTTGAAGCCGAAATATTTCATGAAAATTTTGGACTCTTTTAAAGCTGAAATCCTGTCGTGAAAATTTTCAACTTTTTTGAAGCCGAAATCTTTTCATGAAAATGTTCAACTTTTTTGAAGCAGAAATACTTCATGAAAATGTTCAACTTTTTTGAAGCCGAAATCCTGTCGTGAAAATGTTCAACTTTTTTGAAGCCGAAATACTTCATGAAAATTTTGGACTTTTTTAAAGCTGAAATCCTGTCGTGAAAATTTTCAACTTTTTTGAAGTCGAAATATTTTCATGAAAATTTTCAACTTTTTTGAAGCCGAAATACTTCATGAAAATGTTCGACTTTTTTAAAGCTGAAATCCTGTCGTGAAAATTTTCAACTTTTTTGAAGCCGAAATCTTTTCATGAAAATTTTCAACTTTTTTGAAGCCGAAATCTTTTCATGAAAATTTTCAACTTTTTTGAAGCCGAAATACTTCATGAAAATTTTGGACTTTTTTAAAGCTGAAATCCTGTCGTGAAAATGTTCAACTTTTTTGAAGCAGAAATACTTCATGAAAATGTTCAACTTTTTTGAAGCCGAAATCCTGTCGTGAAAATGTTCAACTTTTTTGAAGCCGAAATCCTGTCGTGAAAATGTTCAACTTTTTTGAAGCCGAAATCTTTTCATGAAAATTTTCAACTTTTTTGAAGCCGAAATCTTTTCATGAAAATTTTCAACTTTTTTGAAGCCGAAATACTTCATGAAAATTTTGGACTTTTTTAAAGCTGAAATCCTGTCGTGAAAATGTTCAACTTTTTTGAAGCCGAAATCTTTTCATGAAAATGTTCAACTTTTTTGAAGCAGAAATACTTCATGAAAATGTTCAACTTTTTTGAAGCCGAAATCCTGTCGTGAAAATGTTCAACTTTTTTGAAGCCGAAATCCTGTCGTGAAAATGTTCAACTTTTTTGAAGCCGAAATACTTCATGAAAATTTTGGACTTTTTTAAAGCTGAAATCCTGTCGTGAAAATTTTCAACTTTTTTGAAGCAGAAATATTTTCATGAAAATTTTCAACTTTTTTGAAGCTGAAATACTTCATGAAAATTTTGGACTTTTTTAAAGCTGAAATCCTGTCGTGAAAATTTTCAACTTTTTTGAAGCCGAAATCTTTTCATGAAAATTTTCAACTTTTTTGAAGCCGAAATCTTTTCATGAAAATTTTCAACTTTTTTGAAGCCGAAATACTTCATGAAAATTTTGGACTTTTTTAAAGCTGAAATCCTGTCGTGAAAATTTTCAACTTTTTTGAAGCCGAAATACTTCATGAAAATTTTGGACTCTTTTAAAGCTGAAATCCTGTCGTGAAAATTTTCAACTTTTTTGAAGCCGAAATCTTTTCATGAAAATGTTCAACTTTTTTGAAGCAGAAATACTTCATGAAAATGTTCAACTTTTTTGAAGCCGAAATCCTGTCGTGAAAATGTTCAACTTTTTTGAAGCCGAAATACTTCATGAAAATTTTGGACTTTTTTAAAGCTGAAATCCTGTCGTGAAAATTTTCAACTTTTTTGAAGCCGAAATATTTTCATGAAAATTTTCAACTTTTTTGAAGCAGAAATACTTCATGAAAATGTTCGACTTTTTTAAAGCCGAAATCCTGTCGTGAAAATTTTCAACTTTTTTGAAGCCGAAATCTTTTCATGAAAATTTTCAACTTTTTTGAAGCCGAAATCTTTTCATGAAAATTTTCAACTTTTTTGAAGCCGAAATCTTTTCATGAAAATGTTCAACTTTTTTGAAGCAGAAATACTTCATGAAAATGTTCAACTTTTTTGAAGCCGAAATCCTGTCGTGAAAATGTTCAACTTTTTTGAAGCCGAAATACTTCATGAAAATTTTGGACTTTTTTAAAGCTGAAATCCTGTCGTGAAAATTTTCAACTTTTTTGAAGTCGAAATATTTTCATGAAAATTTTCAACTTTTTTGAAGCCGAAATACTTCATGAAAATGTTCGACTTTTTTAAAGCTGAAATCCTGTCGTGAAAATTTTCAACTTTTTTGAAGCCGAAATCTTTTCATGAAAATTTTCAACTTTTTTGAAGCCGAAATCTTTTCATGAAAATTTTCAACTTTTTTGAAGCCGAAATACTTCATGAAAATTTTGGACTTTTTTAAAGCTGAAATCCTGTCGTGAAAATGTTCAACTTTTTTGAAGCAGAAATACTTCATGAAAATGTTCAACTTTTTTGAAGCCGAAATCCTGTCGTGAAAATGTTCAACTTTTTTGAAGCCGAAATCCTGTCGTGAAAATGTTCAACTTTTTTGAAGCCGAAATACTTCATGAAAATTTTGGACTTTTTTAAAGCTGAAATCCTGTCGTGAAAATTTTCAACTTTTTTGAAGCCGAAATACTTCATGAAAATTTTGGACTCTTTTAAAGCTGAAATGCTGTCGTGAAAATTTTCAACTTTTTTGAAGCAGAAATCTTTTCATGAAAATGTTCAACTTTTTTGAAGCAGAAATACTTCATGAAAATGTTCAACTTTTTTGAAGCCGAAATCCTGTCGTGAAAATGTTCAACTTTTTTGAAGCCGAAATACTTCATGAAAATTTTGGACTTTTTTAAAGCTGAAATCCTGTCGTGAAAATTTTCAACTTTTTTGAAGCCGAAATCTTTTCATGAAAATTTTCAACTTTTTTGAAGCAGAAATACTTCATGAAAATGTTCGACTTTTTTAAAGCCGAAATCCTGTCGTGAAAATGTTCAACTTTTTTGAAGCCGAAATACTTCATGAAAATTTTGGACTTTTTTAAAGCTGAAATCCTGTCGTGAAAATTTTCAACTTTTTTGAAGCCGAAATATTTTCATGAAAATTTTCAACTTTTTTGAAGCAGAAATACTTCATGAAAATGTTCGACTTTTTTAAAGCCGAAATCCTGTCGTGAAAATTTTCAACTTTTTTGAAGCCGAAATCTTTTCATGAAAATTTTCAACTTTTTTGAAGCCGAAATCTTTTCATGAAAATTTTCAACTTTTTTGAAGCCGAAATCTTTTCATGAAAATTTTCAACTTTTTTGAAGCAGAAATACTTCATGAAAATGTTCAACTTTTTTGAAGCCGAAATCCTGTCGTGAAAATGTTCAACTTTTTTGAAGCCGAAATCCTGTCGTGAAAATGTTCAACTTTTTTGAAGCCGAAATACTTCATGAAAATTTTGGACTTTTTTAAAGCTGAAATCCTGTCGTGAAAATTTTCAACTTTTTTGAAGCAGAAATATTTTCATGAAAATTTTCAACTTTTTTGAAGCCGAAATACTTCATGAAAATTTTGGACTTTTTTAAAGCTGAAATCCTGTCGTGAAAATTTTCAACTTTTTTGAAGCCGAAATACTTCATGAAAATTTTGGACTCTTTTAAAGCTGAAATCCTGTCGTGAAAATTTTCAACTTTTTTGAAGCCGAAATCTTTTCATGAAAATGTTCAACTTTTTTGAAGCAGAAATACTTCATGAAAATGTTCAACTTTTTTGAAGCCGAAATCCTGTCGTGAAAATGTTCAACTTTTTTGAAGCCGAAATATTTTCATGAAAATTTTCAACTTTTTTGAAGCAGAAATACTTCATGAAAATGTTCGACTTTTTTAAAGCCGAAATCCTGTCGTGAAAATTTTCAACTTTTTTGAAGCCGAAATCTTTTCATGAAAATTTTCAACTTTTTTGAAGCCGAAATCTTTTCATGAAAATTTTCAACTTTTTTGAAGCCGAAATATTTTCATGAAAATTTTCAACTTTTTTGAAGCCGAAATATTTCATGAAAATTTTGGACTCTTTTAAAGCTGAAATCCTGTCGTGAAAATTTTCAACTTTTTTGAAGCCGAAATCTTTTCATGAAAATGTTCAACTTTTTTGAAGCAGAAATACTTCATGAAAATGTTCAACTTTTTTGAAGCCGAAATCCTGTCGTGAAAATGTTCAACTTTTTTGAAGCCGAAATACTTCATGAAAATTTTGGACTTTTTTAAAGCTGAAATCCTGTCGTGAAAATTTTCAACTTTTTTGAAGTCGAAATATTTTCATGAAAATTTTCAACTTTTTTGAAGCCGAAATACTTCATGAAAATGTTCGACTTTTTTAAAGCTGAAATCCTGTCGTGAAAATTTTCAACTTTTTTGAAGCCGAAATCTTTTCATGAAAATTTTCAACTTTTTTGAAGCCGAAATCTTTTCATGAAAATTTTCAACTTTTTTGAAGCCGAAATACTTCATGAAAATTTTGGACTTTTTTAAAGCTGAAATCCTGTCGTGAAAATGTTCAACTTTTTTGAAGCAGAAATACTTCATGAAAATGTTCAACTTTTTTGAAGCCGAAATCCTGTCGTGAAAATGTTCAACTTTTTTGAAGCCGAAATCCTGTCGTGAAAATGTTCAACTTTTTTGAAGCCGAAATCTTTTCATGAAAATTTTCAACTTTTTTGAAGCCGAAATCTTTTCATGAAAATTTTCAACTTTTTTGAAGCCGAAATACTTCATGAAAATTTTGGACTTTTTTAAAGCTGAAATCCTGTCGTGAAAATGTTCAACTTTTTTGAAGCAGAAATACTTCATGAAAATGTTCAACTTTTTTGAAGCCGAAATCCTGTCGTGAAAATGTTCAACTTTTTTGAAGCCGAAATCCTGTCGTGAAAATGTTCAACTTTTTTGAAGCCGAAATACTTCATGAAAATTTTGGACTTTTTTAAAGCTGAAATCCTGTCGTGAAAATTTTCAACTTTTTTGAAGCAGAAATATTTTCATGAAAATTTTCAACTTTTTTGAAGTTGAAATACTTCATGAAAATTTTGGACTTTTTTAAAGCTGAAATCCTGTCGTGAAAATTTTCAACATTTTTTTGAAGCCGAAATACTTCATGAAAATTTTGGACTCTTTTAAAGCTGAAATGCTGTCGTGAAAATTTTCAACTTTTTTGAAGCCGAAATCTTTTCATGAAAATGTTCAACTTTTTTGAAGCAGAAATACTTCATGAAAATGTTCAACTTTTTTGAAGCCGAAATCCTGTCGTGAAAATGTTCAACTTTTTTGAAGCCGAAATACTTCATGAAAATTTTGGACTTTTTTAAAGCTGAAATCCTGTGGTGAAAATTTTCAACTTTTTTGAAGCCGAAATATTTTCATGAAAATTTTCAACTTTTTTGAAGCAGAAATACTTCATGAAAATGTTCGACTTTTTTAAAGCCGAAATCCTGTCGTGAAAATGTTCAACTTTTTTGAAGCCGAAATCTTTTCATGAAAATTTTCAACTTTTTTGAAGCCGAAATCTTTTCATGAAAATTTTCAACTTTTTTGAAGCCGAAATCTTTTCATGAAAATTTTCAACTTTTTTGAAGCAGAAATACTTCATGAAAATGTTCAACTTTTTTGAAGCCGAAATCCTGTCGTGAAAATGTTCAACTTTTTTGAAGCCGAAATCCTGTCGTGAAAATGTTCAACTTTTTTGAAGCCGAAATACTTCATGAAAATTTTGGACTTTTTTAAAGCTGAAATCCTGTCGTGAAAATTTTCAACTTTTTTGAAGCAGAAATATTTTCATGAAAATTTTCAACTTTTTTGAAGCCGAAATACTTCATGAAAATTTTGGACTTTTTTAAAGCTGAAATCCTGTCGTGAAAATTTTCAACTTTTTTGAAGCCGAAATACTTCATGAAAATTTTGGACTCTTTTAAAGCTGAAATCCTGTCGTGAAAATTTTCAACTTTTTTGAAGCCGAAATCTTTTCATGAAAATGTTCAACTTTTTTGAAGCAGAAATACTTCATGAAAATGTTCAACTTTTTTGAAGCCGAAATCCTGTCGTGAAAATGTTCAACTTTTTTGAAGCCGAAATACTTCATGAAAATTTTGGACTTTTTTAAAGCTGAAATCCTGTCGTGAAAATTTTCAACTTTTTTGAAGCCGAAATATTTTCATGAAAATTTTCAACTTTTTTGAAGCAGAAATACTTCATGAAAATGTTCGACTTTTTTAAAGCCGAAATCCTGTCGTGAAAATTTTCAACTTTTTTGAAGCCGAAATCTTTTCATGAAAATTTTCAACTTTTTTGAAGCCGAAATCTTTTCATGAAAATTTTCAACTTTTTTGAAGCCGAAATCTTTTCATGAAAATTTTCAACTTTTTTGAAGCCGAAATATTTCATGAAAATTTTGGACTCTTTTAAAGCTGAAATCCTGTCGTGAAAATTTTCAACTTTTTTGAAGCCGAAATCTTTTCATGAAAATGTTCAACTTTTTTGAAGCAGAAATACTTCATGAAAATGTTCAACTTTTTTGAAGCCGAAATCCTGTCGTGAAAATGTTCAACTTTTTTGAAGCCGAAATACTTCATGAAAATTTTGGACTTTTTTAAAGCTGAAATCCTGTCGTGAAAATTTTCAACTTTTTTGAAGTCGAAATATTTTCATGAAAATTTTCAACTTCTTTGAAGCCGAAATACTTCATGAAAATGTTCGACTTTTTTAAAGCTGAAATCCTGTCGTGAAAATTTTCAACTTTTTTGAAGCCGAAATCTTTTCATGAAAATTTTCAACTTTTTTGAAGCCGAAATCTTTTCATGAAAATTTTCAACTTTTTTGAAGCCGAAATACTTCATGAAAATTTTGGACTTTTTTAAAGCTGAAATCCTGTCGTGAAAATGTTCAACTTTTTTGAAGCAGAAATACTTCATGAAAATGTTCAACTTTTTTGAAGCCGAAATCCTGTCGTGAAAATGTTCAACTTTTTTGAAGCCGAAATCCTGTCGTGAAAATGTTCAACTTTTTTGAAGCCGAAATACTTCATGAAAATTTTGGACTTTTTTAAAGCTGAAATCCTGTCGTGAAAATTTTCAACTTTTTTGAAGCAGAAATATTTTCATGAAAATTTTCAACTTTTTTGAAGTTGAAATACTTCATGAAAATTTTGGACTTTTTTAAAGCTGAAATGCTGTCGTGAAAATTTTCAACTTTTTTGAAGCCGAAATCTTTTCATGAAAATGTTCAAATTTTTTGAAGCAGAAATACTTCATGAAAATGTTCAACTTTTTTGAAGCCGAAATCCTGTCGTGAAAATGTTCAACTTTTTTGAAGCCGAAATACTTCATGAAAATTTTGGACTTTTTTAAAGCTGAAATCCTGTCGTGAAAATTTTCAACTTTTTTGAAGCCGAAATCTTTTCATGAAAATTTTCAACTTTTTTGAAGCAGAAATACTTCATGAAAATGTTCGACTTTTTTAAAGCCGAAATCCTGTTGTGAAAATGTTCAACTTTTTTGAAGCCGAAATACTTCATGAAAATTTTGGACTTTTTTAAAGCTGAAATCCTGTCGTGAAAATTTTCAACTTTTTTGAAGCCGAAATATTTTCATGAAAATTTTCAACTTTTTTGAAGCAGAAATACTTCATGAAAATGTTCGACTTTTTTAAAGCCGAAATCCTGTCGTGAAAATTTTCAACTTTTTTGAAGCCGAAATCTTTTCATGAAAATTTTCAACTTTTTTGAAGCCGAAATCTTTTCATGAAAATTTTCAACTTTTTTGAAGCCGAAATCTTTTCATGAAAATTTTCAACTTTTTTGAAGCAGAAATACTTCATGAAAATGTTCAACTTTTTTGAAGCCGAAATCCTGTCGTGAAAATGTTCAACTTTTTTGAAGCCGAAATCCTGTCGTGAAAATGTTCAACTTTTTTGAAGTTGAAATACTTCATGAAAATGTTCAACTTTTTTGAAGCCGAAATCCTGTCGTGAAAATGTTCAACTTTTTTGAAGCCGAAATCCTGTCGTGAAAATGTTCAACTTTTTTGAAGCCGAAATACTTCATGAAAATTTTGGACTTTTTTAAAGCTGAAATCCTGTCGTGAAAATTTTCAACTTTTTTGAAACAGAAATATTTTCATGAAAATTTTCAACTTTTTTGAAGCTGAAATACTTCATGAAAATTTTGGACTTTTTTAAAGCTGAAATCCTGTCGTGAAAATTTTCAACTTTTTTGAAGCCGAAATCTTTTCATGAAAATTTTCAACTTTTTTGAAGCCGAAATCTTTTCATGAAAATTTTCAACTTTTTTGAAGCCGAAATACTTCATGAAAATTTTGGACTTTTTTAAAGCTGAAATCCTGTCGTGAAAATTTTCAACTTTTTTGAAGCCGAAATACTTCATGAAAATTTTGGACTCTTTTAAAGCTGAAATCCTGTCGTGAAAATTTTCAACTTTTTTGAAGCCGAAATCTTTTCATGAAAATGTTCAACTTTTTTGAAGCAGAAATACTTCATGAAAATGTTCAACTTTTTTGAAGCCGAAATCCTGTCGTGAAAATGTTCAACTTTTTTGAAGCCGAAATACTTCATGAAAATTTTGGACTTTTTTAAAGCTGAAATCCTGTCGTGAAAATTTTCAACTTTTTTGAAGCCGAAATATTTTCATGAAAATTTTCAACTTTTTTGAAGCAGAAATACTTCATGAAAATGTTCGACTTTTTTAAAGCCGAAATCCTGTCGTGAAAATTTTCAACTTTTTTGAAGCCGAAATCTTTTCATGAAAATTTTCAACTTTTTTGAAGCCGAAATCTTTTCATGAAAATTTTCAACTTTTTTGAAGCCGAAATCTTTTCATGAAAATTTTCAACTTTTTTGAAGCCGAAATATTTCATGAAAATTTTGGACTCTTTTAAAGCTGAAATCCTGTCGTGAAAATTTTCAACTTTTTTGAAGCCGAAATCTTTTCATGAAAATGTTCAACTTTTTTGAAGCAGAAATACTTCATGAAAATGTTCAACTTTTTTGAAGCCGAAATCCTCTCGTGAAAATGTTCAACTTTTTTGAAGCCGAAATACTTCATGAAAATTTTGGACTTTTTTAAAGCTGAAATCCTGTCGTGAAAATTTTCAACTTTTTTGAAGTCGAAATATTTTCATGAAAATTTTCAACTTTTTTGAAGCCGAAATACTTCATGAAAATGTTCGACTTTTTTAAAGCTGAAATCCTGTCGTGAAAATTTTCAACTTTTTTGAAGCCGAAATCTTTTCATGAAAATTTTCAACTTTTTTGAAGCCGAAATCTTTTCATGAAAATTTTCAACTTTTTTGAAGCCGAAATACTTCATGAAAATGTTCGACTTTTTTAAAGCTGAAATCCTGTCGTGAAAATTTTCAACTTTTTTGAAGCCGAAATCTTTTCATGAAAATTTTCAACTTTTTTGAAGCCGAAATCTTTTCATGAAAATTTTCAACTTTTTTGAAGCCGAAATACTTCATGAAAATGTTCAACTTTTTTGAAGCCGAAATACTTCATGAAAATTTTGGACTTTTTTAAAGCTGAAATCCTGTCGTGAAAATTTTCAACTTTTTTGAAGCCGAAATCTTTTCATGAAAATTTTCAACTTTTTTGAAGCCGAAATCTTTTCATGAAAATTTTCAACTTTTTTGAAGCCCAAATACTTCATGAAAATGTTCTACTTTTTTAAAGCCGAAATCCTGACGTGAAAATTTTCGACTTTTTTGAATCCGAAATACTTTCATAAAAATTTTCAACTTTTTTGAAGCCGAAATCTTTTCATGAAAATTTTCAACTTTTTTGAAGCCGAAATACTTCATGAAAATTTTCAACTTTTTTGAAGTCGAAATCTTTTCATGAAAATTTTCAACTTTTTTGAAGCCGAAATACTTCATGAAAATTTTGGACTTTTTTAAAGCTGAAATCCTGTCGTGAAAATTTTCAACTCTTTTGAAGCCGAAATCTTTTCATGAAAATTTTCAACTTTTTTGAAGCAGAAATACTTCATGAAAATGTTCAACTTTTTTGAAGCCGAAATCCTGTCGTGAAAATGTTCAACTTTTTTGAAGCCGAAATACTTCATGAAAATTTTGGACTTTTTTAAAGCTGAAATCCTGTCGTGAAAATTTTCAACTTTTTTGAAGCCGAAATCTTTTCATGAAAATTTTCAACTTTTTTGAAGCAGAAATATTTTCATGAAAACTTTCAACTTTTTTGAAGCTGAAATACTTCATGAAAATTTTGGACTTTTTTAAAGCCGAAATCCTGTCGTGAAAATTTTCAACTTTTTTGAAGCCGAAATATTTTCATGAAAATTTTCAACTTTTTTGAAGTCAAAATACTTCATGAAAATTTTGGACTTTTTTAAAGCTGAAATCCTGTCGTGAAAATTTTCAACTTTTTTGAAGCCGAAATCTTTTCATGAAAATGTTCAACTTTTTTGAAGCCGAAATCTTTTCATGAAAATTATCAACTTTTTTGAAGCCGAAATCCTGTCGTGAAAATTTTCAACTTTTTTGAAGCTGAAATCTTTTCATGAAAATGTTCAACTTTTTTGAAGCTGAAATACTTCATGAAAATGTTCAACTTTTTTGAATCCGAAATCCTGTCGTGAAAATGTTCAACTTTTTTGAAGCCGAAATACTTCATGAAAATTTTGGACTTTTTTAAAGCTGAAATCCTGTCGTGAAAATTTTCAACTTTTTTGAAGCCGAAATCTTTTCATGAAAATTTTCAACTTTTTTGAAGCCGAAATCTTTTCATGAAAATTTTCAACTTTTTTGAAGCCCAAATACTTCATGAAAATGTTCTACTTTTTTAAAGCCGAAATCCTGACGTGAAAATTTTCAACTTTTTTGAATCCGAAATACTTCATGAAAATTTTGGACTTTTTTAAAGCTGAAATCCTGTCGTGAAAATGTTCAACTTTTTTGAAGCAGAAATACTTCATGAAAATGTTCAACTTTTTTGAAGCCGAAATACTTCATGAAAATTTTGGACTTTTTTAAAGCTGAAATCCTGTCGTGAAAATTTTCAACTTTTTTGAAGCAGAAATATTTTCATGAAAATTTTCAACTTTTTTGAAGTTGAAATACTTCATGAAAATTTTGGACTTTTTTAAAGCTGAAATCCTGTCGTGAAAATTTTCAACTTTTTTAAAGCCGAAATACTTCATGAAAATTTTGGACTCTTTTAAAGCTGAAATGCTGTCGTGAAAATTTTCAACTTTTTTGAAGCTGAAATCTTTTCATGAAAATGTTCAACTTTTTTGAAGCAGAAATACTTCATGAAAATGTTCAACTTTTTTGAAGCCGAAATCCTGTCGTGAAAATGTTCAACTTTTTTGAAGCCGAAATACTTCATGAAAATTTTGGACTTTTTTAAAGCTGAAATCCTGTCGTGAAAATTTTCAACTTTTTTGAAGCCGAAATCTTTTCATGAAAATTTTCAACTTTTTTGAAGCAGAAATACTTCATGAAAATGTTCGACTTTTTTAAAGCCGAAATCCTGTCGTGAAAATGTTCAACTTTTTTGAAGCCGAAATACTTCATGAAAATTTTGGACTTTTTTAAAGCTGAAATCCTGTCGTGAAAATTTTCAACTTTTTTGAAGCCGAAATATTTTCATGAAAATTTTCAACTTTTTTGAAGCAGAAATACTTCATGAAAATGTTCGACTTTTTTAAAGCCGAAATCCTGTCGTGAAAATTTTCAACTTTTTTGAAGCCGAAATCTTTTCATGAAAATTTTCAACTTTTTTGAAGCCGAAATCTTTTCATGAAAATTTTCAACTTTTTTGAAGCCGAAATCTTTTCATGAAAATTTTCAACTTTTTTGAAGCCGAAATATTTCATGAAAATTTTGGACTCTTTTAAAGCTGAAATCCTGTCGTGAAAATTTTCAACTTTTTTGAAGCCGAAATCTTTTCATGAAAATGTTCAACTTTTTTGAAGCAGAAATACTTCATGAAAATGTTCAACTTTTTTGAAGCCGAAATCCTCTCGTGAAAATGTTCAACTTTTTTGAAGCCGAAATACTTCATGAAAATTTTGGACTTTTTTAAAGCTGAAATCCTGTCGTGAAAATTTTCAACTTTTTTGAAGTCGAAATATTTTCATGAAAATTTTCAACTTTTTTGAAGCCGAAATACTTCATGAAAATGTTCGACTTTTTTAAAGCTGAAATCCTGTCGTGAAAATTTTCAACTTTTTTGAAGCCGAAATCTTTTCATGAAAATTTTCAACTTTTTTGAAGCCGAAATCTTTTCATGAAAATTTTCAACTTTTTTGAAGCCGAAATACTTCATGAAAATGTTCGACTTTTTTAAAGCTGAAATCCTGTCGTGAAAATTTTCAACTTTTTTGAAGCCGAAATCTTTTCATGAAAATTTTCAACTTTTTTGAAGCCGAAATCTTTTCATGAAAATTTTCAACTTTTTTGAAGCCGAAATACTTCATGAAAATGTTCAACTTTTTTGAAGCCGAAATACTTCATGAAAATTTTGGACTTTTTTAAAGCTGAAATCCTGTCGTGAAAATTTTCAACTTTTTTGAAGCCGAAATCTTTTCATGAAAATTTTCAACTTTTTTGAAGCCGAAATCTTTTCATGAAAATTTTCAACTTTTTTGAAGCCCAAATACTTCATGAAAATGTTCTACTTTTTTAAAGCCGAAATCCTGACGTGAAAATTTTCGACTTTTTTGAATCCGAAATACTTTCATAAAAATTTTCAACTTTTTTGAAGCCGAAATCTTTTCATGAAAATTTTCAACTTTTTTGAAGCCGAAATACTTCATGAAAATTTTCAACTTTTTTGAAGTCGAAATCTTTTCATGAAAATTTTCAACTTTTTTGAAGCCGAAATACTTCATGAAAATTTTGGACTTTTTTAAAGCTGAAATCCTGTCGTGAAAATTTTCAACTCTTTTGAAGCCGAAATCTTTTCATGAAAATTTTCAACTTTTTTGAAGCAGAAATACTTCATGAAAATGTTCAACTTTTTTGAAGCCGAAATCCTGTCGTGAAAATGTTCAACTTTTTTGAAGCCGAAATACTTCATGAAAATTTTGGACTTTTTTAAAGCTGAAATCCTGTCGTGAAAATTTTCAACTTTTTTGAAGCCGAAATCTTTTCATGAAAATTTTCAACTTTTTTGAAGCAGAAATATTTTCATGAAAACTTTCAACTTTTTTGAAGCTGAAATACTTCATGAAAATTTTGGACTTTTTTAAAGCCGAAATCCTGTCGTGAAAATTTTCAACTTTTTTGAAGCCGAAATATTTTCATGAAAATTTTCAACTTTTTTGAAGTCAAAATACTTCATGAAAATTTTGGACTTTTTTAAAGCTGAAATCCTGTCGTGAAAATTTTCAACTTTTTTGAAGCCGAAATCTTTTCATGAAAATGTTCAACTTTTTTGAAGCCGAAATCTTTTCATGAAAATTATCAACTTTTTTGAAGCCGAAATCCTGTCGTGAAAATTTTCAACTTTTTTGAAGCTGAAATCTTTTCATGAAAATGTTCAACTTTTTTGAAGCTGAAATACTTCATGAAAATGTTCAACTTTTTTGAATCCGAAATCCTGTCGTGAAAATGTTCAACTTTTTTGAAGCCGAAATACTTCATGAAAATTTTGGACTTTTTTAAAGCTGAAATCCTGTCGTGAAAATTTTCAACTTTTTTGAAGCCGAAATCTTTTCATGAAAATTTTCAACTTTTTTGAAGCCGAAATCTTTTCATGAAAATTTTCAACTTTTTTGAAGCCCAAATACTTCATGAAAATGTTCTACTTTTTTAAAGCCGAAATCCTGACGTGAAAATTTTCAACTTTTTTGAATCCGAAATACTTCATGAAAATTTTGGACTTTTTTAAAGCTGAAATCCTGTCGTGAAAATGTTCAACTTTTTTGAAGCAGAAATACTTCATGAAAATGTTCAACTTTTTTGAAGCCGAAATCCTGTCGTGAAAATGTTCAACTTTTTTGAAGCCGAAATCCTGTCGTGAAAATGTTCAACTTTTTTGAAGCCGAAATACTTCATGAAAATTTTGGACTTTTTTAAAGCTGAAATCCTGTCGTGAAAATTTTCAACTTTTTTGAAGCAGAAATATTTTCATGAAAATTTTCAACTTTTTTGAAGTTGAAATACTTCATGAAAATTTTGGACTTTTTTAAAGCTGAAATCCTGTCGTGAAAATTTTCAACTTTTTTAAAGCCGAAATACTTCATGAAAATTTTGGACTCTTTTAAAGCTGAAATGCTGTCGTGAAAATTTTCAACTTTTTTGAAGCTGAAATCTTTTCATGAAAATGTTCAACTTTTTTGAAGCAGAAATACTTCATGAAAATGTTCAACTTTTTTGAAGCCGAAATCCTGTCGTGAAAATGTTCAACTTTTTTGAAGCCGAAATACTTCATGAAAATTTTGGACTTTTTTAAAGCTGAAATCCTGTCGTGAAAATTTTCAACTTTTTTGAAGCCGAAATCTTTTCATGAAAATTTTCAACTTTTTTGAAGCAGAAATACTTCATGAAAATGTTCGACTTTTTTAAAGCCGAAATCCTGTCGTGAAAATGTTCAACTTTTTTGAAGCCGAAATACTTCATGAAAATTTTGGACTTTTTTAAAGCTGAAATCCTGTCGTGAAAATTTTCAACTTTTTTGAAGCCGAAATATTTTCATGAAAATTTTCAACTTTTTTGAAGCAGAAATACTTCATGAAAATGTTCGACTTTTTTAAAGCCGAAATCCTGTCGTGAAAATTTTCAACTTTTTTGAAGCCGAAATCTTTTCATGAAAATTTTCAACTTTTTTGAAGCCGAAATCTTTTCATGAAAATTTTCAACTTTTTTGAAGCCGAAATCTTTTCATGAAAATTTTCAACTTTTTTGAAGCAGAAATACTTCATGAAAATGTTCAACTTTTTTGAAGCCGAAATCCTGTCGTGAAAATGTTCAACTTTTTTGAAGCCGAAATCCTGTCGTGAAAATGTTCAACTTTTTTGAAGCCGAAATACTTCATGAAAATTTTGGACTTTTTTAAAGCTGAAATCCTGTCGTGAAAATTTTCAACTTTTTTGAAGCAGAAATATTTTCATGAAAATTTTCAACTTTTTTGAAGCTGAAATACTTCATGAAAATTTTGGACTTTTTTAAAGCTGAAATCCTGTCGTGAAAATTTTCAACTTTTTTGAAGCCGAAATCTTTTCATGAAAATTTTCAACTTTTTTGAAGCCGAAATCTTTTCATGAAAATTTTCAACTTTTTTGAAGCCGAAATACTTCATGAAAATTTTGGACTTTTTTAAAGCTGAAATCCTGTCGTGAAAATTTTCAACTTTTTTGAAGCCGAAATACTTCATGAAAATTTTGGACTCTTTTAAAGCTGAAATCCTGTCGTGAAAATTTTCAACTTTTTTGAAGCCGAAATCTTTTCATGAAAATGTTCAACTTTTTTGAAGCAGAAATACTTCATGAAAATGTTCAACTTTTTTGAAGCCGAAATCCTGTCGTGAAAATGTTCAACTTTTTTGAAGCCGAAATACTTCATGAAAATTTTGGACTTTTTTAAAGCTGAAATCCTGTCGTGAAAATTTTCAACTTTTTTGAAGCCGAAATATTTTCATGAAAATTTTCAACTTTTTTGAAGCAGAAATACTTCATGAAAATGTTCGACTTTTTTAAAGCCGAAATCCTGTCGTGAAAATTTTCAACTTTTTTGAAGCCGAAATCTTTTCATGAAAATTTTCAACTTTTTTGAAGCCGAAATCTTTTCATGAAAATTTTCAACTTTTTTGAAGCCGAAATCTTTTCATGAAAATTTTCAACTTTTTTGAAGCCGAAATATTTCATGAAAATTTTGGACTCTTTTAAAGCTGAAATCCTGTCGTGAAAATTTTCAACTTTTTTGAAGCCGAAATCTTTTCATGAAAATTTTCAACTTTTTTGAAGCCGAAATACTTCATGAAAATTTTGGACTTTTTTAAAGCTGAAATCCTGTCGTGAAAATGTTCAACTTTTTTGAAGCAGAAATACTTCATGAAAATGTTCAACTTTTTTGAAGCCGAAATCCTGTCGTGAAAATGTTCAACTTTTTTGAAGCCGAAATCCTGTCGTGAAAATGTTCAACTTTTTTGAAGCCGAAATACTTCATGAAAATTTTGGACTTTTTTAAAGCTGAAATCCTGTCGTGAAAATTTTCAACTTTTTTGAAGCAGAAATATTTTCATGAAAATTTTCAACTTTTTTGAAGTTGAAATACTTCATGAAAATTTTGGACTTTTTTAAAGCTGAAATCCTGTCGTGAA
Organism: Labrus mixtus; assembly: GCF_963584025.1. Lineage (NCBI taxonomy): Eukaryota > Metazoa > Chordata > Actinopteri > Labriformes > Labridae > Labrus > Labrus mixtus. Next base: position 1,880,995 of record NC_083614.1, on the reverse strand, counting down.
AATTTTCAACTTTTTTGAAGCCGAAATACTTCATGAAAATTTTGGACTCTTTTAAAGCTGAAATGCTGTCGTGTAAATTTTCAACTTTTTTGAAGCCGAAATCTTTTCATGAAAATGTTCAACTTTTTTGAAGCCGAAATCCTGTCGTGAAAATGTTCAACTTTTTTGAAGCCGAAATCCTGTCGTGAAAATGTTCAACTTTTTTGAAGCCGAAATACTTCATGAAAATTTTGGACTTTTTTAAAGCTGAAATCCTGTCGTGAAAATTTTCAACTTTTTTGAAGCAGAAATATTTTCATGAAAATTTTCAACTTTTTTGAAGCAGAAATACTTCATGAAAATGTTCGACTTTTTTAAAGCCGAAATCCTGTCGTGAAAATGTTCAACTTTTTTGAAGCCGAAATACTTCATGAAAATTTTGGACTTTTTTAAAGCTGAAATCCTGTCGTGAAAATTTTCAACTTTTTTGAAGCCGAAATATTTTCATGAAAATTTTCAACTTTTTTGAAGCAGAAATACTTCATGAAAATGTTCGACTTTTTTAAAGCCGAAATCCTGTCGTGAAAATTTTCAACTTTTTTGAAGCCGAAATCTTTTCATGAAAATTTTCAACTTTTTTGAAGCCGAAATCTTTTCATGAAAATTTTCAACTTTTTTGAAGCCGAAATCTTTTCATGAAAATTTTCAACTTTTTTGAAGCCGAAATCTTTTCATGAAAATTTTCAACTTTTTTGAAGCCGAAATATTTCATGAAAATTTTGGACTCTTTTAAAGCTGAAATCCTGTCGTGAAAATTTTCAACTTTTTTGAAGCCGAAATCTTTTCATGAAAATGTTCAACTTTTTTGAAGCAGAAATACTTCATGAAAATGTTCAACTTTTTTGAAGCCGAAATCCTGTCGTGAAAATGTTCAACTTTTTTGAAGCCGAAATCCTGTCGTGAAAATGTTCAACTTTTTTGAAGCCGAAATACTTCATGAAAATTTTGGACTTTTTTAAAGCTGAAATCCTGTCGTGAAAATTTTCAACTTTTTTGAAGCAGAAATATTTTCATGAAAATTTTCAACTTTTTTGAAGCAGAAATACTTCATGAAAATGTTCGACTTTTTTAAAGCCGAAATCCTGTCGTGAAAATGTTCAACTTTTTTGAAGCCGAAATACTTCATGAAAATTTTGGACTTTTTTAAAGCTGAAATCCTGTCGTGAAAATTTTCAACTTTTTTGAAGCCGAAATATTTTCATGAAAATTTTCAACTTTTTTGAAGCAGAAATACTTCATGAAAATGTTCGACTTTTTTAAAGCCGAAATCCTGTCGTGAAAATTTTCAACTTTTTTGAAGCCGAAATCTTTTCATGAAAATTTTCAACTTTTTTGAAGCCGAAATCTTTTCATGAAAATTTTCAACTTTTTTGAAGCCGAAATCTTTTCATGAAAATTTTCAACTTTTTTGAAGCCGAAATCTTTTCATGAAAATTTTCAACTTTTTTGAAGCCGAAATATTTCATGAAAATTTTGGACTCTTTTAAAGCTGAAATCCTGTCGTGAAAATTTTCAACTTTTTTGAAGCCGAAATCTTTTCATGAAAATGTTCAACTTTTTTGAAGCAGAAATACTTCATGAAAATGTTCAACTTTTTTGAAGCCGAAATCCTGTCGTGAAAATGTTCAACTTTTTTGAAGCCGAAATACTTCATGAAAATTTTGGACTTTTTTAAAGCTGAAATCCTGTCGTGAAAATTTTCAACTTTTTTGAAGTCGAAATATTTTCATGAAAATTTTCAACTTTTTTGAAGCCGAAATACTTCATGAAAATGTTCGACTTTTTTAAAGCTGAAATCCTGTCGTGAAAATTTTCAACTTTTTTGAAGCCGAAATCTTTTCATGAAAATTTTCAACTTTTTTGAAGCCGAAATCTTTTCATGAAAATTTTCAACTTTTTTGAAGCCGAAATACTTCATGAAAATTTTGGACTTTTTTAAAGCTGAAATCCTGTCGTGAAAATGTTCAACTTTTTTGAAGCAGAAATACTTCATGAAAATGTTCAACTTTTTTGAAGCCGAAATCCTGTCGTGAAAATGTTCAACTTTTTTGAAGCCGAAATCCTGTCGTGAAAATGTTCAACTTTTTTGAAGCCGAAATACTTCATGAAAATTTTGGACTTTTTTAAAGCTGAAATCCTGTCGTGAAAATTTTCAACTTTTTTGAAGCAGAAATATTTTCATGAAAATTTTCAACTTTTTTGAAGTTGAAATACTTCATGAAAATTTTGGACTTTTTTAAAGCTGAAATCCTGTCGTGAAAATTTTCAACTTTTTTGAAGCCGAAATACTTCATGAAAATTTTGGACTCTTTTAAAGCTGAAATCCTGTCGTGAAAATTTTCAACTTTTTTGAAGCCGAAATCTTTTCATGAAAATGTTCAACTTTTTTGAAGCAGAAATACTTCATGAAAATGTTCAACTTTTTTGAAGCCGAAATCCTGTCGTGAAAATGTTCAACTTTTTTGAAGCCGAAATACTTCATGAAAATTTTGGACTTTTTTAAAGCTGAAATCCCGTCGTGAAAATTTTCAACTTTTTTGAAGCCGAAATCTTTTCATGAAAATTTTCAACTTTTTTGAAGCAGAAATACTTCATGAAAATGTTCGACTTTTTTAAAGCCGAAATCCTGTCGTGAAAATGTTCAACTTTTTTGAAGCCGAAATACTTCATGAAAATTTTGGACTTTTTTAAAGCTGAAATCCTGTCGTGAAAATTTTCAACTTTTTTGAAGCCGAAATATTTTCATGAAAATTTTCAACTTTTTTGAAGCAGAAATACTTCATGAAAATGTTCGACTTTTTTAAAGCCGAAATCCTGTCGTGAAAATTTTCAACTTTTTTGAAGCCGAAATCTTTTCATGAAAATTTTCAACTTTTTTGAAGCCGAAATCTTTTCATGAAAATTTTCAACTTTTTTGAAGCCGAAATCTTTTCATGAAAATTTTCAACTTTTTTGAAGCCGAAATCTTTTCATGAAAATTTTCAACTTTTTTGAAGCCGAAATATTTCATGAAAATTTTGGACTCTTTTAAAGCTGAAATCCTGTCGTGAAAATTTTCAACTTTTTTGAAGCCGAAATCTTTTCATGAAAATGTTCAACTTTTTTGAAGCAGAAATACTTCATGAAAATGTTCAACTTTTTTGAAGCCGAAATCCTGTCGTGAAAATGTTCAACTTTTTTGAAGCCGAAATACTTCATGAAAATTTTGGACTTTTTTAAAGCTGAAATCCTGTCGTGAAAATTTTCAACTTTTTTGAAGTCGAAATATTTTCATGAAAATTTTCAACTTTTTTGAAGCCGAAATACTTCATGAAAATGTTCGACTTTTTTAAAGCCGAAATCCTGTCGTGAAAATTTTCAACTTTTTTGAAGCTGAAATCTTTTCATGAAAATGTTCAACTTTTTTGAAGCTGAAATACTTCATGAAAATGTTCAACTTTTTTGAAGCCGAAATCCTGTCGTGAAAATGTTCAACTTTTTTGAAGCCGAAATACTTCATGAAAATTTTGGACTTTTTTAAAGCTGAAATCCTGTCGTGAAAATTTTCAACTTTTTTGAAGCCGAAATCTTTTCATGAAAATTTTCAACTTTTTTGAAGCCCAAATACTTCATGAAAATGTTCTACTTTTTTAAAGCCGAAATCCTGACGTGAAAATTTTCAACTTTTTTGAATCCGAAATACTTCATGAAAATTTTCAACTTTTTTGAAGCCGAAATCTTTTCATAAAAATTTTCAACTTTTTTGAAGCCGAAATCTTTTCATGAAAATTTTCAACTTTTTTGAAGCCGAAATACTTCATGAAAATTTTCAACTTTTTTGAAGTCGAAATCTTTTCATGAAAATTTTCAACTTTTTTGAAGCCGAAATACTTCATGAAAATTTTGGACTTTTTTAAAGCTGAAATCCTGTCGTGAAAATTTTCAACTTTTTTGAAGCCGAAATCTTTTCATGAAAATTTTCAACTTTTTTGAAGCAGAAATCTTTTCATGAAAATTTTCAACTTTTTTGAAGCCCAAATACTTCATGAAAATGTTCTACTTTTTTAAAGCCGAAATCCTGACGTGAAAATTTTCAACTTTTTTGAATCCGAAATACTTCATGAAAATTTTCAACTTTTTTGAAGCCGAAATCTTTTCATAAAAATTTTCAACTTTTTTGAAGCCGAAATCTTTTCATGAAAATTTTCAACTTTTTTGAAGCCGAAATACTTCATGAAAATGTTCAACTTTTTTGAAGCCGAAATCCTGTCGTGAAAATGTTCAACTTTTTTGAAGCCGAAATACTTCATGAACATTTTGGACTTTTTTAAAGCTGAAATCCTGACGTGAAAATTTTCAACTTTTTTGAATCCGAAATACTTCATGAAAATTTTCAACTTTTTTGAAGCCGAAATCTTTTCATAAAAATTTTCAACTTTTTTGAAGCCGAAATCTTTTCATGAAAATTTTCAACTTTTTTGAAGCCGAAATCTTTTCATGAAAATTTTCAACTTTTTTGAAGCCCAAATACTTCATGAAAATGTTCTACTTTTTTAAAGCCGAAATCCTGACGTGAAAATTTTCAACTTTTTTGAATCCGAAATACTTCATGAAAATTTTCAACTTTTTTGAAGCCGAAATCTTTTCATAAAAATTTTCAACTTTTTTGAAGCCGAAATCTTTTCATGAAAATTTTAAACTTTTTTGAAGCCGAAATACTTCATGAAAATGTTCAACTTTTTTGAAGCCGAAATCCTGTCGTGAAAATGTTCAACTTTTTTGAAGCCGAAATACTTCATGAACATTTTGGACTTTTTTAAAGCTGAAATCCTGACGTGAAAATTTTCAACTTTTTTGAATCCGAAATACTTCATGAAAATTTTCAACTTTTTTGAAGCCGAAATCTTTTCATAAAAATTTTCAACTTTTTTGAAGCCGAAATCTTTTCATGAAAATTTTCAACTTTTTTGAAGCCGAAATCTTTTCATGAAAATTTTCAACTTTTTTGAAGCCCAAATACTTCATGAAAATGTTCTACTTTTTTAAAGCCGAAATCCTGACGTGAAAATTTTCAACTTTTTTGAATCCGAAATACTTCATGAAAATTTTCAACTTTTTTGAAGCCGAAATCTTTTCATAAAAATTTTCAACTTTTTTGAAGCCGAAATCTTTTCATGAAAATTTTCAACTTTTTTGAAGCCGAAATACTTCATGAAAATTTTCAACTTTTTTGAAGCAGAAATACTTCATGAAAATGTTCGACTTTTTTAAAGCCGAAATCCTGTCGTGAAAATTTTCAACTTTTTTGAAGCCGAAATATTTTCATGAAAATTTTCAACTTTTTTGAAGCTGAAATACTTCATGAAAATTTTGGACTTTTTTAAAGCTGAAATCCTGTCGTGAAAATTTTCAACTTTTTTGAAGCCGAAATCTTTTCATGAAAATTTTCAACTTTTTTGAAGCCCAAATACTTCATGAAAATGTTCTACTTTTTTAAAGCCGAAATCCTGACGTGAAAATTTTCAACCTTTTTGAATCCGAAATACTTCATGAAAATTTTCAACTTTTTTGAAGCCGAAATCTTTTCATAAAAATTTTCAACTTTTTTGAAGCCGAAATCTTTTCATAAAAATTTTCAACTTTTTTGAAGCCGAAATCCTGTCGTGAAAATGTTCAACTTTTTTGAAGCCGAAATACTTCATGAAAATTTTGGACTTTTTTAAAGCTGAAATCCTGTCGTGAAAATGTTCAACTCTTTTGAAGCCGAAATCTTTTCATGAAAATTTTCAACTTTTTTGAAGCAGAAATACTTCATGAAAATGTTCAACTTTTTTGAAGCCGAAATCCTGTCGTGAAAATGTTCAACTTTTTTGAAGCCGAAATACTTCATGAAAATTTTGGACTTTTTTAAAGCTGAAATCCTGTCGTGAAAATTTTCAACTTTTTTGAAGCCGAAATCTTTTCATGAAAATTTTCAACTTTTTTGAAGCAGAAATATTTTCATGAAAACTTTCAACTTTTTTGAAGCTGAAATACTTCATGAAAATTTTGGACTTTTTTAAAGCCGAAATCCTGTCGTGAAAATTTTCAACTTTTTTGAAGCCGAAATATTTTCATGAAAATTTTCAACTTTTTTGAAGCTGAAATACTTCATGAAAATTTTGGACTTTTTTAAAGCTGAAATCCTGTCGTGAAAATTTTCAACTTTTTTGAAGCCGAAATCTTTTCATGAAAATGTTCAACTTTTTTGAAGCCGAAATCTTTTCATGAAAATTATCAACTTTTTTGAAGCAGAAATACTTCATGAAAATGTTCGACTTTTTTAAAGCCGAAATCCTGTCGTGAAAATTTTCAACTTTTTTGAAGCCGAAATCTTTTCATGAAAATGTTCAACTTTTTTGAAGCTGAAATACTTCATGAAAATGTTCAACTTTTTTGAAGCCGAAATCCTGTCGTGAAAATTTTCAACTTTTTTGAAGCTGAAATCTTTTCATGAAAATGTTCAACTTTTTTGAAGCTGAAATACTTCATGAAAATGTTCAACTTTTTTGAATCCGAAATCCTGTCGTGAAAATGTTCAACTTTTTTGAAGCCGAAATACTTCATGAAAATTTTGGACTTTTTTAAAGCTGAAATCCTGTCGTGAAAATTTTCAACTTTTTTGAAGCCGAAATCTTTTCATGAAAATTTTCAACTTTTTTGAAGCCGAAATCTTTTCATGAAAATTTTCAACTTTTTTGAAGCCCAAATACTTCATGAAAATGTTCTACTTTTTTAAAGCCGAAATCCTGACGTGAAAATTTTCAACTTTTTTGAATCCGAAATACTTCATGAAAATTTTCAACTTTTTTGAAGCCGAAATCTTTTCATAAAAATTTTCAACTTTTTTGAAGCCGAAATCTTTTCATGAAAATTTTCAACTTTTTTGAAGCCGAAATACTTCATGAAAATTTTCAACTTTTTTGAAGTCGAAATCTTTTCATGAAAATTTTCAACTTTTTTGAAGCCGAAATCTTTTCATGAAAATGTTCAACTTTTTTGAAGCCGAAATCTTTTCATGAAAATTATCAACTTTTTTGAAGCAGAAATACTTCATGAAAATGTTCGACTTTTTTAAAGCCGAAATCCTGTCGTGAAAATTTTCAACTTTTTTGAAGCCGAAATCTTTTCATGAAAATGTTCAACTTTTTTGAAGCTGAAATACTTCATGAAAATGTTCAACTTTTTTGAAGCCGAAATCCTGTCGTGAAAATTTTCAACTTTTTTGAAGCTGAAATCTTTTCATGAAAATGTTCAACTTTTTTGAAGCTGAAATACTTCATGAAAATGTTCAACTTTTTTGAATCCGAAATCCTGTCGTGAAAATGTTCAACTTTTTTGAAGCCGAAATACTTCATGAAAATTTTGGACTTTTTTAAAGCTGAAATCCTGTCGTGAAAATTTTCAACTTTTTTGAAGCCGAAATCTTTTCATGAAAATTTTCAACTTTTTTGAAGCCGAAATCTTTTCATGAAAATTTTCAACTTTTTTGAAGCCCAAATACTTCATGAAAATGTTCTACTTTTTTAAAGCCGAAATCCTGACGTGAAAATTTTCAACTTTTTTGAATCCGAAATACTTCATGAAAATTTTCAACTTTTTTGAAGCCGAAATCTTTTCATAAAAATTTTCAACTTTTTTGAAGCCGAAATCTTTTCATGAAAATTTTCAACTTTTTTGAAGCCGAAATACTTCATGAAAATTTTCAACTTTTTTGAAGTCGAAATCTTTTCATGAAAATTTTCAACTTTTTTGAAGCCGAAATACTTCATGAAAATTTTGGACTTTTTTAAAGCTGAAATCCTGTCGTGAAAATTTTCAACTTTTTTGAAGCCGAAATCTTTTCATGAAAATTTTCAACTTTTTTGAAGCAGAAATCTTTTCATGAAAATTTTCAACTTTTTTGAAGCCCAAATACTTCATGAAAATGTTCTACTTTTTTAAAGCCGAAATCCTGACGTGAAAATTTTCAACTTTTTTGAATCCGAAATCTTTTCATGAAAATTTTCAACTTTTTTGAAGCCGAAATCTTTTCATGAAAATTTTCAACTTTTTTGAAGCCGAAATACTTCATGAAAATTTTCAACTTTTTTGAAGTCGAAATCTTTTCATGAAAATTTTCAACTTTTTTGAAGCCGAAATACTTCATGAAAATTTTGGACTTTTTTAAAGCTGAAATCCTGTCGTGAAAATTTTCAACTTTTTTGAAGCCGAAATACTTCATGAAAATTTTCAACTTTTTTGAAGTCGAAATCTTTTCATGAAAATTTTCAACTTTTTTGAAGCCGAAATCTTTTCATGAAAATTTTCAACTTTTTTGAAGCCGAAATACTTCATGAAAATGTTCAACTTTTTTGAAGCCGAAATCCTGTCGTGAAAATGTTCAACTTTTTTGAAGCCGAAATACTTCATGAAAATTTTGGACTTTTTTAAAGCTGAAATCCTGTCGTGAAAATTTTCAACTTTTTTGAAGCCGAAATCTTTTCATGATAATTTTCAACTTTTTTGAAGCCGAAATCTTTTCATGAAAATTTTCAACTTTTTTGAAGCCCAAATACTTCATGAAAATGTTCTACTTTTTTAAAGCCGAAATCCTGACGTGAAAATTTTCAACTTTTTTGAATCCGAAATACTTCATGAAAATTTTCAACTTTTTTGAAGCCGAAATCTTTTCATAAAAATTTTCAACTTTTTTGAAGCCGAAATCTTTTCATGAAAATTTTCAACTTTTTTGAAGCCGAAATCTTTTCATGAAAATTTTCAACTTTTTTGAAGCCCAAATACTTCATGAAAATGTTCTACTTTTTTAAAGCCGAAATCCTGACGTGAAAATTTTCAACTTTTTTGAATCCGAAATACTTCATGAAAATTTTCAACTTTTTTGAAGCCGAAATCTTTTCATAAAAATTTTCAACTTTTTTGAAGCCGAAATCTTTTCATGAAAATTTTCAACTTTTTTGAAGCCGAAATACTTCATGAAAATTTTCAACTTTTTTGAAGCAGAAATACTTCATGAAAATGTTCGACTTTTTTAAAGCCGAAATCCTGTCGTGAAAATTTTCAACTTTTTTGAAGCCGAAATATTTTCATGAAAATTTTCAACTTTTTTGAAGCTGAAATACTTCATGAAAATTTTGGACTTTTTTAAAGCTGAAATCCTGTCGTGAAAATTTTCAACTTTTTTGAAGCCGAAATCTTTTCATGAAAATTTTCAACTTTTTTGAAGCCCAAATACTTCATGAAAATGTTCTACTTTTTTAAAGCCGAAATCCTGACGTGAAAATTTTCAACCTTTTTGAATCCGAAATACTTCATGAAAATTTTCAACTTTTTTGAAGCCGAAATCTTTTCATAAAAATTTTCAACTTTTTTGAAGCCGAAATCCTGTCGTGAAAATGTTCAACTTTTTTGAAGCCGAAATACTTCATGAAAATTTTGGACTTTTTTAAAGCTGAAATCCTGTCGTGAAAATTTTCAACTTTTTTGAAGCCGAAATCTTTTCATGAAAATTTTCAACTTTTTTGAAGCCGAAATCTTTTCATGAAAATTTTCAACTTTTTTGAAGCCCAAATACTTCATGAAAATGTTCTACTTTTTTAAAGCCGAAATCCTGACGTGAAAATTTTCAACTTTTTTGAATCCGAAATACTTTCATAAAAATTTTCAACTTTTTTGAAGCCGAAATCTTTTCATGAAAATTTTCAACTTTTTTGAAGCCGAAATACTTCATGAAAATTTTCAACTTTTTTGAAGTCGAAATCTTTTCATGAAAATTTTCAACTTTTTTGAAGCCGAAATACTTCATGAAAATTTTGGACTTTTTTAAAGCTGAAATCCTGTCGTGAAAATTTTCAACTTTTTTGAAGCCGAAATCTTTTCATGAAAATTTTCAACTTTTTTGAAGCAGAAATACTTCATGAAAATGTTCAACTTTTTTGAAGCCGAAATCCTGTCGTGAAAATGTTCAACTTTTTTGAAGCCGAAATACTTCATGAAAATTTTGGACTTTTTTAAAGCTGAAATCCTGTCGTGAAAATTTTCAACTTTTTTGAAGCCGAAATCTTTTCATGAAAATTTTCAACTTTTTTGAAGCAGAAATATTTTCATGAAAACTTTCAACTTTTTTGAAGCTGAAATACTTCATGAAAATTTTGGACTTTTTTAAAGCCGAAATCCTGTCGTGAAAATTTTCAACTTTTTTGAAGCCGAAATATTTTCATGAAAATTTTCAACTTTTTTGAAGCTGAAATACTTCATGAAAATTTTGGACTTTTTTAAAGCTGAAATCCTGTCGTGAAAATTTTCAACTTTTTTGAAGCCGAAATCTTTTCATGAAAATTTTCAACTTTTTTGAAGCAGAAATACTTCATGAAAATGTTCGACTTTTTTAAAGCCGAAATCCTGTCGTGAAAATTTTCAACTTTTTTGAAGCCGAAATCTTTTCATGAAAATGTTCAACTTTTTTGAAGCTGAAATACTTCATGAAAATGTTCAACTTTTTTGAAGCCGAAATCCTGTCGTGAAAATGTTCAACTTTTTTGAAGCCGAAATACTTCATGAAAATTTTGGACTTTTTTAAAGCAGAAATCCTGTCGTGAAAATTTTCAACTTTTTTGAAGCCGAAATCTTTTCATGAAAATTTTCAACTTTTTTGAAGCAGAAATCTTTTCATGAAAATTTTCAACTTTTTTGAAGCCCAAATACTTCATGAAAATGTTCTACTTTTTTAAATCCGAAATCCTGACGTGAAAATTTTCAACTTTTTTGAATCCGAAATACTTCATGAAAATTTTCAACTTTTTTGAAGCCGAAATCTTTTCATAAAAATTTTCAACTTTTTTGAAGCCGAAATCTTTTCATAAAAATTTTCAACTTTTTTGAAGACGAAATACTTCATGAAAATTTTCAACTTTTTTGAAGCAGAAATACTTCATGAAAATGTTCGACTTTTTTAAAGCCGAAATCCTGTCGTGAAAATTTTCAACTTTTTTGAAGCCGAAATATTTTCATGAAAATGTTCAACTTTTTTGAAGCTGAAATACTTCATGAAAATGTTCAACTTTTTTGAAGCCGAAATCCTGTCGTGAAAATGTTCAACTTTTTTGAAGCTGAAATACTTCATGAAAATTTTGGACTTTTTTAAAGCTGAAATCCTGTCGTGAAAATTTTCAACTTTTTTGAAGCCGAAATCTTTTCATGAAAATTTTCAACTTTTTTGAAGCAGAAATCTTTTCATGAAAATTTTCAACTTTTTTGAAGCCCAAATACTTCATGAAAATGTTCTACTTTTTTAAATCCGAAATCCTGACGTGAAAATTTTCAACTTTTTTGAATCCGAAATACTTCATGAAAATTTTCAACTTTTTTGAAGCCGAAATCTTTTCATAAAAATTTTCAACTTTTTTGAAGCCGAAATCTTTTCATGAAAATGTTCAACTTTTTTGAAGCAGAAATACTTCATGAAAATGTTCAACTTTTTTGAAGCCGAAATCCTGTTTTGAAAATGTTCAACTTTTTTGAAGCCGAAATACTTCATGAAAATTTTGGACTTTTTTAAAGCTGAAATCCTGTCGTGAAAATTTTCAACTTTTTTGAATCCGAAATCTTTTCATGAAAATGTTCAACTTTTTTGAAGCAGAAATACTTCATGAAAATGTTCAACTTTTTTGAAGCCGAAATCCTGTCGTGAAAATGTTCAACTTTTTTGAAGCCGAAATACTTCATGAAAATTTTGGACTTTTTTGAAGCAGAAATATTTTCATGAAAACTTTCAACTTTTTTGAAGCTGAAATACTTCATGAAAATGTTCAACTTTTTTGAAGCCGAAATCCTGTCGTGAAAATGTTCAACTTTTTTGAAGCCGAAATACTTCATGAAAATTTTGGACTTTTTTAAAGCTGAAATCCTGTCGTGAAAATTTTCAACTTTTTTGAAGCCGAAATATTTTCATGAAAATTTTCAACTTTTTTGAATCCGAAATCTTTTCATGAAAATGTTCAACTTTTTTGAAGCAGAAATACTTCATGAAAATGTTCAACTTTTTTGAAGCCGAAATCCTGTCGTGAAAATGTTCAACTTTTTTGAAGCCGAAATACTTCATGAAAATTTTGGACTTTTTTAAAGCTGAAATCCTGTCGTGAAAATTTTCAACTTTTTTGAAGCCGAAATCTTTTCATGAAAATTTTCAACTTTTTTGAAGCAGAAATATTTTCATGAAAACTTTCAACTTTTTTGAAGCTGAAATACTTCATGAAAATTTTGGACTTTTTTAAAGCTGAAATCCTGTCGTGAAAATTTTCAACTTTTTTGAAGCCGAAATCTTTTCATGAAAATTTTCAACTTTTTTGAAGCAGAAATACTTCATGAAAATGTTCGACTTTTTTAAAGCCGAAATCCTGTCGTGAAAATTTTCAACTTTTTTGAAGCCGAAATATTTTCATGAAAATGTTCAACTTTTTTGAAGCTGAAATACTTCATGAAAATGTTCAACTTTTTTGAAGCCGAAATCCTGTCGTGAAAATGTTCAACTTTTTTGAAGCTGAAATACTTCATGAAAATTTTGGACTTTTTTAAAGCTGAAATCCTGTCGTGAAAATTTTCAACTTTTTTGAAGCCGAAATCTTTTCATGAAAATTTTCAACTTTTTTGAAGCAGAAATCTTTTCATGAAAATTTTCAACTTTTTTGAAGCCCAAATACTTCATGAAAATGTTCTACTTTTTTAAATCCGAAATCCTGACGTGAAAATTTTCAACTTTTTTGAATCCGAAATACTTCATGAAAATTTTCAACTTTTTTGAAGCCGAAATCTTTTCATAAAAATTTTCAACTTTTTTGAAGCCGAAATCTTTTCATGAAAATGTTCAACTTTTTTGAAGCAGAAATACTTCATGAAAATGTTCAACTTTTTTGAAGCCGAAATCCTGTTTTGAAAATGTTCAACTTTTTTGAAGCCGAAATACTTCATGAAAATTTTGGACTTTTTTAAAGCTGAAATCCTGTCGTGAAAATTTTCAACTTTTTTGAATCCGAAATCTTTTCATGAAAATGTTCAACTTTTTTGAAGCAGAAATACTTCATGAAAATGTTCAACTTTTTTGAAGCCGAAATCCTGTCGTGAAAATGTTCAACTTTTTTGAAGCCGAAATACTTCATGAAAATTTTGGACTTTTTTAAAGCTGAAATCCTGTCGTGAAAATTTTCAACTTTTTTGAAGCCGAAATCTTTTCATGAAAATTTTCAACTTTTTTGAAGCAGAAATATTTTCATGAAAACTTTCAACTTTTTTGAAGCTGAAATACTTCATGAAAATGTTCAACTTTTTTGAAGCCGAAATCCTGTCGTGAAAATGTTCAACTTTTTTGAAGCCGAAATACTTCATGAAAATTTTGGACTTTTTTAAAGCTGAAATCCTGTCGTGAAAATTTTCAACTTTTTTGAAGCCGAAATCTTTTCATGAAAATTTTCAACTTTTTTGAATCCGAAATCTTTTCATGAAAATGTTCAACTTTTTTGAAGCAGAAATACTTCATGAAAATGTTCAACTTTTTTGAAGCCGAAATCCTGTCGTGAAAATGTTCAACTTTTTTGAAGCCGAAATACTTCATGAAAATTTTGGACTTTTTTAAAGCTGAAATCCTGTCGTGAAAATTTTCAACTTTTTTGAAGCCGAAATCTTTTCATGAAAATTTTCAACTTTTTTGAAGCAGAAATATTTTCATGAAAACTTTCAACTTTTTTGAAGCTGAAATACTTCATGAAAATTTTGGACTTTTTTAAAGCTGAAATCCTGTCGTGAAAATTTTCAACTTTTTTGAAGCCGAAATCTTTTCATGAAAATTTTCAACTTTTTTGAAGCAGAAATACTTCATGAAAATGTTCGACTTTTTTAAAGCCGAAATCCTGTCGTGAAAATTTTCAACTTTTTTGAAGCCGAAATCTTTTCATGAAAATGTTCAACTTTTTTGAAGCTGAAATACTTCATGAAAATGTTCAACTTTTTTGAAGCCGAAATCCTGTCGTGAAAATGTTCAACTTTTTTGAAGCCGAAATACTTCATGAAAATTTTGGACTTTTTTAAAGCAGAAATCCTGTCATGAAAATTTTCAACTTTTTTGAAGCCGAAATCTTTTCATGAAAATTTTCAACTTTTTTGAAGCAGAAATCTTTTCATGAAAATTTTCAACTTTTTTGAAGCCCAAATACTTCATGAAAATGTTCTACTTTTTTAAATCCGAAATCCTGACGTGAAAATTTTCAACTTTTTTGAATCCGAAATACTTCATGAAAATTTTCAACTTTTTTGAAGCCGAAATCTTTTCATAAAAATTTTCAACTTTTTTGAAGCCGAAATCTTTTCATAAAAATTTTCAACTTTTTTGAAGCCGAAATACTTCATGAAAATTTTCAACTTTTTTGAAGCAGAAATACTTCATGAAAATGTTCGACTTTTTTAAAGCCGAAATCCTGTCGTGAAAATTTTCAACTTTTTTGAAGCCGAAATATTTTCATGAAAATGTTCAACTTTTTTGAAGCTGAAATACTTCATGAAAATGTTCAACTTTTTTGAAGCCGAAATCCTGTCGTGAAAATGTTCAACTTTTTTGAAGCCGAAATACTTCATGAAAATTTTGGACTTTTTTAAAGCTGAAATCCTGTCGTGAAAATTTTCAACTTTTTTGAAGCCGAAATCTTTTCATGAAAATTTTCAACTTTTTTGAAGCAGAAATCTTTTCATGAAAATTTTCAACTTTTTTGAAGCCCAAATACTTCATGAAAATGTTCTACTTTTTTAAATCCGAAATCCTGACGTGAAAATTTTCAACTTTTTTGAATCCGAAATACTTCATGAAAATTTTCAACTTTTTTGAAGCCGAAATCTTTTCATAAAAATTTTCAACTTTTTTGAAGCCGAAATCTTTTCATGAAAATGTTCAACTTTTTTGAAGCAGAAATACTTCATGAAAATGTTCAACTTTTTTGAAGCCGAAATCCTGTTTTGAAAATGTTCAACTTTTTTGAAGCCGAAATACTTCATGAAAATTTTGGACTTTTTTAAAGCTGAAATCCTGTCGTGAAAATTTTCAACTTTTTTGAATCCGAAATCTTTTCATGAAAATGTTCAACTTTTTTGAAGCAGAAATACTTCATGAAAATGTTCAACTTTTTTGAAGCCGAAATCCTGTCGTGAAAATGTTCAACTTTTTTGAAGCCGAAATACTTCATGAAAATTTTGGACTTTTTTAAAGCTGAAATCCTGTCGTGAAAATTTTCAACTTTTTTGAAGCCGAAATCTTTTCATGAAAATTTTCAACTTTTTTGAAGCAGAAATACTTCATGAAAATGTTCGACTTTTTTAAAGCCGAAATCCTGTCGTGAAAATTTTCAACTTTTTTGAAGCCGAAATCTTTTCATGAAAATGTTCAACTTTTTTGAAGCTGAAATACTTCATGAAAATGTTCAACTTTTTTGAAGCCGAAATCCTGTCGTGAAAATGTTCAACTTTTTTGAAGCCGAAATACTTCATGAAAATTTTGGACTTTTTTAAAGCAGAAATCCTGTCGTGAAAATTTTCAACTTTTTTGAAGCCGAAATCTTTTCATGAAAATTTTCAACTTTTTTGAAGCAGAAATCTTTTCATGAAAATTTTCAACTTTTTTGAAGCCCAAATACTTCATGAAAATGTTCTACTTTTTTAAATCCGAAATCCTGACGTGAAAATTTTCAACTTTTTTGAATCCGAAATACTTCATGAAAATTTTCAACTTTTTTGAAGCCGAAATCTTTTCATAAAAATTTTCAACTTTTTTGAAGCCGAAATCTTTTCATAAAAATTTTCAACTTTTTTGAAGCCGAAATACTTCATGAAAATTTTCAACTTTTTTGAAGCAGAAATACTTCATGAAAATGTTCGACTTTTTTAAAGCCGAAATCCTGTCGTGAAAATTTTCAACTTTTTTGAAGCCGAAATATTTTCATGAAAATGTTCAACTTTTTTGAAGCTGAAATACTTCATGAAAATGTTCAACTTTTTTGAAGCCGAAATCTTTTCATAAAAATTTTCAACTTTTTTGAAGCCGAAATACTTCATGAAAATTTTCAACTTTTTTGAAGCAGAAATACTTCATGAAAATGTTCGACTTTTTTAAAGCAGAAATCCTGTCGTGAAAATTTTCAACTTTTTTGAAGCCGAAATCTTTTCATGAAAATTTTCAACTTTTTTGAAGCAGAAATCTTTTCATGAAAATTTTCAACTTTTTTGAAGCCCAAATACTTCATGAAAATGTTCTACTTTTTTAAATCCGAAATCCTGACGTGAAAATTTTCAACTTTTTTGAATCCGAAATACTTCATGAAAATTTTCAACTTTTTTGAAGCCGAAATCTTTTCATAAAAATTTTCAACTTTTTTGAAGCCGAAATCTTTTCATAAAAATTTTCAACTTTTTTGAAGCCGAAATACTTCATGAAAATTTTCAACTTTTTTGAAGCAGAAATACTTCATGAAAATGTTCGACTTTTTTAAAGCCGAAATCCTGTCGTGAAAATTTTCAACTTTTTTGAAGCCCAAATACTTCATGAAAATGTTCTACTTTTTTAAAGCTGAAATCCTGTCGTGAAAATTTTCAACTTTTTTGAAGCCGAAATCTTTTCATGAAAATTTTCAACTTTTTTGAAGCAGAAATACTTCATGAAAATGTTCAACTTTTTTAAAGCCGAAATCCTGTCGTGAAAATTTTCAACTTTTTTGAAGCCGAAATCTTTTCATGAAAATGTTCAACTTTTTTGAAGCTGAAATACTTCATGAAAATGTTCAACTTTTTTGAAGCCGAAATCCTGTCGTGAAAATATTCAACTTTTTTGAAGCCGAAATACTTCATGAAAATTTTGGACTTTTTTAAAGCAGAAATCCTGTCGTGAAAATTTTCAACTTTTTTGAAGCCGAAATCTTTTCATGAAAATTTTCAACTTTTTTGAAGCAGAAATCTTTTCATGAAAATTTTCAACTTTTTTGAAGCCCAAATACTTCATGAAAATGTTCTACTTTTTTAAATCCGAAATCCTGACGTGAAAATTTTCAACTTTTTTGAATCCGAAATACTTCATGAAAATTTTCAACTTTTTTGAAGCCGAAATCTTTTCATAAAAATTTTCAACTTTTTTGAAGCCGAAATCTTTTCATAAAAATTTTCAACTTTTTTGAAGCCGAAATACTTCATGAAAATTTTCAACTTTTTTGAAGCAGAAATACTTCATGAAAATGTTCGACTTTTTTAAAGCCGAAATCCTGTCGTGAAAATTTTCAACTTTTTTGAAGCCGAAATATTTTCATGAAAATGTTCAACTTTTTTGAAGCTGAAATACTTCATGAAAATTTTGGACTTTTTTAAAGCTGAAATCCTGTCGTGAAAATTTTCAACTTTTTTGAAGCCGAAATCTTTTCATGAAAATTTTCAACTTTTTTGAAGCAGAAATATTTTCATGAAAACTTTCAACTTTTTTGAAGCTGAAATACTTCATGAAAATTTTGGACTTTTTTAAAGCTGAAATCCTGTCGTGAAAATTTTCAACTTTTTTGAAGCCGAAATCTTTTCATGAAAATTTTCAACTTTTTTGAAGCAGAAATACTTCATGAAAATGTTCGACTTTTTTAAAGCCGAAATCCTTCATGAAAATTTTCAACTTTTTTGAAGCCGAAATCTTTTCATGAAAATGTTCAACTTTTTTGAAGCTGAAATACTTCATGAAAATGTTCAACTTTTTTGAAGCCGAAATCCTGTCGTGAAAATGTTCAACTTTTTTGAAGCCGAAATACTTCATGAAAATTTTGGACTTTTTTAAAGCAGAAATCCTGTCGTGAAAATTTTCAACTTTTTTGAAGCCGAAATCTTTTCATGAAAATTTTCAACTTTTTTGAAGCAGAAATCTTTTCATGAAAATTTTCAACTTTTTTGAAGCCCAAATACTTCATGAAAATGTTCTACTTTTTTAAATCCGAAATCCTGACGTGAAAATTTTCAACTTTTTTGAATCCGAAATACTTCATGAAAATTTTCAACTTTTTTGAAGCCGAAATCTTTTCATAAAAATTTTCAACTTTTTTGAAGCCGAAATCTTTTCATAAAAATTTTCAACTTTTTTGAAGCCGAAATACTTCATGAAAATTTTCAACTTTTTTGAAGCAGAAATACTTCATGAAAATGTTCGACTTTTTTAAAGCCGAAATCCTGTCGTGAAAATTTTCAACTTTTTTGAAGCCGAAATATTTTCATGAAAATTTTCAACTTTTTTGAAGCTGAAATACTTCATGAAAATTTTGGACTTTTTTAAAGCTGAAATCCTGTCGTGAAAATTTTCAACTTTTTTGAAGCCGAAATCTTTTCATGAAAATTTTCAACTTTTTTGAAGCCGAAATCTTTTCATGAAAATTTTCAACTTTTTTGAAGCAGAAATACTTCATGAAAATGTTCGACTTTTTTAAAGCCGAAATCCTGTCGTGAAAATTTTCAACTTTTTTGAAGCCGAAATCTTTTCATGAAAATGTTCAACTTTTTTGAAGCTGAAATACTTCATGAAAATGTTCAACTTTTTTGAAGCCGAAATCCTGTCGTGAAAATGTTCAACTTTTTTGAAGCCGAAATACTTCATGAGAATTTTGGACTTTTTTAAAGCAGAAATCCTGTCGTGAAAATTTTCAACTTTTTTGAAGCCGAAATCTTTTCATGAAAATTTTCAACTTTTTTGAAGCAGAAATCTTTTCATGAAAATTTTCAACTTTTTTGAAGCCCAAATACTTCATGAAAATGTTCTACTTTTTTAAATCCGAAATCCTGACGTGAAAATTTTCAACTTTTTTGAATCCGAAATACTTCATGAAAATTTTCAACTTTTTTGAAGCCGAAATCTTTTCATAAAAATTTTCAACTTTTTTGAAGCCGAAATCTTTTCATAAAAATTTTCAACTTTTTTGAAGCCGAAATACTTCATGAAAATTTTCAACTTTTTTGAAGCAGAAATACTTCATGAAAATGTTCGACTTTTTTAAAGCCGAAATCCTGTCGTGAAAATTTTCAACTTTTTTGAAGCCCAAATACTTCATGAAAATGTTCTACTTTTTTAAAGCTGAAATCCTGTCGTGAAAATTTTCAACTTTTTTGAAGCCGAAATCTTTTCATGAAAATTTTCAACTTTTTTGAAGCAGAAATACTTCATGAAAATGTTCGACTTTTTTAAAGCCGAAATCCTGTCGTGAAAATTTTCAACTTTTTTGAAGCCGAAATCTTTTCATGAAAATGTTCAACTTTTTTGAAGCTGAAATACTTCATGAAAATGTTCAACTTTTTTGAAGCCGAAATCCTGTCGTGAAAATATTCAACTTTTTTGAAGCCGAAATACTTCATGAAAATTTTGGACTTTTTTAAAGCAGAAATCCTGTCGTGAAAATTTTCAACTTTTTTGAAGCCGAAATCTTTTCATGAAAATTTTCAACTTTTTTGAAGCAGAAATCTTTTCATGAAAATTTTCAACTTTTTTGAAGCCCAAATACTTCATGAAAATGTTCTACTTTTTTAAATCCGAAATCCTGACGTGAAAATTTTCAACTTTTTTGAATCCGAAATACTTCATGAAAATTTTCAACTTTTTTGAAGCCGAAATCTTTTCATAAAAATTTTCAACTTTTTTGAAGCCGAAATCTTTTCATAAAAATTTTCAACTTTTTTGAAGCCGAAATACTTCATGAAAATTTTCAACTTTTTTGAAGCAGAAATACTTCATGAAAATGTTCGACTTTTTTAAAGCCGAAATCCTGTCGTGAAAATTTTCAACTTTTTTGAAGCCGAAATATTTTCATGAAAATGTTCAACTTTTTTGAAGCTGAAATACTTCATGAAAATGTTCAACTTTTTTGAAGCCGAAATCCTGTCGTGAAAATGTTCAACTTTTTTGAAGCCGAAATACTTCATGAAAATTTTGGACTTTTTTAAAGCTGAAATCCTGTCGTGAAAATTTTCAACTTTTTTGAAGCCGAAATCTTTTCATGAAAATTTTCAACTTTTTTGAAGCAGAAATCTTTTCATGAAAATTTTCAACTTTTTTGAAGCCCAAATACTTCATGAAAATGTTCTACTTTTTTAAATCCGAAATCCTGACGTGAAAATTTTCAACTTTTTTGAATCCGAAATACTTCATGAAAATTTTCAACTTTTTTGAAGCCGAAATCTTTTCATAAAAATTTTCAACTTTTTTGAAGCCGAAATCTTTTCATGAAAATGTTCAACTTTTTTGAAGCAGAAATACTTCATGAAAATGTTCAACTTTTTTGAAGCCGAAATCCTGTTTTGAAAATGTTCAACTTTTTTGAAGCCGAAATACTTCATGAAAATTTTGGACTTTTTTAAAGCTGAAATCCTGTCGTGAAAATTTTCAACTTTTTTGAATCCGAAATCTTTTCATGAAAATGTTCAACTTTTTTGAAGCAGAAATACTTCATGAAAATGTTCAACTTTTTTGAAGCCGAAATCCTGTCGTGAAAATGTTCAACTTTTTTGAAGCCGAAATACTTCATGAAAATTTTGGACTTTTTTAAAGCTGAAATCCTGTCGTGAAAATTTTCAACTTTTTTGAAGCCGAAATCTTTTCATGAAAATTTTCAACTTTTTTGAAGCAGAAATATTTTCATGAAAACTTTCAACTTTTTTGAAGCTGAAATACTTCATGAAAATTTTGGACTTTTTTAAAGCTGAAATCCTGTCGTGAAAATTTTCAACTTTTTTGAAGCCCAAATACTTCATGAAAATGTTCTACTTTTTTAAATCCGAAATCCTGACGTGAAAATTTTCAACTTTTTTGAATCCGAAATACTTCATGAAAATTTTCAACTTTTTTGAAGCCGAAATCTTTTCATAAAAATTTTCAACTTTTTTGAAGCCGAAATCTTTTCATAAAAATTTTCAACTTTTTTGAAGCCGAAATACTTCATGAAAATTTTCAACTTTTTTGAAGCAGAAATACTTCATGAAAATGTTCGACTTTTTTAAAGCCGAAATCCTGTCGTGAAAATTTTCAACTTTTTTGAAGCCCAAATACTTCATGAAAATGTTCTACTTTTTTAAAGCTGAAATCTTGTCGTGAAAATTTTCAACTTTTTTGAAGCCGAAATCTTTTCATGAAAATTTTCAACTTTTTTGAAGCAGAAATACTTCATGAAAATGTTCGACTTTTTTAAAGCCGAAATCCTGTCGTGAAAATTTTCAACTTTTTTGAAGCCGAAATCTTTTCATGAAAATGTTCAACTTTTTTGAAGCTGAAATACTTCATGAAAATGTTCAACTTTTTTGAAGCCGAAATCCTGTCGTGAAAATATTCAACTTTTTTGAAGCCGAAATACTTCATGAAAATTTTGGACTTTTTTAAAGCAGAAATCCTGTCGTGAAAATTTTCAACTTTTTTGAAGCCGAAATCTTTTCATGAAAATTTTCAACTTTTTTGAAGCAGAAATCTTTTCATGAAAATTTTCAACTTTTTTGAAGCCCAAATACTTCATGAAAATGTTCTACTTTTTTAAATCCGAAATCCTGACGTGAAAATTTTCAACTTTTTTGAATCCGAAATACTTCATGAAAATTTTCAACTTTTTTGAAGCCGAAATCTTTTCATAAAAATTTTCAACTTTTTTGAAGCCGAAATCTTTTCATAAAAATTTTCAACTTTTTTGAAGCCGAAATACTTCATGAAAATTTTCAACTTTTTTGAAGCAGAAATACTTCATGAAAATGTTCGACTTTTTTAAAGCCGAAATCCTGTCGTGAAAATTTTCAACTTTTTTGAAGCCGAAATATTTTCATGAAAATGTTCAACTTTTTTGAAGCTGAAATACTTCATGAAAATGTTCAACTTTTTTGAAGCCGAAATCCTGTCGTGAAAATGTTCAACTTTTTTGAAGCCGAAATACTTCATGAAAATTTTGGACTTTTTTAAAGCTGAAATCCTGTCGTGAAAATTTTCAACTTTTTTGAAGCCGAAATCTTTTCATGAAAATTTTCAACTTTTTTGAAGCAGAAATCTTTTCATGAAAATTTTCAACTTTTTTGAAGCCCAAATACTTCATGAAAATGTTCTACTTTTTTAAATCCGAAATCCTGACGTGAAAATTTTCAACTTTTTTGAATCCGAAATACTTCATGAAAATTTTCAACTTTTTTGAAGCCGAAATCTTTTCATAAAAATTTTCAACTTTTTTGAAGCCGAAATCTTTTCATGAAAATGTTCAACTTTTTTGAAGCAGAAATACTTCATGAAAATGTTCAACTTTTTTGAAGCCGAAATCCTGTTTTGAAAATGTTCAACTTTTTTGAAGCCGAAATACTTCATGAAAATTTTGGACTTTTTTAAAGCTGAAATCCTGTCGTGAAAATTTTCAACTTTTTTGAATCCGAAATCTTTTCATGAAAATGTTCAACTTTTTTGAAGCAGAAATACTTCATGAAAATGTTCAACTTTTTTGAAGCCGAAATCCTGTCGTGAAAATGTTCAACTTTTTTGAAGCCGAAATACTTCATGAAAATTTTGGACTTTTTTAAAGCTGAAATCCTGTCGTGAAAATTTTCAACTTTTTTGAAGCCGAAATCTTTTCATGAAAATTTTCAACTTTTTTGAAGCAGAAATATTTTCATGAAAACTTTCAACTTTTTTGAAGCTGAAATACTTCATGAAAATTTTGGACTTTTTTAAAGCTGAAATCCTGTCGTGAAAATTTTCAACTTTTTTGAAGCCGAAATCTTTTCATGAAAATTTTCAACTTTTTTGAAGCAGAAATACTTCATGAAAATGTTCGACTTTTTTAAAGCCGAAATCCTTCATGAAAATTTTCAACTTTTTTGAAACCGAAATCTTTTCATGAAAATGTTCAACTTTTTTGAAGCTGAAATACTTCATGAAAATGTTCAACTTTTTTGAAGCCGAAATCCTGTCGTGAAAATGTTCAACTTTTTTGAAGCCGAAATACTTCATGAAAATTTTGGACTTTTTTAAAGCAGAAATCCTGTCGTGAAAATTTTCAACTTTTTTGAAGCCGAAATCTTTTCATGAAAATTTTCAACTTTTTTGAAGCAGAAATCTTTTCATGAAAATTTTCAACTTTTTTGAAGCCCAAATACTTCATGAAAATGTTCTACTTTTTTAAATCCGAAATCCTGACGTGAAAATTTTCAACTTTTTTGAATCCGAAATACTTCATGAAAATTTTCAACTTTTTTGAAGCCGAAATCTTTTCATAAAAATTTTCAACTTTTTTGAAGCCGAAATCTTTTCATAAAAATTTTCAACTTTTTTGAAGCCGAAATACTTCATGAAAATTTTCAACTTTTTTGAAGCAGAAATACTTCATGAAAATGTTCGACTTTTTTAAAGCCGAAATCCTGTCGTGAAAATTTTCAACTTTTTTGAAGCCGAAATATTTTCATGAAAATTTTCAACTTTTTTGAAGCTGAAATACTTCATGAAAATTTTGGACTTTTTTAAAGCTGAAATCCTGTCGTGAAAATTTTCAACTTTTTTGAAGCCGAAATCTTTTCATGAAAATTTTCAACTTTTTTGAAGCAGAAATACTTCATGAAAATGTTCGACTTTTTTAAAGCCGAAATCCTGTCGTGAAAATTTTCAACTTTTTTGAAGCCGAAATCTTTTCATGAAAATGTTCAACTTTTTTGAAGCTGAAATACTTCATGAAAATGTTCAACTTTTTTGAAGCCGAAATCCTGTCGTGAAAATGTTCAACTTTTTTGAAGCCGAAATACTTCATGAGAATTTTGGACTTTTTTAAAGCAGAAATCCTGTCGTGAAAATTTTCAACTTTTTTGAAGCCGAAATCTTTTCATGAAAATTTTCAACTTTTTTGAAGCAGAAATCTTTTCATGAAAATTTTCAACTTTTTTGAAGCCCAAATACTTCATGAAAATGTTCTACTTTTTTAAATCCGAAATCCTGACGTGAAAATTTTCAACTTTTTTGAATCCGAAATACTTCATGAAAATTTTCAACTTTTTTGAAGCCGAAATCTTTTCATAAAAATTTTCAACTTTTTTGAAGCCGAAATCTTTTCATAAAAATGTTCAACTTTTTTGAAGCCGAAATACTTCATGAAAATTTTCAACTTTTTTGAAGCAGAAATACTTCATGAAAATGTTCGACTTTTTTAAAGCCGAAATCCTGTTGTGAAAATTTTCAACTTTTTTGAAGCCGAAATATTTTCATGAAAATTTTCAACTTTTTTGAAGCTGAAATACTTCATGAAAATTTTGGACTTTTTTAAAGCTGAAATCCTGTCGTGAAAATTTTCAACTTTTTTGAAGCCGAAATCTTTTCATGAAAATTTTCAACTTTTTTGAAGCCGAAATCTTTTCATGAAAATTTTCAACTTTTTTGAAGCAGAAATACTTCATGAAAATGTTCGACTTTTTTAAAGCCGAAATCCTGTCGTGAAAATTTTCAACTTTTTTGAAGCCGAAATCTTTTCATGAAAATGTTCAACTTTTTTGAAGCTGAAATACTTCATGAAAATGTTCAACTTTTTTGAAGCCGAAATCCTGTCGTGAAAATGTTCAACTTTTTTGAAGCCGAAATACTTCATGAGAATTTTGGACTTTTTTAAAGCAGAAATCCTGTCGTGAAAATTTTCAACTTTTTTGAAGCCGAAATCTTTTCATGAAAATTTTCAACTTTTTTGAAGCAGAAATCTTTTCATGAAAATTTTCAACTTTTTTGAAGCCCAAATACTTCATGAAAATGTTCTACTTTTTTAAATCCGAAATCCTGACGTGAAAATTTTCAACTTTTTTGAATCCGAAATACTTCATGAAAATTTTCAACTTTTTTGAAGCCGAAATCTTTTCATAAAAATTTTCAACTTTTTTGAAGCCGAAATCTTTTCATAAAAATTTTCAACTTTTTTGAAGCCGAAATCTTTTCATGAAAATGTTCAACTTTTTTGAAGCAGAAATACTTCATGAAAATGTTCAACTTTTTTGAAGCCGAAATCCTGTTTTGAAAATGTTCAACTTTTTTGAAGCCGAAATACTTCATGAAAATTTTGGACTTTTTTAAAGCTGAAATCCTGTCGTGAAAATTTTCAACTTTTTTGAATCCGAAATCTTTTCATGAAAATGTTCAACTTTTTTGAAGCAGAAATACTTCATGAAAATGTTCAACTTTTTTGAAGCCGAAATCCTGTCGTGAAAATGTTCAACTTTTTTGAAGCCGAAATACTTCATGAAAATTTTGGACTTTTTTAAAGCTGAAATCCTGTCGTGAAAATTTTCAACTTTTTTGAAGCCGAAATCTTTTCATGAAAATTTTCAACTTTTTTGAAGCAGAAATATTTTCATGAAAACTTTCAACTTTTTTGAAGCTGAAATACTTCATGAAAATTTTGGACTTTTTTAAAGCTGAAATCCTGTCGTGAAAATTTTCAACTTTTTTGAAGCCGAAATCTTTTCATGAAAATTTTCAACTTTTTTGAAGCAGAAATACTTCATGAAAATGTTCGACTTTTTTAAAGCCGAAATCCTTCATGAAAATTTTCAACTTTTTTGAAACCGAAATCTTTTCATGAAAATGTTCAACTTTTTTGAAGCTGAAATACTTCATGAAAATGTTCAACTTTTTTGAAGCCGAAATCCTGTCGTGAAAATGTTCAACTTTTTTGAAGCCGAAATACTTCATGAAAATTTTGGACTTTTTTAAAGCAGAAATCCTGTCGTGAAAATTTTCAACTTTTTTGAAGCCGAAATCTTTTCATGAAAATTTTCAACTTTTTTGAAGCAGAAATCTTTTCATGAAAATTTTCAACTTTTTTGAAGCCCAAATACTTCATGAAAATGTTCTACTTTTTTAAATCCGAAATCCTGACGTGAAAATTTTCAACTTTTTTGAATCCGAAATACTTCATGAAAATTTTCAACTTTTTTGAAGCCGAAATCTTTTCATAAAAATTTTCAACTTTTTTGAAGCCGAAATCTTTTCATAAAAATTTTCAACTTTTTTGAAGCCGAAATACTTCATGAAAATTTTCAACTTTTTTGAAGCAGAAATACTTCATGAAAATGTTCGACTTTTTTAAAGCCGAAATCCTGTCGTGAAAATTTTCAACTTTTTTGAAGCCGAAATATTTTCATGAAAATTTTCAACTTTTTTGAAGCTGAAATACTTCATGAAAATTTTGGACTTTTTTAAAGCTGAAATCCTGTCGTGAAAATTTTCAACTTTTTTGAAGCCGAAATCTTTTCATGAAAATTTTCAACTTTTTTGAAGCAGAAATACTTCATGAAAATGTTCGACTTTTTTAAAGCCGAAATCCTGTCGTGAAAATTTTCAACTTTTTTGAAGCCGAAATCTTTTCATGAAAATGTTCAACTTTTTTGAAGCTGAAATACTTCATGAAAATGTTCAACTTTTTTGAAGCCGAAATCCTGTCGTGAAAATGTTCAACTTTTTTGAAGCCGAAATACTTCATGAGAATTTTGGACTTTTTTAAAGCAGAAATCCTGTCGTGAAAATTTTCAACTTTTTTGAAGCCGAAATCTTTTCATGAAAATTTTCAACTTTTTTGAAGCAGAAATCTTTTCATGAAAATTTTCAACTTTTTTGAAGCCCAAATACTTCATGAAAATGTTCTACTTTTTTAAATCCGAAATCCTGACGTGAAAATTTTCAACTTTTTTGAATCCGAAATACTTCATGAAAATTTTCAACTTTTTTGAAGCCGAAATCTTTTCATAAAAATTTTCAACTTTTTTGAAGCCGAAATCTTTTCATGAAAATTTTCAACTTTTTTGAAGCCCAAATACTTCATGAAAATGTTCTACTTTTTTAAAGCCGAAATCCTGACGTGAAAATTTTCAACTTTTTTGAATCCGAAATACTTCATGAAAATGTTCAACTTTTTTGAAGCCGAAATCTTTTCATAAAAATTTTCAACTTTTTTGAAGCAGAAATACTTCATGAAAATGTTCGACTTCTTTAAAGCCGAAATCCTGTCGTGAAAATTTTCAACTTTTTTGAAGCCGAAATATTTTTATGAAAATTTTCAACTTTTTTGAAGCTGAAATACTTCATGAAAATTTTGGACTTTTTTAAAGCTAAAATCCTGTCGTGAAAATTTTCAACTTTTTTGAAGCCGAAATATTTCATGAAAATTTTCAACTTTTTTGAAGTCGAAATCTTTTCATGAAAATTTTCAACTTTTTTGAAGCCGAAATCTTTTCATGAAAATGTTCAACTTTTTTGAAGCAGAAATACTTCATGAAAATGTTCAACTTTTTTGAAGCCGAAATCCTGTCGTGAAAATGTTCAACTTTTTTGAAGCCGAAATACTTCATGAAAATTTTGGACTTTTTTAAAGCTGAAATCCTGTCGTGAAAATTTTCAACTTTTTTGAAGTCGAAATATTTTCATGAAAATTTTCAACTTTTTTGAAGCCGAAATACTTCATGAAAATGTTCGACTTTTTTAAAGCTGAAATCCTGTCGTGAAAATTTTCAACTTTTTTGAAGCCGAAATCTTTTCATGAAAATTTTCAACTTTTTTGAAGCCGAAATCTTTTCATGAAAATTTTCAACTTTTTTGAAGCCGAAATACTTCATGAAAATTTTGGACTTTTTTAAAGCCGAAATCCTGTCGTGAAAATGTTCAACTTTTTTGAAGCAGAAATACTTCATGAAAATGTTCAACTTTTTTGAAGCCGAAATCCTGTCGTGAAAATGTTCAACTTTTTTGAAGCCGAAATCCTGTCGTGAAAATGTTCACCTTTTTTGAAGCCGAAATACTTCATGAAAATTTTGGACTTTTTTAAAGCTGAAATCCTGTCGTGAAAATTTTCAACTTTTTTGAAGCAGAAATATTTTCATGAAAATTTTCAACTTTTTTGAAGCTGAAATACTTCATGAAAATTTTGGACTTTTTTAAAGCTGAAATCCTGTCGTGAAAATTTTCAACTTTTTTGAAGCCGAAATCTTTTCATGAAAATTTTCAACTTTTTTGAAGCCGAAATCTTTTCATGAAAATTTTCAACTTTTTTGAAGCAGAAATACTTCATGAAAATGTTCGACTTTTTTAAAGCCGAAATCCTGTCGTGAAAATTTTCAACTTTTTTGAAGCCGAAATCTTTTCATGAAAATGTTCAACTTTTTTGAAGCTGAAATACTTCATGAAAATGTTCAACTTTTTTGAAGCCGAAATCCTGTCGTGAAAATGTTCAACTTTTTTGAAGCCGAAATACTTCATGAAAATTTTGGACTTTTTTAAAGCTGAAATCCTGTCGTGAAAATTTTCAACTTTTTTGAAGCCGAAATCTTTTCATGAAAATTTTCAACTTTTTTGAAGCAGAAATCTTTTCATGAAAATTTTCAACTTTTTTGAAGCCCAAATACTTCATGAAAATGTTCTACTTTTTTAAATCCGAAATCCTGACGTGAAAATTTTCAACTTTTTTGAATCCGAAATACTTCATGAAAATTTTCAACTTTTTTGAAGCCGAAATCTTTTCATAAAAATTTTCAACTTTTTTGAAGCCGAAATCTTTTCATAAAAATTTTCAACTTTTTTGAAGCCGAAATACTTCATGAAAATTTTCAACTTTTTTGAAGCAGAAATACTTCATGAAAATGTTCGACTTTTTTAAAGCCGAAATCCTGTCGTGAAAATTTTCAACTTTTTTGAAGCCGAAATATTTTCATGAAAATTTTCAACTTTTTTGAAGCTGAAATACTTCATGAAAATGTTCGACTTTTTTAAAGCTGAAATCCTGTCGTGAAAATTTTCAACTTTTTTGAAGCCCAAATACTTCATGAAAATGTTCTACTTTTTTAAAGCCGAAATCCTGACGTGAAAATTTTCAACTTTTTTGAATCCGAAATACTTCATGAAAATGTTCAACTTTTTTGAAGCCGAAATCTTTTCATAAAAATTTTCAACTTTTTTGAAGCCGAAATACTTCATGAAAATTTTCAACTTTTTTGAAGCAGAAATACTTCATGAAAATGTTCGACTTCTTTAAAGCCGAAATCCTGTCGTGAAAATTTTCAACTTTTTTGAAGCCGAAATATTTTTATGAAAATTTTCAACTTTTTTGAAGCTGAAATACTTCATGAAAATTTTGGACTTTTTTAAAGCTAAAATCCTGTCGTGAAAATTTTCAACTTTTTTGAAGCCGAAATCTTTTCATGAAAATTTTCAACTTTTTTGAAGTCGAAATCTTTTCATGAAAATTTTCAACTTTTTTGAAGCCGAAATACTTCATGAAAATTTTGGACTTTTTTAAAGCTGAAATCCTGTCGTGAAAATTTTCAACTTTTTTGAAGCCGAAATCTTTTCATGAAAATTTTCAACTTTTTTGAAGCAGAAATACTTCATGAAAATGTTCGACTTTTTTAAATCCGAAATCCTGTCGTGAAAATTTTCAACTTTTTTGAAGCCCAAATACTTCATGAAAATGTTCGACTTTTTTAAAGCCGAAATCCTGTCGTGAAAATTTTCAACTTTTTTGAAGCCGAAATCTTTTCATGAAAATTTTCAACTTTTTTGAAGCCGAAATCTTTTCATGAAAATTTTCAACTTTTTTGAAGCTAAAATACTTCATGAAAATGTTCGACTTTTTTAACGCCGAAATCCTGTCGTGAAAATGTTCGACTTTTTTGAGTCCGAAATACTTCATGAACATTTTTGAAATTTTTTGAAGCCGAAATACTTCATGAAAATTTTCAACTTTTTTGAAGCAGAAATACTTCATGAAAATGTTCGACTTTTTTAAAGCCGAAATCCTGTCGTGAAAATTTTCAACTTTTTTGAAGCCGAAATCTTTTCATGAAAATGTTCAACTTTTTTGAAGCTGAAATACTTCATGAAAATGTTCAACTTTTTTGAAGCCGAAATCCTGTCGTGAAAATGTTCAACTTTTTTGAAGCCGAAATACTTCATGAAAATTTTGGACTTTTTTAAAGCTGAAATCCTGTCGTGAAAATTTTCAACTTTTTTGAAGCCGAAATCTTTTCATGAAAATTTTCAACTTTTTTGAAGCAGAAATCTTTTCATGAAAATTTTCAACTTTTTTGAAGCCCAAATACTTCATGAAAATGTTCTACTTTTTTAAATCCGAAATCCTGACGTGAAAATTTTCAACTTTTTTGAATCCGAAATACTTCATGAAAATTTTCAACTTTTTTGAAGCCGAAATCTTTTCATAAAAATTTTCAACTTTTTTGAAGCCGAAATCTTTTCATAAAAATTTTCAACTTTTTTGAAGCCGAAATACTTCATGAAAATTTTCAACTTTTTTGAAGCAGAAATACTTCATGAAAATGTTCGACTTTTTTAAAGCCGAAATCCTGTCGTGAAAATTTTCAACTTTTTTGAAGCCGAAATATTTTCATGAAAATTTTCAACTTTTTTGAAGCTGAAATACTTCATGAAAATGTTCGACTTTTTTAAAGCTGAAATCCTGTCGTGAAAATTTTCAACTTTTTTGAAGCCCAAATACTTCATGAAAATGTTCTACTTTTTTAAAGCCGAAATCCTGACGTGAAAATTTTCAACTTTTTTGAATCCGAAATACTTCATGAAAATGTTCAACTTTTTTGAAGCCGAAATCTTTTCATAAAAATTTTCAACTTTTTTGAAGCCGAAATACTTCATGAAAATTTTCAACTTTTTTGAAGCAGAAATACTTCATGAAAATGTTCGACTTCTTTAAAGCCGAAATCCTGTCGTGAAAATTTTCAACTTTTTTGAAGCCGAAATATTTTTATGAAAATTTTCAACTTTTTTGAAGCTGAAATACTTCATGAAAATTTTGGACTTTTTTAAAGCTAAAATCCTGTCGTGAAAATTTTCAACTTTTTTGAAGCCGAAATCTTTTCATGAAAATTTTCAACTTTTTTGAAGTCGAAATCTTTTCATGAAAATTTTCAACTTTTTTGAAGCCGAAATACTTCATGAAAATTTTGGACTTTTTTAAAGCTGAAATCCTGTCGTGAAAATTTTCAACTTTTTTGAAGCCGAAATCTTTTCATGAAAATTTTCAACTTTTTTGAAGCAGAAATACTTCATGAAAATGTTCGACTTTTTTAAATCCGAAATCCTGTCGTGAAAATTTTCAACTTTTTTGAAGCCCAAATACTTCATGAAAATGTTCGACTTTTTTAAAGCCGAAATCCTGTCGTGAAAATTTTCAACTTTTTTGAAGCCGAAATCTTTTCATGAAAATTTTCAACTTTTTTGAAGCCGAAATCTTTTCATGAAAATTTTCAACTTTTTTGAAGCTAAAATACTTCATGAAAATGTTCGACTTTTTTAACGCCGAAATCCTGTCGTGAAAATGTTCGACTTTTTTGAGTCCGAAATACTTCATGAACATTTTTGAAATTTTTTGAAGCCGAAATACTTCATGAAAATGTTCGACTTTTTTAAAGCCGAAATCCTGTCGTGAAAATTTTCAACTTTTTTGAAGCCGAAATCTTTTCATGAAAATTTTCAACTTTTTTGAAGCCGAAATCTTTTCATGAAAATTTTCAACTTTTTTGAAGCTGAAATACTTCATGAAAATGTTCGACATTTTTAAAGCCGAAATCCTGTCGTGAAAATTTTCAACTTTTTTGAAGCCGAAATCTTTTCATGAAAATTTTCAACTTTTTTGAAGCCAAAATCTTTTCATGAAAATTTTCAAATTTTTTGAATCTGAAATACTTCATGAAAATGTTCGACTTTTTTAACGCCGAAATCCTGTCGTGAAAATGTTCGACTTTTTTGAATCCGAAATACTTCATGAAAATTTTCAACTTTTTTAAAGCCGAAATACTTCATGAAAATGTTCGACTTTTTTAAAGTAGAAATCCTGTCGTGAAAATTTTCAACTCTTTTAAAGCCGAAATCTTTTCATGAAAATTTTCAACTTTTTTGAAGCCGAAATCTTTTCATGAAAATTTTCAACTTTTTTGAAGCCGAAATCTTTTCATGAAAATTTTCAACTTTTTTGAAGCCGAAATCTTTTCATGAAAATTTGCAACTTTTTTGAATCTGAAATACTTCATGAAAATGGTCGACTTTTTTAACGCCGAAATCCTGTCGTGAAAATTTTCAACTTTTTTGAAGCCGAAATCTTTTCATGAAAATTTGCAACTTTTTTGAAGCCGAAATCTTTTCATGAAAATTTGCAACTTTTTTGAATCTGAAATACTTCATGAAAATGTTCGACTTTTTTAACGCCGAAATCCTGTCGTGAAAATTTTCAACTTTTTTGAAGCCGAAATACTTCATGAAAATTTTCAACTTTTTTAAAGCCGAAATACTTCATGAAAATGTTCGACTTTTTTAAAGTAGAAATCCTGTCATGAAAATTTTCAACTCTTTTAAAGCCGAAATCTTTTCATGAAAATTTTCAACTTTTTTGAAGCCGAAATCTTTTCATGAAAATTTGCAACTTTTTTGAAGCCGAAATCTTTTCATGAAAATTTGCAACTTTTTTGAATCTGAAATACTTCATGAAAATGTTCGACTTTTTTAACGCCGAAATCCTGTCGTGAAAATTTTCAACTTTTTTGAAGCCGAAATACTTCATGAAAATTTTCAACTTTTTTAAAGCCGAAATACTTCATGAAAATGTTCGACTTTTTTAAAGTAGAAATCCTGTCATGAAAATTTTCAACTCTTTTAAAGCCGAAATCTTTTCATGAAAATTTTCAACTTTTTTGAAGCCGAAATCTTTTCATGAAAATTTTCAACTTTTTTGAAGCCGAAATCTTTTCATGAAAATTTTCAACTTTTTTGAATCTGAAATACTGTCGTCAAAATTTTCAACTTTTTTGAATCCGAAATACTTCATGAAAATTTTCAACTTTTTTAAAGCCGAAATACTTCATGAAAATGTTCGACTTTTTTAAAGTCGAAATCCTGTCGTGAAAATTTTCAACTCTTTTGAAGCCGAAATCTTTTCATGAAAATTTTCAACTTTTTTGAAGCCGAAATCTTTTCATGAAAATTTTCAACTTTTTTGAAGCTGAAATACTTCATGAAAATGGTCGACTTTTTTAAAGCCGAAATCCTGTCGTGAAAATTTTCAACTTTTTTGAAGCCGAAATCTTTTCATGAAAATTTTCGACTTTTTTAAAGCCGAAATCCTGTCGTGAAAATTTTCAACTTTTTTCAAGCCCAAATACTTCATGAAAATGTTCAACTTTTTTGAAGCCGAAATACTTCATGAAAATGTTCGACTTTTTTAAAGCCGAAATCCTGTCGTGAAAATTTTCAACCTTTTTGAAGCCGAAATACTTCATGAAAATGTTCGACTTTTTTAAAGCCGAAATCATGTCGTGAAAATTTTCAACTTTTTTGAAGCCCAAATACTTCATGAAAATGTTCAACTTTTTTGAAGCCGAAATACTTCATGAAAATGTTCGACTTTTTTAAAGCCGAAATCCTGTCGTGAAAATTTTCAACCTCTTTGAAGCCGAAATACTTCATGAAAATGTTCGACTTTTTTAAAGCCGAAATCCTTTCGTGAAAATTTTCAACTTTTTTGAAGCCCAAATACTTCATGAAAATGTTCGACTTTTTTAAAGCCGAAATCCTGTCGTGAAAATTTTCAACTTTTTTGAAGCCGAAATCTTTTCATGAAAATTTTCAACTTTTTTGAAGCCGAAATCTTTTCATGAAAATTTTCAACTTTTTTGAAGCCGAAATCTTTTCATGAAAATTTTCAACTTTTTTGAAGCTGAAATACTTCATGAAAATGTTCGACTTTTTTAACGCCGAAATCCTGTCGTGAAAATGTTCGACTTTTTTGAATCCGAAATACTTCATGAAAATTTTCAACTTTTTTAAAGCCGAAATACTTCATGAAAATGTTCGACTTTTTTAAAGTAGAAATCCTGTCGTGAAAATTTTCAACTCTTTTAAAGCCGAAATCTTTTCATGAAAATTTTCAACTTTTTTGAAGCCGAAATCTTTTCATGAAAATTTTCAACTTTTTTGAAGCCGAAATCTTTTCATGAAAATTTTCAACTTTTTTGAAGCCGAAATCTTTTCATGAAAATTTGCAACTTTTTTGAATCTGAAATACTTCATGAAAATGTTCGACTTTTTTAACGCCGAAATCCTGTCGTGAAAATTTTCAACTTTTTTGAAGCCGAAATACTTCATGAAAATTTTCAACTTTTTTAAAGCCGAAATCTTTTCATGAAAATTTTCAACTTTTTTGAATCTGAAATACGTCATGAAAATTTTCAACTTTTTTAACGCCGAAATCCTGTCGTGAAAATTTTCAACTTTTTTGAATCCGAAATACTTCATGAAAATTTTCAACTTTTTTTAAGCCGAAATCTTTTCATGAAAATTTTCAACTTTTTTGAAGCCGAAATCTTTTCATGAAAATTTTCAACTTTTTTGAATCTGAAATACTTCATGAAAATGTTCGACATTTTTAAAGCCGAAATCCTGTCGTGAAAATTTTCAACTTTTTTGAAGCCGAAATCTTTTCATGAAAATTTTCAACCTTTTTGAAGCCGAAATCTTTTCATGAAAATTTTCAACTTTTTTGAAGCCGAAATCTTTTCATGAAAATTTGCAACTTTTTTGAATCTGAAATACTTCATGAAAATGTTCGACTTTTTTTAACGCCGAAATCCTGTCGTGAAAATTTTCAACTTTTTTGAAGCCGAAATACTTCATGAAAATTTTCAACTTTTTTAAAGCCGAAATACTTCATGAAAATGTTCGACTTTTTTAAAGTAGAAATCCTGTCGTGAAAATTTTCAACTCTTTTAAAGCCGAAATCTTTTCATGAAAATTTTCAACTTTTTTGAAGCCGAAATCTTTTCATGAAAATTTTCAACTTTTTTGAAGCCGAAATCTTTTCATGAAAATTTTCAACTTTTTTGAATCTGAAATACTTCATGAAAATTTTCAACTTTTTTAACGCCGAAATCCTGTCGTCAAAATTTTAAACTTTTTTGAATCCGAAATACTTCATGAAAATTTTCAACTTTTTTAAAGCCGAAATACTTCATGAAAATGTTCGACTTTTTTAAAATCAAAATCCTGTCATGAAAATTTTCAACTCTTTTGAAGCCGAAATCTTTTCATGAAAATTTTCAACTTTTTTGAAGCCGAAATCTTTTCATGAAAATTTTCAACTTTTTTGAAGCTGAAATACTTCATGAAAATGTTCGACTTTTTTAACGCCGAAATCCTGTCGTGAAAATGTTCGACTTTTTTGAATCCGAAATACTTCATGAAAATTTTCAACTTTTTTAAAGCCGAAATACTTCATGAAAATGTTCGACTTTTTTAAAGTAGAAATCCTGTCGTGAAAATTTTCAACTCTTTTAAAGCCGAAATCTTTTCATGAAAATTTTCAACTTTTTTGAAGCCGAAATCTTTTCATGAAAATTTTCAACTTTTTTGAAGCCGAAATCTTTTCATGAAAATTTTCAACTTTTTTGAAGCCGAAATCTTTTCATGAAAATTTGCAACTTTTTTGAATCTGAAATACTTCATGAAAATGTTCGACTTTTTTAACGCCGAAATCCTGTCGTGAAAATTTTCAACTTTTTTGAAGCCGAAATACTTCATGAAAATTTTCAACTTTTTTAAAGCCGAAATCTTTTCATGAAAATTTTCAACTTTTTTGAATCTGAAATACGTCATGAAAATTTTCAACTTTTTTAACGCCGAAATCCTGTCGTGAAAATTTTCAACTTTTTTGAATCCGAAATACTTCATGAAAATTTTCAACTTTTTTTAAGCCGAAATCTTTTCATGAAAATTTTCAACTTTTTTGAAGCCGAAATCTTTTCATGAAAATTTTCAACTTTTTTGAATCTGAAATACTTCATGAAAATGTTCGACATTTTTAAAGCCGAAATCCTGTCGTGAAAATTTTCAACTTTTTTGAAGCCGAAATCTTTTCATGAAAATTTTCAACTTTTTTGAAGCCGAAATCTTTTCATGAAAATTTTCAACTTTTTTGAAGCCGAAATCTTTTCATGAAAATTTGCAACTTTTTTGAATCTGAAATACTTCATGAAAATGTTCGACTTTTTTTAACGCCGAAATCCTGTCGTGAAAATTTTCAACTTTTTTGAAGCCGAAATACTTCATGAAAATTTTCAACTTTTTTAAAGCCGAAATACTTCATGAAAATGTTCGACTTTTTTAAAGTAGAAATCCTGTCGTGAAAATTTTCAACTCTTTTAAAGCCGAAATCTTTTCATGAAAATTTTCAACTTTTTTGAAGCCGAAATCTTTTCATGAAAATTTTCAACTTTTTTGAAGCCGAAATCTTTTCATGAAAATTTTCAACTTTTTTGAATCTGAAATACTTCATGAAAATTTTCAACTTTTTTAACG
The DNA here is from genome assembly GCF_963584025.1 of Labrus mixtus. Taxonomy (NCBI): domain Eukaryota; kingdom Metazoa; phylum Chordata; class Actinopteri; order Labriformes; family Labridae; genus Labrus; species Labrus mixtus. The sequence goes on along the minus strand of NC_083614.1, from coordinate 1,844,547 downwards.
CCGAAATCCTGTCGTCAAAATTTTAAACTTTTTTGAATCCGAAATACTTCATGAAAATTTTCAACTTTTTTAAAGCCGAAATACTTCATGAAAATGTTCGACTTTTTTAAAATCAAAATCCTGTCATGAAAATTTTCAACTCTTTTGAAGCCGAAATCTTTTCATGAAAATTTTCAACTTTTTTGAAGCCGAAATCTTTTCATGAAAATTTTCAACTTTTTTGAAGCTGAAATACTTCATGAAAATGTTCGACTTTTTTAAAGCCGAAATCCTGTCGTGAAAATTTTCAACTTTTTTGAAGCCGAAATCTTTTCATGAAAATTTTCAACTTTTTTGAAGCCGAAATCTTTTCATGAAAATTTTCAACTTTTTTGAATCTGAAATACTTCATGAAAATTTTCAACTTTTTTAACGCCGAAATCCTGTCGTGAAAATTTTCAACTTTTTTGAATCCGAAATACTTCATGAAAATTTTCAACTTTTTTAAAGCCGAAATACTTCATGAAAATGTTCGACTTTTTTAAAGTCGAAATCCTGTCGTGAAAATTTTCATCTCTTTTGAAGCCGAAATCTTTTCATGAAAATTTTCAACTTTTTTGAATCTGAAATACTTCATGAAAATTTTCAACTTTTTTAACGCCGAAATCCTGTCGTGAAAATTTTCAACTTTTTTGAATCCGAAATACTTCATGAAAATTTTCAACTTTTTTAAAGCCGAAATACTTCATGAAAATGTTCGACTTTTTTAAAGTCGAAATCCTGTCGTGAAAATTTTCAACTCTTTTGAAGCCGAAATCTTTTCATGAAAATTTTCAACTTTTTTGAAGCCGAAATCTTTTCATGAAAATTTTCAACTTTTTTGAAGCTGAAATACTTCATGAAAATGTTCGACTTTTTTAAAGCCGAAATCCTGTCGTGAAAATTTTCAACTTTTTTGAAGCCGAAATCTTTTCATGAAAATTTTCACCTTTTTTGAAGCCGAAATCTTTTCATGAAAATTTTCAACTTTTTTGAAGCTGAAATACTTCATGAAAATGTTCGACTTTTTTAAAGCCGAAATCCTGTCGTGAAAATTTTCAACTTTTTTGAAGCCCAAATACTTCATGAAAATGTTCAACTTTTTTGATGCCGAAATACTTCATGAAAATGTTCAACTTTTTTAAAGCCGAAATCCTGTCGTGAAAATTTTCAACTTTTTTGAAGCCCAAATACTTCATGAAAATGTTCGACTTTTTTAAAGCCGAAATCCTGTCGTGAAAATTTTCAACTTTTTTGAAGCCGAAATCTTTTCATGAAAATTTTCAACTTTTTTGAAGCCGAAATCTTTTCATGAAAATGTTCAACTTTTTTGAAGCCGAAATCTTTTCATGAAAATTTTCAACTTTTTTGAAGCTGAAATACTTCATGAAAATGTTCGACTTTTTTAACGCCGAAATCCTGTCGTGAAAATGTTCGACTTTTTTGAATCCGAAATACTTCATGAAAATTTTTGAAATTTTTTGAAGCCGAAATACTTCATGAAAATGTTCGACTTTTTTAAAGCCGAAATTCTGTCGTGAAAATTTTCAACTTTTTTGAAGCCGAAATCTTTTCATGAAAATTTTCAACTTTTTTGAAGCCGAAATCTTTTCATGAAAATTTTCAACTTTTTTGAAGCCGAAATCTTTTCATGAAAATTTTCAACTTTTTTGAAGCTGAAATACTTCATGAAAATGTTCGACATTTTTAAAGCCGAAATCCTGTCGTGAAAATTTTCAACTTTTTTGAAGCCGAAATCTTTTCATGAAAATTTTCAACTTTTTTGAAGCCGAAATCTTTTCATGAAAATTTGCAACTTTTTTGAATCTGAAATACTTCATGAAAATGTTCGACTTTTTTAACGCCGAAATCCTGTCGTGAAAATTTTCAACTTTTTTGAAGCCGAAATACTTCATGAAAATTTTCAACTTTTTTAAAGCCGAAATACTTCATGAAAATGTTCGACTTTTTTAAAGTAGAAATCCTGTCGTGAAAATTTTCAACTCTTTTAAAGCCGAAATCTTTTCATGAAAATTTTCAACTTTTTTGAAGCCGAAATCTTTTCATGAAAATTTTCAACTTTTTTGAAGCCGAAATCTTTTCATGAAAATTTTCAACTTTTTTGAATCTGAAATACTTCATGAAAATTTTCAACTTTTTTAACGCCGAAATCCTGTCGTCAAAATTTTAAACTTTTTTGAATCCGAAATACTTCATGAAAATTTTCAACTTTTTTAAAGCCGAAATACTTCATGAAAATGTTCGACTTTTTTAAAATCAAAATCCTGTCATGAAAATTTTCAACTCTTTTGAAGCCGAAATCTTTTCATGAAAATTTTCAACTTTTTTGAAGCCGAAATCTTTTCATGAAAATTTTCAACTTTTTTGAAGCTGAAATACTTCATGAAAATGTTCGACTTTTTTAACGCCGAAATCCTGTCGTGAAAATGTTCGACTTTTTTGAATCCGAAATACTTCATGAAAATTTTCAACTTTTTTAAAGCCGAAATACTTCATGAAAATGTTCGACTTTTTTAAAGTAGAAATCCTGTCGTGAAAATTTTCAACTCTTTTAAAGCCGAAATCTTTTCATGAAAATTTTCAACTTTTTTGAAGCCGAAATCTTTTCATGAAAATTTTCAACTTTTTTGAAGCCGAAATCTTTTCATGAAAATTTTCAACTTTTTTGAAGCCGAAATCTTTTCATGAAAATTTGCAACTTTTTTGAATCTGAAATACTTCATGAAAATGTTCGACTTTTTTAACGCCGAAATCCTGTCGTGAAAATTTTCAACTTTTTTGAAGCCGAAATACTTCATGAAAATTTTCAACTTTTTTAAAGCCGAAATCTTTTCATGAAAATTTTCAACTTTTTTGAATCTGAAATACGTCATGAAAATTTTCAACTTTTTTAACGCCGAAATCCTGTCGTGAAAATTTTCAACTTTTTTGAATCCGAAATACTTCATGAAAATTTTCAACTTTTTTTAAGCCGAAATCTTTTCATGAAAATTTTCAACTTTTTTGAAGCCTAAATCTTTTCATGAAAATTTTCAACTTTTTTGAATCTGAAATACTTCATGAAAATGTTCGACATTTTTAAAGCCGAAATCCTGTCGTGAAAATTTTCAACTTTTTTGAAGCCGAAATCTTTTCATGAAAATTTTCAACTTTTTTGAAGCCGAAATCTTTTCATGAAAATTTTCAACTTTTTTGAAGCCGAAATCTTTTCATGAAAATTTGCAACTTTTTTGAATCTGAAATACTTCATGAAAATGTTCGACTTTTTTTAACGCCGAAATCCTGTCGTGAAAATTTTCAACTTTTTTGAAGCCGAAATACTTCATGAAAATTTTCAACTTTTTTAAAGCCGAAATACTTCATGAAAATGTTCGACTTTTTTAAAGTAGAAATCCTGTCGTGAAAATTTTCAACTCTTTTAAAGCCGAAATCTTTTCATGAAAATTTTCAACTTTTTTGAAGCCGAAATCTTTTCATGAAAATTTTCAACTTTTTTGAAGCCGAAATCTTTTCATGAAAATTTTCAACTTTTTTGAATCTGAAATACTTCATGAAAATTTTCAACTTTTTTAACGCCGAAATCCTGTCGTCAAAATTTTAAACTTTTTTGAATCCGAAATACTTCATGAAAATTTTCAACTTTTTTAAAGCCGAAATACTTCATGAAAATGTTCGACTTTTTTAAAATCAAAATCCTGTCATGAAAATTTTCAACTCTTTTGAAGCCGAAATCTTTTCATGAAAATTTTCAACTTTTTTGAAGCCGAAATCTTTTCATGAAAATTTTCAACTTTTTTGAAGCTGAAATACTTCATGAAAATGTTCGACTTTTTTAAAGCCGAAATCCTGTCGTGAAAATTTTCAACTTTTTTGAAGCCGAAATCTTTTCATGAAAATTTTCAACTTTTTTGAAGCCGAAATCTTTTCATGAAAATTTTCAACTTTTTTGAATCTGAAATACTTCATGAAAATTTTCAACTTTTTTAACGCCGAAATCCTGTCGTGAAAATTTTCAACTTTTTTGAATCCGAAATACTTCATGAAAATTTTCAACTTTTTTAAAGCCGAAATACTTCATGAAAATGTTCGACTTTTTTAAAGTCGAAATCCTGTCGTGAAAATTTTCATCTCTTTTGAAGCCGAAATCTTTTCATGAAAATTTTCAACTTTTTTGAATCTGAAATACTTCATGAAAATTTTCAACTTTTTTAACGCCGAAATCCTGTCGTGAAAATTTTCAACTTTTTTGAATCCGAAATACTTCATGAAAATTTTCAACTTTTTTAAAGCCGAAATACTTCATGAAAATGTTCGACTTTTTTAAAGTCGAAATCCTGTCGTGAAAATTTTCAACTCTTTTGAAGCCGAAATCTTTTCATGAAAATTTTCAACTTTTTTGAAGCCGAAATCTTTTCATGAAAATTTTCAACTTTTTTGAAGCTGAAATACTTCATGAAAATGTTCGACTTTTTTAAAGCCGAAATCCTGTCGTGAAAATTTTCAACTTTTTTGAAGCCGAAATCTTTTCATGAAAATTTTCACCTTTTTTGAAGCCGAAATCTTTTCATGAAAATTTTCAACTTTTTTGAAGCTGAAATACTTCATGAAAATGTTCGACTTTTTTAAAGCCGAAATCCTGTCGTGAAAATTTTCAACTTTTTTGAAGCCCAAATACTTCATGAAAATGTTCAACTTTTTTGATGCCGAAATATTTCATGAAAATGTTCAACTTTTTTAAAGCCGAAATCCTGTCGTGAAAATTTTCAACTTTTTTGAAGCCCAAATTCTTCATGAAAATGTTCGACTTTTTTAAAGCCGAAATCCTGTCGTGAAAATTTTCAACTTTTTTGAAGCCGAAATCTTTTCATGAAAATTTTCAACTTTTTTGAAGCCGAAATCTTTTCATGAAAATGTTCAACTTTTTTGAAGCCGAAATCTTTTCATGAAAATTTTCAACTTTTTTGAAGCTGAAATACTTCATGAAAATGTTCGACTTTTTTAACGCCGAAATCCTGTCGTGAAAATGTTCGACTTTTTTGAATCCGAAATACTTCATGAAAATTTTTGAAATTTTTTGAAGCCGAAATACTTCATGAAAATGTTCGACTTTTTTAAAGCCGAAATTCTGTCGTGAAAATTTTCAACTTTTTTGAAGCCGAAATCTTTTCATGAAAATTTTCAACTTTTTTGAAGCCGAAATCTTTTCATGAAAATTTTCAACTTTTTTGAAGCCGAAATCTTTTCATGAAAATTTTCAACTTTTTTGAAGCTGAAATACTTCATGAAAATGTTCGACATTTTTAAAGCCGAAATCCTGTCGTGAAAATTTTCAACTTTTTTGAAGCCGAAATCTTTTCATGAAAATTTTCAACTTTTTTGAAGCCGAAATCTTTTCATGAAAATTTGCAACTTTTTTGAATCTGAAATACTTCATGAAAATGTTCGACTTTTTTAACGCCGAAATCCTGTCGTGAAAATTTTCAACTTTTTTGAAGCCGAAATACTTCATGAAAATTTTCAACTTTTTTAAAGCCGAAATACTTCATGAAAATGTTCGACTTTTTTAAAGTAGAAATCCTGTCGTGAAAATTTTCAACACTTTTAAAGCCGAAATCTTTTCATGAAAATTTTCAACTTTTTTGAAGCCGAAATCCTGTCGTGAAAATTTTCAACTTTTTTGAAGCCGAAATCTTTTCATGAAAATTTTCAACTTTTTTGAAGCCGAAATCTTTTCATGAAAATTTTCAACTTTTTTGAAGCCGAAATCTTTTCATGAAAATTTTCAACTTTTTTGAAGCTGAAATACTTCATGAAAATGTTCGACTTTTTTAACGCCGAAATCCTGTCGTGAAAATGTTCGACTTTTTTGAATCCGAAATACTTCATGAAAATTTTTGAAATTTTTTGAAGCCGAAATACTTCATGAAAATGTTCGACTTTTTTAAAGCCGAAATTCTGTCGTGAAAATTTTCAACTTTTTTGAAGCCGAAATCTTTTCATGAAAATTTTCAACTTTTTTGAAGCCGAAATCTTTTCATGAAAATTTTCAACTTTTTTGAAGCCGAAATCTTTTCATGAAAATTTTCAACTTTTTTGAAGCTGAAATACTTCATGAAAATGTTCGACATTTTTAAAGCCGAAATCCTGTCGTGAAAATTTTCAACTTTTTTGAAGCCGAAATCTTTTCATGAAAATTTTCAACTTTTTTGAAGCCGAAATCTTTTCATGAAAATTTGCAACTTTTTTGAATCTGAAATACTTCATGAAAATGTTCGACTTTTTTAACACCGAAATCCTGTCGTGAAAATTTTCAACTTTTTTGAAGCCGAAATACTTCATGAAAATTTTCAACTTTTTTAAAGCCGAAATACTTCATGAAAATGTTCGACTTTTTTAAAGTAGAAATCCTGTCGTGAAAATTTTAGACACTTTTAAAGCCGAAATCTTTTCATGAAAATTTTCAACTTTTTTGAAGCCGAAATCTTTTCATGAAAATTTTCAACTTTTTTGAAGCCGAAATCTTTTCATGAAAATTTTCAACTTTTTTGAATCTGAAATACTTCATGAAAATTTTCAACTTTTTTAACGCCGAAATCCTGTCGTCAAAATTTTCAACTTTTTTGAATCCGAAATACTTCATGAAAATTTTCAACTTTTTTAAAGCCGAAATACTTCATGAAAATGTTCGACTTTTTTAAAGTCGAAATCCTGTCGTGAAAATTTTCAACTTTTTTGAAGCCAAAATCTTGTCTTGAAAATTTTCAACTTTTTTGAAGCCGAAATCTTTTCATGAAAATTTTCAACTTTTTTGAAGCTGAAATACTTCATGAAAATGTGAGACTTTTTTAAAGCCGAAATCCTGTCGTGAAAATTTTCAACTATTTTGAAGCCGAAATCTTTTCATGAAAATTTTCAACTTTTTTGAAGCCGAAATCTTTTCATGAAAATTTTCAACTTTTTTGAAGCTGAAATACTTCATGAAAATGTTCGACTTTTTTAAAGCCGAAATCCTGTCGTGAAAATTTTCAACTTTTTTGAAGCCCAAATACTTCATGAAAATGTTCAACTTTTTGAAGCCGAAATAATTCATGAAAATGTTCGACTTTTTTAAAGCCGAAATCCTGTCGTGAAAATTTTCAACCTTTTTGAAGCCGAAATACTTCATGAAAATGTTCGACTTTTTTAAAGCCGAAATCCTTTCGTGAAAATTTTCAACTTTTTTGAAGCCCAAATACTTCATGAAAATGTTCGACTTTTTTAAAGCCGAAATCCTGTCGTGAAAATTTTCAATTTTTTTGAAGCCGAAATCTTTTCATGAAAATTTTCAACTTTTTTGAAGCCGAAATCTTTTCATGAAAATTTTCAACTTTTTTGAAGCCGAAATCTTTTCATGAAACTTTTCAACTTTTTTGAAGCTGAAATACTTCATGAAAATGTTCGACTTTTTTAACGCCGAAATCCTGTCGTGAAAATGTTCGACTTTTTTGAATCCGAAATACTTCATGAAAATTTTTGAAATTTTTTGAAGCCGAAATACTTCATGAAAATGTTCGACTTTTTTAAAGCCGAAATTCTGTCGTGAAAATTTTCAACTTTTTTGAAGCCGAAATCTTTTCATGAAAATGTTCAACTTTTTTGAAGCCGAAATCTTTTCATGAAAATTTTCAACTTTTTTGAAGCCGAAATCTTTTCATGAAAATTTTCAACTTTTTTGAAGCTGAAATACTTCATGAAAATGTTCGACTTTTTTAAAGCCGAAATCCTGTCGTGAAAATTTTCAACTTTTTTGAAGCCGAAATCTTTTCATGAAAATTTTCAACTTTTTTGAAGCCGAAATCTTTTCATGAAAATTTTCAACTTTTTTGAATCTGAAATACTTCATGAAAATTTTCAACTTTTTTAACGCCGAAATCCTGTCGTGAAAATTTTCAACTTTTTTGAATCCGAAATATTTTCATGAAAATTTTCAACTTTTTTGAAGCCGAAATACTTCATGAAAATTTTCAACTTTTTTAAAGCCGAAATACTTCATGAAAATGTTCGACTTTTTTAAAGTAGAAATCCTGTCGTGAAAATTTTAGACACTTTTAAAGCCGAAATCTTTTCATGAAAATTTTCAACTTTTTTGAAGCCGAAATCTTTTCATGAAAATTTTCAACTTTTTTGAAGCCGAAATCTTTTCATGAAAATTTTCAACTTTTTTGAATCTGAAATACTTCATGAAAATTTTCAACTTTTTTAACGCCGAAATCCTGTCGTCAAAATTTTCAACTTTTTTGAATCCAAAATACTTCATGAAAATTTTCAACTTTTTTAAAGCCGAAATACTTCATGAAAATGTTCGACTTTTTTAAAGTCGAAATCCTGTCGTGAAAATTTTCAACTTTTTTGAAGCCAAAATCTTGTCTTGAAAATTTTCAACTTTTTTGAAGCCGAAATCTTTTCATGAAAATTTTCAACTTTTTTGAAGCTGAAATACTTCATGAAAATGTGAGACTTTTTTGAAGCCGAAATCCTGTCGTGAAAATTTTCAACTATTTTGAAGCCGAAATCTTTTCATGAAAATTTTCAACTTTTTTGAAGCCGAAATCTTTTCATGAAAATTTTCAACTTTTTTGAAGCCGAAATCCTGTCGTGAAAATTTTCAACTTTTTTGAAGCCCAAATACTTCATGAAAATGTTCAACTTTTTGAAGCCGAAATAATTCATGAAAATGTTCGACTTTTTTAAAGCCGAAATCCTGTCGTGAAAATTTTCAACCTTTTTGAAGCCGAAATACTTCATGAAAATGTTCGACTTTTTTAAAGCCGAAATCCTTTCGTGAAAATTTTCAACTTTTTTGAAGCCCAAATACTTCATGAAAATGTTCGACTTTTTTAAAGCCGAAATCCTGTCGTGAAAATTTTCAATTTTTTTGAAGCCGAAATCTTTTCATGAAAATTTTCAACTTTTTTGAAGCCGAAATCTTTTCATGAAAATTTTCAACTTTTTTGAAGCCGAAATCTTTTCATGAAACTTTTCAACTTTTTTGAAGCTGAAATACTTCATGAAAATGTTCGACTTTTTTAACGCCGAAATCCTGTCGTGAAAATGTTCGACTTTTTTGAATCCGAAATACTTCATGAAAATTTTTGAAATTTTTTGAAGCCGAAATACTTCATGAAAATGTTCGACTTTTTTAAAGCCGAAATTCTGTCGTGAAAATTTTCAACTGTTTTGAAGCCGAAATCTTTTCATGAAAATGTTCAACTTTTTTGAAGCCGAAATCGTTTCATGAAAATTTTCAACTTTTTTGAAGCCGAAATCTTTTCATGAAAATTTTCAACTTTTTTGAAGCTGAAATACTTCATGAAAATGTTCGACTTTTTTAAAGCCGAAATCCTGTCGTGAAAATTTTCAACTTTTTTGAAGCCGAATTCTTTTCATGAAAATTTTCAACTTTTTTGAAGCCGAAATCTTTTCATGAAAATTTTCAACTTTTTTGAATCTGAAATACTTCATGAAAATTTTCAACTTTTTTAACGCCGAAATCCTGTCGTGAAAATTTTCAACTTTTTTGAATCCGAAATACTTCATGAAAATTTTCAACTTTTTTTAAGCCGAAATCTTTTCATGAAAATTTTCAACTTTTTTGAAGCCGAAATCTTTTCATGAAAATTTTCAACTTTTTTGAATCTGAAATACTTCATGAAAATGTTCGACATTTTTAAAGCCGAAATCCTGTCGTGAAAATTTTCAACTTTTTTGAAGCCGAAATCTTTTCATGAAAATTTTCAACTTTTTTGAAGCCGAAATCTTTTCATGAAAATTTTCAACTTTTTTGAAGCCGAAATCTTTTCATGAAAATTTTCAACTTTTTTGAATCTGAAATACTTCATGAAAATTTTCAACTTTTTTAACGCCGAAATCCTGTCGTCAAAATTTTCAACTTTTTTGAATCCGAAATACTTCATGAAAATGTTCGACTTTTTTAAAGTCGAAATCCTGTCGTGAAAATTTTCAACTCTTTTGAAGCCGAAATCTTTTCATGAAAATTTTCAACTTTTTTGAAGCCGAAATCTTTTCATGAAAATTTTCAACTTTTTTTAAAGCTGAAATACTTCATGAAAATGTTCGACTTTTTTAAAGCCAAAATCCTGTCGTGAAAATTTTCAACTTTTTTGAAGCCGAAATCTTTTCATGAAAATTTTCAACTTTTTTGAAGCCGAAATCTTTTCATGAAAATGTTCAACTTTTTTGAAACTGAAATACTTCATGAAAATGTTCGACTTTTTTAAAGCCGAAATCCTGTTGTGAAAATTTTCAACTTTTTTGAAGCCGAAATCTTTTCATGAAAATTTTCAACTTTTTTGAAGCCGAAATCTTTTCATGAAAATTTTCAACTTTTTTGAAGCTGAAATACTTCATGAAAATGTTCGACTTTTTTAAAGCCGAAATCCTGTCGTGAAAATTTTCAACTTTTTTGAAGCCCAAATACTTCATGAAAATGTTCAACTTTTTTGAAGCCGAAATACTTCATGAAAATGTTCGACTTTTTTAAAGCCGAAATCCTGTCGTGAAAATTTTCAACTTTTTTGAAGCCGAAATCTTTTCATGAAAATTTTCAACTTTTTTGAAGCCGAAATCTTTTCATGAAAATTTTCAACTTTTTTGAAGCTGAAATACTTCATGAAAATGTGAGACTTTTTTAAAGCCGAAATCCTGTCGTGAAAATTTTCAACTTTTTTGAAGCCGAAATCTTTTCATGAAAATTTTCAACTTTTTTGAAGCCGAAATCTTATCATGAAAATTTTCAACTTTTTTGAAGCTGAAATACTTCATGAAAATGTTCAACTTTTTTGAAGCCGAAATCTTTTCATGAAAATTTTCAACTTTTTTGAAGCTGAAATACTTCATGAAAATGTGAGACTTTTTTAAAGCCGAAATCCTGTCGTGAAAATTTTCAACTTTTTTGAAGCCGAAATCTTTTCATGAAAATTTTCAACTTTTTTGAAGCCGAAATCTTATCATGAAAATTTTCAACTTTTTTGAAGCTGAAATACTTCATGAAAATGTTCGACTTTTTTAAAGCCGAAATCCTGTCGTGAAAATTTTCAACTTTTTTGAAGCCCAAATACTTCATGAAAATGTTCAACTTTTTGAAGCCGAAATACTTCATGAAAATGTGAGACTTTTTTAAAGCCGAAATCCTGTCGTGAAAATTTTCAACTTTTTTGAAGCCGAAATCTTTTCATGAAAATTTTCAACTTTTTTGAAGCCGAAATCTTTTCATGAAAATGTTCAACTTTTTTGAAACTGAAATACTTCATGAAAATGTTCGACTTTTTTAAAGCCGAAATCCTGTTGTGAAAATTTTCAACTTTTTTGAAGCCGAAATCTTTTCATGAAAATTTTCAACTTTTTTGAAGCCGAAATCTTTTCATGAAAATTTTCAACTTTTTTGAAGCTGAAATACTTCATGAAAATGTTCGACTTTTTTAAAGCCGAAATCCTGTCGTGAAAATTTTCAACTTTTTTGAAGCCCAAATACTTCATGAAAATGTTCAACTTTTTTGAAGCCGAAATACTTCATGAAAATGTTCGACTTTTTTAAAGCCGAAATCCTGTCGTGAAAATTTGTAACCTTTTTGAAGCCGAAATACTTCATGAAAATGTTAGACTTTTTTAAAGCCGAAATCCTGTCGTGAAAATTTTCAACTTTTTTGAAGCCGAAATCTTTTCATGAAAATTTTCAACTTTTTTGAAGCCGAAATCTTTTCATGAAAATTTTCAACTTTTTTGAAGCTGAAATACTTCATGAAAATGTGAGACTTTTTTAAAGCCGAAATCCTGTCGTGAAAATTTTCAACTTTTTTGAAGCCGAAATCTTTTCATGAAAATTTTCAACTTTTTTGAAGCCGAAATCTTATCATGAAAATTTTCAACTTTTTTGAAGCTGAAATACTTCATGAAAATGTTCGACTTTTTTAAAGCCGAAATCCTGTCGTGAAAATTTTCAACTTTTTTGAAGCCCAAATACTTCATGAAAATGTTCAACTTTTTGAAGCCGAAATACTTCATGAAAATGTTCGACTTTTTTAAAGCCGAAATCCTGTCGTGAAAATTTTCAACCTTTTTGAAGCCGAAATACTTCATGAAAATGTTCGACTTTTTTAAAGCCGAAATCCTTTCGTGAAAATTTTCAACTTTTTTGAAGCCCAAATACTTCATGAAAATGTTCGACTTTTTTAAAGCCGAAATCCTGTCGTGAAAATTTTCAACTTTTTTGAAGCCGAAATCTTTTCATGAAAATTTTCAACTTTTTTGAAGCCGAAATCTTTTCATGAAAATTTTCAACTTTTTTGAAGCCGAAATCTTTTCATGAAACTTTTCAACTTTTTTGAAGCTGAAATACTTCATGAAAATGTTCGACTTTTTTAACGCCGAAATCCTGTCGTGAAAATGTTCGACTTTTTTGAATCCGAAATACTTCATGAAAATTTTTGAAATTTTTTGAAGCCGAAATACTTCATGAAAATGTTCGACTTTTTTAAAGCCGAAATTCTGTCGTGAAAATTTTCAACTTTTTTGAAGCCGAAATCTTTTCATGAAAATTTTCAACTTTTTTGAAGCCGAAATCTTTTCATGAAAATTTTCAACTTTTTTGAAGCCGAAATCTTTTCATGAAAATTTTCAACTTTTTTGAAGCTGAAATACTTCATGAAAATGTTCGACTTTTTTAAAGCCGAAATCCTGTCGTGAAAATTTTCAACTTTTTTGAAGCCGAAATCTTTTCATGAAAATTTTCAACTTTTTTGAAGACGAAATCTTTTCATGAAAATTTTCAACTTTTTTGAATCTGAAATACTTCATGAAAATTTTCAACTTTTTTAACGCCGAAATCCTGTCGTGAAAATTTTCAACTTTTTTGAATCCGAAATACTTCATGAAAATTTTCAACTTTTTTTAAGCCGAAATCTTTTCATGAAAATTTTCAACTTTTTTGAAGCCAAAATCTTTTCATGAAAATTTGCAACTTTTTTGAATCTGAAATACTTCATGAAAATGTTCGACTTTTTTAACGCCGAAATCCTGTCGTGAAAATTTTCAACTTTTTTGAAGCCGAAATACTTCATGAAAATTTTCAACTTTTTTAAAGCCGAAATACTTCATGAAAATGTTCGACTTTTTTAAAGTAGAAATCCTGTCGTGAAAATTTTCAACTCTTTTAAAGCCGAAATCTTTTCATGAAAATTTTCAACTTTTTTGAAGCCGAAATCTTTTCATGAAAATTTTCAACTTTTTTGAAGCCGAAATCTTTTCATGAAAATTTTCAACTTTTTTGAATCTGAAATACTTCATGAAAATTTTCAACTTTTTTAACGCCGAAATCCTGTCGTCAAAATTTTCAACTTTTTTGAATCCGAAATACTTCATGAAAATTTTCAACTTTTTTAAAGCCGAAATACTTCATGAAAATGTTCGACTTTTTTGAAGCTGGAATACTTATGAAAATGTTCGACTTTTTTAAAGCCGAAATCCTGTCGTGAAAATTTTCAACTTTTTTGAAGCCGAAATCTTTTCATGAAAATTTTCAACTCTTTTGAAGCCGAAATCTTTTCATGAAAATTTTCAACTTTTTTGAAGCCGAAATCTTTTCATGAAAATTTTCAACTTTTTTGAAGCTGGAATACTTATGAAAATGTTCGACTTTTTTAAAGCCGAAATCCTGTCGTGAAAATTTTCAACTTTTTTGAAGCCGAAATCTTTTCATGAAAATTTTCAACTTTTTTGAAGCCGAAATCTTTTCATGAAAATTTTCAACTTTTTTGAAGCCGAAATCTTTTCATGAAAATTTTCAACTTTTTTGAATCTGAAATACTTCATGAAAATTTTCAACTTTTTTAACGCCGAAATCCTGTCGTGAAAATTTTCAACTTTTTTGAATCCGAAATACTTCATGAAAATTTTCAACTTTTTTTAAGCCGAAATCTTTTCATGAAAATTTTCAACTTTTTTGAAGCCGAAATCTTTTCATGAAAATTTTCAACTTTTTTGAATCTGAAATACTTCATGAAAATGTTCGACATTTTTAAAGCCGAAATCCTGTCGTGAAAATTTTCAACTTTTTTGAAGCCGAAATCTTTTCATGAAAATTTTCAACTTTTTTGAAGCCGAAATCTTTTCATGAAAATTTTCAACTTTTTTGAAGCCGAAATCTTTTCATGAAAATTTTCAACTTTTTTGAAGCTGAAATACTTCATGAAAATGTTCGACTTTTTTAAAGCCGAAATCCTGTCGTGAAAATTTTCAACTTTTTTGAAGCCGAAATCTTTTCATGAAAATTTTCAACTTTTTTGAAGCCGAAATCTTTTCATGAAAATTTTCAACTTTTTTGAATCTGAAATACTTCATGAAAATTTTCAACTTTTTTAACGCCGAAATCCTGTCGTGAAAATTTTCAACTTTTTTGAATCCGAAATACTTCATGAAAATGTTCGACATTTTTAAAGCCGAAATCCTGTCGTGAAAATTTTCAACTTTCTTAAAGCCGAAATCTTTTCATGAAAATTTTCAACTTTTTTGAAGCCGAAATCTTTTCATGAAAATTTTCAACTTTTTTGAAGCCAAAATCTTTTCATGAAAATTTGCAACTTTTTTGAATCTGAAATACTTCATGAAAATGTTCGACTTTTTTAACGCCGAAATCCTGTCGTGAAAATTTTCAACTTTTTTGAAGCCGAAATACTTCATGAAAATTTTCAACTTTTTTAAAGCCGAAATACTTCATGAAAATGTTCGACTTTTTTAAAGTAGAAATCCTGTCGTGAAAATTTTCAACTCTTTTAAAGCCGAAATCTTTTCATGAAAATTTTCAACTTTTTTGAAGCCGAAATCTTTTCATGAAAATTTTCAACTTTTTTGAAGCCGAAATCTTTTCATGAAAATTTTCAACTTTTTTGAATCTGAAATACTTCATGAAAATTTTCAACTTTTTTAACGCCGAAATCCTGTCGTCAAAATTTTCAACTTTTTTGAATCCGAAATACTTCATGAAAATTTTCAACTTTTTTAAAGCCGAAATACTTCATGAAAATGTTCGACTTTTTTGAAGCTGGAATACTTATGAAAATGTTCGACTTTTTTAAAGCCGAAATCCTGTCGTGAAAATTTTCAACTTTTTTGAAGCCGAAATCTTTTCATGAAAATTTTCAACTCTTTTGAAGCCGAAATCTTTTCATGAAAATTTTCAACTTTTTTGAAGCCGAAATCTTTTCATGAAAATTTTCAACTTTTTTGAAGCTGGAATACTTATGAAAATGTTCGACTTTTTTAAAGCCGAAATCCTGTCGTGAAAATTTTCAACTTTTTTGAAGCCGAAATCTTTTCATGAAAATTTTCAACTTTTTTGAAGCCGAAATCTTTTCATGAAAATTTTCAACTTTTTTGAAGCCGAAATCTTTTCATGAAAATTTTCAACTTTTTTGAATCTGAAATACTTCATGAAAATTTTCAACTTTTTTAACGCCGAAATCCTGTCGTGAAAATTTTCAACTTTTTTGAATCCGAAATACTTCATGAAAATTTTCAACTTTTTTTAAGCCGAAATCTTTTCATGAAAATTTTCAACTTTTTTGAAGCCGAAATCTTTTCATGAAAATTTTCAACTTTTTTGAATCTGAAATACTTCATGAAAATGTTCGACATTTTTAAAGCCGAAATCCTGTCGTGAAAATTTTCAACTTTTTTGAAGCCGAAATCTTTTCATGAAAATTTTCAACTTTTTTGAAGCCGAAATCTTTTCATGAAAATTTTCAACTTTTTTGAAGCCGAAATCTTTTCATGAAAATTTTCAACTTTTTTGAAGCTGAAATACTTCATGAAAATGTTCGACTTTTTTAAAGCCGAAATCCTGTCGTGAAAATTTTCAACTTTTTTGAAGCCGAAATCTTTTCATGAAAATTTTCAACTTTTTTGAAGCCGAAATCTTTTCATGAAAATTTTCAACTTTTTTGAATCTGAAATACTTCATGAAAATTTTCAACTTTTTTAACGCCGAAATCCTGTCGTGAAAATTTTCAACTTTTTTGAATCCGAAATACTTCATGAAAATTTTCAACTTTTTTTAAGCCGAAATCTTTTCATGAAAATTTTCAACTTTTTTGAAGCCGAAATCTTTTCATGAAAATTTTCAACTTTTTTGAATCTGAAATACTTCATGAAAATGTTCGACATTTTTAAAGCCGAAATCCTGTCGTGAAAATTTTCAACTTTTTTGAAGCCGAAATCTTTTCATGAAAATTTTCAACTTTTTTGAAGCCGAAATCTTTTCATGAAAATTTTCAACTTTTTTGAAGCCGAAATCTTTTCATGAAAATTTTCAACTTTTTTGAAGCTGAAATACTTCATGAAAATGTTCGACTTTTTTAAAGCCGAAATCCTGTCGTGAAAATTTTCAACTTTTTTGAAGCCGAAATCTTTTCATGAAAATTTTCAACTTTTTTGAAGCCGAAATCTTTTCATGAAAATTTTCAACTTTTTTGAATCTGAAATACTTCATGAAAATTTTCAACTTTTTTAACGCCGAAATCCTGTCGTGAAAATTTTCAACTTTTTTGAATCCGAAATACTTCATGAAAATGTTCGACATTTTTAAAGCCGAAATCCTGTCGTGAAAATTTTCAACTTTCTTAAAGCCGAAATCTTTTCATGAAAATTTTCAACTTTTTTGAAGCCGAAATCTTTTCATGAAAATTTTCAACTTTTTTGAAGCCAAAATCTTTTCATGAAAATTTGCAACTTTTTTGAATCTGAAATACTTCATGAAAATGTTCGACTTTTTTAACGCCGAAATCCTGTCGTGAAAATTTTCAACTTTTTTGAAGCCGAAATACTTCATGAAAATTTTCAACTTTTTTAAAGCCGAAATACTTCATGAAAATGTTCGACTTTTTTAAAGTAGAAATCCTGTCGTGAAAATTTTCAACTCTTTTAAAGCCGAAATCTTTTCATGAAAATTTTCAACTTTTTTGAAGCCGAAATCTTTTCATGAAAATTTTCAACTTTTTTGAAGCCGAAATCTTTTCATGAAAATTTTCAACTTTTTTGAATCTGAAATACTTCATGAAAATTTTCAACTTTTTTAACGCCGAAATCCTGTCGTCAAAATTTTCAACTTTTTTGAATCCGAAATACTTCATGAAAATTTTCAACTTTTTTAAAGCCGAAATACTTCATGAAAATGTTCGACTTTTTTGAAGCTGGAATACTTATGAAAATGTTCGACTTTTTTAAAGCCGAAATCCTGTCGTGAAAATTTTCAACTTTTTTGAAGCCGAAATCTTTTCATGAAAATTTTCAACTCTTTTGAAGCCGAAATCTTTTCATGAAAATTTTCAACTTTTTTGAAGCCGAAATCTTTTCATGAAAATTTTCAACTTTTTTGAAGCTGGAATACTTATGAAAATGTTCGACTTTTTTAAAGCCGAAATCCTGTCGTGAAAATTTTCAACTTTTTTGAAGCCGAAATCTTTTCATGAAAATTTTCAACTTTTTTGAAGCCGAAATCTTTTCATGAAAATTTTCAACTTTTTTGAAGCCGAAATCTTTTCATGAAAATTTTCAACTTTTTTGAATCTGAAATACTTCATGAAAATTTTCAACTTTTTTAACGCCGAAATCCTGTCGTGAAAATTTTCAACTTTTTTGAATCCGAAATACTTCATGAAAATTTTCAACTTTTTTTAAGCCGAAATCTTTTCATGAAAATTTTCAACTTTTTTGAAGCCGAAATCTTTTCATGAAAATTTTCAACTTTTTTGAATCTGAAATACTTCATGAAAATGTTCGACATTTTTAAAGCCGAAATCCTGTCGTGAAAATTTTCAACTTTTTTGAAGCCGAAATCTTTTCATGAAAATTTTCAACTTTTTTGAAGCCGAAATCTTTTCATGAAAATTTTCAACTTTTTTGAAGCCGAAATCTTTTCATGAAAATTTTCAACTTTTTTGAAGCTGAAATACTTCATGAAAATGTTCGACTTTTTTAAAGCCGAAATCCTGTCGTGAAAATTTTCAACTTTTTTGAAGCCGAAATCTTTTCATGAAAATTTTCAACTTTTTTGAAGCCGAAATCTTTTCATGAAAATTTTCAACTTTTTTGAATCTGAAATACTTCATGAAAATTTTCAACTTTTTTAACGCCGAAATCCTGTCGTGAAAATTTTCAACTTTTTTGAATCCGAAATACTTCATGAAAATTTTCAACTTTTTTTAAGCCGAAATCTTTTCATGAAAATTTTCAATTTTTTTGAAGCCGAAATCTTTTCATGAAAATTTTCAACTTTTTTGAATCTGAAATACTTCATGAAAATGTTCGACATTTTTAAAGCCGAAATCCTGTCGTGAAAATTTTCAACTTTTTTGAAGCCGAAATCTTTTCATGAAAATTTTCAACTTTTTTGAAGCCGAAATCTTTTCATGAAAATTTTCAACTTTTTTGAAGCCAAAATCTTTTCATGAAAATTTGCAACTTTTTTGAATCTGAAATACTTCATGAAAATGTTCGACTTTTTTGAAGCCGAAATCTTTTCATGAAAATTTTCAACTTTTTTGAAGCCGAAATCTTTTCATGAAAATTTTCAACTTTTTTGAATCTGAAATACTTCATGAAAATTTTCAACTTTTTTAACGCCGAAATCCTGTCGTGAAAATTTTCAACTTTTTTGAATCCGAAATACTTCATGAAAATGTTCGACATTTTTAAAGCCGAAATCCTGTCGTGAAAATTTTCAACTTTCTTAAAGCCGAAATCTTTTCATGAAAATTTTCAACTTTTTTGAAGCCGAAATCTTTTCATGAAAATTTTCAACTTTTTTGAAGCCAAAATCTTTTCATGAAAATTTGCAACTTTTTTGAATCTGAAATACTTCATGAAAATGTTCGACTTTTTTAACGCCGAAATCCTGTCGTGAAAATTTTCAACTTTTTTGAAGCCGAAATACTTCATGAAAATTTTCAACTTTTTTAAAGCCGAAATACTTCATGAAAATGTTCGACTTTTTTAAAGTAGAAATCCTGTCGTGAAAATTTTCAACTCTTTTAAAGCCGAAATCTTTTCATGAAAATTTTCAACTTTTTTGAAGCCGAAATCTTTTCATGAAAATTTTCAACTTTTTTGAAGCCGAAATCTTTTCATGAAAATTTTCAACTTTTTTGAATCTGAAATACTTCATGAAAATTTTCAACTTTTTTAACGCCGAAATCCTGTCGTCAAAATTTTCAACTTTTTTGAATCCGAAATACTTCATGAAAATTTTCAACTTTTTTAAAGCCGAAATACTTCATGAAAATGTTCGACTTTTTTGAAGCTGGAATACTTATGAAAATGTTCGACTTTTTTAAAGCCGAAATCCTGTCGTGAAAATTTTCAACTTTTTTGAAGCCGAAATCTTTTCATGAAAATTTTCAACTCTTTTGAAGCCGAAATCTTTTCATGAAAATTTTCAACTTTTTTGAAGCCGAAATCTTTTCATGAAAATTTTCAACTTTTTTGAAGCTGGAATACTTATGAAAATGTTCGACTTTTTTAAAGCCGAAATCCTGTCGTGAAAATTTTCAACTTTTTTGAAGCCGAAATCTTTTCATGAAAATTTTCAACTTTTTTGAAGCCGAAATCTTTTCATGAAAATTTTCAACTTTTTTGAAGCCGAAATCTTTTCATGAAAATTTTCAACTTTTTTGAATCTGAAATACTTCATGAAAATTTTCAACTTTTTTAACGCCGAAATCCTGTCGTGAAAATTTTCAACTTTTTTGAATCCGAAATACTTCATGAAAATTTTCAACTTTTTTTAAGCCGAAATCTTTTCATGAAAATTTTCAACTTTTTTGAAGCCGAAATCTTTTCATGAAAATTTTCAACTTTTTTGAATCTGAAATACTTCATGAAAATGTTCGACATTTTTAAAGCCGAAATCCTGTCGTGAAAATTTTCAACTTTTTTGAAGCCGAAATCTTTTCATGAAAATTTTCAACTTTTTTGAAGCCGAAATCTTTTCATGAAAATTTTCAACTTTTTTGAAGCCGAAATCTTTTCATGAAAATTTTCAACTTTTTTGAAGCTGAAATACTTCATGAAAATGTTCGACTTTTTTAAAGCCGAAATCCTGTCGTGAAAATTTTCAACTTTTTTGAAGCCGAAATCTTTTCATGAAAATTTTCAACTTTTTTGAAGCCGAAATCTTTTCATGAAAATTTTCAACTTTTTTGAATCTGAAATACTTCATGAAAATTTTCAACTTTTTTAACGCCGAAATCCTGTCGTGAAAATTTTCAACTTTTTTGAATCCGAAATACTTCATGAAAATTTTCAACTTTTTTTAAGCCGAAATCTTTTCATGAAAATTTTCAATTTTTTTGAAGCCGAAATCTTTTCATGAAAATTTTCAACTTTTTTGAATCTGAAATACTTCATGAAAATGTTCGACATTTTTAAAGCCGAAATCCTGTCGTGAAAATTTTCAACTTTTTTGAAGCCGAAATCTTTTCATGAAAATTTTCAACTTTTTTGAAGCCGAAATCTTTTCATGAAAATTTTCAACTTTTTTGAAGCCAAAATCTTTTCATGAAAATTTGCAACTTTTTTGAATCTGAAATACTTCATGAAAATGTTCGACTTTTTTAACGCCGAAATCCTGTCGTGAAAATTTTCAACTTTTTTGAAGCCGAAATACTTCATGAAAATTTTCAACTTTTTTAAAGCCGAAATACTTCATGAAAATGTTCGACTTTTTTAAAGTAGAAATCCTGTCGTGAAAATTTTCAACTCTTTTAAAGCCGAAATCTTTTCATGAAAATTTTCAACTTTTTTGAAGCCGAAATCTTTTCATGAAAATTTTCAACTTTTTTGAAGCCGAAATCTTTTCATGAAAATTTTCAACTTTTTTGAATCTGAAATACTTCATGAAAATTTTCAACTTTTTTAACGCCGAAATCCTGTCGTCAAAATTTTCAACTTTTTTGAATCCGAAATACTTCATGAAAATGTTCAACTTTTTTAAAGCCGAAATACTTCATGAAAATGTTCGACTTTTTTAAAGTCGAAATCCTGTCGTGAAAATTTTCAACTCTTTTGAAGCCGAAATCTTTTCATGAAAATTTTCAACTTTTTTGAAGCCGAAATCTTTTCATGAAAATTTTCAACTTTTTTGAAGCTGGAATACTTATGAAAATGTTCGACTTTTTTAAAGCCGAAATCCTGTCGTGAAAATTTTCAACTTTTTTGAAGCCGAAATCTTTTCATGAAAATTTTCAACTTTTTTGAAGCCGAAATCTTTTCATGAAAATTTTCAACTTTTTTGAATCTGAAATACTTCATGAAAATTTTCAACTTTTTTAACGCCGAAATCCTGTCGTGAAAATTTTCAACTTTTTTGAATCCGAAATACTTCATGAAAATTTTCAACTTTTTTTAAGCCGAAATCTTTTCATGAAAATTTTCAACTTTTTTGAAGCCGAAATCTTTTCATGAAAATTTTCAACTTTTTTGAATCTGAAATACTTCATGAAAATGTTCGACATTTTTAAAGCCGAAATCCTGTCGTGAAAATTTTCAACTTTTTTGAAGCCGAAATCTTTTCATGAAAATTTTCAACTTTTTTGAAGCCGAAATCTTTTCATGAAAATTTTCAACTTTTTTGAAGCCGAAATCTTTTCATGAAAATTTGCAACTTTTTTGAATCTGAAATACTTCATGAAAATGTTCGACTTTTTTAACGCCGAAATCCTGTCGTGAAAATTTTCAACTTTTTTGAAGCCGAAATACTTCATGAAAATTTTCAACTTTTTTAAAGCCGAAATACTTCATGAAAATGTTCGACTTTTTTAAAGTAGAAATCCTGTCGTGAAAATTTTCAACTCTTTTAAAGCCGAAATCTTTTCATGAAAATTTTCAACTTTTTTGAAGCCGAAATCTTTTCATGAAAATTTTCAACTTTTTTGAAGCCGAAATCTTTTCATGAAAATTTTCAACTTTTTTGAATCTGAAATACTTCATGAAAATTTTCAACTTTTTTAACGCCGAAATCCTGTCGTGAAAATGTTCAACTTTTTTGAATCCGAAATACTTCATGAAAATCTTCAACTTTTTTAAAGCCGAAATACTTCATGAAAATGTTCGACTTTTTTAAAGTCGAAATCCTGTCGTGAAAATTTTCAACTCTTTTGAAGCCGAAATCTTTTCATGAAGATTTTCAACTTTTTGAAGCCGAAATCTTTTCATGAAAATTTTCAACTTTTTTGAAGCTGAAATACTTATGAAAATGTTCGACTTTTTTAAAGCCGAAATCCTGTCGTGAAAATTTTCAACTTTTTTGAAGCCGAAATCTTTTCATGAAAATTTTCAACTTTTTTGAAGCCGAAATCTTTTCATGAAAATTTTCAACTTTTTTGAATCTTAAATACTTCATGAAAATTTTCAACTTTTTTAACGCCGAAATCCTGTCGTGAAAATTTTAAACTTTTTTGAATCCGAAATACTTCATGAAAATGTTCGACTTTTTTAAAGCCGAAATTCTGTCGTGAAAATTTTCAACTTTTTTGAAGCCGAAATCTTTTCATGAAAATTTTCAACTTTTTTGAAGCCGAAATCTTTTCATGAAAATTTTCAACTTTTTTGATGCCGAAATCTTTTCATGAAAATTTTCAACTTTTTTGAAGCTGAAATACTTCATGAAAATGTTCGACTTTTTTAAAGCCGAAATCCTGTCGTGAAAATTTTCAACTTTTTTGAAGCCGAAATCTTTTCATGAAAATTTTCAACTTTTTTGAAGCCGAAATCTTTTCATGAAAATTTTCAACTTTTTTGAATCTGAAATACTTCATGAAAATGTTCGACATTTTTAAAGCCGAAATCCTGTCGTGAAAATTTTCAACTTTTTTGAAGCCGAAATCTTTTCATGAAAATTTTCAACTTTTTTGAAGCCGAAATCTTTTCATGAAAATTTTCAACTTTTTTGAAGCCGAAATCTTTTCATGAAAATTTGCAACTTTTTTGAATCTGAAATACTTCATGAAAATGTTCGACTTTTTTAACGCCGAAATCCTGTCGTGAAAATTTTCAACTTTTTTGAACCCGAAATACTTCATGAAAATTTTCAACTTTTTTAAAGCCGAAATACTTCATGAAAATGTTCGACTTTTTTAAAGTAGAAATCCTGTCGTGAAAATTTTCAACTCTTTTAAAGCCGAAATCTTTTCATGAAAATTTTCAACTTTTTTGAAGCCGAAATCTTTTCATGAAAATTTTCAACTTTTTTGAAGCCGAAATCTTTTCATGAAAATTTTCAACTTTTTTGAATCTGAAATACTTCATGAAAATTTTCAACTTTTTTAACGCCGAAATCCTGTCGTCAAAATTTTCAACTTTTTTGAATCCGAAATACTTCATGAAAATTTTCAACTTTTTTAAAGCCGAAATACTTCATGAAAATGTTCGACATTTTTAAAGCCGAAATCCTGTCGTGAAAATTTTCAACTTTTTTGAAGCCGAAATCTTTTCATGAAAATTTTCAACTTTTTTGAAGCCGAAATCTTTTCATGAAAATTTTCAACTTTTTTGAAGCCGAAATCTTTTCATGAAAATTTGCAACTTTTTTGAATCTGAAATACTTCATGAAAATGTTCGACTTTTTTAACGCCGAAATCCTGTCGTGAAAATTTTCAACTTTTTTGAACCCGAAATACTTCATGAAAATTTTCAACTTTTTTAAAGCCGAAATACTTCATGAAAATGTTCGACTTTTTTAAAGTAGAAATCCTGTCGTGAAAATTTTCAACTCTTTTAAAGCCGAAATCTTTTCATGAAAATTTTCAACTTTTTTGAAGCCGAAATCTTTTCATGAAAATTTTCAACTTTTTTGAAGCCGAAATCTTTTCATGAAAATTTTCAACTTTTTTGAATCTGAAATACTTCATGAAAATTTTCAACTTTTTTAACGCCGAAATCCTGTCGTCAAAATTTTCAACTTTTTTGAATCCGAAATACTTCATGAAAATTTTCAACTTTTTTAAAGCCGAAATACTTCATGAAAATGTTCGACTTTTTTAAAGTCGAAATCCTGTCGTGAAAATTTTCAACTCTTTTAAAGCCGAAATCTTTTCATGAAAATTTTCAACTTTTTTGAAGCCGAAATCTTTTCATGAAAATTTTCAACTTTTTTGAAGCCGAAATCTTTTCATGAAAATTTTCAACTTTTTTGAATCTGAAATACTTCATGAAAATTTTCAACTTTTTTAACGCCGAAATCCTGTCGTCAAAATTTTCAACTTTTTTGAATCCGAAATACTTCATGAAAATCTTCAACTTTTTTAAAGCCGAAATCTTTTCATGAAAATTTTCAACTTTTTTGAATCTGAAATACTTCATGAAAATTTTCAACTTTTTTAACGCCGAAATCCTGTCGTGAAAATTTTAAACTTTTTTGAATCCGAAATACTTCATGAAAATTTTTGAAATTTTTTGAAGCCGAAATACTTCATGAAAATGTTCGACTTTTTTAAAGCCGAAATTCTGTCGTGAAAATTTTCAACTTTTTTGAAGCCGAAATCTTTTCATGAAAATTTTCAACTTTTTTGAAGCCGAAATCTTTTCATGAAAATTTTCAACTTTTTTGAAGCCGAAATCTTTTCATGAAAATTTTCAACTTTTTTGAAGCTGAAATACTTCATGAAAATGTTCGACTTTTTTAAAGCCGAAATCCTGTCGTCAAAATTTTCAACTTTTTTGAAGCCGAAATCTTTTCATGAAAATTTTCAACTTTTTTGAAGCCGAAATCTTTTCATGAAAATTTTCAACTTTTTTGAATCTGAAATACTTCATGAAAATGTTCGACATTTTTAAAGCTGAAATCCTGTCGTGAAAATTTTCAACTTTTTTGAAGCCGAAATCTTTTCATGAAAATTTTCAACTTTTTTGAAGCCGAAATCTTTTCATGAAAATTTTCAACTTTTTTGAAGCCGAAATCTTTTCATGAAAATTTTCAACTTTTTTGAATCTGAAATACTTCATGAAAATGTTCGACATTTTTAAAGCCGAAATCCTGTCGTGAAAATTTTCAACTTTTTTGAAGCCGAAATCTTTTCATGAAAATTTTCAACTTTTTTGAAGCCGAAATCTTTTCATGAAAATTTTCAACTTTTTTGAAGCCGAAATCTTTTCATGAAAATTTTCAACTTTTTTGAAGCTGAAATACTTCATGAAAATGTTCGACTTTTTTAACGCCGAAATCCTGTCGTGAAAATGTTCGACTTTTTTGAAGCCGAAATACTTGATGAAAATGTTCGACTTTTTTGAAGCCGAAATCTTTTCATGAAAATTTTCAACTTTTTTGAAGCCGAAATCTTTTCATGAAAATTTTCAACTTTTTTGAAGCCGAAATCTTTTCATGAAAATTTTCAACTTTTTAGAAGCTGAAATACTTCATGAAAATGTTCGACTTTTTTAAAGCCGAAATCCTTTTGTGAAAATTTTCAACTTTTTTGAAGCCGAAATCTTTTCTTGAAAATTTTCGACTTTTTTGAAGCCGAAATCTTTTCATGAAAATTTTCAACTTTTTTGAAGCCCAAATACTTCATGAAAATGTTCAACTTTTTTGAAGCCCAAATACTTCATGAAAATGTTCGACTTTTTTAAAGCCGAAATCCTGTCTTGAAAATTTTCAACCTTTTCGAAGCCGAAATACTTTCGTGAAAATTTTCAACTTTTTTGAAGCCCAAATACTTCATGAAAATGTGAGACTTTTTTAAAGCCGAAATCCTGTCGTGAAAATTTTCAACTTTTTTGAAGCCGAAATCTTTTCATGAAAATTTTCAACTTTTTTGAATCCGAAATCTTTTCATGAAAATTTTCAACTTTTTTGAAGCCAAAATCTTTTCATGAAAATTTTCAACTTTTTAGAAGCTGAAATACTTCATGAAAATGTTCGACTTTTTTAAAGCCGAAATCCTTTCGTGAAAATTTTCAACTTTTTTGAAGCCCAAATACTTCATGAAAATGTTCGACTTTTTTAAAGCCGAAATCCTGTCGTGAAAATTTTCAATTTTTTTAAAGCCGAAATCTTTTCTTGAAAATTTTCGACTTTTTTGAAGCCGAAATCTTTTCATGAAAATTTTCAACTTTTTAGAAGCTGAAATACTTCATAAAAATGTGAGACTTTTTTAAAGCCGAAATCCTGTCGTGAAAATTTTCAACTTTTTTGAAGCCGAAATCTTTTCATGAAAATTTTCAACTTTTTTGAAGCCGAAATCTTTTCATGAAAATTTTCAACTTTTTTGAAGCCCAAATACTTCATGAAAATGTTCAACTTTTTTGAAGCCGAAATACTTCATGAAAATGTTCGACTTTTTTAAAGCCGAAATCCTGTCTTGAAAATTTTCAACCTTTTTGAAGCCGAAATACTTTCGTGAAAATTTTCAACTTTTTTGAAGCCGAAATACTTCATGAAAATGTTCGACTTTTTTAAAGCCGAAATCCTGTCTTGAAAATTTTCAACCTTTTTGAAGCCGAAATACTTTCGTGAAAATTTTCAACTTTTTTGAAGCCCAAATACTTCATGAAAATGTTCGACTTTTTTAAAGCCGAAATCCTGTCGTGAAAATTTTCAACTTTTTTGAAGCAGAAATCTTTTCATGAAAATTTTCAACTTTTTTGAAGCCGAAATCTTTTCATGAAAATGTTCAACTTTTTTGAAGCCGAAATCTTTTCATGAAAATTTTCAACTTTTTTGAAGCTGAAATACTTCATGAAAATGTTCGACTTTTTTAACGCCGAAATCCTGTCGTGAAAATGTTCGACTTTTTTGAAGCCGAAATACTTGATGAAAATGTTCGACTTTTTTAAAGCCGAAATTCTGTCGTGAAAATTTTCAACTTTTTTGAAGCCGAAATCTTTTCATGAAAATTTTCAACTTTTTTGAAGCCGAAATACTTCATGAAAATGTTCGACTTTTTTAAAGCCGAAATCCTTTCGTGAAAATTTTCAACTTTTTTGAAGCCGAAATCTTTTCTTGAAAATTTTCGACTTTTTTGAAGCCGAAATCTTTTCATGAAAATTTTCAACTTTTTAGAAGCTGAAATACTTCATGAAAATGTGAGACTTTTTAGAAGCTGAAATACTTCATGAAAATGTTCGACTTTTTTAAAGCCGAAATCCTTTCGTGAAAATTTTCAACTTTTTTGAAGCCGAAATCTTTTCTTGAAAATTTTCGACTTTTTTGAAGCCGAAATCTTTTCATGAAAATTTTCAACTTTTTAGAAGCTGAAATACTTCATGAAAATGTGAGACTTTTTTAAAGCCGAAATCCTGTCGAGAAAATTTTCAACTTTTTTGAAGCCGAAATCTTTTCATGAAAATTTGCAACTTTTTTGAAGCCGAAATCTTTTCATGAAAATTTTCAACTTTTTTGAATCTGAAACACTTCATGAAAATTTTCAACTTTTTTAACGCCGAAATCCTGTCGTGAAAATTTTCAACTTTTTTGAAGCCCAAATACTTCATGAAAATGTTCAACTTTTTTGAAGCCGAAATACTTCATGAAAATGTTCGACTTTTTTAAAGCCGAAATCCTGTCGTGAAAATTTGTAACCTTTTTGAAGCCGAAATCTTTTCATGAAAATTTTCAACTTTTTTGAAGCCCAAATACTTCATGAAAATGTTCAACTTTTTTGAAACCGAAATACTTCATGAAAATGTTCGACTTTTTTAAAGCCGAAATCCTGTCTTGAAAATTTTCAACCTTTTTGAAGCCGAAATACTTTTCGTGAAAATTTTCAACTTTTTTGAAGCCCAAATACTTCATGAAAATGTTCGACTTTTTTAAAGCCGAAATCCTGTCGTGAAAATTTTCAACTTTTTTGAAGCCGAAATCTTTTCATGAAAATTTTCAACTTTTTTGAAGCCGAAATCTTTTCATGAAAATTTTCAACTTTTTTGAAGCCGAAATCTTTTCATGAAAATTTTCAACTTTTTTGAAGCTGAAATACTTCATGAAAATGTTCGACTTTTTTAACGCCGAAATCCTGTCGTGAAAATGTTCGACTTTTTTGAATCCGAAATACTTCATGAAAATTTTTGAAATTTTTTGAAGCCTAAATACTTCATGAAAATGTTCGACTTTTTTAACGCCGAAATCCTGTCGTGAAAATTTTCAACTTTTTTGAAGCCGAAATCTTTTCATGAAAATTTTCAACTTTTTTGAATCTGAAATACTTCATGAAAATGTTCGACATTTTTAAAGCCGAAATCCTGTCGTGAAAATTTTCAACTTTTTTGAAGCCGAAATCTTTTCATGAAAATTTTCAACTTTTTTGAAGCCGAAATCTTTTCATGAAAATTTTCAACTTTTTTGAAGCCGAAATCTTTTCATGAAAATTTTCAACTTTTTTGAAGCTGAAATACTTCATGAAAATGTTCGACTTTTTTAAAGCCGAAATCCTTTTGTGAAAATTTTCAACTTTTTTGAAGCCGAAATCTTTTCTTGAAAATTTTCGACTTTTTTGAAGCCGAAATCTTTTCATGAAAATTTTCAACTTTTTTGAAGCCCAAATACTTCATGAAAATGTTCAACTTTTTTGAAGCCCAAATACTTCATGAAAATGTTCGACTTTTTTAAAGCCGAAATCCTGTCTTGAAAATTTTCAACCTTTTCGAAGCCGAAATACTTTCGTGAAAATTTTCAACTTTTTTGAAGCCCAAATACTTCATGAAAATGTGAGACTTTTTTAAAGCCGAAATCCTGTCGTGAAAATTTTCAACTTTTTTGAAGCCGAAATCTTTTCATGAAAATTTTCAACTTTTTTGAATCCGAAATCTTTTCATGAAAATTTTCAACTTTTTTGAAGCCAAAATCTTTTCATGAAAATTTTCAACTTTTTAGAAGCTGAAATACTTCATGAAAATGTTCGACTTTTTTAAAGCCGAAATCCTTTCGTGAAAATTTTCAACTTTTTTGAAGCCCAAATACTTCATGAAAATGTTCGACTTTTTTAAAGCCGAAATCCTGTCGTGAAAATTTTCAATTTTTTTAAAGCCGAAATCTTTTCTTGAAAATTTTCGACTTTTTTGAAGCCGAAATCTTTTCATGAAAATTTTCAACTTTTTAGAAGCTGAAATACTTCATAAAAATGTGAGACTTTTTTAAAGCCGAAATCCTGTCGTGAAAATTTTCAACTTTTTTGAAGCCGAAATCTTTTCATGAAAATTTTCAACTTTTTTGAAGCCGAAATCTTTTCATGAAAATTTTCAACTTTTTTGAAGCCCAAATACTTCATGAAAATGTTCAACTTTTTTGAAGCCGAAATACTTCATGAAAATGTTCGACTTTTTTAAAGCCGAAATCCTGTCTTGAAAATTTTCAACCTTTTTGAAGCCGAAATACTTTCGTGAAAATTTTCAACTTTTTTGAAGCCCAAATACTTCATGAAAATGTTCGACTTTTTTAAAGCCGAAATCCTGTCTTGAAAATTTTCAACCTTTTTGAAGCCGAAATACTTTCGTGAAAATTTTCAACTTTTTTGAAGCCCAAATACTTCATGAAAATGTTCGACTTTTTTAAAGCCGAAATCCTGTCGTGAAAATTTTCAACTTTTTTGAAGCAGAAATCTTTTCATGAAAATTTTCAACTTTTTTGAAGCCGAAATCTTTTCATGAAAATGTTCAACTTTTTTGAAGCCGAAATCTTTTCATGAAAATTTTCAACTTTTTTGAAGCTGAAATACTTCATGAAAATGTTCGACTTTTTTAACGCCGAAATCCTGTCGTGAAAATGTTCGACTTTTTTGAAGCCGAAATACTTGATGAAAATGTTCGACTTTTTTAAAGCCGAAATTCTGTCGTGAAAATTTTCAACTTTTTTGAAGCCGAAATCTTTTCATGAAAATTTTCAACTTTTTTGAAGCCGAAATACTTCATGAAAATGTTCGACTTTTTTAAAGCCGAAATCCTTTCGTGAAAATTTTCAACTTTTTTGAAGCCGAAATCTTTTCTTGAAAATTTTCGACTTTTTTGAAGCCGAAATCTTTTCATGAAAATTTTCAACTTTTTAGAAGCTGAAATACTTCATGAAAATGTGAGACTTTTTAGAAGCTGAAATACTTCATGAAAATGTTCGACTTTTTTAAAGCCGAAATCCTTTCGTGAAAATTTTCAACTTTTTTGAAGCCGAAATCTTTTCTTGAAAATTTTCGACTTTTTTGAAGCCGAAATCTTTTCATGAAAATTTTCAACTTTTTAGAAGCTGAAATACTTCATGAAAATGTGAGACTTTTTTAAAGCCGAAATCCTGTCGTGAAAATTTTCAACTTTTTTGAAGCCGAAATCTTTTCATGAAAATTTGCAACTTTTTTGAAGCCGAAATCTTTTCATGAAAATTTTCAACTTTTTTGAATCTGAAACACTTCATGAAAATTTTCAACTTTTTTAACGCCGAAATCCTGTCGTGAAAATTTTCAACTTTTTTGAAGCCCAAATACTTCATGAAAATGTTCAACTTTTTTGAAGCCGAAATACTTCATGAAAATGTTCGACTTTTTTAAAGCCGAAATCCTGTCGTGAAAATTTGTAACCTTTTTGAAGCCGAAATCTTTTCATGAAAATTTTCAACTTTTTTGAAGCCCAAATACTTCATGAAAATGTTCAACTTTTTTGAAACCGAAATACTTCATGAAAATGTTCGACTTTTTTAAAGCCGAAATCCTGTCTTGAAAATTTTCAACCTTTTTGAAGCCGAAATACTTTTCGTGAAAATTTTCAACTTTTTTGAAGCCCAAATACTTCATGAAAATGTTCGACTTTTTTAAAGCCGAAATCCTGTCGTGAAAATTTTCAACTTTTTTGAAGCCGAAATCTTTTCATGAAAATTTTCAACTTTTTTGAAGCCGAAATCTTTTCATGAAAATTTTCAACTTTTTTGAAGCCGAAATCTTTTCATGAAAATTTTCAACTTTTTTGAAGCTGAAATACTTCATGAAAATGTTCGACTTTTTTAACGCCGAAATCCTGTCGTGAAAATGTTCGACTTTTTTGAATCCGAAATACTTCATGAAAATTTTTGAAATTTTTTGAAGCCTAAATACTTCATGAAAATGTTCGACTTTTTTAACGCCGAAATCCTGTCGTGAAAATTTTCAACTTTTTTGAAGCCGAAATCTTTTCATGAAAATTTTCAACTTTTTTGAAGCCGAAATCTTTTCATGAAAATTTTCAACTTTTTTAAAGCCGAAATACTTCATGAAAATGTTCGACTTTTTTAAAGTCGAAATCCTGTCGTGAAAATGTTCGACTTTTTTAAAGTCGAAATCCTGTCGTGAAAATTTTCAACTCTTTTGAAGCCGAAATCTTTTCATGAAAATTTTCAACTTTTTTGAAGCCGAAATCTTTTCATGAAAATTTTCAACTTTTTTGAAGCCCAAATACTTCATGAAAATGTACAACTTTTTTGAAGCCGAAATACTTCATGAAAATGTTCGACTTTTTTAAAGCCGAAATCCTGTCTTGAAAATTTTCAACCTTTTTGAAGCCGAAATACTTTTCGTGAAAATTTTCAACTTTTTTAAAGCCCAAATACTTCATGAAAATGTTCGACTTTTTTAAAGCCGAAATCCTGTCGTGAAAATTTTCAACCTTTTTGAAGCCGAAATACTTTTCGTGAAAATTTTCAACTTTTTTGAAGCCCAAATACTTCATGAAAATGTTCGACTTTTTTAAAGCCGAAATCCTTTCGTGAAAATTTTCAACTTTTTTGAAGCCGAAATCTTTTCATGAAAATTTTCAACTTTTTTGAAGCCGAAATCTTTTCATGAAAATTTTCAACTTTTTTGAAGCCGAAATCTTTTCATGAAAATTTTCAACTTTTTAGAAGCTGAAATACTTCATGAAAATGTTCGACTTTTTTAAAGCCGAAATCCTTTCGTGAAAATTTTCGACTTTTTTGAAGCCCAAATACTTCATGAAAATGTTCGACTTTTTTAAAGCCGAAATCCTGTCGTGAAAATTTTCAATTTTTTTAAAGCCGAAATCTTTTCTTGAAAATTTTCGACTTTTTTGAAGCCGAAATCTTTTCATGAAAATTTTCAACTTTTTAGAAGCTGAAATACTTCTTAAAAATGTGAGACTTTTTTAAAGCCGAAATCCTGTCGTGAAAATTTTCAACTTTTTTGAAGCCGAAATCTTTTCATGAAAATTTTCAACTTTTTTGAAGCCGAAATCTTTTCATGAAAATTTTCAACTTTTTTGAAGCTGAAATACTTCATGAAAATGTTCGACTTTTTTAACGCCGAAATCCTGTCGTGAAAATGTTCGACTTTTTTGAATCCGAAATACTTCATGAAAATTTTTGAAATTTTTTGAAGCCTAAATACTTCATGAAAATGTTCGACTTTTTTAACGCCGAAATCCTGTCGTGAAAATTTTCAACTTTTTTGAAGCCGAAATCTTTTCATGAAAACTTTCAACTTTTTTGAATCCGAAATACTTCATGAAAATTTTCAACTTTTTTGAATCTGAAATACTTCATGAAAATTTTCAACTTTTTTAACGCCGAAATCCTGTCGTGAAAATTTTCAACTTTTTTGGATTCCGAAATCTTTTCATGAAAATTTTCAACTTTTTTAAAGCCGAAATACTTCATGAAAATGTTCGACTTTTTTAAAGTCGAAATCCTGTCGTGAAAATGTTCGACTTTTTTAAAGTCGAAATCCTGTCGTGAAAATTTTCAACTCTTTTGAAGCCGAAATCTTTTCATGAAAATTTTCAACTTTTTTGAAGCCGAAATCTTTTCATGAAAATTTTCAACTTTTTTGAAGCCCAAATACTTCATGAAAATGTTCAACTTTTTTGAAGCCGAAATACTTCATGAAAATGTTCGACTTTTTTAAAGCCGAAATCCTGTCTTGAAAATTTTCAACCTTTTTGAAGCCGAAATACTTTTCGTGAAAATTTTCAACTTTTTTAAAGCCCAAATACTTCATGAAAATGTTCGACTTTTTTAAAGCCGAAATCCTGTCGTGAAAATTTTCAACCTTTTTGAAGCCGAAATACTTTTCGTGAAAATTTTCAACTTTTTTGAAGCCCAAATACTTCATGAAAATGTTCGACTTTTTTAAAGCCGAAATCCTTTCGTGAAAATTTTCAACTTTTTTGAAGCCGAAATCTTTTCATGAAAATTTTCAACTTTTTTGAAGCCGAAATCTTTTCATGAAAATTTTCAACTTTTTTGAAGCCGAAATCTTTTCATGAAAATTTTCAACTTTTTAGAAGCTGAAATACTTCATGAAAATGTTCGACTTTTTTAAAGCCGAAATCCTTTCGTGAAAATTTTCGACTTTTTTGAAGCCCAAATACTTCATGAAAATGTTCGACTTTTTTAAAGCCGAAATCCTGTCGTGAAAATTTTCAATTTTTTTAAAGCCGAAATCTTTTCTTGAAAATTTTCGACTTTTTTGAAGCCGAAATCTTTTCATGAAAATTTTCAACTTTTTAGAAGCTGAAATACTTCATAAAAATGTGAGACTTTTTTAAAGCCGAAATCCTGTCGTGAAAATTTTCAACTTTTTTGAAGCCGAAATCTTTTCATGAAAATTTTCAACTTTTTTGAAGCCGAAATCTTTTCATGAAAATTTTCAACTTTTTTGAAGCCCAAATACTTCATGAAAATGTTCAACTTTTTTGAAGCCGAAATACTTCATGAAAATGTTCGACTTTTTTAAAGCCGAAATCCTGTCTTGAAAATTTTCAACCTTTTTGAAGCCGAAATACTTTCGTGAAAATTTTCAACTTTTTTGAAGCCGAAATACTTCATGAAAATGTTCATCTTTTTTAAAGCCGAAATCCTGTCTTGAAAATTTTCAACCTTTTTGAAGCCGAAATACTTTCGTGAAAATTTTCAACTTTTTTGAAGCCCAAATACTTCATGAAAATGTTCGACTTTTTTAAAGCCGAAATCCTGTCGTGAAAATTTTCAACTTTTTTGAAGCAGAAATCTTTTCATGAAAATTTTCAACTTTTTTGAAGCCGAAATCTTTTCATGAAAATGTTCAACTTTTTTGAAGCCGAAATCTTTTCATGAAAATTTTCAACTTTTTTGAAGCTGAAATACTTCATGAAAATGTTCGACTTTTTTAACGCCGAAATCCTGTCGTGAAAATGTTCGACTTTTTTGAAGCCGAAATACTTGATGAAAATGTTCGACTTTTTTAAAGCCGAAATTCTGTCGTGAAAATTTTCAACTTTTTTGAAGCCGAAATCTTTTCATGAAAATTTTCAACTTTTTTGAAGCTGAAATACTTCATGAAAATTTTCGACTTTTTTAAAGCCGAAATCCTGTCGTGAAAATTTTCAACTTTTTTGAAGCCCAAATACTTCATGAAAATGTTCAACTTTTTTGAAGCCGAAATACTTCATGAAAATGTTCGACTTTTTTAAAGCCGAAATCCTGTCGTGAAAATTTGTAACCTTTTTGAAGCCGAAATCTTTTCATGAAAATTTTCAACTTTTTTGAAGCCCAAATACTTCATGAAAATGTTCAACTTTTTTGAAACCGAAATAACTTCATGAAAATGTTCGACTTTTTTAAAGCCGAAATCCTGTCTTGAAAATTTTCAACCTTTTTGAAGCCGAAATACTTTTCGTGAAAATTTTCAACTTTTTTGAAGCCCAAATACTTCATGAAAATGTTCGACTTTTTTAAAGCCGAAATCCTGTCGTGAAAATTTTCAACTTTTTTGAAGCCGAAATCTTTTCATGAAAATTTTCAACTTTTTTGAAGCCGAAATCCTGTCTTGAAAATTTTCAACCTTTTTTGAAGCCGAAATCTTTTCATGAAAATTTTCAACTTTTTTGAAGCCGAAATCTTTTCATGAAAATTTTCAACTTTTTTGAATCTGAAATACTTCATGAAAATTTTCAACTTTTTTAACGCCGAAATCCTGTCGTGAAAATTTTCAACTTTTTTGAATCCGAAATACTTCATGAAAATTTTCAACTTTTTTAAAGCCGAAATACTTCATGAAAATTTTCAACTTTTTTGAAGCTGAAATACTTCATGAAAATGTTCGACTTTTTTAACGCCGAAATCCTGTCGTGAAAATGTTCGACTTTTTTGAATCCGAAATACTTCATGAAAATTTTTGAAATTTTTTGAAGCCTAAATACTTCATGAAAATGTTCGACTTTTTTAACGCCGAAATCCTGTCGTGAAAATTTTCAACTTTTTTGAAGCCGAAATCTTTTCATGAAAATTTTCAACTTTTTTGAAGCCGAAATCTTTTCATGAAAATTTTCAACTTTTTTGAATCTGAAATACTTCATGAAAATTTTCAACTTTTTTAACGCCGAAATCCTGTCGTGAAAATTTTCAACTTTTTTGGATTCCGAAATCTTTTCATGAAAATTTTCAACTTTTTTAAAGCCGAAATACTTCATGAAAATGTTCGACTTTTTTAAAGTCGAAATCCTGTCGTGAAAATGTTCGACTTTTTTAAAGTCGAAATCCTGTCGTGAAAATTTTCAACTCTTTTGAAGCCGAAATCTTTTCATGAAAATTTTCAACTTTTTTGAAGCCGAAATCTTTTCATGAAAATTTTCAAGTTTTTTGAAGCCCAAATACTTCATGAAAATGTTCAACTTTTTTGAAGCCGAAATACTTCATGAAAATGTTCGACTTTTTTAAAGCCGAAATCCTGTCTTGAAAATTTTCAACCTTTTTGAAGCCGAAATACTTTTCGTGAAAATTTTCAACTTTTTTAAAGCCCAAATACTTCATGAAAATGTTCGACTTTTTTAAAGCCGAAATCCTGTCGTGAAAATTTTCAACCTTTTTGAAGCCGAAATACTTTTCGTGAAAATTTTCAACTTTTTTGAAGCCCAAATACTTCATGAAAATGTTCGACTTTTTTAAAGCCGAAATCCTTTCGTGAAAATTTTCAACTTTTTTGAAGCCGAAATCTTTTCATGAAAATTTTCAACTTTTTTGAAGCCGAAATCTTTTCATGAAAATTTTCAACTTTTTTGAAGCCGAAATCTTTTCATGAAAATTTTCAACTTTTTAGAAGCTGAAATACTTCATGAAAATGTTCGACTTTTTTAAAGCCGAAATCCTTTCGTGAAAATTTTCGACTTTTTTGAAGCCGAAATCCTTTCGTGAAAATTTTCGACTTTTTTAAAGCCGAAATCCTGTCGTGAAAATTTTCAATTTTTTTAAAGCCGAAATCTTTTCTTGAAAATTTTCGACTTTTTTGAAGCCGAAATCTTTTCATGAAAATTTTCAACTTTTTAGAAGCTGAAATACTTCATAAAAATGTGAGACTTTTTTAAAGCCGAAATCCTGTCGTGAAAATTTTCAACTTTTTTGAAGCCGAAATCTTTTCATGAAAATTTTCAACTTTTTTGAAGCCGAAATCTTTTCATGAAAATTTTCAACTTTTTTGAAGCCCAAATACTTCATGAAAATGTTCAACTTTTTTGAAGCCGAAATACTTCATGAAAATGTTCGACTTTTTTAAAGCCGAAATCCTGTCTTGAAAATTTTCAACCTTTTTGAAGCCGAAATACTTTCGTGAAAATTTTCAACTTTTTTGAAGCCGAAATACTTCATGAAAATGTTCATCTTTTTTAAAGCCGAAATCCTGTCTTGAAAATTTTCAACCTTTTTGAAGCCGAAATACTTTCGTGAAAATTTTCAACTTTTTTGAAGCCCAAATACTTCATGAAAATGTTCGACTTTTTTAAAGCCGAAATCCTGTCGTGAAAATTTTCAACTTTTTTGAAGCAGAAATCTTTTCATGAAAATTTTCAACTTTTTTGAAGCCGAAATCTTTTCATGAAAATGTTCAACTTTTTTGAAGCCGAAATCTTTTCATGAAAATTTTCAACTTTTTTGAAGCTGAAATACTTCATGAAAATGTTCGACTTTTTTAACGCCGAAATCCTGTCGTGAAAATGTTCGACTTTTTTGAAGCCGAAATACTTGATGAAAATGTTCGACTTTTTTAAAGCCGAAATTCTGTCGTGAAAATTTTCAACTTTTTTGAAGCCGAAATCTTTTCATGAAAATTTTCAACTTTTTTGAAGCTGAAATACTTCATGAAAATTTTCGACTTTTTTAAAGCCGAAATCCTGTCGTGAAAATTTTCAACTTTTTTGAAGCCCAAATACTTCATGAAAATGTTCAACTTTTTTGAAGCCGAAATACTTCATGAAAATGTTCGACTTTTTTAAAGCCGAAATCCTGTCGTGAAAATTTGTAACCTTTTTGAAGCCGAAATCTTTTCATGAAAATTTTCAACTTTTTTGAAGCCCAAATACTTCATGAAAATGTTCAACTTTTTTGAAGCCGAAATCTTTTCATGAAAATTTTCAACTTTTTTGAAGCTGAAATACTTCATGAAAATGTTCGACTTTTTTAACGCCGAAATCCTGTCGTGAAAATGTTCGACTTTTTTGAATCCGAAATACTTCATGAAAATTTTTGAAATTTTTTGAAGCCTAAATACTTCATGAAAATGTTCGACTTTTTTAACGCCGAAATCCTATCGTGAAAATTTTCAACTTTTTTGAAGCCGAAATCTTTTCATGAAAATTTTCAACTTTTTTGAAGCCGAAATCTTTTCATGAAAATTTTCAACTTTTTTGAATCTGAAATACTTCATGAAAATTTTCAACTTTTTTAACGCCGAAATCCTGTCGTGAAAATTTTCAACTTTTTTGAATCCGAAATACTTCATGAAAATTTTCAACTTTTTTAAAGCCGAAATACTTCATGAAAATTTTCAACTTTTTTGAAGCTGAAATACTTCATGAAAATGTTCGACTTTTTTAACGCCGAAATCCTGTCGTGAAAATGTTCGACTTTTTTGAATCCGAAATACTTCATGAAAATTTTTGAAATTTTTTGAAGCCTAAATACTTCATGAAAATGTTCGACTTTTTTAACGCCGAAATCCTGTCGTGAAAATTTTCAACTTTTTTGAAGCCGAAATCTTTTCATGAAAATTTTCAACTTTTTTGAAGCCGAAATCTTTTCATGAAAATTTTCAACTTTTTTGAATCTGAAATACTTCATGAAAATTTTCAACTTTTTTAACGCCGAAATCCTGTCGTGAAAATTTTCAACTTTTTTGGATTCCGAAATCTTTTCATGAAAATTTTCAACTTTTTTAAAGCCGAAATACTTCATGAAAATGTTCGACTTTTTTAAAGTCGAAATCCTGTCGTGAAAATGTTCGACTTTTTTAAAGTCGAAATCCTGTCGTGAAAATTTTCAACTCTTTTGAAGCCGAAATCTTTTCATGAAAATTTTCAACTTTTTTGAAGCCGAAATCTTTTCATGAAAATTTTCAAGTTTTTTGAAGCCCAAATACTTCATGAAAATGTTCAACTTTTTTGAAGCCGAAATACTTCATGAAAATGTTCGACTTTTTTAAAGCCGAAATCCTGTCTTGAAAATTTTCAACCTTTTTGAAGCCGAAATACTTTTCGTGAAAATTTTCAACTTTTTTAAAGCCCAAATACTTCATGAAAATGTTCGACTTTTTTAAAGCCGAAATCCTGTCGTGAAAATTTTCAACCTTTTTGAAGCCGAAATACTTTTCGTGAAAATTTTCAACTTTTTTGAAGCCCAAATACTTCATGAAAATGTTCGACTTTTTTAAAGCCGAAATCCTTTCGTGAAAATTTTCAACTTTTTTGAAGCCGAAATCTTTTCATGAAAATTTTCAACTTTTTTGAAGCCGAAATCTTTTCATGAAAATTTTCAACTTTTTTGAAGCCGAAATCTTTTCATGAAAATTTTCAACTTTTTAGAAGCTGAAATACTTCATGAAAATGTTCGACTTTTTTAAAGCCGAAATCCTTTCGTGAAAATTTTCGACTTTTTTGAAGCCCAAATACTTCATGAAAATGTTCGACTTTTTTAAAGCCGAAATCCTGTCGTGAAAATTTTCAATTTTTTTAAAGCCGAAATCTTTTCTTGAAAATTTTCGACTTTTTTGAAGCCGAAATCTTTTCATGAAAATTTTCAACTTTTTAGAAGCTGAAATACTTCATAAAAATGTGAGACTTTTTTAAAGCCGAAATCCTGTCGTGAAAATTTTCAACTTTTTTGAAGCCGAAATCTTTTCATGAAAATTTTCAACTTTTTTGAAGCCGAAATCTTTTCATGAAAATTTTCAACTTTTTTGAAGCCCAAATACTTCATGAAAATGTTCAACTTTTTTGAAGCCGAAATACTTCATGAAAATGTTCGACTTTTTTAAAGCCGAAATCCTGTCTTGAAAATTTTCAACCTTTTTGAAGCCGAAATACTTTCGTGAAAATTTTCAACTTTTTTGAAGCCGAAATACTTCATGAAAATGTTCATCTTTTTTAAAGCCGAAATCCTGTCTTGAAAATTTTCAACCTTTTTGAAGCCGAAATACTTTCGTGAAAATTTTCAACTTTTTTGAAGCCCAAATACTTCATGAAAATGTTCGACTTTTTTAAAGCCGAAATCCTGTCGTGAAAATTTTCAACTTTTTTGAAGCAGAAATCTTTTCATGAAAATTTTCAACTTTTTTGAAGCCGAAATCTTTTCATGAAAATGTTCAACTTTTTTGAAGCCGAAATCTTTTCATGAAAATTTTCAACTTTTTTGAAGCTGAAATACTTCATGAAAATGTTCGACTTTTTTAACGCCGAAATCCTGTCGTGAAAATGTTCGACTTTTTTGAAGCCGAAATACTTGATGAAAATGTTCGACTTTTTTAAAGCCGAAATTCTGTCGTGAAAATTTTCAACTTTTTTGAAGCCGAAATCTTTTCATGAAAATTTTCAACTTTTTTGAAGCTGAAATACTTCATGAAAATTTTCGACTTTTTTAAAGCCGAAATCCTGTCGTGAAAATTTTCAACTTTTTTGAAGCCCAAATACTTCATGAAAATGTTCAACTTTTTTGAAGCCGAAATACTTCATGAAAATGTTCGACTTTTTTAAAGCCGAAATCCTGTCGTGAAAATTTGTAACCTTTTTGAAGCCGAAATCTTTTCATGAAAATTTTCAACTTTTTTGAAGCCCAAATACTTCATGAAAATGTTCAACTTTTTTGAAACCGAAATAACTTCATGAAAATGTTCGACTTTTTTAAAGCCGAAATCCTGTCTTGAAAATTTTCAACCTTTTTGAAGCCGAAATACTTTTCGTGAAAATTTTCAACTTTTTTGAAGCCCAAATACTTCATGAAAATGTTCGACTTTTTTAAAGCCGAAATCCTGTCGTGAAAATTTTCAACTTTTTTGAAGCCGAAATCTTTTCATGAAAATTTTCAACTTTTTTGAAGCCGAAATCTTTTCATGAAAATTTTCAACTTTTTTGAAGCCGAAATCTTTTCATGAAAATTTTCAACTTTTTTGAAGCTGAAATACTTCATGAAAATGTTCGACTTTTTTAACGCCGAAATCCTGTCGTGAAAATGTTCGACTTTTTTGAATCCGAAATACTTCATGAAAATTTTTGAAATTTTTTGAAGCCTAAATACTTCATGAAAATGTTCGACTTTTTTAACGCCGAAATCCTGTCGTGAAAATTTTCAACTTTTTTGAAGCCGAAATCTTTTCATGAAAATTTTCAACTTTTTTGAAGCCGAAATCTTTTCATGAAAATTTTCAACTTTTTTGAATCTGAAATACTTCATGAAAATTTTCAACTTTTTTAACGCCGAAATCCTGTCGTGAAAATTTTCAACTTTTTTGAATCCGAAATACTTCATGAAAATTTTCAACTTTTTTAAAGCCGAAATACTTCATGAAAATGTTCGACTTTTTTAAAGTCGAAATCCTGTCGTGAAAATTTTCAACTCTTTTGAAGCCGAAATCTTTTCATGAAAATTTTCAACTTTTTTGAAGCCGAAATCTTTTCATGAAAATTTTCAACTTTTTTGAAGCCCAAATACTTCATGAAAATGTTCAACTTTTTTGAAGCCGAAATACTTCATGAAAATGTTCGACTTTTTTAAAGCCGAAATCCTGTCTTGAAAATTTTCAACCTTTTTGAAGCCGAAATACTTTTCGTGAAAATTTTCGACTTTTTTAAAGCCCAAATACTTCATGAAAATGTTCGACTTTTTTAAAGCCGAAATCCTGTCGTGAAAATTTTCAACCTTTTTGAAGCCGAAATACTTTTCGTGAAAATTTTCAACTTTTTTGAAGACCAAATACTTCATGAAAATGTTCGACTTTTTTAAAGCCGAAATCCTTTCGTGAAAATTTTCAACTTTTTTGAAGCCGAAATCTTTTCATGAAAATTTTCAACTTTTTTGAAGCCGAAATCTTTTCATGAAAATTTTCAACTTTTTTGAATCTGAAATACTTCATGAAAATTTTCAACTTTTTTAACGCCGAAATCCTGTCGTGAAAATTTTCAACTTTTTTGAATCCGAAATACTTCATGAAAATTTTCAACTTTTTTAAAGCCGAAATACTTCATGAAAATGTTCGACTTTTTTAAAGTCGAAATCCTGTCGTGAAAATTTTCAACTCTTTTGAAGCCGAAATCTTTTCATGAAAATTTTCAACTTTTTTGAAGCCGAAATCTTTTCATGAAAATTTTCAACTTTTTTGAAGCCCAAATACTTCATGAAAATGTTCAACTTTTTTGAAGCCGAAATACTTCATGAAAATGTTCGACTTTTTTAAAGCCGAAATCCTGTCTTGAAAATTTTCAACCTTTTTGAAGCCGAAATACTTTTCGTGAAAATTTTCGACTTTTTTAAAGCCCAAATACTTCATGAAAATGTTCGACTTTTTTAAAGCCGAAATCCTGTCGTGAAAATTTTCAACCTTTTTGAAGCCGAAATACTTTTCGTGAAAATTTTCAACTTTTTTGAAGACCAAATACTTCATGAAAATGTTCGACTTTTTTAAAGCCGAAATCCTTTCGTGAAAATTTTCAACTTTTTTGAAGCCGAAATCTTTTCATGAAAATTTTCAACTTTTTTGAAGCCGAAATCTTTTCATGAAAATTTTCAACTTTTTTGAAGCCGAAATCTTTTCATGAAAATTTTCAACTTTTTTGAAGCTGAAATACTTCATGAAAATGTTCGACTTTTTTAACGCCGAAATCCTGTCGTGAAAATGTTCGACTTTTTTGAATCCAAAATACTTCATGAAAATTTTTGAAATTTTTTGAAGCCTAAATACTTCATGAAAATGTTCGACTTTTTTAACGCCGAAATCCTGTCGTGAAAATTTTCAACTTTTTTGAATCCGAAATACTTCATGAAAATTTTCAACTTTATTGAAGCCGAAATACTTCATGAAAATGTTCGACTTTTTTAAAGTCGAAATCCTGTCGTGAAAATTTTCAACTCTTTTGAAGCCGAAATCTTTTCATGAAAATTTTCAACTTTTTTGAAGCCGAAATCTTTTCATGAAAATTTTCAACTTTTTTGAAGCCCAAATACTTCATGAAAATGTTCAACTTTTTTGAAGCCGAAATACTTCATGAAAATGTTCGACTTTTTTAAAGCCGAAATACTTCATGAAAATGTTCGACTTTTTTAAAGCCGAAATCCTGTCTTGAAAATTTTCAACCTTTTTGAAGCCGAAATACTTTTCGTGAAAATTTTCAACTTTTTTGAAGCCCAAATACTTCATGAAAATGTTCAACTTTTTTAAAGCCGAAATCCTGTCGTGAAAATTTTCAACTTTTTTGAAGCCGAAATCTTTTCATGAAAATTTTCAACTTTTTTGAAGCCGAAATCTTCTCATGAAAATTTTCAACTTTTTTGAAGCCGAAATCTTTTCATGAAAATTTTCAACTTTTTTGAAGATGAAATACTTCATGAAAATGTTCGACTTTTTTAACGCCGAAATCCTGTCGTGAAAATGTTCGACTTTTTTGAATCCGAAATACTTCATGAAAATTTTTGACATTTTTTGAAGCCTAAATACTTCATGAAAATGTTCGACTTTTTTAACGCCGAAATCCTGTCGTGAAAATTTTCAACTTTTTTGAAGCCGAAATCTTTTCATGAAAATTTTCAACTTTTTTGAATCTGAAATACTTCATGAAAATTTCGACTTTTTTGAAGCTGAAATACTTCATGAAAATGTTCGTCTTTTTTAAAGCCGAAATCCTGTCGTGAAAATTTTCAACTTTTTTTGGAGCCGAAATCTTTTCATGAAAATTTTCAACTTTTTTGAAGCCGAAATCTTTTCATGAAAATTTTCAACTTTTTTGAAGCTGAAATACTTCATGAAAATTTTCGACTTTTTTAAAGCCGAAATCCTGTCGTGAAAATTTTCAACTTTTTTGAAGCCCAAATCTTTTCATGAAAATTTTCAACTTTTTTGAATCTGAAATACTTCATGAAAATTTTCAACTTTTTTAACGCCGAAATCCTGTCGTGAAAATTTTCAACTTTTTTGAATCCGAAATACTTCATGAAAATTTTCAACTTTTTTGAAGCCGAAATACTTCCTGAAAATGTTCGACTTTTTTAAAGTCGAAATCCTGTCGTGAAAATTTTCAACTCTTTTGAAGCCGAAATCTTTTCATGAAAATTTTCAACTTTTTTGAAGCCGAAATCTTTTCATGAAAATTTTCAACTTTTTTGAAGCCCAAATACTTCATGAAAATGTTCAACTTTTTTGAAGCCGAAATACTTCATGAAAATGTTCGACTTTTTTAAAGCCGAAATCCTGTCGTGAAAATTTGTAACCTTTTTGAAGCCGAAATCTTTTCATGAAAATTTTCAACTTTTTTGAAGCCCAAATACTTCATGAAAATGTTCAACTTTTTTGAAGCCGAAATACTTCATGAAAATGTTCGACTTTTTTAAAGCCGAAATCCTGTCTTGAAAATTTTCAACCTTTTTGAAGCCGAAATACTTTTCGTGAAAATTTTCACCTTTTTTAAAGCCCAAATACTTCATGAAAATGTTCGACTTTTTTAAAGCCGAAATCCTGTCGTGAAAATTTTCAACCTTTTTGAAGCCGAAATACTTTTCGTGAAAATTTTCAACTTTTTTGAAGCCCAAATACTTCATGAAAATGTTCGACTTT
Organism: Labrus mixtus; assembly: GCF_963584025.1. NCBI lineage: Eukaryota > Metazoa > Chordata > Actinopteri > Labriformes > Labridae > Labrus > Labrus mixtus. Next base: position 1,800,442 of record NC_083614.1, on the reverse strand, counting down.
TTTAAATCCGAAATCCTGTCGTGAAAATTTTCAACTTTTTTGAAGCCGAAATCTTTTCATGAAAATTTTCAACTTTTTTGAAGCCGAAATCTTTTCATGAAAATTTTCAACTTTTTTGAAGCCGAAATCTTTTCATGAAAATTTTCAACTTTTTTGAAGCTGAAATACTTCATGAAAATGTTCGACTTTTTTAACGCCGAAATCCTGTCGTGAAAATGTTCGACTTTTTTGAATCCGAAATACTTCATGAAAATTTTTGAAATTTTTTGAAGCCTAAATACTTCATGAAAATGTTCGACTTTTTTAACGCCGAAATCCTGTCGTGAAAATTTTCAATTTTTTTGAATCCGAAATACTTCATGAAAATTTTCAACTTTTTTAAAGCCGAAATACTTCATGAAAATGTTCGACTTTTTTAAAGTCGAAATCCTGTCGTGAAAATTTTCAACTCTTTTGAAGCCGAAATCTTTTCATGAAAATTTTCAACTTTTTTGAAGCCGAAATCTTTTCATGAAAATTTTCAACTTTTTTGAAGCCCAAATACTTCATGAAAATGTTCAACTTTTTTGAAGCCGAAATACTTCATGAAAATGTTCGACTTTTTTAAAGCCGAAATCCTGTCGTGAAAATTTGTAACCTTTTTGAAGCCGAAATACTTCATGAAAATGTTAGACTTTTTTGAAGCCGATATCCTGTCGTGAAAATTTTCATCTTTTTTGCAGCCCAAATACTTCATGAAAATGTTCGACTTTTTTAAAGCCGAAATCCTGTCGTGACAATTTTCAACTTTTTTGAAGCCGAAATCTTTTCATGAAAATTTTCAACTTTTTTGAAGCCGAAATCTTTTCATGAAAATTTTCAACTTTTTTGAAGCTGAAATACTTCATGAAAATGTTTGACTTTTTTAAAGCTGAAATCCTGTCGTGAAAATTTTCAACTTTTTTGAAGCCCAAATACTTCATGAAAATGTTCAACTTTTTTGAAGCCGAAATACTTCATGAAAATGTTCGACTTTTTTAAAGCCGAAATCCTGTCGTGAAAATTTTCAACCTTTTTGAAGCCGAAATACTTCATGAAAATGTTTGACTTTTTTAATGTCGAAATCCTGTCGTGAAAATTTTCAACTTTTTTGAAGCCGAAATCTTTTCATGAAAATTTTCAACTTTTTTGAAGCCGAAATCTTTTCATGAAAATTTTCAACTTTTTTGAATCTGAAATACTTCATGAAAATGTTCGACTTCTTTAAAGCCGAAATCCTGTCGTGAAAATTTTCAACCTTTTTGAAGCCGAAATACTTCATGAAAATGTTCGACTTTTTTAAAGCCGAAATCCTGTCTTGAAAATTTTCAACCTTTTTGAAGCCGAAATACTTTTCGTGAAAATTTTCAACTTTTTTGAAGCCCAAATACTTCATGAAAATGTTCGACTTTTTTAAAGCCGAAATCCTGTCGTGAAAATTTTCAACTTTTTTGAAGCCGAAATCTTTTCATGAAAATTTTCAACTTTTTTGAAGCCGAAATCTTTTCATGAAAATTTTCAACTTTTTTGAAGCCGAAATCATTTCATGAAAATTTTCAACTTTTTTGAAGCTGAAATACTTCATGAAAATGTTCGACTTTTTTAACGCCGAAATCCTGTCGTGAAAATGTTCGACTTTTTTGAATCCGAAATACTTCATGAAAATGTTCGACTTTTTTAACGCCGAAATCCTGTCGTGAAAATTTTCAACTTTTTTGAAGCCGAAATCTTTTCATGAAAATTTTCAACTTTTTTGAAGCCGAAATCTTTTCATGAAAATTTTCAACTTTTTTGAATCTGAAATACTTCATGAAAATTTTCAACTTTTTTAACGCCGAAATCCTGTCGTGAAAATTTTCAACTTTTTTGAATCCGAAATACTTCATGAAAATGTTCGACTTTTTTAAAGCCGAAATCCTGTCGTGAAAATTTTCAACTTTTTTGAAGCCGAAATCTTTTCATGAAAATTTTCAACTTTTTTGAAGCCGAAATCTTTTCATGAAAATTTTCAACTTTTTTGAAGCTGAAATACTTCATGAAAATTTTCGACTTTTTTAAAGCCGAAATCCTGTCGTGAAAATTTTCAACTTTTTTGAAGCCCAAATCTTTTCATGAAAATTTTCAACTTTTTTGAATCTGAAATACTTCATGAAAATTTTCAACTTTTTTAACGCCGAAATCCTGTCGTGAAAATTTTCAACTTTTTTGAATCCGAAATACTTCATGAAAATTTTCAACTTTTTTGAAGCCGAAATACTTCCTGAAAATGTTCGACTTTTTTAAAGTCGAAATCCTGTCGTGAAAATTTTCAACTCTTTTGAAGCCGAAATCTTTTCATGAAAATTTTCAACTTTTTTGAAGCCGAAATCTTTTCATGAAAATTTTCAACTTTTTTGAAGCCCAAATACTTCATGAAAATGTTCAACTTTTTTGAAGCCGAAATACTTCATGAAAATGTTCGACTTTTTTAAAGCCGAAATCCTGTCGTGAAAATTTGTAACCTTTTTGAAGCCGAAATCTTTTCATGAAAATTTTCAACTTTTTTGAAGCCCAAATACTTCATGAAAATGTTCAACTTTTTTGAAGCCGAAATACTTCATGAAAATGTTCGACTTTTTTAAAGCCGAAATCCTGTCTTGAAAATTTTCAACCTTTTTGAAGCCGAAATACTTTTCGTGAAAATTTTCACCTTTTTTAAAGCCCAAATACTTCATGAAAATGTTCGACTTTTTTAAAGCCGAAATCCTGTCGTGAAAATTTTCAACCTTTTTGAAGCCGAAATACTTTTCGTGAAAATTTTCAACTTTTTTGAAGCCCAAATACTTCATGAAAATGTTCGACTTTTTTAAATCCGAAATCCTGTCGTGAAAATTTTCAACTTTTTTGAAGCCGAAATCTTTTCATGAAAATTTTCAACTTTTTTGAAGCCGAAATCTTTTCATGAAAATTTTCAACTTTTTTGAAGCCGAAATCTTTTCATGAAAATTTTCAACTTTTTTGAAGCTGAAATACTTCATGAAAATGTTCGACTTTTTTAACGCCGAAATCCTGTCGTGAAAATGTTCGACTTTTTTGAATCCGAAATACTTCATGAAAATTTTTGAAATTTTTTGAAGCCTAAATACTTCATGAAAATGTTCGACTTTTTTAACGCCGAAATCCTGTCGTGAAAATTTTCAATTTTTTTGAATCCGAAATACTTCATGAAAATTTTCAACTTTTTTAAAGCCGAAATACTTCATGAAAATGTTCGACTTTTTTAAAGTCGAAATCCTGTCGTGAAAATTTTCAACTCTTTTGAAGCCGAAATCTTTTCATGAAAATTTTCAACTTTTTTGAAGCCGAAATCTTTTCATGAAAATTTTCAACTTTTTTGAAGCCCAAATACTTCATGAAAATGTTCAACTTTTTTGAAGCCGAAATACTTCATGAAAATGTTCGACTTTTTTAAATCCGAAATCCTGTCGTGAAAATTTGTAACCTTTTTGAAGCCGAAATACTTCATGAAAATGTTAGACTTTTTTGAAGCCGATATCCTGTCGTGAAAATTTTCATCTTTTTTGAAGCCCAAATACTTCATGAAAATGTTCGACTTTTTTAAAGCCGAAATCCTGTCGTGACAATTTTCAACTTTTTTGAAGCCGAAATCTTTTCATGAAAATTTTCAACTTTTTTGAAGCCGAAATCTTTTCATGAAAATTTTCAACTTTTTTGAAGCTGAAATACTTCATGAAAATGTTTGACTTTTTTAAAGCTGAAATCCTGTCGTGAAAATTTTCAACTTTTTTGAAGCCCAAATACTTCATGAAAATGTTCAACTTTTTTGAAGCCGAAATACTTCATGAAAATGTTCGACTTTTTTAAAGCCGAAATCCTGTCGTGAAAATTTTCAACCTTTTTGAAGCCGAAATACTTCATGAAAATGTTTGACTTTTTTAATGTCGAAATCCTGTCGTGAAAATTTTCAACTTTTTTGAAGCCGAAATCTTTTCATGAAAATTTTCAACTTTTTTGAAGCCGAAATCTTTTCATGAAAATTTTCAACTTTTTTGAATCTGAAATACTTCATGAAAATGTTCGACTTCTTTAAAGCCGAAATCCTGTCGTGAAAATTTTCAACCTTTTTGAAGCCCAAATACTTCATGAAAATGTTCGACTTTTTTAAAGCCGAAATCCTGTCGTGAAAATTTTCAACTTTTTTGAAGCCGAAATCTTTTCATGAAAATTTTCAACTTTTTTGAAGCCGAAATCTTTTCATGAAAATTTTCAACTTTTTTGAAGCCGAAATCATTTCATGAAAATTTTCAACTTTTTTGAAGCTGAAATACTTCATGAAAATGTTCGACTTTTTTAACGCCGAAATCCTGTCGTGAAAATGTTCGACTTTTTTGAATCCGAAATACTTCATGAAAATGTTCGACTTTTTTAACGCCGAAATCCTGTCGTGAAAATTTTCAACTTTTTTGAAGCCGAAATCTTTTCATGAAAATTTTCAACTTTTTTGAAGCCGAAATCTTTTCATGAAAATTTTCAACTTTTTTGAATCTGAAATACTTCATGAAAATTTTCAACTTTTTTAACGCCGAAATCCTGTCGTGAAAATTTTCAACTTTTTTGAATCCGAAATACTTCATGAAAATGTTCGACTTTTTTAAAGCCGAAATCCTGTCGTGAAAATTTTCAACTTTTTTGAAGCCGAAATCTTTTCATGAAAATTTTCAACTTTTTTGAAGCCGAAATCTTTTCATGAAAATTTTCAACTTTTTTGAAGCCGAAATCATTTCATGAAAATTTTCAACTTTTTTGAAGCTGAAATACTTCATGAAAATGTTCGACTTTTTTAACGCCGAAATCCTGTCGTGAAAATGTTCGACTTTTTTGAATCCGAAATACTTCATGAAAATGTTCGACTTTTTTAACGCCGAAATCCTGTCGTGAAAATTTTCAACTTTTTTGAAGCCGAAATCTTTTCATGAAAATTTTCAACTTTTTTGAAGCCGAAATCTTTTCATGAAAATTTTCAACTTTTTTGAATCTGAAATACTTCATGAAAATTTTCAACTTTTTTAACGCCGAAATCCTGTCGTGAAAATTTTCAACTTTTTTGAATCCGAAATACTTCATGAAAATTTTCAACTTTTTTAAAGCCGAAATACTTCATGAAAATGTTCGACTTTTTTAAAGTCGAAATCCTGTCGTGAAAATTTTCAACTCTTTTGAAGCCGAAATCTTTTCATGAAAATTTTCAACTTTTTTGAAGCCGAAATCTTTTCATGAAAATTTTCAACTTTTTTGAAGCCCAAATACTTCATGAAAATGTTCAACTTTTTTGAAGCCGAAATACTTCATGAAAATGTTCGACTTTTTTAAAGCCGAAATCCTGTCTTGAAAATTTTCAACCTTTTTGAAGCCGAAATCTTTTCATGAAAATTTTCAACTTTTTTGAAGCCCAAATACTTCATGAAAATTTTCAACTTTTTTGAAGCCGAAATACTTCATGAAAATGTTCGACTTTTTTAAAGCCGAAATCCTGTCTTGAAAATTTTCAACCTTTTTGAAGCCGAAATACTTTTCGTGAAAATTTTCAACTTTTTTGAAGCCCAAATACTTCATGAAAATGTTCGACTTTTTTAAAGCCGAAATCCTGTCGTGAAAATTTTCAACTTTTTTGAAGCCGAAATCTTTTCATGAAAATTTTCAACTTTTTTGAAGCCGAAATCTTTTCATGAAAATTTTCAACTTTTTTGAAGCCGAAATCTTTTCATGAAAATTTTCAACTTTTTTGAATCTGAAATACTTCATGAAAATTTTCAACTTTTTTGAAGCTGAAATACTTCATGAAAATGTTCGTCTTTTTTAAAGCCGAAATCCTGTCGTGAAAATTTTCAACTTTTTTTGGAGCCGAAATCTTTTCTTGAAAATTTTCAACTTTTTTGAAGCCGAAATCTTTTCATGAAAATTTTCAACTTTTTTGAAGCTGAAATACTTCATGAAAATTTTCGACTTTTTTAAAGCCGAAATGCTGTCGTGAAAATTTTCAACTTTTTTGAAGCCCAAATACTTCATGAAAATGTTCAACTTTTTTGAAGCCGAAATACTTCATGAAAATGTTAGACTTTTTTGAAGCCGAAATCCTGTCGTGAAAATTTTCATCTTTTTTGAAGCCCAAATACTTCATGAAAATGTTCGACTTTTTTAAAGCCGAAATCCTGTCGTGACAATTTTCAACTTTTTTGAAGCCGAAATCTTTTCATGAAAATTTTCAACTTTTTTGAAGCCGAAATCTTTTCATGAAAATTTTCAACTTTTTTGAAGCTGAAATACTTCATGAAAATGTTTGACTTTTTTAAAGCTGAAATCCTGTCGTGAAAATTTTCAACTTTTTTGAAGCCCAAATACTTCATGAAAATGTTCAACTTTTTTGAAGCCGAAATACTTCATGAAAATGTTCGACTTTTTTAAAGCCGAAATCCTGTCGTGAAAATTTTCAACCTTTTTGAAGCCGAAATACTTCATGAAAATGTTTGACTTTTTTAATGTCGAAATCCTGTCGTGAAAATTTTCAACTTTTTTGAAGCCGAAATCTTTTCATGAAAATTTTCAACTTTTTTGAAGCCGAAATCTTTTAATGAAAATTTTCAACTTTTTTGAATCTGAAATACTTCATGAAAATGTTCGACTTCTTTAAAGCCGAAATCCTGTCGTGAAAATTTTCAACCTTTTTGAAGCCGAAATACTTCATGAAAATGTTCGACTTTTTTAAAGCCGAAATCCTGTCGTGAAAATTTTCAACTTTTTTGAAGCCGAAATACTTCATGAAAATGTTCGACTTTTTTAAAGCCGAAATCCTGTCGTGAAAATTTTCAACTTTTTTGAAGCCGAAATCTTTTCATGAAAATGTTAAACTTTTTTGAAGCCGAAATCTTTTCATGAAAATTTTCAACTTTTTTGAAGTCGAAATCTTTTCATCAAAATTTTCAACTTTTTTGAAGCTGAAATACTTCATGAAAATGTTCGACTTTTTTAAAGCCGAAATCCTGTCGTGAAAATTTTCAACTTTTTTGAAGCCCAAATACTTCATGAAAATGTTTGACTTTTTTAAAGCCAAAATCCTGGCGTGAAAATTTTCAACTTTTTTGAAGTCGAAATCTTTTCATGAAAATTTTCAACTTTTTTGAAGCCGAAATCTTTTCATGAAAATTTTCAACTTTTTTGAAGCCAAAATCTTTTCATGAAAATTTTCAACTTTTTTGAAGCTGAAATACTTCATGAAAATGTTCGACTTTTTTGAAGCCGAAATACTTCATGAAAACGTTCGACTTTTTTAAAGCCGAAATCCTGTCGTGAAAATTTTCAACTTTTTTGAAGCCGAAATCTTTTCATGAAAATTTTCAACTTTTTTGTAGCCGAAATCTTTTCATGAAAATTTTCAACTTTTTTGAAGCTGAAATACTTCATGAAAATGTTCGACTTTTTTAAAGCCGAAATCCTGTCGTGAAAATTTTCAACTTTTTTGAAGCCGAAATCTTTTCATGAAAATTTTCAACTTTTTTGAAGCCGAAATCTTTTCATGAAAATTTTCAACTTTTTTGAAGCCGAAATCTTTTCATGAAAATTTTCAACTTTTTTGAAGCTGAAATACTTCATGAAAATGTTCGACTTTTTTAACGCCGAAATCCTGTCGTGAAAATGTTCGACTTTTTTGAATCCGAAATACTTCATGAAAATGTTCGACTTTTTTAACGCCGAAATCCTGTCGTGAAAATTTTCAACTTTTTTGAAGCCGAAATCTTTTCATGAAAATTTTCAACTTTTTTGAAGCCGAAATCTTTTCATGAAAATTTTCAACTTTTTTGAATCTGAAATACTTCATGAAAATTTTCAACTTTTTTAACGCCGAAATCCTGTCGTGAAAATTTTCAACTTTTTTGAATCCGAAATACTTCATGAAAATTTTCACCTTTTTTAAAGCCGAAATACTTCATGAAAATGTTCGACTTTTTTAAAGTCGAAATCCTGTCGTGAAAATTTTCAACTCTTTTGAAGCCGAAATCTTTTCATGAAAATTTTCAACTTTTTTGAAGCCGAAATCTTTTCATGAAAATTTTCAACTTTTTTGAAGCCCAAATACTTCATGAAAATGTTCAACTTTTTTGAAGCCGAAATACTTCATGAAAATGTTCGACTTTTTTAAAGCCGAAATCCTGTCTTGAAAATTTTCAACCTTTTTGAAGCCGAAATACTTTTCGTGAAAATTTTCAACTTTTTTGAAGCCCAAATACTTCATGAAAATGTTCGACTTTTTTAAAGCCGAAATCCTGTCGTGAAAATTTTCAACCTTTTTGAAGCCGAAATACTTTTCGTGAAAATTTTCAACTTTTTTGAAGCCCAAATACTTCATGAAAATGTTCGACTTTTTTAAAGCCGAAATCCTGTCGTGAAAATTTTCAACTTTTTTAAAGCCGAAATCTTTTCATGAAAATTTTCAACTTTTTTGAAGCCGAAATCTTTTCATGAAAATTTTCAACTTTTTTGAAGCCGAAATCTTTTCATGAAAATTTTCAACTTTTTTGAAGCTGAAATACTTCATGAAAATGTTCGACTTTTTTAACGCCGAAATCCTGTCGTGAAAATGTTCGACTTTTTTGAATCCGAAATACTTCATGAAAATTTTTGAAATTTTTTGAAGCCTAAATACTTCATGAAAATGTTCGACTTTTTTAAAGCCGAAATCCTGTCGTGAAAATTTTCAACTTTTTTGAAGCCGAAATCTTTTCATGAAAATTTTCAACTTTTTTGAAGCCGAAATCTTTTCATGAAAATTTTAAACTTTTTTGAAGCTGAAATACTTCATGAAAATGTTCGTCTTTTTTAAAGCCGAAATCCTGTCGTGAAAATTTTCAACTTTTTTGAAGCCCAAATACTTCATGAAAATGTTCAACTTTTTTGAAGCCGAAATCTTTTCATGAAAATTTTCAACTTTTTTGAAGCCGAAATCTTTTCTTGAAAATTTTCAACTTTTTTGAATCTGAAATACTTCATGAAAATTTTCAACTTTTTTGAAGCTGAAATACTTCATGAAAATGTTCGTCTTTTTTAAAGCCGAAATCCTGTCGTGAAAATTTTCAACTTTTTTTGGAGCCGAAATCTTTTCATGAAAATTTTCAACTTTTTTGAAGCCGAAATCTTTTCATGAAAATTTTCAACTTTTTTGAAGCCGAAATCTTTTCATGAAAATTTTCAACTTTTTTGAAGCTGAAATACTTCATGAAAATGTTCGGCTTTTTTAACGCCGAAATCCTGTCGTGAAAATGTTCGACTTTTTTGAATCCGAAATACTTCATGAAAATTTTTGAAATTTTTTGAAGCCTAAATACTTCATGAAAATGTTCGACTTTTTTAAAGCCGAAATCCTGTCGTGAAAATTTTCAACTTTTTTGAAGCCGAAATCTTTTCATGAAAATTTTAAACTTTTTTGAAGCCGAAATCTTTTCATGAAAATTTTAAACTTTTTTGAATCTGAAATACTTCATGAAAATTTTCAACTTTTTTGAAGCTGAAATACTTCATGAAAATGTTCGTCTTTTTTAAAGCCGAAATCCTGTCGTGAAAATTTTCAACTTTTTTGAAGCCCAAATACTTCATGAAAATGTTCAACTTTTTTGAAGCCGAAATCTTTTCATGAAAATTTTCAACTTTTTTGAAGCCGAAATCTTTTCATGAAAATTTTCAACTTTTTTGAATCTGAAATACTTCATGAAAATTTTCAACTTTTTTGAAGCCGAAATACTTCATGAAAATGTTCGTCTTTTTTAAAGCCGAAATCCTGTCGTGAAAATTTTCAACTTTTTTTGGAGCCGAAATCTTTTCATGAAAATTTTCAACTTTTTTGAAGCCGAAATCTTTTCATGAAAATTTTCAACTTTTTTGAAGCCGAAATCTTTTCATGAAAATTTTCAACTTTTTTGAAGCTGAAATACTTCATGAAAATGTTCGACTTTTTTAACGCCGAAATCCTGTCGTGAAAATGTTCGACTTTTTTGAATCCGAAATACTTCATGAAAATGTTCGACTTTTTTAACGCCGAAATCCTGTCGTGAAAATTTTCAACTTTTTTGAAGCCGAAATCTTTTCATGAAAATTTTCAACTTTTTTGAAGCCGAAATCTTTTCATGAAAATTTTCAACTTTTTTGAATCTGAAATACTTCATGAAAATTTTCAACTTTTTTAACGCCGAAATCCTGTCGTGAAAATTTTCAACTTTTTTGAATCCGAAATACTTCATGAAAATTTTCAACTTTTTTAAAGCCGAAATACTTCATGAAAATGTTCGACTTTTTTAAAGTCGAAATCCTGTCGTGAAAATTTTCAACTCTTTTGAAGCCGAAATCTTTTCATGAAAATTTTCAACTTTTTTGAAGCCGAAATCTTTTCATGAAAATTTTCAACTTTTTTGAAGCCCAAATACTTCATGAAAATGTTCAACTTTTTTGAAGCCGAAATACTTCATGAAAATGTTCGACTTTTTTAAAGCCGAAATCCTGTCTTGAAAATTTTCAACCTTTTTGAAGCCGAAATACTTTTCGTGAAAATTTTCAACTTTTTTGAAGCCCAAATACTTCATGAAAATGTTCGACTTTTTTAAAGCCGAAATCCTGTCGTGAAAATTTTCAACCTTTTTGAAGCCGAAATACTTTTCGTGAAAATTTTCAACTTTTTTGAAGCCCAAATACTTCATGAAAATGTTCGACTTTTTTAAAGCCGAAATCCTGTCGTGAAAATTTTCAACTTTTTTGAAGCCGAAATCTTTTCATGAAAATTTGTAACCTTTTTGAAGCCGAAATCTTTTCATGAAAATTTTCAACTTTTTTGAAGCCCAAATACTTCATGAAAATGTTCAACTTTTTTGAAGCCGAAATACTTCATGAAAATGTTCGACTTTTTTAAAGCCGAAATCCTGTCTTGAAAATTTTCAACCTTTTTGAAGCCGAAATACTTTTCGTGAAAATTTTCAACTTTTTTGAAGCCCAAATACTTCATGAAAATGTTCGACTTTTTTAAAGCCGAAATCCTGTCGTGAAAATTTTCAACCTTTTTGAAGCCGAAATACTTTTCGTGAAAATTTTCAACTTTTTTGAAGCCCAAATACTTCATGAAAATGTTCGACTTTTTTAAAGCCGAAATCCTGTCGTGAAAATTTTCAACTTTTTTGAAGCCGAAATCTTTTCATGAAAATTTGTAACCTTTTTGAAGCCGAAATCTTTTCATGAAAATTTTCAACTTTTTTGAAGCCCAAATACTTCATGAAAATTTTCAACTTATTTGAAGCTGAAATACTTCATGAAAATGTTCGACTTTTTTAAAGCCGAAATCCTGTCTTGAAAATTTTCAACCTTTTTGAAGCCGAAATACTTTTCGTGAAAATTTTCAACTTTTTTGAAGCCCAAATACTTCATGAAAATTTTTGAAATTTTTTGAAGCCTAAATACTTCATGAAAATGTTCGACTTTTTTAACGCCGAAATCCTGTCGTGAAAATTTTCAACTTTTTTGAATCTGAAATACTTCATGAAAATTTTCAACTTTTTTGAAGCCCAAATACTTCATGAAAATGTTCAACTTTTTTGAAGCCGAAATACTTCATGAAAATGTTCGACTTTTTTAAAGCCGAAATCCTGTCTTGAAAATTTTCAACCTTTTTGAAGCCGAAATACTTTTCGTGAAAATTTTCAACTTTTTTGAAGCCCAAATACTTCATGAAAATGTTCGACTTTTTTAAAGCCGAAATCCTGTCGTGAAAATTTTCAACCTTTTTGAAGCCGAAATACTTTTCGTGAAAATTTTCAACTTTTTTGAAGCCCAAATACTTCATGAAAATGTTCGACTTTTTTAAAGCCGAAATCCTGTCGTGAAAATTTTCAACTTTTTTGAAGCCGAAATCTTTTCATGAAAATTTTCAACTTTTTTGAAGCCGAAATCTTTTCATGAAAATTTTCAACTTTTTTGAAGCCGAAATCTTTTCATGAAAATTTTCAACTTTTTTGAAGCTGAAATACTTCATGAAAATGTTCGACTTTTTTAACGCCGAAATCCTGTCGTGAAAATGTTCGACTTTTTTGAATCCGAAATACTTCATGAAAATTTTTGAAATTTTTTGAAGCCTAAATACTTCATGAAAATGTTCGACTTTTTTAACGCCGAAATCCTGTCGTGAAAATTTTCAACTTTTTTGAAGCCGAAATCTTTTCATGAAAATTTTCAACTTTTTTGAAGCCGAAATCTTTTCATGAAAATTTTCAACTTTTTTGAATCTGAAATACTTCATGAAAATTTTCAACTTTTTTAACGCCGAAATCCTGTCGTGAAAATTTTCAACTTTTTTGAATCCGAAATACTTCATGAAAATTTTCAACTTTTTTAAAGCCGAAATACTTCATGAAAATGTTCGACTTTTTTAAAGTCGAAATCCTGTCGTGAAAATTTTCAACTCTTTTGAAGCCGAAATCTTTTCATGAAAATTTTCAACTTTTTTGAAGCCGAAATGTTTTCATGAAAATTTTCAACTTTTTTGAAGCCCAAATACTTCATGAAAATGTTCAACTTTTTTGAAGCCGAAATACTTCATGAAAATGTTCGACTTTTTTAAAGCCGAAATCCTGTCGTGAAAATTTGTAACCTTTTTGAAGCCGAAATCTTTTCATGAAAATTTTCAACTTTTTTGAAGCCCAAATATTTCATGAAAATTTTCAACTTTTTTGAAGCCGAAATACTTCATGAAAATGTTCGACTTTTTTAAAGCCGAAATCCTGTCTTGAAAATTTTCAACCTTTTTGAAGCCGAAATACTTTTCGTGAAAATTTTCAACTTTTTTGAAGCCCAAATACTTCATGAAAATGTTCGACTTTTTTAAAGCCGAAATCCTGTCGTGAAAATTTTCAACTTTTTTGAAGCCGAAATCTTTTCATGAAAATTTTCAACTTTTTTGAAGCCGAAATCTTTTCATGAAAATTTTCAACTTTTTTGAAGCCGAAATCTTTTCATGAAAATTTTCAACTTTTTTGAAGATGAAATACTTCATGAAAATGTTCGACTTTTTTAACGCCGAAATCCTGTCGTGAAAATGTTCGACTTTTTTGAATCCGAAATACTTCATGAAAATTTTTGAAATTTTTTGAAGCCTAAATACTTCATGAAAATGTTCGACTTTTTTAACGCCGAAATCCTGTCGTGAAAATTTTCAACTTTTTTGAAGCCGAAATCTTTTCATGAAAATTTTCAACTTTTTTGAAGCCGAAATCTTTTCATGAAAATTTTCAACTTTTTTGAATCTGAAATACTTCATGAAAATTTTCAACTTTTTTGAAGCTGAAATACTTCATGAAAATGTTCGTCTTTTTTAAAGCCGAAATCCTGTCGTGAAAATTTTCAACTTTTTTTGGAGCCGAAATCTTTTCTTGAAAATTTTCAACTTTTTTGAAGCCGAAATCTTTTCATGAAAATTTTCAACTTTTTGAAGCTGAAATACTTCATGAAAATGTTCAACTTTTTTGAAGCCGAAATACTTCATGAAAATGTTCGACTTTTTTAAAGCCGAAATCCTGTCGTGAAAATTTGTAACCTTTTTGAAGCCGAAATACTTCATGAAAATGTTAGACTTTTTTGAAGCCGAAATCCTGTCGTGAAAATTTTCATCTTTTTTGAAGCCCAAATACTTCATGAAAATGTTCGACTTTTTTAAAGCCGAAATCCTGTCGTGACAATTTTCAACTTTTTTGAAGCCGAAATCTTTTCATGAAAATTTTCAACTTTTTTGAAGCCGAAATCTTTTCATGAAAATTTTCAACTTTTTTGAAGCCCAAATACTTCATGAAAATGTTCAACTTTTTTGAAGCCGAAATACTTCATGAAAATGTTCGACTTTTTTGAAGCCGAAATCCTGTCGTGAAAATTTTCAACCTTTTTGAAGCCGAAATACTTCATGAAAATGTTTGACTTTTTTAATGTCGAAATCCTGTCGTGAAAATTTTCAACTTTTTTGAAGCCGAAATCTTTTCATGAAAATTTTCAACTTTTTTGAAGCCGAAATCTTTTAATGAAAATTTTCAACTTTTTTGAATCTGAAATACTTCATGAAAATGTTCGACTTCTTTAAAGCCGAAATCCTGTCGTGAAAATTTTCAACCTTTTTGAAGCCGAAATACTTCATGAAAATGTTCGACTTTTTTAAAGCCGAAATCCTGTCGTGAAAATTTTCAACTTTTTTGAAGCCGAAATACTTCATGAAAATGTTCGACTTTTTTAAAGCCGAAATCCTGTCGTGAAAATTTTCAACTTTTTTGAAGCCGAAATCTTTTCATGAAAATGTTCAACTTTTTTGAAGCCGAAATCTTTTCATGAAAATTTTCAACTTTTTTGAAGTCGAAAGCTTTTCATCAAAATTTTCAACTTTTTTGAAGCTGAAATACTTCATGAAAATGTTCGACTTTTTTAAAGCCGAAATCCTGTCGTGAAAATTTTCAACTTTTTTGAAGCCCAAATACTTCATGAAAATGTTTGACTTTTTTAAAGCCAAAATCCTGTCGTGAAAATTTTCAACTTTTTTGAAGTCGAAATCTTTTCATGAAAATTTTCAACTTTTTTGAAGCCGAAATCTTTTCATGAAAATTTTCAACTTTTTTGAAGCCAAAATCTTTTCATGAAAATTTTCAACTTTTTTGAAACTGAAATACTTCATGAATATGTTCGACTTTTTTGAAGCCGAAATACTTCATGAAAACGTTCGACTTTTTTAAAGCCGAAATCCTGTCGTGAAAATTTTCAACTTTTTTGAAGCCGAAATCTTTTCATGAAAATTTTCAACTTTTTTGTAGCCGAAATCTTTTCATGAAAATTTTCAACTTTTTTGAAGCTGAAATACTTCATGAAAATGTTCGACTTTTTTAAAGCCGAAATCCTGTCGTGAAAATTTTCAACTTTTTTGAAACCGAAATCTTTTCATGAAAATTTTCAACTTTTTTGAAGCTGAAATACTTCATGAAAATGTTCGACTTTTTTAAAGCCGAAATCCTATCGTGAAAATTTTCAACTTTTTTGAAACTGAAATACTTCATGAAAATGTTCGAATTTTTTAAAGCCGAAATCCTGTCGTGAAAATTTTCAACTTTTTTGAAGCCGAAATCTTTTCATGAAATTTTCAACTTTTTTGAAGCCCAAATACTTCATGAAAATGTTCAACTTTTTTGAAGCCGAAATACTTCATGAAAATGTTCGACATTTTTAAAGCCGAAATCCTGTTGTGAAAATTTTCAACTTTTTTGAAGCCCAAATACTTCATGAAAACGTTCGACTTTTTTAAAGCCGAAATCCTGTCGTGAAAATTTTCAACTTTTTTGAAGCCGAAATCTTTTCATGAAAATTTTCAACTTTTTTGTAGCCGAAATCTTTTCATGAAAATTTTCAACTTTTTTGAAGCTGAAATACTTCATGAAAATGTTCGACTTTTTTAAAGCCGAAATCCTGTCGTGAAAATTTTCAACTTTTTTGTAACCGAAATCTTTTCATGAAAATTTTCAACTTTTTTGAAGCCGAATTACTTCATGAAAATTTTCAACTTTTTTGAAGCCCAAATACTTCATGAAAATTTTCAATTTGTTTGACGCCGAATTTCTTCTTGAAAATTTTAAACTTTGTTGAAGCCGAATTTCTTCATAAAAATTTTCAAATTTTTTGAAGCCCAAATACTTCATGAAAATTTTCATCTTTTTTGAAGCCGAATTTCTTCATGAATATTTTCAATTGACCCACCCCCCCTTACGAAAAAGTTGAAAAAAGACGAAACACCCCCCCTCACGAAAAAGTTGAAAAAAGACGAAACACCACCCCTTACGAAAAAGTTGAAAAAAGACGAAACACCCCCCCCCTCTACGAAAAAGTTGAAAAAAGACGAAACGCCCCCCTTACGAAAAAGTTGAAAAAAGACGAAACACCCCCCTTACGAAAAAGTTGAAAAAAGACCAAACACCCCCCCCTTGCGAAAACTTTTTTGAAGCCGAATTTCTTCATGAAAATATTAACCTTTTTTAAAGCCCAAATACTTCATGAAAATTTTCAACTTTTATGAAGCCGAATTTCTTCCTGAAAATTTTCAACTTTTTTGAAGCCCAAATACTTCATGAAAATGTTCGACTTTTTTAAAGCCGAAATCCTGTCGTGAAAATTTTCAACTTTTTTGAAGCCGAATTTCTTCTTGAAAATTTTCAACTTTTTTGAAGCCCAAATCCTTCATGAAAATGTTCAACTTTTTTGAAGCCCAAATACTTGTTGAAAATTTTCAACTTTTTTGAAGCCGAATTAATTCATGAAAATTTTCAAATTTTTTGAAGCCCAAATACTTCATGAAAATTTTCAACTTTTTTGAAGCCGAAATACTTCATGAAAATGTTCGACTTTTTTAAAGCCGAAATCCTGTCGTGAAAATTTGTAACCTTTTTGAAGCCGAAATCTTTTCATGAAAATTTTCAACTTTTTTGAAGCCCAAATACTTCATGAAAATTTTCAACTTTTTTGAAGCCGAAATACTTCATGAAAATTTTCAACCTTTTTGAAGCCGAAATACTTTTCGTGAAAATTTTCAACTTTTTTGAAGCCCAAATACTTCATGAAAATGTTCAACTTTTTTAAAGCCGAAATCCTGTCGTGAAAATTTTCAACTTTTTTGAAGCCGAAATCTTTTCATGAAAATTTTCAACTTTTTTGAAGCCGAAATCTTTTCATGAAAATTTTCAACTTTTTTGAAGCCGAAATCTTTTCATGAAAATTTTCAACTTTTTTGAAGATGAAATACTTCATGAAAATGTTCGACTTTTTTAACGCCGAAATCCTGTCGTGAAAATGTTCGACTTTTTTGAATCCGAAATACTTCATGAAAATTTTTGAAATTTTTTGAAGCCTTAATACTTCATGAAAATGTTCGACTTTTTTAAAGCCGAAATCCTGTCGTGAAAATTTTCAACTTTTTTGAAGCCGAAATCTTTTCATGAAAATTTTCAACTTTTTTGAAGCCCAAATACTTCATGAAAACGTTCGACTTTTTTAAAGCCGAAATCCTGTCGTGAAAATTTTCAACTTTTTTGAAGCCGAAATCTTTTCATGAAAATTTTCAACTTTTTTGTAGCCGAAATCTTTTCATGAAAATTTTCAACTTTTTTGAAGCTGAAATACTTCATGAAAATGTTCGACTTTTTTAAAGCCGAAATCCTGTCGTGAAAATTTTCAACTTTTTTGTAACCGAAATCTTTTCATGAAAATTTTCAACTTTTTTGAAGCCGAATTACTTCATGAAAATTTTCAACTTTTTTGAAGCCCAAATACTTCATGAAAATTTTCAATTTGTTTGACGCCGAATTTCTTCTTGAAAATTTTAAACTTTGTTGAAGCCGAATTTCTTCATAAAAATTTTCAAATTTTTTGAAGCCCAAATACTTCATGAAAATTTTCATCTTTTTTGAAGCCGAATTTCTTCATGAATATTTTCAATTGACCCACCCCCCCTTACGAAAAAGTTGAAAAAAGACGAAACACCCCCCCTCACGAAAAAGTTGAAAAAAGACGAAACACCACCCCTTACGAAAAAGTTGAAAAAAGACGAAACACCCCCCCCCTCTACGAAAAAGTTGAAAAAAGACGAAACGCCCCCCTTACGAAAAAGTTGAAAAAAGACGAAACACCCCCCTTACGAAAAAGTTGAAAAAAGACCAAACACCCCCCCCTTGCGAAAACTTTTTTGAAGCCGAATTTCTTCATGAAAATATTAACCTTTTTTAAAGCCCAAATACTTCATGAAAATTTTCAACTTTTATGAAGCCGAATTTCTTCCTGAAAATTTTCAACTTTTTTGAAGCCCAAATACTTCATGAAAATGTTCGACTTTTTTAAAGCCGAAATCCTGTCGTGAAAATTTTCAACTTTTTTGAAGCCGAATTTCTTCTTGAAAATTTTCAACTTTTTTGAAGCCCAAATCCTTCATGAAAATGTTCAACTTTTTTGAAGCCCAAATACTTGTTGAAAATTTTCAACTTTTTTGAAGCCGAATTAATTCATGAAAATTTTCAAATTTTTTGAAGCCCAAATACTTCATGAAAATTTTCAACTTTTTTGAAGCCGAAATACTTCATGAAAATGTTCGACTTTTTTAAAGCCGAAATCCTGTCGTGAAAATTTGTAACCTTTTTGAAGCCGAAATCTTTTCATGAAAATTTTCAACTTTTTTGAAGCCCAAATACTTCATGAAAATTTTCAACTTTTTTGAAGCCGAAATACTTCATGAAAATTTTCAACCTTTTTGAAGCCGAAATACTTTTCGTGAAAATTTTCAACTTTTTTGAAGCCCAAATACTTCATGAAAATGTTCAACTTTTTTAAAGCCGAAATCCTGTCGTGAAAATTTTCAACTTTTTTGAAGCCGAAATCTTTTCATGAAAATTTTCAACTTTTTTGAAGCCGAAATCTTTTCATGAAAATTTTCAACTTTTTTGAAGCCGAAATCTTTTCATGAAAATTTTCAACTTTTTTGAAGATGAAATACTTCATGAAAATGTTCGACTTTTTTAACGCCGAAATCCTGTCGTGAAAATGTTCGACTTTTTTGAATCCGAAATACTTCATGAAAATTTTTGAAATTTTTTGAAGCCTTAATACTTCATGAAAATGTTCGACTTTTTTAACGCCGAAATCCTGTCGTGAAAATTTTCAACTTTTTTGAAGCCGAAATCTTTTCATGAAAATTTTCAACTTTTTTGAAGCCGAAATCTTTTCATGAAAATTTTCAACTTTTTTGAATCTGAAATACTTCATGAAAATTTTCAACTTTTTTGAAGCTGAAATACTTCATGAAAATGTTCGTCTTTTTTAAAGCCGAAATCCTGTCGTGAAAATTTTCAACTTTTTTTGGAGCCGAAATCTTTTCTTGAAAATTTTCAACTTTTTTGAAGCCGAAATCTTTTCATGAAAATTTTCAACTTTTTTGAAGCCGAATTAATTCATGAAAATTTTCAAATTTTTTGAAGCCCAAATACTTCATGAAAATTTTCAACTTTTTTGAAGCCGAATTTCTTAATGAATATTTTCAACTTTTTTGAAGCCCAAATAATTCATGAAAATTTTCAACTTTTTTGAAGCCGAATTTCTTCATGAATATTTTCAATTGACCCACCCCCCCTACGAAAAAGTTGAAAAAAGACGAAACACCCCCCCTTGCGAAAACTTTTTTGAAGCCGAATTTCTTCATGAAAATTTTCAACTTTTTTGAAGCCCAAATACTTGATGAAAATTTTCAACTTTTTTGAAGCAGAATTTCTTCTTGAAAATTTTAAACTTTTTTGAAGACAAATTTCTTCATGAATATTTTCAATTGACCCACCCCCGCTTACGAAATAGTTGAAAAAAGACGAAACACCCCCCCCTTACGAAAAAGTTGAAAAAAGACGAAACACCCCCCCTTACGAAAAAGTTGAAAAAAGACGAAACACCCCCCCTCACGAATAAGTTGAAAAAAGACGAAACACCTCCCCCTCACGAAAACTTTTTTGAAGCCGAATATCTTCATGAAAATTTTCAACTTTTTTGAAGCCGAATTTCTTCATGAATACTTTCAATTGACCCACCCCCCTCACGAAAAAGTTGAAAAAAGAAGAAACACCCCCCTCTTACGAAAACTTTTTTGAAGCCGAATTTCTTCATGAATACTTTCAATTGACCCACCCCCCTCACGAAAAAGTTGAAAAAAGACGAAACACCCCCCTCTTACGAAAAAGTTGAAAAAAGACGAAACACCCCCCCCTTACGAAAAAGTTGAAAAAAGACGAAAAACCCCCCTCTCACGAAAAAGTTGAAAAAAGACGAAACACCCCCCCCCCTTACAAAAAAGTTGAAAAAAGACGAAACACCCCCCCCTTGCGAAAACTTTTTTGAAGCCGAATTTCTTCATGAAAATTTTCAACTTTTTTGAAGCCCAAATACTTCATGAAAATTTTCAACTTTTTTGAAGCCGAATTTCTTCATGAATATTTTCAATTGACCCACCCCCCTCACGAAAAAGTTGAAAAAAGACGAAACACCCCCCTCTTACGAAAAAGTTGAACAAAGACGAAACACCCCCCCCTTACGAAAAAGTTGAAAAAAGACGAAACACCCCCCCCTTGCGAAAACTTTTTTGAAGCCGAATTTCTTCATGAAAATTTTCAACTTTTTTGAAGCCCAAATACTTCATGAAAATTTTCAACTTTTTTGAAGCCGAATTTCTTCATGAAGACTTTCAATTGACCCACCCCCCTCACGAAAAATTTGAAAAAAGACGAAACACCCCCTCTTACGAAAAAGTTGAAAAAAGACGAAACACCCCCCCCTTACGAAAAAGTTGAAAAAAGACGAAACACCCCCCCCTTACGAAAAAGTTGAAAAAAGACGAAACACCCCCCCCTTGCGAAAACTTTTTTGAAGCCGAATTACTTCATGAAAATTTTCAACTTTTTTTAAGCCCAAATACTTCATGAAAATTTTCAACTTTTTTGAAGCCGAATTTCTTCATGAATACTTTCAATTGACCCACCCCCCTCACGAAAAAGTTGAAAAAAGACGAAACACCCCCCCTTACAAAAAAGTTGAAAAAAGACGAAACACCCCCCTCTCACGAAAAAGTTGAAAAAAGACGAAACACCCCCCCCCTTACAAAAAAGTTGAAAAAAGACGAAACACCCCCCCCTTGCGAAAACTTTTTTGAAGCCGAATTTCTTCATGAAAATTTTCAACTTTTTTGAAGCCCAAATACTTCATGAAAATTTTCAACTTTTTTGAAGCCGAATTTCTTCATGAATATTTTCAATTGACCCACCCCCCTCACGAAAAAGTTGAAAAAAGACGAAACACCCCCCTCTTACGAAAAAGTTGAAAAAAGACGAAACACCCCCCCCTTACGAAAAAGTTGAAAAAAGACGAAACACCCCCCCTCACGAAAAAGTTGAAAAAAGACGAAACACCTCCCCCTTACGAAAACTTTTTTGAAGCCGAATTTCTTCATGAAAATTTTCAACTTTTTTGAAGCCTAAATACTTCATGAAAATTTTCAACTTTTTTGAATCCGAATTTCTTCATGAATATTTTCAATTGACCCACCCCCCTCACGAAAAAGTTGAAAAAAGACGAAACACCCCCCCTTACGAAAAAGTTGAAAAAAGACAAAACACTCCCCCTCACGAAAAAGTTGAAAAAAGATGAAACACCTCCCCCTTACGAAAAAATTTTTGAAGCCGAATTTCTTCATGAAAATTTTCAACTTTTTTGAAGCCGAAAAACTTCATGAAAATTTTAAACTTTTTTGAAGCCGAATTTCTTCATGAATATTTTCAACCTTTTTGAAGCCGAATTTCTTCATGAAAATTTTAAACTTTTTTGAAGCCCAAATACTTCATGAAAATTTTCAACTTTTTTGAAGCCGAATTTCTTCATGAATACTTTCAATTGACCCACCCCCCTCACGAAAAAGTTGAAAAAAGACGAAACACCCCCCCCTTACGAAAAAGTTGAAAAAAGACGAAACACCCCCCCCTTGCGAAAACTTTTTTGAATCCGAATATCTTCATGAAAATTTTCAATTGACCCATCCCCCTCACGAAAAAGTTGAAAAAAGACGAAACACCCCCCCTTGCGAAAACTTTTTTGAAGCCGAATTTCTTCATGAAAATTTTCAACTTTTTTGAAGCCCAAATACTTGATGAAAATTTTCAACTTTTTTGAAGCAGAATTTCTTCTTGAAAATTTTAAACTTTTTTGAAGACAAATTTCTTCATGAATATTTTCAATTGACCCACCCCCGCTTACGAAATAGTTGAAAAAAGACGAAACACCCCCCCCTTACGAAAAAGTTGAAAAAAGACGAAACACCCCCCCTTACGAAAAAGTTGAAAAAAGACGAAACACCCCCCCTCTCGAATAAGTTGAAAAAAGACGAAACACCTCCCCCTCACGAAAACTTTTTTGAAGCCGAATTTCTTCATGAAAATTTTCAACTTTTTTGAAGCCGAATTTCTTCATGAATACTTTCAATTGACCCACCCCCCTCACGAAAAAGTTGAAAAAAGAAGAAACACCCCCCTCTTACGAAAAAGTTGAAAAAAGACGAAACACCCCCCCCTTACGAAAAAGTTGAAAAAAGACGAAACACCCCCCCTTACGAAAAAGTTGAAAAAAGACTAAACACCCCCCTCACGAAAAAGTTGAAAAAAGACGAAACACCTCCCCCTTACGAAAACTTTTTTGAAGCCGAATTTCTTCATGAAAATTTTCAACTTTTTTGAAGCCGAATTTCTTCATGAATATTTTCAATTGACCCACCCCCGCTTACGAAAAAGTTGAAAAAAGACGAAACACCCCCCCTTACGAAAAAGTTGAAAAAAGACGAAACACCCCCCCCTTAAGAAAAAGTTGAAAAAAGACGAAACACCCCCCCCTTGCGAAAACTTTTTTGAAGCCGAATTTCTTCATGAATACTTTCAATTGACCCACCCCCCTCACGAAAAAGTTGAAAAAAGACGAAACACCCCCCTCTTACGAAAAAGTTGAAAAAAGACGAAACACCCCCCCTTACGAAAAAGTTGAAAAAAGACGAAACACCCCCCCTCACGAAAAAGTTGAAAAAAGATGAAACACCCCCCCCTTACGAAAAAGTTGAAAAAAGACGAAACACCCCCCCCTTGCGAAAACTTTTTTGAAGCCGAATTACTTCATGAAAATTTTCAACTTTTTTTAAGCCCAAATACTTCATGAAAATTTTCAACTTTTTTGAAGCCGAATTTCTTCATGAATACTTTCAATTGACCCACCCCCCTCACGAAAAAGTTGAAAAAAGACGAAACACCCCCCCTTACAAAAAAGTTGAAAAAAGACGAAACACCCCCCTCTTACGAAAAAGTTGAACAAAGACGAAACACCCCCCCCTTACGAAAAAGTTGAAAAAAGACGAAACACCCCCCCCTTGCGAAAACTTTTTTGAATCCGAATTTCTTCATGAAAATTTTCAACTTTTTTGAAGCCCAAATACTTCATGAAAATTTTCAACTTTTTTGAAGCCGAATTTCTTCATGAAGACTTTCAATTGACCCACCCCCCTCACGAAAAATTTGAAAAAAGACGAAACACCCCCTCTTACGAAAAAGTTGAAAAAAGACGAAACACCCCCCCCTTACGAAAAAGTTGAAAAAAGACGAAACACCCCCCCCTTACGAAAAAGTTGAAAAAAGACGAAACACCCCCCCCTTGCGAAAACTTTTTTGAAGCCGAATTACTTCATGAAAATTTTCAACTTTTTTTAAGCCCAAATACTTCATGAAAATTTTCAACTTTTTTGAAGCCGAATTTCTTCATGAATACTTTCAATTGACCCACCCCCCTCACGAAAAAGTTGAAAAAAGACGAAACACCCCCCCTTACAAAAAAGTTGAAAAAAGACGAAACACCCCCCTCTCACGAAAAAGTTGAAAAAAGACGAAACATCCCCCCCCTTACAAAAAAGTTGAAAAAAGACGAAACACCCCCCCCTTGCGAAAACTTTTTTGAAGCCGAATTTCTTCATGAAAATTTTCAACTTTTTTGAAGCCCAAATACTTCATGAAAATTTTCAACTTTTTTGAAGCCGAATTTCTTCATGAATATTTTCAATTGACCCACCCCCTCACGAAAAAGTTGAAAAAAGACGAAACACCCCCCTCTTACGAAAAAGTTGAAAAAAGACGAAACACCCCCCCCTTGCGAAAACTTTTTTGAATCCGAATTTCTTCATGAAAATTTTCAATTGACCCACCCCCTCACGAAAAAGTTGAAAAAAGACGAAACACCCCCCTCTTACGAAAAAGTTGAAAAAATACGAAACACCCCCCCCTTGCGAAAACTTTTTTGAATCCGAATTTCTTCATGAAAATTTTCAACTTTTTTGAAGCCCAAATGCTTCATGAAAATTTTAAACTTTTTTGAATCCGAATTTCTTCATGAATACTTTCAATTGACCCACCCCCCTCACGAAAAAGTTGAAAAAAGACGAAACACCCCCCCCTTACGAAAAAGTTGAAAAAAGACGAAACACCCCCCCTTACGAAAAAGTTGAAAAAAGACGAAACACCCCCCCCTTACGAAAAAGTTGAAAAAAGACGAAACACCCCCCCTTGCGAAAACTTTTTTGAAGCCGAATTACTTCATGAAAATTTTCAACTTTTTTTAAGCCCAAATACTTCATGAAAATTTTCAACTTTTTTGAAGCCGAATTTCTTCATGAATACTTTCAATTGACCCACCCCCCTCACGAAAAAGTTGAAAAAAGACGAAACACCCCCCCCTTACAAAAAAGTTGAAAAAAGACGAAACACCCCCCTCTCACGAAAAAGTTGAAAAAAGACGAAACACCCCCCCCCTTACAAAAAAGTTGAAAAAAGACGAAACACCCCCCCCTTGCGAAAACTTTTTTGAAGCCGAATTTCTTCATGAAAATTTTCAACTTTTTTGAAGCCCAAATACTTCATGAAAATTTTCAACTTTTTTGAAGCCGAATTTCTTCATGAATATTTTCAATTGACCCACCCCCCTCACGAAAAAGTTGAAAAAAGACTAAACACCCCCCTCTTACGAAAAAGTTGAAAAAAGACGAAACACCCCCCCCTTACGAAAAAGTTGAAAAAAGACGAAACACCCCCCCCTTACGAAAAAGTTGAAAAAAGACGAAACACCCCCCCCTTGCGAAAACTTTTTTGAATCCGAATTTCTTCATGAAAATTTTCAACTTTTTTGAAGCCCAAATACTTCATGAAAATTTTCAACTTTTTTGAAGCCGAATTTCTTCATGAAGACTTTCAATTGACCCACCCCCCTCACGAAAAATTTGAAAAAAGACGAAACACCCCCCCTTACGAAAAAGTTGAAAAAAGACGAAACATCCCCCCCTTACGAAAAAGTTGAAAAAAGACGAAACACCCCCCCCTTGCGAAAACTTTTTTGAAGACGAATTACTTCATGAAAATTTTCAACTTTTTTTAAGCCCAAATACTTCATGAAAATTTTCAACTTTTTTGAAGCCGAATTTCTTCATGAATACTTTCAATTGACCCACCCCCCTCACGAAAAAGTTGAAAAAAGACGAAACACCCCCCTCTTACGAAAAAGTTGAAAAAAGACGAAACACCCCCCCCTTACGAAAAAGTTGAAAAAAGACGAAACACCCCCCCCTTACGAAAAAGTTGAAAAAAGACGAAACACCCCCCCCTTGCGAAAACTTTTTTGAATCCGAATTTCTTCATGAAAATTTTCAACTTTTTTGAAGCCGAATTTCTTCATGAAGACTTTCAATTGACCCACCCCCCTCACGAAAAATTTGAAAAAAGACGAAACACCCCCTCTTACGAAAAAGTTGAAAAAAGACGAAACACCCCCCCCTTACGAAAAAGTTGAAAAAAGACGAAACATCCCCCCTTACGAAAAAGTTGAAAAAAGACGAAACACCCCCCCCTTGCGAAAACTTTTTTGAAGCCGAATTACTTCATGAAAATTTTCAACTTTTTTTAAGCCCAAATACTTCATGAAAATGTTCAACTTTTTTGAAGCCGAATTTCTTCATGAATACTTTCAATTGACCCACCCCCCTCACGAAAAAGTTGAAAAAAGACGAAACACCCCCCCTTACAAAAAAGTTGAAAAAAGACGAAACACCCCCCTCTCACGAAAAAGTTGAAAAAAGACGAAACACCCCCCCCCTTACAAAAAAGTTGAAAAAAGACGAAACACCCCCCCCTTGCGAAAACTTTTTTGAAGCCGAATTTCTTCATGAAAATTTTCAACTTTTTTGTAGCCCAAATACTTCATGAAAATTTTCAACTTTTTTGAAGCCGAATTTCTTCATGAATATTTTCAATTGACCCACCCCCCTCACGAAAAAGTTGAAAAAAGACGAAACACCCCCCTCTTACGAAAAAGTTGAAAAAAGACGAAACACCCCCCCCTTACGAAAAAGTTGAAAAAAGACGAAACACCCCCCCCTTACGAAAAAGTTGAAAAAAGACGAAACACCCCCCCCTTGCGAAAACTTTTTTGAAGCCGAATTACTTCATGAAAATTTTCAACTTTTTTTAAGCCCAAATACTTCATGAAAATTTTCAACTTTTTTGAGGCCGAATTTCTTCAAGAATACTTTCAATTGACCCACCCCCTCACGAAAAAGTTGAAAAAAGACGAAACACCCCCCTCTTACGAAAAAGTTGAAAAAAGACGAAACACCCCCCCCTTACGAAAAAGTTGAAAAAAGACGAAACACCCCCCCTTACGAAAAAGTTGAAAAAAGACGAAACACCCCCCCTCACGAAAAAGTTGAAAAAAGACGAAACACCTCCCCCTTACGAAAACTTTTTTGAAGCCGAATTTCTTCATGAAAATTTTCAACTTTTTTGAAGCCTAAATACTTCATGAAAATTTTCAACTTTTTTGAAGCCGAATTTCTTCATGAATATTTTCAATTAACCCACCCCCCTCACGAAAAAGTTGAAAAAAGACGAAACACCCCCTCTTACGAAAAAGTTGAAAAAAGACAAAACACTCCCCCTCACGAAAAAGTTGAAAAAAGATGAAACACCTCCCCCTTACGAAAAAATTTTTGAAGCCGAATTTCTTCATGAAAATTTTCAACTTTTTTGAAGCCGAAATACTTCATGAAAATTTTAAACTTTTTTGAAGCCGAATTTCTTCATGAATATTTTCAACCTTTTTGAAGCCGAATTTCTTCATGAAAATTTTAAACTTTTTTGAAGCCCAAATACTTCATGAAAATTTTCAACTTTTTTAAAGCCGAATTTCTTCATTAATACTTTCAATTGACCCACCACCCTCACGAAAAAGTTGAAAAAAGACGAAACACCCCCCCCTTACGAAAAAGTTGAAAAAAGACGAAACACCCCCCCCTTGCGAAAACTTTTTTGAATCCGAATATCTTCATGAAAATTTTCAACTTTTTTGAAGCCCAAATACTTCATAAAAATTTTCAACTTTTTTGAAGCCGAATTTCTTCATGAATATTTTCAATTGACCCACCCCCTCACGAAAAAGTTGAAAAAAGACGAAACACCCCCCTCTTACGAAAAAGTTGAAAAAAGACGAAACACCCCCCCCTTACGAAAAAGTTGAAAAAAGACGAAACACCCCCCCCTTACGAAAAAGTTGAAAAAATACGAAACACCCCCCCCTTGCGAAAACTTTTTTGAAGCCGAATTACTTCATGAAAATTTTCAACTTTTTTGAAGCCCAAATACTTCATGAAAATTTTAAACTTTTTTGAAGCCGAATTTCTTCATGAATACTTTCAATTGACCCACCCCCCTCACGAAAAAGTTGAAAAAAGACGAAACACCCCCCCTTACAAAAAAGTTGAAAAAAGACGAAACACCCCCCTCTCACGAAAAAGTTGAAAAAAGACGAAACACCCCCCCCTTACAAAAAAGTTGAAAAAAGACGAAACACCCCCCCCTTGCGAAAACTTTTTTGAAGCCGAATTTCTTCATGAAAATTTTCAACTTTTTTGAAGCCCAAATACTTCATGAAAATTTTCAACTTTTTTGAAGCCGAATTTCTTCATGAATATTTTCAATTGACCCACCCCCCTCACGAAAAAGTTGAAAAAAGACGAAATACCCCCCTCTTACGAAAAAGTTGAAAAAAGACGAAACACCCCCCCCTTGCGAAAACTTTTTTGAAGCCGAATTACTTCATGAAAATTTTCAACTTTTTTTAAGCCCAAATACTTCATGAAAATGTTCAACTTTTTTGAAGCCGAATTTCTTCATGAATACTTTCAATTGACCCACCCCCCTCACGAAAAAGTTGAAAAAAGACGAAACACCCCCCCTTACAAAAAAGTTGAAAAAAGACGAAACACCCCCCTCTCACGAAAAAGTTGAAAAAAGACGAAACACCCCCCCCTTACGAAAAAGTTGAAAAAAGACGAAACACCCCCCCCTTACGAAAAAGTTGAAAAAATACGAAACACCCCCCCCTTGCGAAAACTTTTTTGAATCCGAATTTCTTCATGAAAATTTTCAACTTTTTTGAAGCCCAAATACTTCATGAAAATTTTAAACTTTTTTGAATCCGAATTTCTTCATGAATACTTTCAATTGACCCACCCCCTCACGAAAAAGTTGAAAAAAGACGAAACACCCCCCCCTTACGAAAAAGTTGAAAAAAGACGAAACACCCCCCCTTACGAAAAAGTTGAAAAAAGACGAAACACCCCCCCCTTACGAAAAAGTTGAAAAAAGACGAAACACCCAACCCTTGAGAAAACTTTTTTGAAGCCGAATTACTTCATGAAAATTTTCAACTTTTTTTAAGCCCAAATACTTCATGAAAATATTCAACTTTTTTGAAG
Source organism: Labrus mixtus (assembly GCF_963584025.1). NCBI lineage: Eukaryota > Metazoa > Chordata > Actinopteri > Labriformes > Labridae > Labrus > Labrus mixtus. The sequence goes on along the minus strand of NC_083614.1, from coordinate 1,771,977 downwards.
CCGAATTTCTTCATGAATACTTTCAATTGACCCACCCCCCTCACGAAAAAGTTGAAAAAAGACGAAACACCCCCCCTTACAAAAAAGTTGAAAAAAGACGAAACACCCCCCTCTCACGAAAAAGTTGAAAAAAGACGAAACACCCCCCCCCTTACAAAAAAGTTGAAAAAAGACGAAACACCCCCCCCTTGCGAAAACTTTTTTGAAGCCGAATTTCTTCATGAAAATTTTCAACTTTTTTGAAGCCCAAATACTTCATGAAAATTTTCAACTTTTTTGAAGCCGAATTTCTTCATGAATATTTTCAATTGACCCACCCCCCTCACGAAAAAGTTGAAAAAAGACGAAACACCCCCCTCTTACGAAAAAGTTGAAAAAAGACGAAACACCCCCCCCTTACGAAAAAGTTGAAAAAAGACGAAACACCCCCCCCTTGCGAAAACTTTTTTGAATCCGAATTTCTTCATGAAAATTTTCAACTTTTTTGAAGCCCAAATACTTCATGAAAATTTTCAACTTTTTTGAAGCCGAATTTCTTCATGAAGACTTTCAATTGACCCACCCCCCTCACGAAAAATTTGAAAAAAGACGAAACACCCCCTCTTACGAAAAAGTTGAAAAAAGACGAAACACCCCCCCCTTACGAAAAAGTTGAAAAAAGACGAAACACCCCCCCCTTACGAAAAAGTTGAAAAAAGACGAAACACCCCCCCCTTGCGAAAACTTTTTTGAAGCCGAATTACTTCATGAAAATTTTCAACTTTTTTTAAGCCCAAATACTTCATGAAAATTTTCAACTTTTTTGAAGCCGAATTTCTTCATGAATACTTTCAATTGACCCACCCCCCTCACGAAAAAGTTGAAAAAAGACGAAACACCCCCCCTTACAAAAAAGTTGAAAAAAGACGAAACACCCCCCTCTCACGAAAAAGTTGAAAAAAGACGAAACACCCCCCCCCTTACAAAAAAGTTGAAAAAAGACGAAACACCCCCCCCTTGCGAAAACTTTTTTGAAGCCGAATTTCTTCATGAAAATTTTCAACTTTTTTGAAGCCCAAATACTTCATGAAAATTTTCAACTTTTTTGAAGCCGAATTTCTTCATGAATATTTTCAATTGACCCACCCCCCTCACGAAAAAGTTGAAAAAAGACGAAACACCCCCCTCTTACGAAAAAGTTGAAAAAAGACGAAACACCCCCCCCTTACGAAAAAGTTGAAAAAAGACGAAACACCCCCCCTCACGAAAAAGTTGAAAAAAGACGAAACACCTCCCCCTTACGAAAACTTTTTTGAAGCCGAATTTCTTCATGAAAATTTTCAACTTTTTTGAAGCCTAAATACTTCATGAAAATTTTCAACTTTTTTGAAGCCGAATTTCTTCATGAATATTTTCAATTGACCCACCCCCCTCACGAAAAAGTTGAAAAAAGACGAAACACCCCCCCTTACGAAAAAGTTGAAAAAAGACAAAACACTCCCCCTCACGAAAAAGTTGAAAAAAGATGAAACACCTCCCCCTTACGAAAAAATTTTTGAAGCCGAATTTCTTCATGAAAATTTTCAACTTTTTTGAAGCCGAAATACTTCATGAAAATTTTAAACTTTTTTGAAGCCGAATTTCTTCATGAATATTTTCAACCTTTTTGAAGCCGAATTTCTTCATGAAAATTTTAAACTTTTTTGAAGCCCAAATACTTCATGAAAATTTTCAACTTTTTTGAAGCCGAATTTCTTCATGAATACTTTCAATTGACCCACCCCCCTCACGAAAAAGTTGAAAAAAGACGAAACACCCCCCCCTTACGAAAAAGTTGAAAAAAGACGAAACACCCCCCCTTGCGAAAACTTTTTTGAATCCGAATATCTTCATGAAAATTTTCAACTTTTTTGAAGCCCAAATACTTCATAAAAATTTTCAACTTTTTTGAAGCCGAATTTCTTCATGAATATTTTCAATTGACCCACCCCCTCACGAAAAAGTTGAAAAAAGACGAAACACCCCCCTCTTACGAAAAAGTTGAAAAAAGACGAAACACCCCCCCCTTACGAAAAAGTTGAAAAAAGACAAAACACCCCCCCCTTACGAAAAAGTTGAAAAAATACGAAACACCCCCCCCCTTACGAAAACTTTTTTGAATCCGAATTTCTTCATGAAAATTTTCAACTTTTTTGAAGCCCAAATACTTCATGAAAATTTTAAACTTTTTTGAAGCCGAATTTCTTCATGAAGACTTTCAATTGACCCACCCCCTTACGAAAAAGTTGAAAAAAGACGAAACACCCCCCCCTTACGAAAAAGTTGAAAAAAGACGAAACACCCCCCCCTTACGAAAAAGTTGAAAAAAGACGAAACACCCCCCCCTTGCGAAAACTTTTTTGAATCCGAATTTCTTCATGAAAATTTTCAACTTTTTTGAAGCCGAATTTCTTCATGAAGACTTTCAATTGACCCACCCCCTTACGAAAAAGTTGAAAAAAGACAAAACACCCCCCCCTTGCGAAAACTTTTTTGAAGCCGAATTACTTCATGAAAATTTTCAACTTTTTTTAAGCCCAAATACTTCATGAAAATGTTCAACTTTTTTGAAGCCGAATTTCTTAATGAATACTTTCAATTGACCCACCCCCCTCACGAAAAAGTTGAAAAAAGACGAAACACCCCCCCTTACAAAAAAGTTGAAAAAAGACGAAACACCCCCCTCTCACGAAAAAGTTGAAAAAAGACGAAACACCCCCCCCTTACAAAAAAGTTGAAAAAAGACGAAACACCCCCCCCTTGCGAAAACTTTTTTGAAGCCGAATTTCTTCATGAAAATTTTCAACTTTTTTTAAGCCCAAATACTTCATGAAAATTTTCAACTTTTTTGAAGCCGAATTTCTTCATGAATATTTTCAATTGACCCACCCCCCTCACGAAAAAGTTGAAAAAAGACGAAACACCCCCCTCTTACGAAAAAGTTGAAAAAAGACGAAACACCCCCCTCCTTACGAAAACTTTTTTGAATCCGAATTTCTTCATGAAAATTTTCAACTTTTTTGAAGCTTAAATACTTCATGAAAATTTTAAACTTTTTTGAAGCCGAATTTCTTCATGAATATTTTCAACCTTTTTGAAGCCGAATTTCTTCATGAAAATTTTAAACTTTTTTGAAGCCCAAATACTTCATGAAAATTTTCAACTTTTTTGAAGCCGAATTTCTTCATGAATACTTTCAATTGACCCACCCCCCTCACGAAAAAGTTGAAAAAAGACGAAACACCCCCCCCTTACGAAAAAGTTGAAAAAAGACGAAACACCCCCCCTTGCGAAAACTTTTTTGAATCCGAATATCTTCATGAAAATTTTCAACTTTTTTGAAGCCCAAATACTTCATAAAAATTTTCAACTTTTTTGAAGCCGAATTTCTTCATGAATATTTTCAATTGACCCACCCCCTCACGAAAAAGTTGAAAAAAGACGAAACACCCCCCTCTTACGAAAAAGTTGAAAAAAGACGAAACACCCCCCCCTTACGAAAAAGTTGAAAAAAGACAAAACACCCCCCCCTTACGAAAAAGTTGAAAAAATACGAAACACCCCCCCCTTACGAAAACTTTTTTGAATCCGAATTTCTTCATGAAAATTTTCAACTTTTTTGAAGCCCAAATACTTCATGAAAATTTTCAACTTTTTTGAAGCCGAATTTCTTCATGAAGACTTTCAATTGACCCACCCCCCTCAAGAAAAATTTGAAAAAAGACGAAACACCCCCTCTTACGAAAAAGTTGAAAAAAGACGAAACACCCCCCCCTTACGAAAAAGTTGAAAAAAGACGAAACACCCCCCCCCTTACGAAAAAGTTGAAAAAAGACGAAACACCCCCCCCTTGCGAAAACTTTTTTGAAGCCGAATTACTTCATGAAAATTTTCAACTTTTTTTAAGCCCAAATACTTCATGAAAATTTTCAACTTTTTTGAAGCCGAATTTCTTCATGAATACTTTCAATTGACCCACCCCCCTCACGAAAAAGTTGAAAAAAGACGAAACACCCCCCCTTACAAAAAAGTTGAAAAAAGACGAAACACCCCCCTCTCACGAAAAAGTTGAAAAAAGACGAAACACCCCCCCCTTACAAAAAAGTTGAAAAAAGACGAAACACCCCCCCCTTGCGAAAACTTTTTTGAAGCCGAATTTCTTCATGAAAATTTTCAACTTTTTTGAAGCCCAAATACTTCATGAAAATTTTCAACTTTTTTGAAGCCGAATTTCTTCATGAATATTTTCAATTGACCCACCCCCCTCACGAAAAAGTTGAAAAAAGACGAAACACCCCCCTCTTACGAAAAAGTTGAAAAAAGACGAAACACCCCCCCCCTTACGAAAAAGTTGAAAAAAGACGAAACACCCCCCCTCACGAAAAAGTTGAAAAAAGACGAAACACCTCCCCCTTACGAAAACTTTTTTGAAGCCGAATTTCTTCATGAAAATTTTCAACTTTTTTGAAGCCTAAATACTTCATGAAAATTTTCAACTTTTTTGAAGCCGAATTTCTTCATGAATATTTTCAATTGACCCACCCCCCTCACGAAAAAGTTGAAAAAAGACGAAACACCCCCCCTTACGAAAAAGTTGAAAAAAGACAAAACACTCCCCCTCACGAAAAAGTTGAAAAAAGATGAAACACCTCCCCCTTACGAAAATTTTTTTGAAGCCGAATTTCTTCATGAAGACTTTCAATTGACCCACCCCCCTCAAGAAAAATTTGAAAAAAGACGAAACACCCCCTCTTACGAAAAAGTTGAAAAAAGACGAAACACCCCCCCCTTACGAAAAAGTTGAAAAAAGACGAAACACCCCCCCCTTACGAAAAAGTTGAAAAAAGACGAAACACCCCCCCCTTGCGAAAACTTTTTTGAAACCGAATTACTTCATGAAAATTTTCAACTTTTTTTAAGCCCAAATACTTCATGAAAATTTTAAACTTTTTTGAAGCCGAATTTCTTCATGAATACTTTCAATTGACCCACCCCCCTCACGAAAAAGTTGAAAAAAGACGAAACACCCCCCCTTACAAAAAAGTTGAAAAAAGACGAAACACCCCCCTCTCACGAAAAAGTTGAAAAAAGACGAAACACCCCCCCCCTTACAAAAAAGTTGAAAAAAGACGAAACACCCCCCCCTTGCGAAAACTTTTTTGAAGCCGAATTTCTTCATGAAAATTTTCAACTTTTTTGAAGCCCAAATACTTCATGAAAATTTTCAACTTTTTTGAAGCCGAATTTCATCATGAATATTTTCAATTGACCCACCCCCCTCACGAAAAAGTTGAAAAAAGACGAAACACCCCCCTCTTACGAAAAAGTTGAAAAAAGACGAAACACCCCCCCCCTTACGAAAAAGTTGAAAAAAGACGAAACACCCCCCCTCACGAAAAAGTTGAAAAAAGACGAAACACCTCCCCCTTACGAAAACTTTTTTGAAGCCTTATTTCTTCATGAAAATTTTCAACTTTTTTGAAGCCTAAATACTTCATGAAAATTTTCAACTTTTTTGAAGCCGAATTTCTTCATGAATATTTTCAATTGACCCACCCCCCTCACGAAAAAGTTGAAAAAAGACGAAACACCCCCCCTTACGAAAAAGTTGAAAAAAGACAAAACACTCCCCCTCACGAAAAAGTTGAAAAAAGATGAAACACCTCCCCCTTACGAAAATTTTTTTGAAGCCGAATTTCTTCATGAAAATTTTCAACTTTTTTGAAGCCGAAATACTTCATGAAAATTTTAAACTTTTTTGAAGCCGAATTTCTTCATGAATATTTTCAACCTTTTTGAAGCCGAATTTCTTCATGAAAATTTTAAACTTTTTTGAAGCCCAAATACTTCATGAAAATTTTCAACTTTTTTAAAGCCGAATTTCTTCATTAATACTTTCAATTGACCCACCACCCTCACGAAAAAGTTGAAAAAAGACGAAACACCCCCCCCTTACGAAAAAGTTGAAAAAAGACGAAACACCCCCCCCTTGCGAAAACTTTTTTGAATCCGAATATCTTCATGAAAATTTTCAACTTTTTTGAAGCCCAAATACTTCATAAAAATTTTCAACTTTTTTGAAGCCGAATTTCTTCATGAATATTTTCAATTGACCCACCCCCTCACGAAAAAGTTGAAAAAAGACGAAACACCCCCCTCTTACGAAAAAGTTGAAAAAAGACGAAACACCCTTACGAAAAAGTTGAAAAAAGACGAAACACCCCCCACTTACGAAAAAGTTGAAAAAAGACGAAACACCCCCCCCTCACGAAAAAGTTGAAAAAAGACGAAACATCCCCCCCTTGCGAAAACTTTTTTGAAGCCGAATTTCTTCATGAATACTTTCAATTGACCCACCCCCTCACGAAAAAGTTGAAAAAAGACGAAACACCCCCCTCTTACGAAAAAGTTGAAAAAAGACGAAACACCCCCCCCTTACGAAAAAGTTGAAAAAAGACGAAATACCCCCCCTTACGAAAAAGTTGAAAAAAGACGAAACACCCCCCCTCACGAAAAAGTTGAAAAAAGACGAAACACCTCCCCCTTACGAAAACTTTTTTGAAGCCGAATTTCTTCATGAAAATTTTCAACTTTTTTGAAGCCTAAATACTTCATGAAAATTTTCAACTTTTTTGAAGCCGAATTTCTTCATGAATATTTTCAATTGACCCACCCCCCTCACGAAAAAGTTGAAAAAAGACGAAACACCCCCCCTTACGAAAAAGTTGAAAAAAGACAAAACACCCCCCCCTTACGAAAAAGTTGAAAAAATACGAAACACCCCCCCCCTTACGAAAACTTTTTTGAATCCGAATTTCTTCATGAAAATTTTCAACTTTTTTGAAGCCCAAATACTTCATGAAAATTTTCAACTTTTTTGAAGCCGAATTTCTTCATGAAGACTTTCAATTGACCCACCCCCCTCAAGAAAAATTTGAAAAAAGACGAAACACCCCCTCTCACGAAAAAGTTGAAAAAAGACGAAACACCCCCCCCTTACGAAAAAGTTGAAAAAAGACGAAACACCCCCCCCCTTACGAAAAAGTTGAAAAAAGACGAAACACCCCCCCCTTGCGAAAACTTTTTTGAAGCCGAATTACTTCATGAAAATTTTCAACTTTTTTTAAGCCCAAATACTTCATGAAAATTTTCAACTTTTTTGAAGCCGAATTTCTTCATGAATACTTTCAATTGACCCACCCCCCTCACGAAAAAGTTGAAAAAAGACGAAACACCCCCCCTTACAAAAAAGTTGAAAAAAGACGAAACACCCCCCTCTCACGAAAAAGTTGAAAAAAGACGAAACACCCCCCCCCTTACAAAAAAGTTGAAAAAAGACGAAACACCCCCCCCTTGCGAAAACTTTTTTGAAGCCGAATTTCTTCATGAAAATTTTCAACTTTTTTGAAGCCCAAATACTTCATGAAAATTTTCAACTTTTTTGAAGCCGAATTTCTTCATGAATATTTTCAATTGACCCACCCCCCTCACGAAAAAGTTGAAAAAAGACGAAACACCCCCCTCTTACGAAAAAGTTGAAAAAAGACGAAACACCCCCCCCCTTACGAAAAAGTTGAAAAAAGACGAAACACCCCCCCTCACGAAAAAGTTGAAAAAAGACGAAACACCTCCCCCTTACGAAAACTTTTTTGAAGCCGAATTTCTTCATGAAAATTTTCAACTTTTTTGAAGCCTAAATACTTCATGAAAATTTTCAACTTTTTTGAAGCCGAATTTCTTCATGAATATTTTCAATTGACCCACCCCCCTCACGAAAAAGTTGAAAAAAGACGAAACACCCCCCCTTACGAAAAAGTTGAAAAAAGACAAAACACTCCCCCTCACGAAAAAGTTGAAAAAAGATGAAACACCTCCCCCTTACGAAAAATTTTTTGAAGCCGAATTTCTTCATGAAAATTTTCAACTTTTTTGAAGCCGAAATACTTCATGAAAATTTTAAACTTTTTTGAAGACGAATTTCTTCATGAATATTTTCAACCTTTTTGAAGCCGAATTTCTTCATGAAAATTTTAAACTTTTTTGAAGCCCAAATACTTCATGAAAATTTTCAACTTTTTTAAAGCCGAATTTCTTCATTAATACTTTCAATTGACCCACCACCCTCACGAAAAAGTTGAAAAAAGACGAAACACCCCCCCCTTACGAAAAAGTTGAAAAAAGACGAAACACCCCCCCCTTGCGAAAACTTTTTTGAATCCGAATATCTTCATGAAAATTTTCAACTTTTTTGAAGCCCAAATACTTCATAAAAATTTTCAACTTTTTTGAAGCCGAATTTCTTCATGAATATTTTCAATTGACCCACCCCCTCACGAAAAAGTTGAAAAAAGACGAAACACCCCCCTCTTACGAAAAAGTTGAAAAAAGACGAAACACCCCCCCCTTACGAAAAAGTTGAAAAAAGACGAAACACCCCCCACTTACGAAAAAGTTGAAAAAAGACGAAACACCCCCCCCTCACGAAAAAGTTGAAAAAAGACGAAACATCCCCCAATTGCGAAAACTTTTTTGAAGCCGAATTTCTTCATGAATACTTTCAATTGACCCACCCCCTCACGAAAAAGTTGAAAAAAGACGAAACACCCCCCTCTTACGAAAAAGTTGAAAAAAGACGAAACACCCCCCCCTTACGAAAAAGTTGAAAAAAGACGAAACACCCCCCCTTACGAAAAAGTTGAAAAAAGACGAAACACCCCCCCTCACGAAAAAGTTGAAAAAAGACGAAACACCTCCCCCTTACGAAAACTTTTTTGAAGCCGAATTTCTTCATGAAAATTTTCAACTTTTTTGAAGCCTAAATACTTCATGAAAATTTTCAACTTTTTTGAAGCCGAATTTCTTCATGAATATTTTCAATTGACCCACCCCCCTCACGAAAAAGTTGAAAAAAGACGAAACACCCCCCCTTACGAAAAAGTTGAAAAAAGACAAAACACTCCCCCTCACGAAAAAGTTGAAAAAAGATGAAACACCTCCCCCCTTACGAAAAAGTTGAAAAAAGACGAAACACCCCCCCCTTGCGAAAACTTTTTTGAAGCCGAATTACTTCATGAAAATTTTCAACTTTTTTTAAGCCCAAATACTTCATGAAAATTTTCAACTTTTTTGAAGCCGAATTTCTTCATGAATACTTTCAATTGACCCACCCCCCTCACGAAAAAGTTGAAAAAAGACGAAACACCCCCCCTTACAAAAAAGTTGAAAAAAGACGAAACACCCCCCTCTCACGAAAAAGTTGAAAAAAGACGAAACACCCCCCCCCTTACAAAAAAGTTGAAAAAAGACGAAACACCCCCCCCTTGCGAAAACTTTTTTGAAGCCGAATTTCTTCATGAAAATTTTCAACTTTTTTGAAGCCCAAATACTTCATGAAAATTTTCAACTTTTTTGAAGCCGAATTTCTTCATGAATATTTTCAATTGACCCACCCCCCTCACGAAAAAGTTGAAAAAAGACGAAACACCCCCCTCTTACGAAAAAGTTGAAAAAAGACGAAACACCCCCCCCCTTACGAAAAAGTTGAAAAAAGACGAAACACCCCCCCTCACGAAAAAGTTGAAAAAAGACGAAACACCTCCCCCTTACGAAAACTTTTTTGAAGCCGAATTTCTTCATGAAAATTTTCAACTTTTTTGAAGCCTAAATACTTCATGAAAATTTTCAACTTTTTTGAAGCCGAATTTCTTCATGAATATTTTCAATTGACCCACCCCCCTCACGAAAAAGTTGAAAAAAGACGAAACACCCCCCCTTACGAAAAAGTTGAAAAAAGACAAAACACTCCCCCTCACGAAAAAGTTGAAAAAAGATGAAACACCTCCCCCTTACGAAAAATTTTTTGAAGCCGAATTTCTTCATGAAAATTTTCAACTTTTTTGAAGCCGAAATACTTCATGAAAATTTTAAACTTTTTTGAAGACGAATTTCTTCATGAATATTTTCAACCTTTTTGAAGCCGAATTTCTTCATGAAAATTTTAAACTTTTTTGAAGCCCAAATACTTCATGAAAATTTTCAACTTTTTTAAAGCCGAATTTCTTCATTAATACTTTCAATTGACCCACCACCCTCACGAAAAAGTTGAAAAAAGACGAAACACCCCCCCCTTACGAAAAAGTTGAAAAAAGACGAAACACCCCCCCCTTGCGAAAACTTTTTTGAATCCGAATATCTTCATGAAAATTTTCAACTTTTTTGAAGCCCAAATACTTCATAAAAATTTTCAACTTTTTTGAAGCCGAATTTCTTCATGAATATTTTCAATTGACCCACCCCCTCACGAAAAAGTTGAAAAAAGACGAAACACCCCCCTCTTACGAAAAAGTTGAAAAAAGACGAAACACCCCCCCCTTACGAAAAAGTTGAAAAAAGACGAAACACCCCCCACTTACGAAAAAGTTGAAAAAAGACGAAACACCCCCCCCTCACGAAAAAGTTGAAAAAAGACGAAACATCCCCCAATTGCGAAAACTTTTTTGAAGCCGAATTTCTTCATGAATACTTTCAATTGACCCACCCCCTCACGAAAAAGTTGAAAAAAGACGAAACACCCCCCTCTTACGAAAAAGTTGAAAAAAGACGAAACACCCCCCCCTTACGAAAAAGTTGAAAAAAGACGAAACACCCCCCCTTACGAAAAAGTTGAAAAAAGACGAAACACCCCCCCTCACGAAAAAGTTGAAAAAAGACGAAACACCTCCCCCTTACGAAAACTTTTTTGAAGCCGAATTTCTTCATGAAAATTTTCAACTTTTTTGAAGCCTAAATACTTCATGAAAATTTTCAACTTTTTTGAAGCCGAATTTCTTCATGAATATTTTCAATTGACCCACCCCCCTCACGAAAAAGTTGAAAAAAGACGAAACACCCCCCCTTACGAAAAAGTTGAAAAAAGACAAAACACTCCCCCTCACGAAAAAGTTGAAAAAAGATGAAACACCTCCCCCTTACGAAAAAATTTTTGAAGCCGAATTTCTTCATGAAAATTTTCAACTTTTTTGAAGCCGAAATACTTCATGAAAATTTTAAACTTTTTTGAAGCCGAATTTCTTCATGAATATTTTCAACCTTTTTGAAGCCGAATTTCTTCATGAAAATTTTAAACTTTTTTGAAGCCCAAATACTTCATGAAAATTTTCAACTTTTTTAAAGCCGAATTTCTTCATTAATACTTTCAATTGACCCACCACCCTCACGAAAAAGTTGAAAAAAGACGAAACACCCCCCCCTTACGAAAAAGTTGAAAAAAGACGAAACACCCCCCCCTTGCGAAAACTTTTTTGAATCCGAATATCTTCATGAAAATTTTCAACTTTTTTGAAGCCCAAATACTTCATAAAAATTTTCAACTTTTTTGAAGCCGAATTTCTTCATGAATATTTTCAATTGACCCACCCCCTCACGAAAAAGTTGAAAAAAGACGAAACACCCCCCTCTTACGAAAAAGTTGAAAAAAGACGAAACACCCCCCCCTTACGAAAAAGTTGAAAAAAGACGAAACACCCCCCCCTTACGAAAAAGTTGAAAAAATACGAAACACCCCCCCCTTGCGAAAACTTTTTTGAATCCGAATTTCTTCATGAAAATTTTCAACTTTTTTGAAGCCCAAATACTTCATGAAAATTTTAAACTTTTTTGAATCCGAATTTCTTCATGAATACTTTCAATTGACCCACCCCCCTCACGAAAAAGTTGAAAAAAGACGAAACACCCCCCCTTACAAAAAAGTTGAAAAAAGACGAAACACCCCCCTCTCACGAAAAAGTTGAAAAAAGACGAAACACCCCCCCCTTACAAAAAAGTTGAAAAAAGACGAAACACCCCCCCCTTGCGAAAACTTTTTTGAAGCCGAATTTCTTCATGAAAATTTTCAACTTTTTTGAAGCCCAAATACTTCATGAAAATTTTCAACTTTTTTGAAGCCGAATTTCTTCATGAATATTTTCAATTGACCCACCCCCCTCACGAAAAAGTTGAAAAAAGACGAAACACCCCCCTCTTACGAAAAAGTTGAAAAAAGACGAAACACCCCCCCCTTACGAAAAAGTTGAAAAAAGACGAAACACCCCCCCCTTACGAAAAAGTTGAAAAAAGACGAAACACCCCCCCCTTGCGAAAACTTTTTTGAATCCGAATTTCTTCATGAAAATTTTCAACTTTTTTGAAGCCGAATTTCTTCATGAAGACTTTCAATTGACCCACCCCCTTACGAAAAAGTTGAAAAAAGACAAAACACCCCCCCCTTGCGAAAACTTTTTTGAAGCCGAATTACTTCATGAAAATTTTCAACTTTTTTTAAGCCCAAATACTTCATGAAAATGTTCAACTTTTTTGAAGCCGAATTTCTTAATGAATACTTTCAATTGACCCACCCCCCTCACGAAAAAGTTGAAAAAAGACGAAACACCCCCCCTTACAAAAAAGTTGAAAAAAGACGAAACACCCCCCTCTCACGAAAAAGTTGAAAAAAGACGAAACACCCCCCCCTTACAAAAAAGTTGAAAAAAGACGAAACACCCCCCCCTTGCGAAAACTTTTTTGAAGCCGAATTTCTTCATGAAAATTTTCAACTTTTTTTAAGCCCAAATACTTCATGAAAATTTTCAACTTTTTTGAAGCCGAATTTCTTCATGAATATTTTCAATTGACCCACCCCCCTCACGAAAAAGTTGAAAAAAGACGAAACACCCCCCTCTTACGAAAAAGTTGAAAAAAGACGAAACACCCCCCTCCTTACGAAAACTTTTTTGAATCCGAATTTCTTCATGAAAATTTTCAACTTTTTTGAAGCTTAAATACTTCATGAAAATTTTAAACTTTTTTGAAGCCGAATTTCTTCATGAATATTTTCAACCTTTTTGAAGCCGAATTTCTTCATGAAAATTTTAAACTTTTTTGAAGCCCAAATACTTCATGAAAATTTTCAACTTTTTTGAAGCCGAATTTCTTCATGAATACTTTCAATTGACCCACCCCCCTCACGAAAAAGTTGAAAAAAGACGAAACACCCCCCCCTTACGAAAAAGTTGAAAAAAGACGAAACACCCCCCCCTTGCGAAAACTTTTTTGAAGCCGAATTTCTTCATGAAAATTTTCAACTTTTTTGAAGCCCAAATACTTCATGAAAATTTTCAACTTTTTTGAATCCGAATTTCTTCATGAATACTTTCAATTGACACACCCCCCTCACGAAAAAGTTGAAAAAAGACGAAACACCCCCCCCTTACGAAAAAGTTGAAAAAAGACGAAACACCCCCCCTTACGAAAAAGTTGAAAAAAGACGAAACACCCCCCCCTCGCGAAAACTTTTTTGAAGCCGAATTTCTTCATGAAAATTTTCAACTTTTTTGAAGCCCAAATACTTCATGAAAATTTTCAACTTTTTTGAAGCCGAATTTCTTCATGAATACTTTCAATTGACCCACCCCCCTCACGAAAGAGTTGAAAAAAGACGAAACACCCCCCTCTTACGAAAAAGTTGAAAAAAGACGATACAACCCTTACGAAAAAGTTGAAAAAAGACGAAACACCCCCCCCTTGCGAAAACTTTTTTGAAGCCGAATTTCTTCATGAAAATTTTCAACTGTTTTGAAGCCAAATTTCTTCATGAATATTTTCAACTTTTTTGAAGCCCAAATACTTCATGAAAATTTTCAACTTTTTTGAAGCCCAAATACTTCATGAAAATTTTCAACTTTTTTGAAGCCCAAATACTTCATGAAAACGTTCATCTTTTTTGAAGCCGAATTTCTTCATGAAAATTTTCATCTTTTTTGAAGCCGAATTTCTTCATGAAAATTTTAAACTTTTTTGAAGCCGAATTTCTTCATGAAAATTTAAAACATTTTTGAAGCCCAAATACTTCATGAAAATTTTCAACTTTTTTGAAGCCGAATATCTTCATGAATATTTTCAATTGACCCACCCCCCCTCACGAAAAAGTTGAAAAAAGACGAAACACCCCCCTCTTACGAAAAAGTTGAAAAAAGACGAAACACCCCCCCTTATGAAAAAGTTGAAAAAAGACGAAACACCCCCCCCTCGCGAAAACTTTTTTGAAGCCGAATTTCTTCATGAAAATTTTCAACTTTTTTGAAGCCCAAATACTTCATGAAAATTTTCAACTTTTTTGAAGCCGAATTTCTTCATGAATACTTTCAATTGACCCACCCCCCTCACGAAAGAGTTGAAAAAAGACGAAACACCCCCCTCTTACGAAAAAGTTGAAAAAAGACGATACAACCCTTACGAAAAAGTTGAAAAAAGACGAAACACCCCCCCCTTGCGAAAACTTTTTTGAAGCCGAATTTCTTCATGAAAATTTTCAACTGTTTTGAAGCCAAATTTCTTCATGAATATTTTCAACTTTTTTGAAGCCCAAATACTTCATGAAAATTTTCAACTTTTTTGAAGCCCAAATACTTCATGAAAATTTTCAACTTTTTTGAAGCCCAAATACTTCATGAAAACGTTCATCTTTTTTGAAGCCGAATTTCTTCATGAAAATTTTCAACTTTTTTGAAGCCCAAATACTTCATGAAAATTTTCATCTTTTTTGAACCCGAATTTCTTCATGAAAATTTTCAACTTTTTTGAAGCTGAATTTTTTCATGAAAATTTAAAACATTTTTGAAGCCCAAATACTTCATGAAAATTTTCAACTTTTTTGAAGCCCAAATACTTCATGAAAATTTTCAACTTTTTTGAAGCCGAATTTCTTCATGAAAATTTTCAACTTTTTTGAAGCCCAAATACTTCATGAAAATGTTCAACTTTTTTGAAGCCGAATTTCTTAATGAATACTTTCAATTGACCCACCCCCCTCACGAAAAAGTTGAAAAAAGACGAAACACCCCCCCTTACAAAAAAGTTGAAAAAAGACGAAACACCCCCCTCTCACGAAAAAGTTGAAAAAAGACGAAACACCCCCCCCCCTTACAAAAAAGTTGAAAAAAGACGAAACACCCCCCCCTTGCGAAAACTTTTTTGAAGCCGAATTTCTTCATGAAAATTTTCAACTTTTTTGAAGCCTAAATACTTCATGAAAATTTTAAACTTTTTTGAAGCCGAATTTCTTCATGAATATTTTCAACCTTTTTGACGCCGAATTTCTTCATGAAAATTTTAAACTTTTTTGAAGCCCAAATACTTCATGAAAATTTTCAACTTTTTTGAATCCGAATTTCTTCATGAATACTTTCAATTGACCCACCCCCCTCACGAAAAAGTTGAAAAAAGACGAAACACCCCCCCCTTACGAAAAAGTTGAAAAAAGACGAAACACCCCCCCCTTGCGAAAAAGTTGAAAAAAGACGAAACACCCCCCCCTTGCGAAAACTTTTTTGAATCCGAATTTCTTCATGAAAATTTTCAATTGACCCACCACCCTCACGAAAAAGTTGAAAAAAGACGAAACACCCCCCCTTACGAAAAAGTTGAAAAAAGACGAAACACCCCCCCTTACGAAAAAGTTGAAAAAAGACGAAACACCCCCCCTCACAAAAAAGTTGAAAAAAGACGAAACACCTCCCCCTTACGAAAACTTTTTTGAAGCCGAATTTCTTCATGAAAATTTTCAACTTTTTTGAAGCCTAAATACTTCATGAAAATTTTCAACTTTTTTGAATCCGAATTTCTTCATGAATATTTTCAATTGACCCACCCCCCTCACGAAAAAGTTGAAAAAAGACGAAACACCCCCCTCTTACGAAAAAGTTGAAAAAAGACGAAACACCCCCCCCTTACGAAAAAGTTGAAAAAAGACGAAACACCCCCCCCTTACGAAAAAGTTGAAAAAAGACGAAACACCCCCCCCTTGCGAAAACTTTTTTGAATCCGAATTTCTTCATGAAAATTTTCAACTTTTTTGAAGCCCAAATACTTCATGAAAATTTTCAACTTTTTTGAAGCCGAATTTCTTCATGAATACTTTCAATTGACCCACCCCCTCACGAAAAAGTTGAAAAAAGACGAAACACCCCCCTCTTACGAAAAAGTTGAAAAAAGACGAAACACCCCCCCCTTACGAAAAAGTTGAAAAAAGACGAAACACCCCCCTCTCACGAAAAAGTTGAAAAAAGACGAAACACCCCCCCCCCCTTACAAAAAAGTTGAAAAAAGACGAAACACCCCCCCCTTGCGAAAACTTTTTTGAAGCCGAATTTCTTCATGAAAATTTTCAACTTTTTTGAAGCCTAAATACTTCATGAAAATTTTAAACTTTTTTGAAGCCGAATTTCTTCATGAATATTTTCAACCTTTTTGACGCCGAATTTCTTCATGAAAATTTTAAACTTTTTTGAAGCCCAAATACTTCATGAAAATTTTCAACTTTTTTGAATCCGAATTTCTTCATGAATACTTTCAATTGACCCACCCCCCTCACGAAAAAGTTGAAAAAAGACGAAACACCCCCCCCTTACGAAAAAGTTGAAAAAAGACGAAACACCCCCCCCTTGCGAAAAAGTTGAAAAAAGACGAAACACCCCCCCCTTGCGAAAACTTTTTTGAATCCGAATTTCTTCATGAAAATTTTCAATTGACCCACCACCCTCACGAAAAAGTTGAAAAAAGACGAAACACCCCCCCTTACGAAAAAGTTGAAAAAAGACGAAACACCCCCCCTTACGAAAAAGTTGAAAAAAGACGAAACACCCCCCCTCACAAAAAAGTTGAAAAAAGACGAAACACCTCCCCCTTACGAAAACTTTTTTGAAGCCGAATTTCTTCATGAAAATTTTCAACTTTTTTGAAGCCTAAATACTTCATGAAAATTTTCAACTTTTTTGAATCCGAATTTCTTCATGAATATTTTCAATTGACCCACCCCCCTCACGAAAAAGTTGAAAAAAGACGAAACACCCCCCTCTTACGAAAAAGTTGAAAAAAGACGAAACACCCCCCCCTTACGAAAAAGTTGAAAAAAGACGAAACACCCCCCCCTTACGAAAAAGTTGAAAAAAGACGAAACACCCCCCCCTTGCGAAAACTTTTTTGAATCCGAATTTCTTCATGAAAATTTTCAACTTTTTTGAAGCCCAAATACTTCATGAAAATTTTCAACTTTTTTGAAGCCGAATTTCTTCATGAATACTTTCAATTGACCCACCCCCTCACGAAAAAGTTGAAAAAAGACGAAACACCCCCCTCTTACGAAAAAGTTGAAAAAAGACGAAACACCCCCCCCTTACGAAAAAGTTGAAAAAAGACGAAACACCCCCCCTTACGAAAAAGTTGAAAAAAGACGAAACACCCCCCCTCACGAAAAATTTAAAAAAAGACGAAACACCTCCCCCTCACGAAAACTTTTTTGAAGCCGAATTTCTTCATGAAAATTTTCAACTTTTTTGAAGCCTAAATACTTCATGAAAATTTTCAACTTTTTTGAAGCCGAATTTCTTCATGAATATTTTCAATTGACCCACCCCCCTCACGAAAAAGTTGAAAAAAGACGAAACACCCCCCTCTTACGAAAAAGTTGAAAAAAGACGAAACACCCCCCCCTTACGAAAAAGTTGAAAAAAGACGAAACACCCCCCCCTTACGAAAAAGTTGAAAAAAGACGAAACACCCCCCCCTTGCGAAAACTTTTTTGAATCCGAATTTCTTCATGAAAATTTTCAACTTTTTTGAAGCCCAAATACTTCATGAAAATTTTCAACTTTTTTGAAGCCGAATTTCTTCATGAAGACTTTCAATTGACCCACCCCCCTCACGAAAAAGTTGAAAAAAGACGAAACACCCCCTCTTACGAAAAAGTTGAAAAAAGACGAAACACCCCCCCCTCACGACAAAGTTGAAAAAAGACGAAACACCCCCCCCTTGCGAAAACTTTTTTGAAGCCGAATTACTTCATGAAAATTTTCAACTTTTTTTAAGCCCAATAACTTCATGAAAATTTTCAACTTTTTTGAAGCCGAATTTCTTCATGAATACTTTCAATTGACCCACCCCCCTCACGAAAAAGTTGAAAAAAGACGAAACACCCCCCCTCACGAAAAAGTTGAAAAAAGATGAAACACCCCCCCCCTTACGAAAACTTTTTTGAAGCCGAATTTCTTCATGAAAATTTTCAACTTTTTTGAAGCCGAAATACTTCATGAAAATTTTAAACTTTTTTGAAGCCGAATTTCTTCATGAATATTTTTTACCTTTTTGAAGCCGAATTTCTTCATGAAAATTTTAAACTTTTTTGAAGCCCAAATACTTCATGAAAATTTTCAACTTTTTTGAAGCCGAATTTCTTCATGAATACTTTAAATTTACCCACCCCCCTCACGAAAAAGTTGAAAAAAGACGAAACACCCCCCTCTCACGAAAAAGTTGAAAAAAGACGAAACACCCCCCCCCTTACGAAAAAGTTGAAAAAAGACGAAACACCCCCCCGTGCGAAAACTTTTTTGAAGCCGAATTTCTTCATGAAAATTTTCAACTTTTTTGAAGCCTAAATACTTCATGAAAATTTTCAACTTTTTTGAAGCCGAATTTCTTCATGAATATTTTCAATTGACCCACCCCCCTCACGAAAAAGTTGAAAAAAGACGAAACACCCCCCTCTTACGAAAAAGTTGAAAAAAGACGAAACACCCCCCCTTACGAAAAAGTTGAAAAAAGACGAAACACCCCCCCCTTACGATAAAGTTGAAAAAAGACGAAACACCCCCCCGTGCGAAAACTTTTTTGAATCCAAATACTTCATGAAAATTTTCAACTTTTTTGAAGCCCAAATACTTCATGAAAATTTTCAACTTTTTTAAAGCCCAAATACTTCATGAAAACGTTTATCTTTTTTGAAGCCGAATTTCTTCATGAAATTTTTAAACTTTTTTGAAGCCCAAATACTTCATGAAAATTTTCAACTTTTTTGAAGCCGAATTTCTTCATGAATACTTTCAATTGACCCACCCCCCTCACGAAAAAGTTGAAAAAAGACGAAACACCCCCCCTTACGAAAAAGTTGAAAAAAGACGAAACACCCCCCCCTTACGAAAAAGTTGAAAAAAGACGAAACACCCCCCCTCACGAAAAAGTTGAAAAAAGATGAAACACCTCCCCCTTACGAAAACTTTTTTGAAGCCGAATTTCTTCATGAAAATTTTAAACTTTTTTGAAACCGAAATACTTCATGAAAATTTTAAACTTTTTTGAAGCCGAATTTCTTCATGAATATTTTTAACCTTTTTGAAGCCGAATTTCTTCATGAAAATTTTAAACTTTTTTGAAGCCCAAATACTTCATGAAAATTTTCAACTTTTTTGAAGCCGAATTTCTTCATGAATACTTTCAATTTACCCACCCCCCCTCACGAAAAAGTTGAAAAAAGACGAAACACCCCCCTCTTACGAAAAAGTTGAAAAAAGACGAAACACCCACCCTAACGAAAAAGTTGAAAAAAGACGAAACACCCCCCCCTCGCGAAAACTTTTTTGAAGCCGAATTTCTTCATGAAAATTTTCAACTGTTTTGAAGCCGAATTTCTTCATGAATATTTTCAACTTTTTTGAAGTCCAAATACTTCATGAAAATGTTCAACTTTTTTGAAGCCCAAATACTTCATGAAAATTTTCAACTTTTTTAAAGCCCAAATACTTCATGAAAACGTTTATCTTTTTTGAAGCCGAATTTCTTCATGAAATTTTTAAACTTTTTTGAAGCCCAAATACTTCATGAAAATTTTCAACTTTTTTGAAGCCGAATTTCTTCATGAATACTTTCAATTGACCCACCCCCCTCACGAAAAAGTTGAAAAAAGACGAAACACCCCCCCCTTGCGAAAACTTTTTTGAAGCCGAATTTCTTCATGAAAATTTTCAACTTTTTTGAAGCCCAAATACTTCATGAAAATTTTCAACTTTTTTGAAGCCGAATTTCTTCATGAATACTTTCAATTGACCCACCCCCCTCACGAAAAAGTTGAAAAAAGACGAAACACCCCCCCTTACGAAAAAGTTGAAAAAAGACGAAACACCCCCCCCTTACGAAAAAGTTGAAAAAAGACGAAACACCCCCCCTTGCGAAAACTTTTTTGAAGCCGAATTTCTTCATGAAAATTTTCATCTTTTTTGAAGCCCAAATACTTCATGAAAATTTTCAACTTTTTTGAAGCCGAATTTCTTCATGAATACTTTCAATTGACCCACCCCCTCACGAAAAAGTTGAAAAAAGACGAAACACCCCCCTCTTACGAAAAAGTTGAAAAAAGACGAAACACCCCCCCCTTACGAAAAAGTTGAAAAAAGACGAAACACCCCCCCCTTACGATAAAGTTGAAAAAAGACGACACACCCCCCCCTTGCGAAAACTTTTTTGAATCCGAATTTCTTCATGAAAATTTTCAACTTTTTTGAAGCCCAAATACTTCATGAAAATTTTCAACTTTTTTGAAGCCGAATTTCTTCATGAATACTTTCAATTTACCCACCCCCCTCACGAAAAAGTTGAAAAAAGACGAAACACCCCCCTCTCAAGAAAAAGTTGAAAAAAGACGAAACACCCCCCCCTTACGAAAAAGTTGAAAAAAGACGAAACACCCCCCCGTGCGAAAACTTTTTTGAATCCGAATTTCTTCATGAAAATTTTCAACTTTTTTGAAGCCCAAATACTTCATGAAAATTTTCAGCTTTTTTGAAGCCGAATTTCTTCATGAAAATTTTAAACTTTTTTGAAGCCGAATTTCTTCATGAAAATTTTCAACTGTTTTGAAGCTGAATTTCTTCATGAATATTTTCAACTTTTTTGAAGTCCAAATACTTCATGAAAATTTTCAACTTTTTTGAAGCCCAAATACTTCATGAAAATTTTCAACTTTTTTGAAGCCGAATTTCTTCATGAATACTTTCAATTGACCCACCCCCCTCACGAAAAAGTTGAAAAAAGACGAAACACCCGCCCTTACGAAAAAGTTGAAAAAAGACGAAACACCCCCCCCTTACGAAAAAGTTGAAAAAAGACGAAACACCCCCCCTTGCGAAAACTTTTTTGAAGCCGAATTTCTTCATGAAAATTTTCATCTTTTTTGAAGCCCAAATACTTCATGAAAATTTTCAACTTTTTTGAAGCCGAATTTCTTCATGAATACTTTCAATTGACCCACCCCCCTCACGAAAAAGTTGAAAAAAGACGAAACACCCCCCTCTTACGAAAAAGTTGAAAAAAGACGAAACACCCCCCCCTTACGAAAAAGTTGAAAAAAGACGAAACACCCCCCCCTTACGATAAAGTTGAAAAAAGACGACACACCCCCCCCTTGCGAAAACTTTTTTGAATCCGAATTTCTTCATGAAAATTTTCAACTTTTTTGAAGCCCAAATACTTCATGAAAATTTTCAACTTTTTTAAAGCCCAAATACTTCATGAAAACGTTTATCTTTTTTGAAGCCGAATTTCTTCATGAAATTTTTAAACTTTTTTGAAGCCCAAATACTTCATGAAAATTTTCAACTTTTTTGAAGCCGAATTTCTTCATGAATATTTTCAATTGACCCACCCCCCCTCACGAAAAAGTTGAAAAAAGACGAAACACCCCCCTCTTACGAAAAAGTTGAAAAAAGACGAAACACCCCCCCTTACGAAAAAGTTGAAAAAAGACGAAACACCCCCCCCTTGCGAAAACTTTTTTGAAGCCGAATTTCTTCATGAAAATTTTCAACTTTTTTGAAGCCCAAATACTTCATGAAAATTTTCAACTTTTTTGAAGCCGAATTTCTTCATGAATACTTTCAATTGACCCACCCCCCTCACGAAAAAGTTGAAAAAAGACGAAACACCCGCCCTTACGAAAAAGTTGAAAAAAGACGAAACACCCCCCCCTTACGAAAAAGTTGAAAAAAGACGAAACACCCCCCCTTGCGAAAACTTTTTTGAAGCCGAATTTCTTCATGAAAATTTTCATCTTTTTTGAAGCCCAAATACTTCATGAAAATTTTCAACTTTTTTGAAGCCGAATTTCTTCATGAATACTTTCAATTGACGCACCCCCCTCACGAAAAAGTTGAAAAAAGACGAAACACCCCCCTCTTACGAAAAAGTTGAAAAAAGACGGAACACCCCCCCCTTACGAAAAAGTTGAAAAAAGACGAAACACCCCCCCCTTACGATAAAGTTGAAAAAAGACGACACACCCCCCCCTTGCGAAAACTTTTTTGAATCCGAATTTCTTCATGAAAATTTTCAACTTTTTTGAAGCCCAAATACTTCATGAAAATTTTCAACTTTTTTAAAGCCCAAATACTTCATGAAAACGTTTATCTTTTTTGAAGCCGAATTTCTTCATGAAATTTTTAAACTTTTTTGAAGCCCAAATACTTCATGAAAATTTTCAACTTTTTTGAAGCCGAATTTCTTCATGAATATTTTCAATTGACCCACCCCCCCTCACGAAAAAGTTGAAAAAAGACGAAACACCCCCCTCTTACGAAAAAGTTGAAAAAAGACGAAACACCCCCCCTTACGAAAAAGTTGAAAAAAGACGAAACACCCCCCCCTTGCGAAAACTTTTTTGAAGCCGAATTTCTTCATGAAAATTTTCAACTTTTTTGAAGCCCAAATACTTCATGAAAATTTTCAACTTTTTTGAAGCCGAATTTCTTCATGAATACTTTCAATTGACCCACCCCCCTCACGAAAAAGTTGAAAAAAGACGAAACACCCGCCCTTACGAAAAAGTTGAAAAAAGACGAAACACCCCCCCCTTACGAAAAAGTTGAAAAAAGACGAAACACCCCCCCTTGCGAAAACTTTTTTGAAGCCGAATTTCTTCATGAAAATTTTCATCTTTTTTGAAGCCCAAATACTTCATGAAAATTTTCAACTTTTTTGAAGCCGAATTTCTTCATGAATACTTTCAATTGACGCACCCCCCTCACGAAAAAGTTGAAAAAAGACGAAACACCCCCCTCTTACGAAAAAGTTGAAAAAAGACGGAACACCCCCCCCTTACGAAAAAGTTGAAAAAAGACGAAACACCCCCCCCTTACGATAAAGTTGAAAAAAGACGACACACCCCCCCCTTGCGAAAACTTTTTTGAATCCGAATTTCTTCATGAAAATTTTCAACTTTTTTGAAGCCCAAATACTTCATGAAAATTTTCAGCTTTTTTGAAGCCGAATTTCTTCATGAAAATTTTAAACTTTTTTGAAGCCGAATTTCTTCATGAAAATTTAAAACATTTTTGAAGCCCAAATACTTCATGAAAATTTTCAACTTTTTTGAAGCCGAATTTCTTCATGAATATTTTCAATTGACCCACCCCCCCTCACGAAAAAGTTGAAAAAAGACGAAACACCCCCCTCTTACGAAAAAGTTGAAAAAAGACGAAACACCCCCCCTTACGAAAAAGTTGAAAAAAGACGAAACACCCCCCCCTTACGAAAAAGTTGAAAAAAGACGAAACAACCCCCCCTCGCGAAAACTTTTTTGAAGCCGAATTTCTTCATGAATACTTTCAATTGACCCACCCCCCTCACGAAAAAGTTGAAAAAAGACGAAACTCCCCCCTCTTACGAAAAAGTTGAAAAAAGACGAAACACCCCCCCCCTTACGAAAAAGTTGAAAAAAGACGAAACACCCCCCCCTTGCGAAAACTTTTTTGAAGCCGAATTTCTTCATGAAAATTTTCAACTGTTTTGAAGCCGAATTTCTTCATGAATATTTTCAACTTTTTTGAAGTCCAAATACTTCATGAAAATTTTCAACTTTTTTGAAGCCCAAATACTTCATGAAAATTTTCAACTTTTTTAAAGCCCAAATATTTCATGAAAACGTTTATCTTTTTTGAAGCCGAATTTCTTCATGAATATTTTCAACTTTTTTGAAGTCCAAATACTTCATGAAAATTTTCAACTTTTTTGAAGCCCAAATACTTCATGAAAATTTTCAACTTTTTTAAAGCCCAAATATTTCATGAAAACGTTTATCTTTTTTGAAGCCGAATTTCTTCATGAAATTTTTAAACTTTTTTGAAGCCCAAATACTTCATGAAAATTTTCAACTTTTTTGAAGCCGAATTTCTTCATGAATACTTTCAATTGACCCACCCCCCTCACGAAAAAGTTGAAAAAAGACGAAACACCCCCCCTTACGAAAAAGTTGAAAAAAGACGAAACACCCCCCCCTTACGAAAAAGCTGAAAAAAGACGAAACACCCCCCCTCACGAAAAAGTTGAAAAAAGATGAAACACCTCCCCCTTACGAAAACTTTTTTGAAGCCGAATTTCTTCATGAAAATTTTCAACTTTTTTGAAGCCGAAATACTTCATGAAAATTTTAAACTTTTTTGAAGCCGAATTTCTTCATGAATATTTTTAACCTTTTTGAAGCCGAATTTCTTCATGAAAATTTTAAACTTTTTTGAAGCCCAAATACTTCATGAAAATTTTCAACTTTTTTGACGCCGAATTTCTTCATGAATACTTTCAATTTACCCACCCCCCTCACAAAAAAGTTGAAAAAAGACGAAACACCCCCCTCTCACGAAAAAGTTGAAAAAAGACGAAACACCCCCCCCTTACGAAAAAGTTGAAAAAAGACGAAACACCCCCCCGTGCGAAAACTTTTTTGAATCCGAATTTCTTCATGAAAATTTTCAACTTTTTTGAAGCCCAAATACTTCATGAAAATTTTCAGCTTTTTTGAAGCCGAATTTCTTCATGAAAATTTTAAACTTTTTTGAAGTCGAATTTCTTCATGAAAATTTAAAACATTTTTGAAGTCCAAATACTTCATGAAAATTTTCAACTTTTTTGAAGCCGAATTTCTTCATGAATATTTTCAATTGACCCACCCCCCTCACGAAAAAGTTGAAAAAAGACGAAACACCCCCCTCTTACGAAAAAGTTGAAAAAAGACGAAACACCCCCCCTTACGAAAAAGTTGAAAAAAGACGAAACACCCCCCCCTTACGAAAAAGTTGAAAAAAGACGAAACACCCCCCCCTCGCGAAAACTTTTTTGAAGCCGAATTTCTTCATGAAAATTTTCATCTTTTTTGAAGCCCAAATACTTCATGAAAATTTTCAACTTTTTTGAAGCCGAATTTCTTCATGAATACTTTCAATTGACGCACCCCCCTCACGAAAAAGTTGAAAAAAGACGAAACACCCCCCTCTTACGAAAAAGTTGAAAAAAGACGGAACACCCCCCCCTTACGAAAAAGTTGAAAAAAGACGAAACACCCCCCCCTTACGATAAAGTTGAAAAAAGACGACACACCCCCCCCTTGCGAAAACTTTTTTGAATCCGAATTTCTTCATGAAAATTTTCAACTTTTTTGAAGCCCAAATACTTCATGAAAATTTTCAGCTTTTTTGAAGCCGAATTTCTTCATGAAAATTTTAAACTTTTTTGAAGCCGAATTTCTTCATGAAAATTTAAAACATTTTTGAAGCCCAAATACTTCATGAAAATTTTCAACTTTTTTGAAGCCGAATTTCTTCATGAATATTTTCAATTGACCCACCCCCCCTCACGAAAAAGTTGAAAAAAGACGAAACACCCCCCTCTTACGAAAAAGTTGAAAAAAGACGAAACACCCCCCCTTACGAAAAAGTTGAAAAAAGACGAAACACCCCCCCCTTACGAAAAAGTTGAAAAAAGACGAAACACCCCCCCCTTACGAAAAAGCTGAAAAAAGACGAAACACCCCCCCTCACGAAAAAGTTGAAAAAAGATGAAACACCTCCCCCTTACGAAAACTTTTTTGAAGCCGAATTTCTTCATGAAAATTTTCAACTTTTTTGAAGCCGAAATACTTCATGAAAATTTTAAACTTTTTTGAAGCCGAATTTCTTCATGAATATTTTTAACCTTTTTGAAGCCGAATTTCTTCATGAAAATTTTAAACTTTTTTGAAGCCCAAATACTTCATGAAAATTTTCAACTTTTTTGACGCCGAATTTCTTCATGAATACTTTCAATTTACCCACCCCCCTCACAAAAAAGTTGAAAAAAGACGAAACACCCCCCTCTCACGAAAAAGTTGAAAAAAGACGAAACACCCCCCCCTTACGAAAAAGTTGAAAAAAGACGAAACACCCCCCCGTGCGAAAACTTTTTTGAATCCGAATTTCTTCATGAAAATTTTCAACTTTTTTGAAGCCCAAATACTTCATGAAAATTTTCAACTTTTTTGAAGCCGAATTTCTTCATGAATATTTTCAATTGACCCACCCCCCCTCACGAAAAAGTTGAAAAAAGACGAAACACCCCCCTCTTACGAAAAAGTTGAAAAAAGACGAAACACCCCCCCTTACGAAAAAGTTGAAAAAAGACGAAACACCCCCCCCTTACGAAAAAGTTGAAAAAAGACGAAACACCCCCCCCTTACGAAAAAGCTGAAAAAAGACGAAACACCCCCCCTCACGAAAAAGTTGAAAAAAGATGAAACACCTCCCCCTTACGAAAACTTTTTTGAAGCCGAATTTCTTCATGAAAATTTTCAACTTTTTTGAAGCCGAAATACTTCATGAAAATTTTAAACTTTTTTGAAGCCGAATTTCTTCATGAATATTTTTAACCTTTTTGAAGCCGAATTTCTTCATGAAAATTTTAAACTTTTTTGAAGCCCAAATACTTCATGAAAATTTTCAACTTTTTTGACGCCGAATTTCTTCATGAATACTTTCAATTTACCCACCCCCCTCACAAAAAAGTTGAAAAAAGACGAAACACCCCCCTCTCACGAAAAAGTTGAAAAAAGACGAAACACCCCCCCCTTACGAAAAAGTTGAAAAAAGACGAAACACCCCCCCGTGCGAAAACTTTTTTGAATCCGAATTTCTTCATGAAAATTTTCAACTTTTTTGAAGCCCAAATACTTCATGAAAATTTTCAGCTTTTTTGAAGCCGAATTTCTTCATGAAAATTTTAAACTTTTTTGAAGTCGAATTTCTTCATGAAAATTTAAAACATTTTTGAAGTCCAAATACTTCATGAAAATTTTCAACTTTTTTGAAGCCGAATTTCTTCATGAATATTTTCAATTGACCCACCCCCCTCACGAAAAAGTTGAAAAAAGACGAAACACCCCCCTCTTACGAAAAAGTTGAAAAAAGACGAAACACCCCCCCTTACGAAAAAGTTGAAAAAAGACGAAACACCCCCCCCTTACGAAAAAGTTGAAAAAAGACGAAACACCCCCCCCTCGCGAAAACTTTTTTGAAGCCGAATTTCTTCATGAAAATTTTCAACTTTTTTGAAGCCCAAATACTTCATGAAAATTTTCAACTTTTTTGAAGCCGAATTTTTTCATGAATACTTTCAATTGACCCACCCCCCTCACGAAAAAGTTGAAAAAAGACGAAACTCCCCCCTCTTACGAAAAAGTTGAAAAAAGACGAAACACCCCCCCCCCTTACGAAAAAGTTGAAAAAAGACGAAACACCCCCCCCTTGCGAAAACTTTTTTGAAGCCGAATTTCTTCATGAAAATTTTCAACTGTTTTGAAGCCGAATTTCTTCATGAATATTTTCAACTTTTTTGAAGCCCAAATACTTCATGAAAATTTTCAACTTTTTTAAAGCCCAAATACTTCATGAAAACGTTTATCTTTTTTGAAGCCGAATTTCTTCATGAAATTTTTAAACTTTTTTGAAGCCCAAATACTTCATGAAAATTTTCAACTTTTTTGAAGCCGAATTTCTTCATGAATATTTTCAATTGACCCACCCCCCCTCACGAAAAAGTTGAAAAAAGACGAAACACCCCCCTCTCACGAAAAAGTTGAAAAAAGACGAAACACCCCCCCTTACGAAAAAGTTGAAAAAAGACGAAACACCCCCCCCTTGCGAAAACTTTTTTGAAGCCGAATTTCTTCATGAAAATTTTCAACTTTTTTGAAGCCCAAATACTTCATGAAAATTTTCAACTTTTTTGAAGCCGAATTTCTTCATGAATACTTTCAATTGACCCACCCCCTCACGAAAAAGTTGAAAAAAGACGAAACACCCCCCCTTACGAAAAAGTTGAAAAAAGACGAAACACCCCCCCCCTTACGAAAAAGTTGAAAAAAGACGAAACACCCCCTCACGAAAAAGTTGAAAAAAGACGAAACACCCCCCTCTTACGAAAAAGTTGAAAAAAGACGAAATACCCCCCCTTACGAAAAAGTTGAAAAAAGACGAAACACCCCCCCCTTACGAAAAAGTTGAAAAAAGACGAAACACCCCCCCCTCGCGAAAACGTTTTTGAAGCCGAATTTCTTCATGAAAATTTTCAACTTTTTTGAAGCCCAAATACTTCATGAAAATTTTCAACTTTTTTGAATCCGAATTTCTTCATGAATACTTTCAATTGACCCACCACCCTCACGAAAAAGTTGAAAAAAGACGAAACTCCCCCCCCTTACGAAAAAGTTGAAAAAAGACGAAACACCCCCCCCTTGCGAAAACTTTTTTGAAGCCGAATTTCTTCATGAAAATTTTCAACTGTTTTGAAGCCGAATTTCTTCATGAATATTTTCAACTTTTTTGAAGCCCAAATACTTCATGAAAATTTTCAACTTTTTTGAAGCCGAAATACTTCATGAAAATTTTCAACTTTTTTGAAGCCCAAATACTTCATGAAAACGTTCATCTTTTTTGAAGCCGAAATTCTTCATGAAAATTTTCAACTTTTTTGAAGCCCAAATACTTCATGAAAATTTTCATCTTTTTTGAAGCCGAATTTCTTCATGAAAATTTTAAACTTTTTTGAAGCCCAAATACTTCATGAAAATTTTCAACTTTTTTGAAGCCGAATATCTTCATGAATATTTTCAATTGACCCACCCCCCTCACAAAAAAGTTGAAAAAAGACGAAACACCTCCCCCTTACGAAAACTTTTTTGAAGCCGAATTTCTTCATGAAAATTTTCAACTTTTTTGAAGCCTAAATACTTCATGAAAATGTTCAACTTTTTTGAAGCCGAATTTCTTCATGAATATTTTCAATTGACCCACCTCCCTCACGAAAAAGTTGAAATAAGACGAAACACCCCCCTCTTACGAAAAAGTTGAAAAAAGACGAAACACCCCCCCTCACGAAAAAGTTGAAAAAAGATGAAACACCTCCCCCTTACGAAAACTTTTTTGAAGCCGAATTTCTTCATGAAAATTTTCAACTTTTTTGAAGCCGAAATACTTCATGAAAATTTTAAACTTTTTTGAAGCCGAATTTCTTCATGAATATTTTCAACCTTTTTGAAGCCGAATTTCTTCATGAAAATTTTAAACTTTTTTGAAGCCCAAATACTTCATGAAAATTTTCAACTTTTTTGAAGCCGAATTTCTTCATGAATACTTTCAATTGACCCACCCCCCTCACGAAAAAGTTGAAAAAAGACGAAACACCCCCTCTTACGAAAAAGTTGAAAAAAGACGAAACACCCCCCCTCACAAAAAAGTTGAAAAAAGACGAAACACCTCCCCCTTACGAAAACTTTTTTGAAGCCGAATTTCTTCATGAAAATTTTCAACTTTTTTGAAGCCTAAATACTTCATGAAAATGTTCAACTTTTTTGAAGCCGAATTTCTTCATGAATATTTTCAATTGACCCACCCCCCTCACGAAAAAGTTGAAAAAAGACGAAACACCCCCCTCTTACGAAAAAGTTGAAAAAAGACGAAACACCCCCCCCTTACGAAAAAGTTGAAAAAAGACGAAACACCCCCCCCTTACGAAAAAGTTGAGAAAAGACGAAACACCCCCCCTTGCGAAAAAGTTGAAAAAAGACGAAACACCCCCCCCTTACGAAAAAGTTGAAAAAAGACAAAACACCCCCCCCTTGCGAAAACTTTTTTGAAGCCGAATTTCTTCATGAATATTTTCAACCTTTTTGAAGCCGAATTTCTTCATGAAAATTTTAAACTTTTTTGAAGCCCAAATACTTCATGAAAATTTTCAACTTTTTTGAAGCCGAATTTCTTCATGAATACTTTCAATTGACCCACCCCCCTCACGAAAAAGTTGAAAAAAGACGAAACACCCCCTCTTACGAAAAAGTTGAAAAAAGACGAAACACCCCCCCTCACAAAAAAGTTGAAAAAAGACGAAACACCTCCCCCTTACGAAAACTTTTTTGAAGCCGAATTTCTTCATGAAAATTTTCAACTTTTTTGAAGCCTAAATACTTCATGAAAATGTTCAACTTTTTTGAAGCCGAATTTCTTCATGAATATTTTCAATTGACCCACCCCCCTCACGAAAAAGTTGAAAAAAGACGAAACACCCCCCTCTTACGAAAAAGTTGAAAAAAGACGAAACACCCCCCCCTTACGAAAAAGTTGAAAAAAGACGAAACACCCCCCCCTTACGAAAAAGTTGAGAAAAGACGAAACACCCCCCCTTGCGAAAAAGTTGAAAAAAGACGAAACACCCCCCCCTTACGAAAAAGTTGAAAAAAGACAAAACACCCCCCCCTTGCGAAAACTTTTTTGAAGCCGAATTTCTTCATGAATATTTTCAACCTTTTTGAAGCCGAATTTCTTCATGAAAATTTTAAACTTTTTTGAAGCCCAAATACTTCATGAAAATTTTCAACTTTTTTGAAGCCGAATTTCTTCATGAATACTTTCAATTGACCCACCCCCCTCACGAAAAAGTTGAAAAAAGACGAAACACCCCCTCTTACGAAAAAGTTGAAAAAAGACGAAACACCCCCCCTCACAAAAAAGTTGAAAAAAGACGAAACACCTCCCCCTTACGAAAACTTTTTTGAAGCCGAATTTCTTCATGAAAATTTTCAACTTTTTTGAAGCCTAAATACTTCATGAAAATGTTCAACTTTTTTGAAGCCGAATTTCTTCATGAATATTTTCAATTGACCCACCCCCCTCACGAAAAAGTTGAAAAAAGACGAAACACCCCCCTCTTACGAAAAAGTTGAAAAAAGACGAAACACCCCCCCCTTACGAAAAAGTTGAAAAAAGACGAAACACCCCCCCCTTACGAAAAAGTTGAGAAAAGACGAAACACCCCCCCTTGCGAAAAAGTTGAAAAAAGACGAAACACCCCCCCCTTACGAAAAAGTTGAAAAAAGACAAAACACCCCCCCCTTGCGAAAACTTTTTTGAATCCGAATTTCTTCATGAAAATTTTCAACTTTTTTGAAGCCCAAATACTTCATGAAAATTTTCAACTTTTTTGAAGCCGAATTTCTTCATGAATACTTTCAATTGACCCACCCCCTCACGAAAAAGTTGAAAAAAGACGAAACACCCCCCTCTTACGAAAAAGTTGAAAAAAGACGAAACACCCCCCCCTTACGAAAAAGTTGAAAAAAGACGAAACACCCCCACTTACGAAAAAGTTGAAAAAAGACGAAACACCCCCCCTCACGAAAAATTTAAAAAAAGACGAAACACCTCCCCCTCACGAAAACTTTTTTGAAGCCGAATTTCTTCATGAAAATTTTCAACTTTTTTGAAGCCTAAATACTTCATGAAAATTTTCAACTTTTTTGAAGCCAAATTTCTTCATGAATATTTTCAATTGACCCACCCCCCTCACGAAAAAGTTGAAAAAAGACGAAACACCCCCCTCTTACGAAAAAGTTGAAAAAAGACGAAACACCCCCCCCTTACGAAAAAGTTGAAAAAAGACGAAACACCCCCCCCTTACGAAAAAGTCGAAAAAAGACGAAACACCCCCCCCTTGCGAAAACTTTTTTGAAGCCGAATTTCTTCATGAATACTTTCAATTGACCCACCCCCCTTACGAAAAAGTTGAAAAAAGACGAAACACCCCCTCTTACGAAAAAGTTGAAAAAAGACGAAACACCCCCCCCTTACGACAAAGTTGAAAAAAGACGAAACACCCCCCCCTTGCGAAAACTTTTTTGAAGCCGAATTACTTCATGAAAATTTTCAACTTTTTTTAAGCCGAAATACTTCATGAAAATTTTAAACTTTTTTGAAGCCGAATTTCTTCATGAATACTTTCAAATGACCCACCCCCCTCACGAAAAATTTGAAAAAAGACGAAACACCCCCCCTTACGAAAAAGTTGAAAAAAGACGAAACACCCCCCCTCACGAAAAAGTTGAAAAAAGATGAAACACCTCCCCCTTACGAAAACTTTTTTGAAGCCGAATTTCTTCATGAAAATTTTCAACTTTTTTGAAGCCGAAATACTTCATGAAAATTTAAAACTTTTTTGAAGCCGAATTTCTTCATGAAAATTTTAAACTTTTTTGAAGCCCAAATACTTCATGAAAATTTTCAACTTTTTTGAAGCCGAATTTCTTCATGAATACTTTCAATTGACCCACCCCCCTCACGAAAAAGTTGAAAAAAGACGAAACAACCCCCCTTACGAAAAAGTTGAAAAAAGACGAAACACCCCCCCTCACGAAAAAGTTGAAAAAAGATAAAACACCTCCCCCTTACGAAAACTTTTTTGAAGCCGAATTTCTTCATGAATATTTTCAACCTTTTTGATGCCGAATTTCTTCATGAAAATTTTCAACTTTTTTGAAGCCCAAATACTTCATGAAAATTTTAAACTTTTTTGAAGCCGAATTTCTTCATGAATACTTTCAATTGACCCACCCCCCTCACGAAAAAGTTGAAAAAATACGAAACACCCCCCCCTTACGAAAAAGTTGAAAAAAGACGAAACACCCCCCCTTACGAAAAAGTTGAAAAAAGACGAAACACCCCCCCCTTACGAAAAAGTTGAAAAAAGACAAAACACCCCCCCCTTGCGACAACTTTTTTGAATCCGAATTTCTTCATGAAAATTTTCAACTTTTTTGAAGCCTAAATACTTCATGAAAATTTTCAACTTTTTTGAAGCCGAATTTCTTCATGAATATTTTCAATTGACCCACCCCCCTCACGAAAAAGTTGAAAAAAGACGAAACACCCCCCCCTTACGAAAAAGTTGAAAAAAGACAAAACACCCCCCCTTGCGAAAACTTTTTTGAATCCGAATTTCTTCATGAAAATTTTCAACTTTTTTGAAGCCCAAATACTTCATGAAAATTTTGAACTTTTTTGAAGCCGAATTTCTTCATGAATACTTTCAATTGACCCACCCCCCTCACGAAAAAGTTGAAAAAAGACGAAACACCCCCCCTTACGAAAAAGTTGAAAAAAGACGAAACACCCCCCCTCACGAAAAAGTTGAAAAAAGATGAAACACCTCCCCCTTACGAAAACTTTTTTGAAGCCGAATTTCTTCATGAAAATTTTCAACTTTTTTGAAGCCGAAATACTTCATGAAAATTTTAAACTTTTTTGAAGCCAAATTTCTTCATGAATATTTTCAACCTTTTTGAAGCCGAATTTCTTCATGAAAATTTTCAACTTTTTTGAAGCCCAAATACTTCATGAAAATTTTCAAATTTTTTGAAGCCGAATTTCTTCATGAATACTTTCAATTGACCCACCCCCCTCACGAAAAAGTTGAAAAAAGACGAAACACCCCCCTCTTACGAAAAAGTTGAAAAAAGACGAAACACCCCCCCCTTACGAAAAAGTTGAAAAAAGACGAAACACCCCCCCCTTGCGAAAACTTTTTTGAATCCGAATTTCTTCATGAAAATTTTCAAATTTTTTGAAGCCCAAATACTTCATGAAAATTTTAAACTTTTTTGAAGCCGAATTTCTTCATGAATACTTTCAATTGACCCACCCCCCTCACGAAAAAGTTGAAAAAAGACGAAACAACCCCCCTTACGAAAAAGTTGAAAAAAGACGAAACACCCCCCCTCACGAAAAAGTTGAAAAAAGATGAAACACCTCCCCCTTACGAAAACTTTTTTGAAGCCGAATTTTTTCATGAATATTTTCAACCTTTTTGAAGCCGAATTTCTTCCTGAAAATTTTCAACTTTTTTGAAGCCCAAATACTTCATGAAAATTTTCAACTTTTTTGAAGCCGAATTTCTTCATGAATATTTTCAATTGACCAACCCCCCTCACAAAAAAGTTGAAAAAAGACGAAACACCCCCCTCTTACGAAAAAGTTGAAAAAAGACGAAACACCCCCCCCTTACGAAAAAGTTGAAAAAAGACGAAACACCCCCCCCTTACGAAAAAGTTGAAAAAAGACAAAACACCCCCCCCTTGCGAAAAGTTTTTTGAATCCGAATTTCTTCATGAAAATTTTCAACTTTTTTGAAGCCCAAATACTTCATGAAAATTTTCAACTTTTTTGAAGCCGAATTTCTTCATGAATACTTTAAATTGACCCACCCCCTCACGAAAAAGTTGAAAAAAGACGAAACACCCCCCTCTTACGAAAAAGTTGAAAAAAGACGAAACACCCCCCCCTTACGAAAAAGTTGAAAAAAGACGAAACACCCCCCCCTTACGAAAAAGTTGAAAAAAGACAAAACACCCCCCCCTTGCGAAAACTTTTTTGAATCCGAATTTCTTCATGAAAATTTTCAACTTTTTTGAAGCCCAAATACTTCATGAAAATTTTCAAATTTTTTGAAGCCGAATTTCTTCATGAATACTTTAAATTGACCCACCCCCTCACGAAAAAGTTGAAAAAAGACGAAACACCCCCCTCTTACGAAAAAGTTGAAAAAAGACGAAACACCCCCCCTCACGAAAAATTTTAAAAAAGACGAAACACCTCCCCCTCACGAAAACTTTTTTGAAGCCGAATTTCTTCATGAAAATTTTCAACTTTTTTGAAGCCTAAATACTTCATGAAAATTTTCAACTTTTTTGAAGCCGAATTTCTTCATGAATATTTTCAATTGACCCACCCCCCTCACGAAAAAGTTGAAAAAAGACGAAACACCCCCCTCTTACGAAAAAGTTGAAAAAAGACGAAACACCCCCCCTACTAAAAAGTTGAAAAAAGACGAAACACCCCCCCCTTACGAAAAAGTTGAAAAAAGACGAAACACCCCCCCCTTGCGAAAACTTTTTTGAATCCGAATTTCTTCATGAAAATTTTCAACTTTTTTGCAGCCCAAATACTTCATGAAAATTTTCAACTTTTTTGAAGCCGAATTTCGTCATGAAGACTTTCAATTGACCCACCCCCCTCACGAAAAAGTTGAAAAAAGACGAAACACCCCCTCTTACGAAAAAGTTGAAAAAAGACGAAACACCCCCCCCTTACGACAAAGTTGAAAAAAGACGAAACACCCCCCCCTTGCGAAAACTTTTTTGAAGCCGAATTACTTCATGAAAATTTTCAACTTTTTTTAAGCCCAATAACTTCATGAAAATTTTCAACTTTTTTGAAGCCGAATTTCTTCATGAATACTTTCAATTGACCCACCCCCCTCACGAAAAAGTTGAAAAAAGACGAAACACCCCCCCTTACGAAAAAGTTGAAAAAAGACGAAACACCCCCCCTCACGAAAAAGTTGAAAAAAGATGAAATACCTCCCCCTTACGAAAACTTTTTTGAAGCCGAATTTCTTCATGAAAATTTACAACTTTTTTGAAGCCTAAATACTTCATGAAAATGTTAAACTTTTTTGAAGCCGAATTTCTTCATGAATATTTTCAACCTTTTTGAAGCCGAATTTCTTAATGAAAATTTTAAACTTTTTTGAAGCCCAAATACTTCATGAAAATTTTCAACTTTTTTGAAGCCGAATTTCTTCATGAAAATTTAAAAAAATTTTGAAGCCCAAATACTTCATGAAAATTTTCAACTTTTTTGAAGCCGAATTTCTTCATGAATATTTTCAACTTTTTTGAAGCCCAAATACTTCATGAAAATTTTCAACTTTTTTGAAGCCCAAATACTTCATGAAAAATTTCAATTGACCAACCCCCCCCATATGAAAAAGTTGAAAAAAGACGAAACACCCCCCCTCACGAAAAAGTTGAAAAAAGATGAAACACCTCCCCCTTACGAAAACTTTTTTGAAGCCGAATTTCTTCATGAAAATTTACAACTTTTTTGAAGCCTAAATACTTCATGAAAATGTTAATCTTTTTTGAAGCCGAATTTCTTCATGAATATTTTCAACCTTTTTGAAGCCGAATTTCTTCATGAAAATTTTAAACTTTTTTGAAGCCCAAATACTTCATGAAAATTTTCAACTTTTTTGAAGCCGAATTTCTTCATGAAAATTTAAAAAATTTTTGAAGCCCAAATACTTCATGAAAATTTTCAACTTTTTTGAAGCCGAATTTCTTCATGAATATTTTCAACTTTTTTGAAGCCCAAATACTTCATGAAAAATTTCAATTGACCCACCCCCCTCACGAAAAAGTTGAAAAAAGACGAAACACCCCCCTCTTACGAAAAAGTTGAAAAAAGACGAAACACCCCCCCCTACTAAAAAGTTGAAAAAAGACGAAACACCCCCCCCTTACGAAAAAGTTGAAAAAAGACGAAACACCCCCCCCTTGCGAAAACTTTTTTGAATCCGAATTTCTTCATGAAAATTTTCAACTTTTTTGAAGCCCAAATACTTCATGAAAATTTTCAACTTTTTTGAAGCCGAATTTCGTCATGAAGACTTTCAATTGACCCACCCCCCTCACGAAAAAGTTGAAAAAAGACGAAACACCCCCTCTTACGAAAAAGTTGAAAAAAGACGAAACACCCCCCCCTTACGACAAAGTTGAAAAAAGACGAAACACCCCCCCCTTGCGAAAACTTTTTTGAAGCCGAATTACTTCATGAAAATTTTCAACTTTTTTTAAGCCCAATAACTTCATGAAAATTTTCAACTTTTTTGAAGCCGAATTTCTTCATGAATACTTTCAATTGACCCACACCCCTCACGAAAAAGTTGAAAAAAGACGAAACACCCCCCCTTACGAAAAAGTTGAAAAAAGACGAAACACCCCCCCTCACGAAAAAGTTGAAAAAAGATGAAACACCTCCCCCTTAAGAAAACTTTTTTGAAGCCGAATTTCTTCATGAAAATTTACAACTTTTTTGAAGCCTAAATACTTCATGAAAATTTTCAACTTTTTTGAAGCCGAATTTCTTCATGAATATTTTCAATTGACCCACCCCCCTCACGAAAAAGTTGAAAAAAGACGAAACACCCCCCTCTTACGAAAAAGTTGAAAAAAGACGAAACACCCCCCCCTACTAAAAAGTTGAAAAAAGACGAAACACCCCCCCCTTACGAAAAAGTTGAAAAAAGACGAAATACCCCCCCCTTGCGAAAACTTTTTTGAATCCGAATTTCTTCATGAAAATTTTCAACTTTTTTGAAGCCGAATTTCGTCATGAAGACTTTCAATTGACCCACCCCCCTCACGAAAAAGTTGAAAAAAGACGAAACACCCCCTCTTACGAAAAAGTTGAAAAAAGACGAAACACCCCCCCCTTACGACAAAGTTGAAAAAAGACGAAACACCCCCCCCTTGCGAAAACTTTTTTGAAGCCGAATTACTTCATGAAAATTTTCAACTTTTTTTAAGCCCAATAACTTCATGAAAATTTTCAACTTTTTTGAAGCCGAATTTCTTCATGAATACTTTCAATTGACCCACCCCCCTCACGAAAAAGTTGAAAAAAGACGAAACACCCCCCCTTACGAAAAAGTTGAAAAAAGACGAAACACCCCCCCTCACGAAAAAGTTGAAAAAAGATGAAATACCTCCCCCTTACGAAAACTTTTTTGAAGCCGAATTTCTTCATGAAAATTTACAACTTTTTTGAAGCCTAAATACTTCATGAAAATGTTAAACTTTTTTGAAGCCGAATTTCTTCATGAATATTTTCAACCTTTTTGAAGCCGAATTTCTTCATGAAAATTTTAAACTTTTTTGAAGCCCAAATACTTCATGAAAATTTTCAACTTTTTTGAAGCCGAATTTCTTCATGAAAATTTAAAAAAATTTTGAAGCCCAAATACTTCATGAAAATTTTCAACTTTTTTGAAGCCGAATTTCTTCATGAATATTTTCAACTTTTTTGAAGCCCAAATACTTCATGAAAATTTTCAACTTTTTTGAAGCCCAAATACTTCATGAAAAATTTCAATTGACCAACCCCCCCATATGAAAAAGTTGAAAAAAGACGAAACACCCCCCCTCACGAAAAAGTTGAAAAAAGAT
This sequence comes from Labrus mixtus, assembly GCF_963584025.1. NCBI lineage: Eukaryota > Metazoa > Chordata > Actinopteri > Labriformes > Labridae > Labrus > Labrus mixtus. Next base: position 1,733,966 of record NC_083614.1, on the reverse strand, counting down.
GAAACACCTCCCCCTTACGAAAACTTTTTTGAAGCCGAATTTCTTCATGAAAATTTACAACTTTTTTGAAGCCTAAATACTTCATGAAAATGTTAAACTTTTTTGAAGCCGAATTTCTTCATGAATATTTTCAACCTTTTTGAAGCCGAATTTCTTCATGAAAATTTTAAACTTTTTTGAAGCCCAAATACTTCATGAAAATTTTCAACTTTTTTGAAGCCGAATTTCTTCATGAAAATTTAAAAAAATTTTGAAGCCCAAATACTTCATGAAAATTTTCAACTTTTTTGAAGCCGAATTTCTTCATGAATATTTTCAACTTTTTTGAAGCCCAAATACTTCATGAAAATTTTCAACTTTTTTGAAGCCGAATTTCTTCATGAAAATTTTAAACTTTTTTGATGCCGAATTTCTTCATGAAAATTTAAAACATTTTTGAAGCCCAAATACTTCATGAAAATTTTCAACTTTTTTGAAGCCGAATATCTTCATGAATATTTTCAACTTTTTTGAAGCCGAATTTCTTCATGAAAATTTTAAACTTTTTTGATGCCGAATTTCTTCATGAAAATTTAAAAAATTTTTGAAGCCCAAATACTTCATAAAATTTTCAACTTTTTTGAAGCCGAATTTCTTCATGAATATTTTCAACTTTTTTGAAGCCCAAATACTTCATGAAAATTTTCAACTTTTTTGAAGCCCAAATACTTCATGAAAATTTTCATCTTTTTTGAAGCCGAATTTCTTCATGAAAATTTTAAACTTTTTTGATGCCGAATTTCTTCATGAAAATTTAAAACATTTTTGAAGCCCAAATACTTCAGGAAAATTTTCAACTTTTTTGAAGCCGAATATCTTCATGAATATTTTCAATTGACCCACCCCCCCTCACGAAAAAGTTGAAAAAAGACGAAACACCCCCCTCTTACGAAAAAGTTGAAAAAAGACGAAACACCCCCCCTTACGAAAAAGTTGAAAAAAGACGAAACACCCCCCCTTACGAAAAAGTTGAAAAAAGACGAAACACCCCCCCCCTCGCGAAAACTTTTTTGAAGCCGAATTTCTTCATGAAAATTTTCAACTTTTTTGAAGCCCAAATACTTCATGAAAATTTTCAACTTTTTTGAAGCCCAAATACTTCATGAAAATTTTCATCTTTTTTGAACCCGAATTTCTTCATGAAAATTTTCAACTTTTTTGAAGCTGAATTTCTTCATGAAAATTTAAAACATTTTTGAAGCCCAAATACATCATGAAAATTTTCAACTTTTTTGAAGCCCAAATACTTCATGAAAATTTTCAACTTTTTTGAAGCCGAATTTCTTCATGAAAATTTTCAACTTTTTTGAAGCCGAAATTCTTCATGAAAATTTAAAAAAATTTTCAAACCCAAATACTTCATGAAAATTTTCAACTTTTTTGAAGCCGAATTTCTTCATGAATATTTTCAACTTTTTTGAAGCCCAAATACTTCATGAAAACGTTCATCTTTTTTGAAGCCGAATTTCTTCATGAAAATTTTCAACTTTTTTGAAGCCCAAATACTTCATGAAAATTTTCATCTTTTTTGAACCGGAATTTCTTCATGAAAATTTTAAACTTTTTTGAAGCTGAATTTCTTCATGAAAATTTAAAACATTTTTGAAGCCCAAATACTTCATGAAAATTTTCAACTTTTTTGAAGCCCAAATACTTCATGAAAATTTTCAACTTTTTTGAAGCCGAATTTCTTCATGAAAATTTTCAACTTTTTTGAAGCCCAAATACTTCATGAAAATTTTCAACTTTTTTGAAGCCCAAATACTTCATGAAAATTTTCAACTTTTTTGAAGCCGAATTTCTTCATGAAAATTTTCAACTTTTTTGAAGCCGAATTTCTTCATGAAAATTTAAAAAATTTTTGAAGCCCAAATACTTCATAAAATTTTCAACTTTTTTGAAGCCGAATTTCTTCATGAATATTTTCAACTTTTTTGAAGCCCAAATACTTCATGAAAATTTTCAACTTTTTTGAAGCCCAAATACTTCATGAAAATTTTCATCTTTTTTGAAGCCGAATTTCTTCATGAAAATTTTAAACTTTTTTGATGCCGAATTTCTTCATGAAAATTTAAAACATTTTTGAAGCCCAAATACTTCAGGAAAATTTTCAACTTTTTTGAAGCCGAATATCTTCATGAATATTTTCAATTGACCCACCCCCCCTCACGAAAAAGTTGAAAAAAGACGAAACACCCCCCTCTTACGAAAAAGTTGAAAAAAGACGAAACACCCCCCCTTACGAAAAAGTTGAAAAAAGACGAAACACCCCCCCTTACGAAAAAGTTGAAAAAAGACGAAACACCCCCCCCCTCGCGAAAACTTTTTTGAAGCCGAATTTCTTCATGAAAATTTTCAACTTTTTTGAAGCCCAAATACTTCATGAAAATTTTCAACTTTTTTGAAGCCCAAATACTTCATGAAAATTTTCATCTTTTTTGAACCCGAATTTCTTCATGAAAATTTTCAACTTTTTTGAAGCTGAATTTCTTCATGAAAATTTAAAACATTTTTGAAGCCCAAATACATCATGAAAATTTTCAACTTTTTTGAAGCCCAAATACTTCATGAAAATTTTCAACTTTTTTGAAGCCGAATTTCTTCATGAAAATTTTCAACTTTTTTGAAGCCGAAATTCTTCATGAAAATTTAAAAAAATTTTCAAACCCAAATACTTCATGAAAATTTTCAACTTTTTTGAAGCCGAATTTCTTCATGAATATTTTCAACTTTTTTGAAGCCCAAATACTTCATGAAAACGTTCATCTTTTTTGAAGCCGAATTTCTTCATGAAAATTTTCAACTTTTTTGAAGCCCAAATACTTCATGAAAATTTTCATCTTTTTTGAACCCGAATTTCTTCATGAAAATTTTAAACTTTTTTGAAGCTGAATTTCTTCATGAAAATTTAAAACATTTTTGAAGCCCAAATACTTCATGAAAATTTTCAACTTTTTTGAAGCCCAAATACTTCATGAAAATTTTCAACTTTTTTGAAGCCGAATTTCTTCATGAAAATTTTCAACTTTTTTGAAGCCCAAATACTTCATGAAAATTTTCAACTTTTTTGAAGCCCAAATACTTCATGAAAATTTTCAACTTTTTTGAAGCCGAATTTCTTCATGAAAATTTTAAACTTTTTTGAAGCCGAATTTCTTCATGAAAATTTAAAAAAATTTTCAAACCCAAATACTTCATGAAAATTTTCAACTTTTTTGAAGCCGAATTTCTTCATGAATATTTTCAACTTTTTTGAAGCCCAAATACTTCATGAAAATTTTCAACTTTTTTGAAGCCGAATTTCTTCATGAAAATTTTCAACTTTTTTGAAGCCCAAATACTTCATGAAAATTTTCAACTTTTTTGAAGCCCAAATACTTCATGAAAATTTTCAACTTTTTTGAAGCCGAATTTCTTCATGAAAATTTTCAACTTTTTTGAAGCCCAAATACTTCATGAAAATTTTCAACTTTTTTGAAGCCGAATTTCTTCATGAAAATTTTAAACTTTTTTGAAGCCGAATTTCTTCATGAATATTTTCAACTTTTTTGAAGCCCAAATACTTCATGAAAATTTTCAACTTTTTTGAAGCCCAAATACTTCATGAAAATTTTCAACTTTTTTGAAGCCGAATTTCTTCATGAAAATTTTAAACTTTTTTGAAGCCGAATTTCTTCATGAAAATTTAAAAAAAATTTCAAACCCAAATACTTCATGAAAATTTTCAACTTTTTTGAAGCCGAATTTCTTCATGAATATTTTCAACTTTTTTGAAGCCCAAATACTTCATGAAAACGTTCATCTTTTTTGAAGCCGAATTTCTTCATGAAAATTTTCAACTTTTTTGAAGCCCAAATACTTCATGAAAATTTTCATCTTTTTTGAACCCGAATTTCTTCATGAAAATTTTAAACTTTTTTGAAGCTGAATTTCTTCATGAAAATTTAAAACATTTTTGAAGCCCAAATACTTCATGAAAATTTTCAACTTTTTTGAAGCCCAAATACTTCATGAAAATTTTCAACTTTTTTGAAGCCGAATTTCTTCATGAAAATTTTCAACTTTTTTGAAGCCCAAATACTTCATGAAAATTTTCAACTTTTTTGAAGCCCAAATACTTCATGAAAATTTTCAACTTTTTTGAAGCCGAATTTCTTCATGAAAATTTTTAACTTTTTTGAAGCCGAATTTCTTCATGAAAATTTAAAAAAATTTTCAAACCCAAATACTTCATGAAAATTTTCAACTTTTTTGAAGCCGAATTTCTTCATGAATATTTTCAACTTTTTTGAAGCCCAAATACTTCATGAAAATTTTCAACTTTTTTGAAGCCGAATTTCTTCATGAAAATTTTCAACTTTTTTGAAGCCCAAATACTTCATGAAAATTTTCAACTTTTTTGAAGCCCAAATACTTCATGAAAATTTTCAACTTTTTTGAAGCCGAATTTCTTCATGAAAATTTTCAACTTTTTTGAAGCCCAAATACTTCATGAAAATTTTCAACTTTTTTGAAGCCCAAATACTTCATGAAAATTTTCAACTTTTTTGAAGCCGAATTTCTTCATGAAAATTTTAAACTTTTTTGAAGCCGAATTTCTTCATGAAAATTTAAAAAAAATTTCAAACCCAAATATTTCATGAAAATTTTCAACTTTTTTGAAGCCGAATTTCTTCATGAATATTTTCAACTTTTTTGAAGCCCAAATACTTCATGAAAATTTTCAACTTTTTTGAAGCCGAATTTCTTCATGAAAATTTTCAACTTTTTTGAAGCCCAAATACTTCATGAAAATTTTCAACTTTTTTGAAGCCCAAATACTTCATGAAAACGTTAATCTTTTTTGAAGCCCAAATACTTCATGAAAATTTTCAACTTTTTTGAAGCCGAATTTCTTCATGAAAATTTTCAACTTTTTTGAAGCCCAAATACTTCATGAAAATTTTCAACTTTTTTGAAGCCCAAATACTTCATGAAAACGTTAATCTTTTTTGAAGCCGAATTTCTTCATGAAAATTTTCAACTTTTTTGAAGCCCAAATACTTCATGAAAATTTTCATCTTTTTTGAAGCCGAATTTCTTCATGAAAATTTTAAACTTTTTTGAAGCCGAATTTCTTCATGAATATTTTCAATTGACCCACCCCCCCTCACGAAAAAGTTGAAAAAAGACGAAACACCCCCCTCTTACGAAAAAGTTGAAAAAAGACGAAACACCCCCCCCTTGCGAAAACTTTTTTGAAGCCGAATTTCTTCATGAAAATTTTCAACTTTTTTGAAGCCCAAATACTTCATGAAAATTTTCATCTTTTTTGAAGCCAAATTTCTTCATGAATATTTTCAACTTTTTTGAAGCCCAAATACTTCATGAAAATTTTCAACTTTTTTGAAGCCCAAATACTTCATGAAAATTTTCAACTTTTTTGAAGCCCAAATACTTCATGAAAACGTTCATCTTTTTTGAAGCCGAATTTCTTCATGAAAATTTTCAACTTTTTTGAAGCCCAAATACTTCATGAAAATTTTCAACTTTTTTGAAGCCGAATTTCTTCATGAAAATTTTCAACTTTTTTGTAGCCGAATTTCTTCATGAATATTTTCAACTTTTTTGAAGCCCAAATACTTCATGAAAATTTTCAACTTTTTTGAAGCCGAATTTCTTCATGAATATTTTCAATTGACCCACCCCCCCTCACGAAAAAGTTGAAAAAAGACGAAACACCCCCCTCTTACGAAAAAGTTGAAAAAAGACGAAACACCCCCCCCTTGCGAAAACTTTTTTGAAGACGAATTTCTTCATGAAAATTTCCAACTTTTTTGAAGCCCAAATACTTCATGAAAATTTTCATCTTTTTTGAAGCCGAATTTCTTCATGAAAATTTTAAAATTTTTTGAAACCATATTTCTTCATGAAAATTTGAAACATTTTTGAAGCCCAAATACTTCATGAAAATTTTCAACTTTTTTGAAGCCGAATTTCTTCATGAATATTTTCAACTTTTTTAAGCCCAAATACTTCATGAAAATTTTCAACTTTTTTGAAACCGAATTTCTTCATGAAAATTGAAAACTTTTTTGAAGCCCAAATACTTCATGAAAATTTTCAACTTTTTTGAAGCCGAATTTCTTCATGAATATTTTCAATTGACCCACCCCCCCTCACGAAAAAGTTGAAAAAAGACGAAACACCCCCTTCTTACGAAAAAATTGAAAAAAGACGAAACACCCCCCCCTTGCGAAAACTTTTTTGAAGACGAATTTCTTCATGAAAATTTTCAACTTTTTTGAAGCACAAATACTTCGTGAAAATTTTCATCTTTTTTGAAGCCGAATTTCTTCATGAAAATTTTAAAATTTTTTGAAACCATATTTCTTCATGAAAATTTAAAACATTTTTGAAGCCCAAATACTTCATGAAAATTTTCAACTTTTTTGAAGCCGAATTTCTTCATGAAAATTTTAAACTTTTTTGAAGCCCAAATACTTCATGAAAATTTTCAACTTTTTTGAAGCCGAATTTCTTCATGAATATTTTCAATTGACCCACCCCCCCTCACGAAAAAGTTGAAAAAAGACGAAACACCCCCTTCTTACGAAAAAATTGAAAAAAGACGAAACACCCCCCCCTTGCGAAAACTTTTTTGAAGACGAATTTCTTCATGAAAATTTTCAACTTTTTTGAAGCACAAATACTTCGTGAAAATTTTCATCTTTTTTGAAGCCGAATTTCTTCATGAAAATTTTAAAATTTTTTGAAACCATATTTCTTCATGAAAATTTAAAACATTTTTGAAGCCCAAATACTTCATGAAAATTTTCAACTTTTTTGAAGCCGAATTTCTTCATGAAAATTTTAAACTTTTTTGAAGCCCAAATACTTCATGAAAATTTTCAACTTTTTTGAAGCCGAATTTCTTCATGAATATTTTCAATTGACCCACCCCCCCTCACGAAAAAGTTGAAAAAAGACGAAACACCCCCTTCTTACGAAAATATTGAAAAAAGATGAAACATCCCCCCCTTGCGAAAACTTTTTTGAAGCCGAATTTCTTCATGAAAAATTTTCAACTTTTTTGAAGCCCAAATACTTCATGAAAATTTTCATCTTTTTTGAAGCCAAATTTCTTCATGAATATTTTCAATTGACCCACCCCCGCTTACGAAAAAGTTGAAAAAAGACGAAACACCCCCCCCTTACGAAAAAGTTGAAAAAAGACGAAACACCCCCCCTTGCGAAAACTTTTTTGAAGCCGAATTTCTTCATGAAAATTTTCAACTTTTTTGAAGCCCAAATACTTCATGAAAATTTTCAACTTTTTTGAAGCCGAATTTCTTCATGAAAATTTTTAACTTTTTTGAAGCCGAATTTCTTCATGAATATTTTCAATTGACCCACCCCCCCTCACGAAAAAGTTGAAAAAAGACGAAACACCCCCTTCTTACGAAAAAATTGAAAAAAGACGAAACACCCCCCCTTACGAAAAAGTTGAAAAAAGATGAAACATCCCCCCCTTGCGAAAACTTTTTTGAAGCCGAATTTCTTCATGAAAATTTTCAACTTTTTTGAAGCCCAAATACTTCATGAAAATTTTCATCTTTTTTGGAGCCAAATTTCTTCATGAATATTTTCAATTGACCCACCCCCGCTTACGAAAAAGTTGAAAAAAGACGAAACACCCCCCCCTTACGAAAAAGTTGAAAAAAGACGAAACACCCCCCCCCCTTGCGAAAACTTTTTTGAAGCCGAATTTCTTCATGAATATTTTCAATTGACCCACCCCCTCACGAAAAAGTTGAAAAAAGATGAAACAACCCCCCCTTACGAAAAAGTTGAAAAAAGATGAAACACCCCCCCCTTGCGAAAATTTTTTTGAAGCCGAATCTCTTCATGAAAATTTTCAACTTTTTTGAAGCCCAAATACTTCATGAAAATTTTCATCTTTTTTGAACCCGAATTTCTTCATGAAAATTTTAAACTTTTTTGAAGCTGAATTTCTTCATGAAAATTTAAAACATTTTTGAAGCCCAAATACTTCATGAAAATTTTCAACTTTTTTGAAGCCCAAATACTTCATGAAAATTTTCATCTTTTTTGGAGCCAAATTTCTTCATGAATATTTTCAATTGACCCACCCCCGCTTACGAAAAAGTTGAAAAAAGACGAAACACCCCCCCCTTACGAAAAAGTTGAAAAAAGACGAAACACCCCCCCCCCTTGCGAAAACTTTTTTGAAGCCGAATTTCTTCATGAATATTTTCAATTGACCCACCCCCTCACGAAAAAGTTGAAAAAAGATGAAACAACCCCCCCTTACGAAAAAGTTGAAAAAAGATGAAACACCCCCCCCTTGCGAAAATTTTTTTGAAGCCGAATCTCTTCATGAAAATTTTCAACTTTTTTGAAGCCCAAATACTTCATGAAAATTTTCATCTTTTTTGAACCCGAATTTCTTCATGAAAATTTTAAACTTTTTTGAAGCTGAATTTCTTCATGAAAATTTAAAACATTTTTGAAGCCCAAATACTTCATGAAAATTTTCAACTTTTTTGAAGCCCAAATACTTCATGAAAATTTTCAACTTTTTTGAAGCCGAATTTCTTCATGAAAATTTTCAACTTTTTTGAAGCCCAAATACTTCATGAAAATTTTCAACTTTTTTGAAGCCCAAATACTTCATGAAAATTTTAAACTTTTTTGAAGCCGAATTTCTTCATGAAAATTTTAAACTTTTTTGAAGCCGAATTTCTTCATGAAAATTTAAAAAAATTTTCAAACCCAAATACTTCATGAAAATTTTCAACTTTTTTGAAGCCGAATTTCTTCATGAATATTTTCAACTTTTTTGAAGCCCAAATACTTCATGAAAATTTTCAACTTTTTTGAAGCCGAATTTCTTCATGAAAATTTTCAACTTTTTTGAAGCCCAAATACTTCATGAAAATTTTCAACTTTTTTGAAGCCCAAATACTTCATGAAAATTTTCAACTTTTTTGAAGCCGAATTTCTTCATGAAAATTTTCAACTTTTTTGAAGCCCAAATACTTCATGAAAATTTTCAACTTTTTTGAAGCCGAATTTCTTCATGAAAATTTTAAACTTTTTTGAAGCCGAATTTCTTCATGAAAATTTAAAAAAAATTTCAAACCCAAATATTTCATGAAAATTTTCAACTTTTTTGAAGCCGAATTTCTTCATGAATATTTTCAACTTTTTTGAAGCCCAAATACTTCATGAAAATTTTCAACTTTTTTGAAGCCCAAATACTTCATGAAAATTTTCAACTTTTTTGAAGCTGAATTTCTTCATGAAAATTTTAAACTTTTTTGAAGCCGAATTTCTTCATGAAAATTTAAAAAAAATTTCAAACCCAAATACTTCATGAAAATTTTCAACTTTTTTGAAGCCGAATTTCTTCATGAATATTTTCAACTTTTTTGAAGCCCAAATACTTCATGAAAACGTTCATCTTTTTTGAAGCCGAATTTCTTCATGAAAATTTTCAACTTTTTTGAAGCCCAAATACTTCATGAAAATTTTCATCTTTTTTGAACCCGAATTTCTTCATGAAAATTTTAAACTTTTTTGAAGCTGAATTTCTTCATGAAAATTTAAAACATTTTTGAAGCCCAAATACTTCATGAAAATTTTCAACTTTTTTGAAGCCCAAATACTTCATGAAAATTTTCAACTTTTTTGAAGCCGAATTTCTTCATGAAAATTTTCAACTTTTTTGAAGCCCAAATACTTCATGAAAATTTTCAACTTTTTTGAAGCCCAAATACTTCATGAAAATTTTCAACTTTTTTGAAGCCGAATTTCTTCATGAAAATTTTTAACTTTTTTGAAGCCGAATTTCTTCATGAAAATTTAAAAAAATTTTCAAACCCAAATACTTCATGAAAATTTTCAACTTTTTTGAAGCCGAATTTCTTCATGAATATTTTCAACTTTTTTGAAGCCCAAATACTTCATGAAAATTTTCAACTTTTTTGAAGCCGAATTTCTTCATGAAAATTTTCAACTTTTTTGAAGCCCAAATACTTCATGAAAATTTTCAACTTTTTTGAAGCCCAAATACTTCATGAAAATTTTCAACTTTTTTGAAGCCGAATTTCTTCATGAAAATTTTCAACTTTTTTGAAGCCCAAATACTTCATGAAAATTTTCAACTTTTTTGAAGCCCAAATACTTCATGAAAATTTTCAACTTTTTTGAAGCCGAATTTCTTCATGAAAATTTTAAACTTTTTTGAAGCCGAATTTCTTCATGAAAATTTAAAAAAAATTTCAAACCCAAATATTTCATGAAAATTTTCATCTTTTTTGAAGCCGAATTTCTTCATGAATATTTTCAACTTTTTTGAAGCCCAAATACTTCATGAAAATTTTCAACTTTTTTGAAGCCGAATTTCTTCATGAAAATTTTCAACTTTTTTGAAGGCCAAATACTTCATGAAAATTTTCAACTTTTTTGAAGCCCAAATACTTCATGAAAACGTTAATCTTTTTTGAAGCCGAATTTCTTCATGAAAATTTTCAACTTTTTTGAAGCCCAAATACTTCATGAAAATTTTCATCTTTTTTGAAGCCGAATTTCTTCATGAAAATTTTCAACTTTTTTGAAGCCGAATTTCTTCATGAAAATTTAAAACATTTTTGAAGCCCAAATACTTCATGAAAATTTTCAACCTTTTTGAAGCCGAATTTCTTCATGAAATTTTTAAACTTTTTTGAAGCACAAATACTTCATGAAAATTTTCAACTTTTTTGAAGCCGAATTTCTTCATGAATATTTTCAATTGACCCACCCCCCCTCACAAAAAAGTTGAAAAAAGACGAAACACCCCCCTCTTACGAAAAAGTTGAAAAAAGACGAAACACCCCCCCCTTGCGAAAACTTTTTTGAAGCCGAATTTCTTCATGAAAATTTTCAACTTTTTTGAAGCCCAAATACTTCATGAAAATTTTCATCTTTTTTGAAGCCAAATTTCTTCATGAATATTTTCAACTTTTTTGAAGCCCAAATACTTCATGAAAATTTTCAACTTTTTTGAAGCCCAAATACTTCATGAAAATTTTCAACTTTTTTGAAGCCCAAATACTTCATGAAAACGTTCATCTTTTTTGAAGCCGAATTTCTTCATGAAAATTTTCAACTTTTTTGAAGCCCAAATACTTCATGAAAATTTTCAACTTTTTTGAAGCCGAATTTCTTCATGAAAATTTTCAACTTTTTTGTAGCCGAATTTCTTCATGAATATTTTCAACTTTTTTGAAGCCCAAATACTTCATGAAAATTTTCAACTTTTTTGAAGCCGAATTTCTTCATGAATATTTTCAATTGACCCACCCCCCCTCACGAAAAAGTTGAAAAAAGACGAAACACCCCCCTCTTACGAAAAAGTTGAAAAAAGACGAAACACCCCCCCCTTGCGAAAACTTTTTTGAAGACGAATTTCTTCATGAAAATTTCCAACTTTTTTGAAGCCCAAATACTTCATGAAAATTTTCATCTTTTTTGAAGCCGAATTTCTTCATGAAAATTTTAAAATTTTTTGAAACCATATTTCTTCATGAAAATTTGAAACATTTTTGAAGCCCAAATACTTCATGAAAATTTTCAACTTTTTTGAAGCCCAAATACTTCATGAAAATTTTCATCTTTTTTGGAGCCAAATTTCTTCATGAATATTTTCAATTGACCCACCCCCGCTTACGAAAAAGTTGAAAAAAGACGAAACACCCCCCCCTTACGAAAAAGTTGAAAAAAGACGAAACACCCCCCCCCCTTGCGAAAACTTTTTTGAAGCCGAATTTCTTCATGAATATTTTCAATTGACCCACCCCCTCACGAAAAAGTTGAAAAAAGATGAAACAACCCCCCCTTACGAAAAAGTTGAAAAAAGATGAAACACCCCCCCCTTGCGAAAATTTTTTTGAAGCCGAATCTCTTCATGAAAATTTTCAACTTTTTTGAAGCCCAAATACTTCATGAAAATTTTCATCTTTTTTGAACCCGAATTTCTTCATGAAAATTTTAAACTTTTTTGAAGCTGAATTTCTTCATGAAAATTTAAAACATTTTTGAAGCCCAAATACTTCATGAAAATTTTCAACTTTTTTGAAGCCCAAATACTTCATGAAAATTTTCAACTTTTTTGAAGCCGAATTTCTTCATGAAAATTTTCAACTTTTTTGAAGCCCAAATACTTCATGAAAATTTTCAACTTTTTTGAAGCCCAAATACTTCATGAAAATTTTAAACTTTTTTGAAGCCGAATTTCTTCATGAAAATTTTAAACTTTTTTGAAGCCGAATTTCTTCATGAAAATTTAAAAAAATTTTCAAACCCAAATACTTCATGAAAATTTTCAACTTTTTTGAAGCCGAATTTCTTCATGAATATTTTCAACTTTTTTGAAGCCCAAATACTTCATGAAAATTTTCAACTTTTTTGAAGCCGAATTTCTTCATGAAAATTTTCAACTTTTTTGAAGCCCAAATACTTCATGAAAATTTTCAACTTTTTTGAAGCCCAAATACTTCATGAAAATTTTCAACTTTTTTGAAGCCGAATTTCTTCATGAAAATTTTCAACTTTTTTGAAGCCCAAATACTTCATGAAAATTTTCAACTTTTTTGAAGCCGAATTTCTTCATGAAAATTTTAAACTTTTTTGAAGCCGAATTTCTTCATGAAAATTTAAAAAAAATTTCAAACCCAAATATTTCATGAAAATTTTCAACTTTTTTGAAGCCGAATTTCTTCATGAATATTTTCAACTTTTTTGAAGCCCAAATACTTCATGAAAATTTTCAACTTTTTTGAAGCCCAAATACTTCATGAAAATTTTCAACTTTTTTGAAGCTGAATTTCTTCATGAAAATTTTAAACTTTTTTGAAGCCGAATTTCTTCATGAAAATTTAAAAAAAATTTCAAACCCAAATACTTCATGAAAATTTTCAACTTTTTTGAAGCCGAATTTCTTCATGAATATTTTCAACTTTTTTGAAGCCCAAATACTTCATGAAAACGTTCATCTTTTTTGAAGCCGAATTTCTTCATGAAAATTTTCAACTTTTTTGAAGCCCAAATACTTCATGAAAATTTTCATCTTTTTTGAACCCGAATTTCTTCATGAAAATTTTAAACTTTTTTGAAGCTGAATTTCTTCATGAAAATTTAAAACATTTTTGAAGCCCAAATACTTCATGAAAATTTTCAACTTTTTTGAAGCCCAAATACTTCATGAAAATTTTCAACTTTTTTGAAGCCGAATTTCTTCATGAAAATTTTCAACTTTTTTGAAGCCCAAATACTTCATGAAAATTTTCAACTTTTTTGAAGCCCAAATACTTCATGAAAATTTTCAACTTTTTTGAAGCCGAATTTCTTCATGAAAATTTTTAACTTTTTTGAAGCCGAATTTCTTCATGAAAATTTAAAAAAATTTTCAAACCCAAATACTTCATGAAAATTTTCAACTTTTTTGAAGCCGAATTTCTTCATGAATATTTTCAACTTTTTTGAAGCCCAAATACTTCATGAAAATTTTCAACTTTTTTGAAGCCGAATTTCTTCATGAAAATTTTCAACTTTTTTGAAGCCCAAATACTTCATGAAAATTTTCAACTTTTTTGAAGCCCAAATACTTCATGAAAATTTTCAACTTTTTTGAAGCCGAATTTCTTCATGAAAATTTTCAACTTTTTTGAAGCCCAAATACTTCATGAAAATTTTCAACTTTTTTGAAGCCCAAATACTTCATGAAAATTTTCAACTTTTTTGAAGCCGAATTTCTTCATGAAAATTTTAAACTTTTTTGAAGCCGAATTTCTTCATGAAAATTTAAAAAAAATTTCAAACCCAAATATTTCATGAAAATTTTCATCTTTTTTGAAGCCGAATTTCTTCATGAATATTTTCAACTTTTTTGAAGCCCAAATACTTCATGAAAATTTTCAACTTTTTTGAAGCCGAATTTCTTCATGAAAATTTTCAACTTTTTTGAAGGCCAAATACTTCATGAAAATTTTCAACTTTTTTGAAGCCCAAATACTTCATGAAAACGTTAATCTTTTTTGAAGCCGAATTTCTTCATGAAAATTTTCAACTTTTTTGAAGCCCAAATACTTCATGAAAATTTTCATCTTTTTTGAAGCCGAATTTCTTCATGAAAATTTTCAACTTTTTTGAAGCCGAATTTCTTCATGAAAATTTAAAACATTTTTGAAGCCCAAATACTTCATGAAAATTTTCAACCTTTTTGAAGCCGAATTTCTTCATGAAATTTTTAAACTTTTTTGAAGCACAAATACTTCATGAAAATTTTCAACTTTTTTGAAGCCGAATTTCTTCATGAATATTTTCAACTTTTTTGAAGCCCAAATACTTCATGAAAATTTTCAACTTTTTTGAAGCCCAAATACTTCATGAAAATTTTCAACTTTTTTGAAGCCCAAATACTTCATGAAAACGTTCATCTTTTTTGAAGCCGAATTTCTTCATGAAAATTTTCAACTTTTTTGAAGCCCAAATACTTCATGAAAATTTTCAACTTTTTTGAAGCCGAATTTCTTCATGAAAATTTTCAACTTTTTTGTAGCCGAATTTCTTCATGAATATTTTCAACTTTTTTGAAGCCCAAATACTTCATGAAAATTTTCAACTTTTTTGAAGCCGAATTTCTTCATGAATATTTTCAATTGACCCACCCCCCCTCACGAAAAAGTTGAAAAAAGACGAAACACCCCCCTCTTACGAAAAAGTTGAAAAAAGACGAAACACCCCCCCCTTGCGAAAACTTTTTTGAAGACGAATTTCTTCATGAAAATTTCCAACTTTTTTGAAGCCCAAATACTTCATGAAAATTTTCATATTTTTTGAAGCCGAATTTCTTCATGAAAATTTTAAAATTTTTTGAAACCATATTTCTTCATGAAAATTTGAAACATTTTTGAAGCCCAAATACTTCATGAAAATTTTCAACTTTTTTGAAGCCGAATTTCTTCATGAATATTTTCAACTTTTTTAAGCCCAAATACTTCATGAAAATTTTCAACTTTTTTGAAACCGAATTTCTTCATGAAAATTGAAAACTTTTTTGAAGCCCAAATACTTCATGAAAATTTTCAACTTTTTTGAAGCCGAATTTCTTCATGAATATTTTCAATTGACCCACCCCCCCTCACGAAAAAGTTGAAAAAAGACGAAACACCCCCTTCTTACGAAAAAATTGAAAAAAGACGAAACACCCCCCCCTTGCGAAAACTTTTTTGAAGACGAATTTCTTCATGAAAATTTTCAACTTTTTTGAAGCACAAATACTTCGTGAAAATTTTCATCTTTTTTGAAGCCGAATTTCTTCATGAAAATTTTAAAATTTTTTGAAACCATATTTCTTCATGAAAATTTAAAACATTTTTGAAGCCCAAATACTTCATGAAAATTTTCAACTTTTTTGAAGCCGAATTTCTTCATGAAAATTTTAAACTTTTTTGAAGCCCAAATACTTCATGAAAATTTTCATCTTTTTTGAAGCCAAATTTCTTCATGAATATTTTCAATTGACCCACCCCCGCTTACGAAAAAGTTGAAGAAAGACGAAACACCCCCCCCTTACGAAAAAGTTGAAAAAAGACGAAACACCCCCCCCCTTGCGAAAACTTTTTTGAAGCCGAATTTCTTCATGAATATTTTCAATTGACCCACCCCCTCACGAAAAAGTTGAAAAAAGACGAAACACCCCCTTCTTACGAAAAAATTGAAAAAAGACGAAACACCCCCCCCTTACGAAAAAGTTGAAAAAAGATGAAACATCCCCCCCTTGCGAAAACTTTTTTGAAGCCGAATTTCTTCATGAAAATTTTCAACTTTTTTGAAGCCCAAATACTTCATGAAAATTTTCATCTTTTTTGAAGCCAAATTTCTTCATGAATATTTTCAATTGACCCACCCCCGCTTACGAAAAAGTTGAAAAAAGACGAAACACCCCCCCCTTACGAAAAAGTTGAAAAAAAGACGAAACACCCCCCCCCTTGCGAAAACTTTTTTGAAGCCGAATTTCTTCATAAATATTTTCAATTGACCCACCCCCTCACGAAAAAGTTGAAAAAAGACGAAACAACCCCCCCTTACGAAAAAGTTGAAAAAAGATGAAACACCCCCCCCCTTGCGAAAATTTTTTTGAAGCCGAATTTCTTCATGAATATTTTCAATTGACCTACCCCCTCACGAAAAAGTTGAAAAAAGACGAAACACACCCCTCTTATGAAAAAGTTGAAAAAAGACGAAACACCCCCCCCTTGCGAAAACTTTTTTGAAGCAGAATTTCGTCATGAAAATTTTCAACTTTTTTGAAGCCCAAATTCTTCATGAAAATTCTCAACTTTTTTGAAGCCGAATTTCTTCATGAAAATTTTAAACTTTTTTGAAGCCGAATTTCTTCATGAAAATTTAAAAAAAATTTCAAGCCCAAATACTTCATGAAAATTTTCAACTTTTTTGAAGACGAATTTCTTCATGAATATTTTCAACTTTTTTGAAGCACAAATACTTCATGAAAATTTTCAACCTTTTTGAAGCCGAATTTCTTCATGAAAATTTTAAACTTTTTTGAAGCCCAAATACTTCATGAAAATTTTCAACTTTTTTGAAGCCGAATTTCTTCATGAATATTTTCAATTGACCCACCCCCCCTCACGAAAAAGTTGAAAAAAGACGAAACACCCCCCTCTTACGAAAAAGTTGAAAAAAGGCTTTTTTGAAGCCGAATTTCTTCATGAAAATTTTAAACTTTTTTGAAGCCGAATTTCTTCATGAAAATTTAAAAAAAATTTCAAACCCAAATACTTCATGAAAATTTTCAACTTTTTTGAAGCCGAATTTCTTCATGAAAATTTTCAACTTTTTTGAAGCCCAAATACTTCATGAAAAGTTTCAACTTTTTTGAAGCCCAAATACTTCATGAAAATTTTCAACTTTTTTGAAGCCGAATTTCTTCATGAATATTTTCAATTGACCCACCCCCCCTCACGAAAAAGTTGAAAAAAGACGAAACACCCCCCTCTTACGAAAAAGTTGAAAAAAGACGAAACACCCCCCCCTTGCGAAAACTTTTTTGAAGCCGAATTTCTTCATGAAAATTTTCAACTTTTTTGAAGCTCATATACTTCATGAAAATTTTCAACTTTTTTGAAGCCGAATTTCTTCATGAAAATTTTCAACTTTTTTGAAGCCCAAATACTTCATGAAAATTTTCAACTTTTTTGAAGCCCAAATACTTCTTGAAAATTTTCAACTTTTTTGAAGCCGAATTTCTTCATGAAAATTTTAAACTTTTTTGAAGCCGAATTTCTTCATGAAAATTTAAAAAAAATTTCAAACCCAAATACTTCATGAAAATTTTCAACTTTTTTGAAGCCGAATTTCTTCATGAATATTTTCAACTTTTTTGAAGCCCAAATACTTCATGAAAATTTTCAACCTTTTTGAAGCCGAATTTCTTCATGAAAATTTTCAACTTTTTTGAAGCCGAATTTCTTCATGAATATTTTCAATTGACCCACCCCCCTCACGAAAAAGTTGAAAAAAGACGAAACACCCCCCTCTTACGAAAAAGTTGAAAAAAGACGAAACACCCCCCCTTGCGAAAACTTTTTTGAAGCCGAATTTCTTAATGAAAATTTTCAACTTTTTTGAAGCCCAAATACTTCATGAAAATTTTCAACTTTTTTGAAGCCGAATTTCTTCATGAAAATTTTCAACTTTTTTGAAGCCCAAATACTTCATGAAAATTTTCAACTTTTTTGAAGCCCAAATACTTCATGAAAATTTTCAACTTTTTTGAAGCCGAATTTCTTCATGAAAATTTTAAACTTTTTTGAAGCCGAATTTCTTCATGAAAATTTAAAAAAAATTTCAAACCCAAATACTTCATGAAAATTTTCAACTTTTTTGAAGCCGAATTTCTTCATGAATATTTTCAACTT
This sequence comes from Labrus mixtus, assembly GCF_963584025.1. NCBI lineage: Eukaryota > Metazoa > Chordata > Actinopteri > Labriformes > Labridae > Labrus > Labrus mixtus. The sequence continues at coordinate 1,715,937 of NC_083614.1, read as the reverse complement.
TTTTGAAGCCCAAATACTTCATGAAAATTTTCAACCTTTTTGAAGCCGAATTTATTCATGAAAATTTTCAACTTTTTTGAAGCCGAATTTCTTCATGAATATTTTCAATTGACCCACCCCCCTCACGAAAAAGTTGAAAAAAGACGAAACACCCCCCTCTTACGAAAAAGTTGAAAAAAGACGAAACACCCCCCCCTTGCGAAAACTTTTTTGAAGCCGAATTTCTTCATGAAAATTTTCAACTTTTTTGAAGCCCAAATACTTCATGAAAATTTTCAACTTTTTTGAAGCCGAATTTCTTCATGAAAATTTTCAACTTTTTTGAAGCCCAAATACTTCATGAAAATTTTCAACTTTTTTGAAGCCAAAATACTTCTTGAAAATTTTCAACTTTTTTGAAGCCGAATTTCTTCATGAAAATTTTCAACTTTTTTGAAGCCGAATTTCTTCATGAAAATTTAAAAAAATGTTCAAACCCAAATACTTCATGAAAATTTTCAACTTTTTTGAAGCCGAATTTCTTCATGAATATTTTCAACTTTTTTGAAGCCCAAATACTTCATGAAAATTTTCAACTTTTTTGAAGCCGAATATCTTCATGAAAATTTTAAACTTTTTTGAAGCCGAATTTCTTCATGAAAATTTAAAAAAATGTTCAAACCCAAATACTTCATGAAAATTTTCAACTTTTTTGAAGCCGAATTTCTTCATGAATATTTTCAACTTTTTTGAAGCCCAAATACTTCATGAAAATTTTCAACCTTTTTGAAGCCGAATTTCTTCATGAAAATTTTCAACTTTTTTGAAGCCGAATTTCTCAATGAATATTTTCAATTGACCCACCCCCCTCACGAAAAAGTTGAAAAAAGACGAAACACCCCCCTCTTACGAAAAAGTTGAAAAAAGATGAAACACCCCCCCCTTGCGAAAACTTTTTTGAAGCCGAATTTCTTCATGAAAATTTTCAACTTTTTTGAAGCCCAAATACTTCATGAAAATTTTCAACTTTTTTGAAGCCCAAATACTTCATGAAAATTTTCAACTTTTTTGAAGCCGAATTTCTTCATGAATATTTTCAATTGACCCACCCCCCCTCACGAAAAAGTTGAAAAAAGACGAAACACCCCCCTCTTACGAAAAAGTTGAAAAAAGACGAAACACCCCCCCCTTGCGAAAACTTTTTTAAAGCCGAATTTCTTCATGAAAATTTTCAACTTTTTTGAAGCCCAAATACTTCATGAAAATTTTCAACTTTTTTGAAGCCGAATTTCTTCATGAAAATTTTCAATTTTTTTGAACCCCAAATACTTCATGAAAATTTTCAACTTTTTTGAAGACCAAATACTTCATGAAAATTTTCAACTTTTTTGAAGCCCAAATACTTCATGAAAATTTTCAACTTTTTTGAAGCCGAATTTCTTCATGAATATTTTCAATTGACCCACCCCCCCTCACGAAAAAGTTGAAAAAAGACGAAAAAGTTGAAAAAAGACGAAACACCCCCCCTTGCGAAAACTTTTTTGAAGCCGAATTTCTTCATGAAAATTTTCAACTTTTTTGAAGCCCAAATACTTCATGAAAATTTTCAACTTTTTTGAAGCCGAATTTCTTCATGAAAATTTTCAACTTTTTTGAAGCCCAAATACTTCATGAAAATTTTCAACTTTTTTGAAGCCCAAATACTTCATGAAAATTTTCAACTTTTTTGAAGCCGAATTTCTTCATGAAAATTTTCACCTTTTTTGAAGCCGAATTTCTTCATGAAAATTTAAAAAAATTTTCAAGCCCAAATACTTCATGAAAATTTTCAACTTTTTTGAAGCCGAATTTCTTCATGAATATTTTCAACTTTTTTGAAGCCCAAATACTTCATGAAAATTTTCAACCTTTTTGAAGCCGAATTTCTTCATGAAAATTTTAAACTTTTTTGAAGCCGAATTTCTTCATGAATATTTTCAATTGACCCACCCCCCCTCTTACGAAAAAGTTGAAAAAAGACGAAACACCCCCCTCTTACGAAAAAGTTGAAAAAAGACGAAACACCCCCCCCTTGCGAAAACGTTTTTGAAGCCGAATTTCTTCATGAAAATTTTCAACTTTTTTGAAGCCCAAATACCTCATGAAAATTTTCAACTTTTTTGAAGCCGAATTTCTTCATGAAAATTTTCAACTTTTTTGAAGCCCAAATACTTCATGAAAATTTTCAACTTTTTTGAAGCCGAATTTCTTCATGAATATTTTCAACTTTTTTGAAGCCCAAATACTTCATGAAAATTTTCAACCTTTTTGAAGCCGAATTTCTTCATGAAAATTTTCAACTTTTTTGAAGCCGAATTTCTTCATGAAAATTTTCAATTTTTTGAAGCCGAATTTCTTCATGAAAATTTAAAAAAATTTTCAAACCCAAATACTTCATGAAAATTTTCAACCTTTTTGAAGCCGAATTTCTTCATGAAAATTTTAAACTTTTTTGAAGCCGAATTTCTTCATGAATATTTTCAATTGACCCACCCCCCCTCACGAAAAAGTTGAAAAAAGACGAAACAACCCCCTCTTACGAAAAAGTTGAAAAAAGACGAAACACCCCCCCCTTGCGAAAACTTTTTTGAAGCCGAATTTCTTCATGAAAATTTTCAACTTTTTTGAAGCCCAAATACCTCATGAAAATTTTCAACTTTTTTGAAGCCGAATTTCTTCATGAAAATGTTCAACTTTTTTGAAGCCGAATTTCTTCATGAATATTTTCAATTGACCCACCCCCCTCACGAAAAAGTTGAAAAAAGACGAAACACCCCCCTCTTACGAAAAAGTTGAAAAAAGACGAAACACCCCCCCCTTGCGAAAACTTTTTTGAAGCCGAATTTCTTAATGAAAATTTTCAACTTTTTTGAAGCCCAAATACTTCATGGAAATTTTCAACTTTTTTGAAGCCGAATTTCTTCATGAAAACTTTCAACTTTTTTGAAGCCCAAATACTTCATGAAAATTTTCAACTTTTTTGAAGCCGAATTTCTTCATGAAAATTTAAAAAAATTTTCAAGCCCAAATACTTCATGAAAATTTTCAACTTTTTTGAAGCCGAATTTCTTCATGAATATTTTCAACTTTTTTGAAGCCCAAATACTTCATGAAAATTTTCAACCTTTTTGAAGCCGAATTTCTTCATGAAAATTTTAAACTTTTTTGAAGCCGAATTTCTTCATGAATATTTTCAATTGACCCACCCCCCCTCTTACGAAAAAGTTGAAAAAAGACGAAACACCCCCCTCTTACGAAAAAGTTGAAAAAAGACGAAACACCCCCCCCTTGCGAAAACGTTTTTGAAGCCGAATTTCTTCATGAAAATTTTCAACTTTTTTGAAGCCCAAATACCTCATGAAAATTTTCAACTTTTTTGAAGCCGAATTTCTTCATGAAAATTTTCAACTTTTTTGAAGCCCAAATACTTCATGAAAATTTTCAACCTTTTTGAAGCCGAATTTTTTCATGAAAATTTTCAACTTTTTTGACGCCGAATTTCTTCATGAAAATTTTCAACTTTTTTGAAGCCGAATTTCTTCATGAAAATTAAAAAAAAATTTCAAACCCAAATACTTCATGAAAATTTTCAACTTTTTTGAAGCCGAATTTCTTCATGAATATTTTCAACTTTTTTGAAGCCCAAATAATTCATGAAAATTTTCAACTTTTTTGAAGCCGAATTTCTTCATGAATATTTTCAATTGACCCACCCCCCCTCACGAAAAAGTTGAAAAAAGACGAAACACCCCCCTCTTACGAAAAAGTTGAAAAAAGACGAAACACCCCCCCCTTGCGAAAACTTTTTTAAAGCCGAATTTCTTCAGGAAAATTTTCAACTTTTTTGAAGCCCAAATACTTCATGAAAATTTTCAACTTTTTTGAAGCCCAAATACTTCATGAAAATTTTCAACTTTTTTGAAGCCCAAATACTTCATGAAAATTTTCAACTTTTTTGAAGCCGAATTTCTTCATGAATATTTTCAATTGACCCACCCCCCCTCACGAAAAAGTTGAAAAAAGACGAAACACCCCCCTCTTACGAAAAAGTTGAAAAAAGACGAAACACCCCCCCTTGCGAAAACTTTTTTGAAGCCGAATTTCTTCATGAAAATTTTCAACTTTTTTGAAGCCCAAATACTTCATGAAAATTTTCAACTTTTTTGAAGCCGAATTTCTTCATGAAAATTTTCAACTTTTTTGAAGCCCAAATACTTCATGAAAATTTTCAACTTTTTTGAAGCCCAAATACTTCATGAAAATTTTCAACTTTTTTGAAGCCGAATTTCTTCATGAAAATTTTAAACTTTTTTGAAGCCGAATTTCTTCATGAAAATTTAAAAAAAATGTCAAACCCAAATACTTCATGAAAATTTTCAACTTTTTTGAAGCCGAATTTCTTCATGAATATTTTCAACTTTTTTGAAGCCCAAATAATTCATGAAAATTTTCAACCTTTTTGAAGCCGAATTTCTTCATGAAAATTTTCAACTTTTTTGAAGCCGAATTTCTTCATGAATATTTTCAATTGACCCACCCCCCTCACGAAAAAGTTGAAAAAAGACGAAACACCCCCCTCTTACGAAAAAGTTGAAAAAAGACGAAACACCCCCCCTTGCGAAAACTTTTTTGAAGCCGAATTTCTTCATGAAAATTTTCACCTTTTTTGAAGCCGAATTTCTTTATGAAAATTTAAAAAAAATTTCAATCCCAAATACTTCATGAAAATTTTCAACTTTTTTGAAGCCCAAATACTTCATGAAAATTTTCAACCTTTTTGAAGCCGAATTTCTTCATGAAAATTTTAAACTTTTTTGAAGCCGAATTTCTTCATGAATATTTTAAACTTTTTTGAAGCCGAATTTCTTCCTGAATATTTTCAATTGACCCATCCCCCTCACGAAAAAGTTGAAAAAAGACGAAACACCCCCCTCTTACGAAAAAGTTGAAAAAAGACGAAACACCCCCCCCTTGCGAAAACTTTTTTGAAGCCGAATTTCTTAATGAAAATTTTCAACTTTTTTGAAGCCCAAATACTTCATGGAAATTTTCAACTTTTTTGAAGCCGAATTTCTTCATGAAAATTTAAAAAAAATTTCAAGCCCAAATACTTCATGAAAATTTTCAACTTTTTTGAAGCCGAATTTCTTCATGAATATTTTCAACTTTTTTGAAGCCCAAATACTTCATGAAAATTTTCAACGTTTTTGAAGCCGAATTTCTTCATGAAAATTTTAAACTTTTTTGAAGCCGAATTTCTTCATGAATATTTTCAATTGACCCACCCCCCCTCTTACGAAAAAGTTGAAAAAAAACGAAACACCCCCCTCTTACGAAAAAGTTGAAAAAAGACGAAACACCCCCCCCTTGCGAAAACGTTTTTGAAGCCGAATTTCTTCATGAAAATTTTCAACTTTTTTGAAGCCCAAATACCTCATGAAAATTTTCAACTTTTTTGAAGCCGAATTTCTTCATGAAAATTTTCAATTGACCCACCCCCCTCACGAAAAAGTTGAAAAAAGACGAAACACCCCCCTCTTACGAAAAAGTTGAAAAAAGACGAAACACCCCCCCCTTGCGAAAACTTTTTTGAAGCCGAATTTCTTAATGAAAATTTTCAACTTTTTTGAAGCCCAAATACTTCATGGAAATTTTCAACTTTTTTGAAGCCGAATTTCTTCATGAAAATTTAAAAAAAATTTCAAGCCCAAATACTTCATGAAAATTTTCAACTTTTTTGAAGCCGAATTTCTTCATGAATATTTTCAACTTTTTTGAAGCCCAAATACTTCATGAAAATTTTCAACCTTTTTGAAGCCGAATTTCTTCATGAAAATTTTAAACTTTTTTGAAGCCGAATTTCTTCATGAATATTTTCAATTGACCCACCCCCCCTCTTACGAAAAAGTTGAAAAAAAACGAAACACCCCCCTCTTACGAAAAAGTTGAAAAAAGACGAAACACCCCCCCCTTGCGAAAACGTTTTTGAAGCCGAATTTCTTCATGAAAATTTTCAACTTTTTTGAAGCCCAAATACCTCATGAAAATTTTCAACTTTTTTGAAGCCGAATTTCTTCATGAAAATTTTCAACTTTTTTGAAGCCCAAATACTTCATGAAAATTTTCAACTTTTTTGAAGCTGAATTTCTTCATGAATATTTTCAACTTTTTTGAAGCCCAAATACTTCATGAAAATTTTCAACCTTTTTGAAGCCGAATTTCTTCATGAAAATTTTAAACTTTTTTGAAGCCGAATTTCTTCATGAATATTTTCAATTGACCCACCCCCCCTCACGAAAAAGTTGAAAAAAGACGAAACACCCCCCTCTTACGAAAAAGTTGAAAAAAGACGAAACACCCCCCCCTTGCGAAAACTTTTTTGAAGCCGAATTTCTTCATGAATATTTTCAATTGACCTACCCCCTCACGAAAAAGTTGAAAAAAGACGAAACACCCCCCTCTTACGAAAAAGTTGAAAAAAGACGAAACAACCCCCCCTTACGAAAAAGTTGAAAAAAGACGAAACACCCCCCCTTGCAAAAACTTTTTTGAAGCCGAATTTCTTCATGAAAATTTTCAACTTTTTTGAAGCCCAAATACTTCATTAAAATTTTCACCTTTTTTGAAGCCGAATTTCTTCATGAAAATTTAAAAAAAATTTCAAGCCCAAATACTTCATGAAAATTTTCAACTTTTTTGAAGCCGAATTTCTTCATGAATATTTTCAACTTTTTTGAAGCCCAAATACTTCATGAAAATTTTCAACCTTTTTGAAGCCGAATTTCTTCATGAAAATTTTAAACTTTTTTGAAGCCGAATTTCTTCATGAATATTTTCAATTGACCCACCCCCCCTCTTACGAAAAAGTTGAAAAAAAACGAAACACCCCCCTCTTACGAAAAAGTTGAAAAAAGACGAAACACCCCCCCCTTGCGAAAACGTTTTTGAAGCCGAATTTCTTCATGAAAATTTTCAACTTTTTTGAAGCCCAAATACCTCATGAAAATTTTCAACTTTTTTGAAGCCGAATTTCTTCATGAAAATTTTCAACTTTTTTGAAGCCCAAATACTTCATGAAAATTTTCAACTTTTTTGAAGCTGAATTTCTTCATGAATATTTTCAACTTTTTTGAAGCCCAAATACTTCATGAAAATTTTCAACCTTTTTGAAGCCGAATTTCTTCATGAAAATTTTAAACTTTTTTGAAGCCGAATTTCTTCATGAATATTTTAAACTTTTTTGAAGCCGAATTTCTTCATGAATATTTTCAATTGACCCATCCCCCTCACGAAAAAGTTGAAAAAAGACGAAACACCCCCCTCTTACGAAAAAGTTGAAAAAAGACGAAACACCCCCCCCTTGCGAAAACTTTTTTGAAGCCGAATTTCTTAATGAAAATTTTCAACTTTTTTGAAGCCCAAATACTTCATGGAAATTTTCAACTTTTTTGAAGCCGAATTTCTTCATGAAAATTTTCAACTTTTTTGAAGCCCAAATACTTCATGAAAATTTTCAACTTTTTTGAAGCCCAAATACTTCATGAAAATTTTCAACTTTTTTGAAGCCGAATTTCTTCATGAAAATTTTCACCTTTTTTGAAGCCGAATTTCTTCATGAAAATTTAAAAAAAATTTCAAGCCCAAATACTTCATGAAAATTTTCAACTTTTTTGAAGCCGAATTTCTTCATGAATATTTTCAACTTTTTTGAAGCCCAAATACTTCATGAAAATTTTCAACCTTTTTGAAGCCGAATTTCTTCATGAAAATTTTAAACTTTTTTGAAGCCGAATTTCTTCATGAATATTTTCAATTGACCCACCCCCCCTCTTACGAAAAAGTTGAAAAAAAACGAAACACCCCCCTCTTACGAAAAAGTTGAAAAAAGACGAAACACCCCCCCCTTGCGAAAACGTTTTTGAAGCCGAATTTCTTCATGAAAATTTTCAACTTTTTTGAAGCCCAAATACCTCATGAAAATTTTCAACTTTTTTGAAGCCGAATTTCTTCATGAAAATTTTCAACTTTTTTGAAGCCCAAATACTTCATGAAAATTTTCAACTTTTTTGAAGCTGAATTTCTTCATGAATATTTTCAACTTTTTTGAAGCCCAAATACTTCATGAAAATTTTCAACCTTTTTGAAGCCGAATTTCTTCATGAAAATTTTAAACTTTTTTGAAGCCGAATTTCTTCATGAATATTTTCAATTGACCCACCCCCCCTCACGAAAAAGTTGAAAAAAGACGAAACACCCCCCTCTTACGAAAAAGTTGAAAAAAGACGAAACACCCCCCCCTTGCGAAAACTTTTTTGAAGCCGAATTTCTTCATGAAAATTTTCAACTTTTTTGAAGCCCAAATACCTCATGAAAATTTTCAACTTTTTTGAAGCCGAATTTCTTCATGAAAATGTTCAACTTTTTTGAAGCCCAAATACTTCATGAAAATTTTCAACTTTTTTGAAGCCGAATTTCTTCATGAATATTTTCAATTGACCCACCCCCCCTCACGAAAAAGTTGAAAAAAGACGAAACACCCCCCTCTTACGAAAAAGTTGAAAAAAGACGAAACACCCCCCCCTTGCGAAAACTTTTTTGAAGCCGAATTTCTTCATGAATATTTTCAATTGACCTACCCCCTCACGAAAAAGTTGAAAAAAGACGAAACACCCCCCTCTTACGAAAAAGTTGAAAAAAGACGAAACAACCCCCCCTTACGAAAAAGTTGAAAAAAGACGAAACACCCCCCCTTGCAAAAACTTTTTTGAAGCCGAATTTCTTCATGAAAATTTTCAACTTTTTTGAAGCCCAAATACTTCATTAAAATTTTAAACTTTTTTGAAGCCGAATTTCTTCATGAATATTTTCAATTGACCCACCCCCCCTCACGAAAAAGTTGAAAAAAGACGAAACACCCCCCTCTTACGAAAAAGTTGAAAAAAGACGAAACACCCCCCCCCTTGCGAAAACTTTTTTGAAGCCGAATTTCTTCATGAAAATTTTCAACTTTTTTGAAGCCCAAATACCTCATGAAAATTTTCAACTTTTTTGAAGCCGAATTTCTTCATGAAAATGTTCAACTTTTTTGAAGCCCAAATACTTCATGAAAATTTTCAACTTTTTTGAAGCCGAATTTCTTCATGAATATTTTCAATTGACCCACCCCCCCTCACGAAAAAGTTGAAAAAAGACGAAACACCCCCCTCTTACGAAAAAGTTGAAAAAAGACGAAACACCCCCCCCTTGCGAAAACTTTTTTGAAGCCGAATTTCTTCATGAATATTTTCAATTGACCTACCCCCTCACGAAAAAGTTGAAAAAAGACGAAACACCCCCCTCTTACGAAAAAGTTGAAAAAAGACGAAACAACCCCCCCTTACGAAAAAGTTGAAAAAAGACGAAACACCCCCCCTTGCAAAAACTTTTTTGAAGCCGAATTTCTTCATGAAAATTTTCAACTTTTTTGAAGCCCAAATACTTCATTAAAATTTTCAACTTTTTTGAAGCCGAATTTCTTCATGAAAAATTTAAAAAATTTTGAAGCCCAAATACTTCATGAAAATTTTCAACTTTTTTGAATCCGAATTTCTTCATGAATATTTTCAACTTTTTTGAAGCCCAAATACTTCATGAAAATTTTCAACTTTTTTGAAGCCCAAATACTTCATGAAAATTTTCAACTTTTTTGAAGCCCAAATACTTCATGAAAAATTTCAATTGACCAACCCCCCCTTATGAAAAAGTTGAAAAAAGAGGAAACACCCCCCCTCACGAAAAAGTTGAAAAAAGACGAAACACCCCCCCATTGCGAAAACTTTTTTGAAGACGAATTTCTTCATGAAAATTTTAAAATTTTTTGAAACCGAATTTCTTCATGAAAATTTAAAAAAATTTTGAAGCCCAAATACTTCATGAAAATTTTCAACTTTTTTGAAGCCGAATTTCTTCATGAATATTCTCATTTGACCCACCCCCGCTTACGAAAAAGTTGAAAAAAGACGAAACACCCCCCCCTTACGAAAAAGTTGAAAAAAGACGAAACACCCCCCACCTTGCGAAAACTTTTTTGAAGCCGAATTTCTTCATGAAAATTTTCAACTTTTTTCAACCCCAAATACTTCATGAAAAATTTCAACTTTTTTGAAGCCGAATTTCTTCATGAAAATTTTCAACTTTTTTGAAGCCGAATTTCTTCATGAATATTTTCAATTGACCCACCCCCCCTCTTACGAAAAACTTGAAAAAAGACGAAACACCCCCCTCTTACGAAAAAGTTGAAAAAAGACGAAACACCCCCCCCTTGCGAAAACGTTTTTGAAGCCGAATTTCTTCATGAAAATTTTCAACTTTTTTGAAGCCCAAATACCTCATGAAAATTTTCAACTTTTTTGAAGCCGAATTTCTTCATGAAAATTTTCAACTTTTTTGAAGCCCAAATACTTCATGAAAATTTTCAACTTTTTTGAAGCCGAATTTCTTAATGAATATTTTCAACTTTTTTGAAGCCCAAATACTTCATGAAAATTTTCAACCTTTTTGAAGCCGAATTTCTTCATGAAAATTTTCCACTTTTTTGAAGCCGAATTCCTTCATGAAAATTTTCAATTTTTTGAAGCCGAATTTCTTCATGAAAATTTAAAAAAATTTTCAAACCCAAATACTTCATGAAAATTTTCAACCTTTTTGAAGCCGAATTTCTTCATGAAAATTTTCAACTTTTTTGAAGCCGAATTTCTTCATGAATATTTTCAATTGACCCACCCCCCCTCACGAAAAAGTTGAAAAAAGACGAAACAACCCCCTCTTACGAAAAAGTTGAAAAAAGACGAAACACCCCCCCCTTGCGAAAACTTTTTTGAAGCCGAATTTCTTCATGAAAATTTTCAACTTTTTTGAAGCCCAAATACCTCATGAAAATTTTCAACTTTTTTGAAGCCGAATTTCTTCATGAAAATGTTCAACTTTTTTGAAGCCGAATTTCTTCATGAATATTTTCAATTGACCCACCCCCCTCACGAAAAAGTTGAAAAAAGACGAAACACCCCCTCTTACGAAAAAGTTGAAAAAAGACGAAACACCCCCCCCTTGCGAAAACTTTTTTGAAGCCGAATTTCTTAATGAAAATTTTCAACTTTTTTGAAGCCCAAATACTTCATGGAAATTTTCAACTTTTTTGAAGCCGAATTTCTTCATGAAAACTTTCAACTTTTTTGAAGCCCAAATACTTCATGAAAATTTTCAACTTTTTTGAAGCCCAAATACTTCATGAAAATTTTCAACTTTTTTGAAGCCGAATTTCTTCATGAAAATTTAAAAAAATTTTCAAGCCCAAATACTTCATGAAAATTTTCAACTTTTTTGAAGCCGAATTTCTTGATGAATATTTTCAACTTTTTTGAAGCCCAAATACTTCATGAAAATTTTCAACCTTTTTGAAGCCGAATTTCTTCATGAAAATTTTAAACTTTTTTGAAGCCGAATTTCTTCATGAATATTTTCAATTGACCCACCCCCCCTCTTACGAAAAAGTTGAAAAAAGACGAAACACCCCCCTCTTACGAAAAAGTTGAAAAAAGACGAAACACCCCCCCCTTGCGAAAACGTTTTTGAAGCCGAATTTCTTCATGAAAATTTTCAACTTTTTTGAAGCCCAAATACCTCATGAAAATTTTCAACTTTTTTGAAGCCGAATTTCTTCATGAAAATTTTCAACTTTTTTGAAGCCCAAATACTTCATGAAAATTTTCAACTTTTTTGAAGCCGAATTTCTTCATGAATATTTTCAACTTTTTTGAAGCCCAAATACTTCATGAAAATTTTCAACCTTTTTGAAGCCGAATTTCTTCATGAAAATTTTCAACTTTTTTGAAGCCGAATTTCTTCATGAAAATTTTCAACTTTTTTGAAGCCGAATTTCTTCATGAAAATTTAAAAAAAATTTCAAACCCAAATACTTCATGAAAATTTTCAACTTTTTTGAAGCCGAATTTCTTCATGAATATTTTCAACTTTTTTGAAGCCCAAATAATTCATGAAAATTTTCAACTTTTTTGAAGCCGAATTTCTTCATGAATATTTTCAATTGACCCAACCCCCCTCACGAAAAAGTTGAAAAAAGACGAAACACCCCCCTCTTACGAAAAAGTTGAAAAAAGACGAAACACCCCCCCCTTGCGAAAACTTTTTTAAAGCCGAATTTCTTCATGAAAATTTTCAACTTTTTTGAAGCCCAAATACTTCATGAAAATTTTCAACTTTTTTGAAGCCGAATTTCTTCATGAAAATTTTCAACTTTTTTGAAGCCCAAATACTTCATGAAAATTTTCAACTTTTTTGAAGCCCAAATACTTCATGAAAATTTTCAACTTTTTTGAAGCCCAAATACTTCATGAAAATTTTCAACTTTTTTGAAGCCGAATTTCTTCATGAATATTTTCAATTGACCCACCCCCCCTCACGAAAAAGTTGAAAAAAGACGAAACACCCCCCTCTTACGAAAAAGTTGAAAAAAGACGAAACACCCCCCCTTGCGAAAACTTTTTTGAAGCCGAATTTCTTCATGAAAATTTTCAACTTTTTTGAAGCCCAAATACTTCATGAAAATTTTCAACTTTTTTGAAGCCGAATTTCTTCATGAAAATTTTCAACTTTTTTGAAGCCCAAATACTTCATGAAAATTTTCAACTTTTTTGAAGCCCAAATACTTCATGAAAATTTTCAACTTTTTTGAAGCCGAATTTCTTCATGAAAATTTTAAACTTTTTTGAAGCCGAATTTCTTCATGAAAATTTAAAAAAAATTTCAAACCCAAATACTTCATGAAAATTTTCAACTTTTTTGAAGCCGAATTTCTTCATGAATATTTTCAACTTTTTTGAAGCCCAAATAATTCATGAAAATTTTCAACCTTTTTGAAGCCGAATTTCTTCATGAAAATTTTCAACTTTTTTGAAGCCGAATTTCTTCATGAATATTTTCAATTGACCCACCCCCCTCACGAAAAAGTTGAAAAAAGACGAAACACCCCCCTCTTACGAAAAAGTTGAAAAAAGACGAAACACCCCCCCTTGCGAAAACTTTTTTGAAGCCGAATTTCTTCATGAAAATTTTCACCTTTTTTGAAGCCGAATTTCTTCATGAAAATTTAAAAAAAATTTCAATCCCAAATACTTCATGAAAATTTTCAACTTTTTTGAAGCCGAATTTCTTCATGAATATTTTCAACTTTTTTGAAGCCCAAATACTTCATGAAAATTTTCAACCTTTTTGAAGCCGAATTTCTTCATGAAAATTTTCAATTGACCCATCCCCCTCACGAAAAAGTTGAAAAAAGACGAAACACCCCCCTCTTACGAAAAAGTTGAAAAAAGACTAAACACCCCCCCCTTGCGAAAACTTTTTTGAAGCCGAATTTCTTAATGAAAATTTTCAACTTTTTTGAAGCCCAAATACTTTATGGAAATTTTCAACTTTTTTGAAGCCGAATTTCTTCATGAAAATTTTCAACTTTTTTGAAGCCCAAATACTTCATGAAAATTTTCAACTTTTTTGAAGCCCAAATACTTCATGAAAATTTTCAACTTTTTTGAAGCCGAATTTCTTCATGAAAATTTTCACCTTTTTTGAAGCCGAATTTCTTCATGAATATTTTCAACTTTTTTGAAGCCCAAATACTTCATGAAAATTTTCAACCTTTTTGAAGCCGAATTTCTTCATGAAAATTTTAAACTTTTTTGAAGCCGAATTTCTTCATGAATATTTTCAATTGACCCACCCCCCCTCTTACGAAAAAGTTGAAAAAAGACGAAACACCCCCCCCTTGCGAAAACGTTTTTGAAGCCGAATTTCTTCATGAAAATTTTAAACTTTTTTGAAGCCCAAATACCTCATGAAAATTTTCAACTTTTTTGAAGCCGAATTTCTTCATGAAAATTTTCAACTTTTTTGAAGCCCAAATACTTCATGAAAATTTTCAACTTTTTTGAAGCTGAATTTCTTCATGAATATTTTCAACTTTTTTGAAGCCCAAATACTTCATGAAAATTTTCAACCTTTTTGAAGCCGAATTTCTTCATGAAAATTTTAAACTTTTTTGAAGCCGAATTTCTTCATGAATATTTTCAATTGACCCACCCCCCCTCACGAAAAAGTTGAAAAAAGAGGAAACACCCCCCTCTTACGAAAAAGTTGAAAAAAGACGAAACACCCCCCCCCTTGCGAAAACTTTTTTGAAGCCGAATTTCTTCATGAAAATTTTCAACTTTTTTGAAGCCCAAATACCTCATGAAAATTTTCAACTTTTTTGAAGCCGAATTTCTTCATGAAAATGTTCAACTTTTTTGAAGCCCAAATACTTCATGAAAATTTTCAACTTTTTTGAAGCCGAATTTCTTCATGAATATTTTCAATTGACCCACCCCCCCTCACGAAAAAGTTGAAAAAAGACGAAACACCCCCCTCTTACGAAAAAGTTGAAAAAAGACGAAACACCCCCCCCTTGCGAAAACTTTTTTGAAGCCGAATTTCTTCATGAATATTTTCAATTGACCTACCCCCTCACGAAAAAGTTGAAAAAAGACGAAACACCCCCCTCTTACGAAAAAGTTGAAAAAAGACGAAACAACCCCCCCTTACGAAAAAGTTGAAAAAAGACGAAACACCCCCCCTTGCAAAAACTTTTTTGAAGCCGAATTTCTTCATGAAAATTTTCAACTTTTTTGAAGCCCAAATACTTCATTAAAATTTTCAACTTTTTTGAAGCCGAATTTCTTCATGAATATTTTCAACTTTTTTGAAGCCCAAATACTTCATGAAAATTTTCAACTTTTTTGAAGCCCAAATACTTCATGAAAATTTTCAACTTTTTTGAAGCCCAAATACTTCATGAAAAATTTCAATTGACCAACCCCCCCTTATGAAAAAGTTGAAAAAAGAGGAAACACCCCCCCTCACGAAAAAGTTGAAAAAAGACGAAACACCCCCCCATTGCGAAAACTTTTTTGAAGACGAATTTCTTCATGAAAATTTTAAAAATTTTTGAAACCGAATTTCTTCATGAAAATTTAAAAAAATTTTGAAGCCCAAATACTTCATGAAAATTTTCAACTTTTTTGAAGCCGAATTTCTTCATGAATATTCTCATTTGACCCACCCCCGCTTACGAAAAAGTTGAAAAAAGACGAAACACCCCCCCCTTACGAAAAAGTTGAAAAAAGACGAAACACCCCCCACCTTGCGAAAACTTTTTTGAAGCCGAATTTCTTCATGAAAATTTTCAACTTTTTTCAACCCCAAATACTTCATGAAAAATTTCAACTTTTTTGAAGCCGAATTTCTTCATGAAAATTTTCAACTTTTTTGAAGCCGATTTTCTTCATGAATATTTTCAATTGACCCACCCCCCCTCTTACGAAAAAGTTGAAAAAAGACGAAACACCCCCCTCTTACGAAAAAGTTGAAAAAAGACGAAACACCCCCCCCTTGCGAAAACGTTTTTGAAGCCGAATTTCTTCATGAAAATTTTCAACTTTTTTGAAGCCCAAATACCTCATGAAAATTTTCAACTTTTTTGAAGCCGAATTTCTTCATGAAAATTTTCAACTTTTTTGAAGCCCAAATACTTCATGAAAATTTTCAACTTTTTTGAAGCCGAATTTCTTCATGAATATTTTCAACTTTTTTGAAGCCCAAATACTTCATGAAAATTTTCAACCTTTTTGAAGCCGAATTTCTTCATGAAAATTTTCAACTTTTTTGAAGCCGAATTTCTTCATGAATATTTTCAATTTTCCCACCCCCCCTCACGAAAAAGTTGAAAAAAGACGAAACAACCCCCTCTTACGAAAAAGTTGAAAAAAGACGAAACACCCCCCCCTTGCGAAAACTTTTTTGAAGCCGAATTTCTTCATGAAAATTTTCAACTTTTTTGAAGCCCAAATACCTCATGAAAATTTTCAACTTTTTTGAAGCCGAATTTCTTCATGAAAATGTTCAACTTTTTTGAAGCCGAATTTCTTCATGAATATTTTCAATTGACCCACCCCCCTCACGAAAAAGTTGAAAAAAGACGAAACACCCCCCTCTTACGAAAAAGTTGAAAAAAGACGAAACACCCCCCCCTTGCGAAAACTTTTTTGAAGCCGAATTTCTTAATGAAAATTTTCAACTTTTTTGAAGCCCAAATACTTCATGGAAATTTTCAACTTTTTTGAAGCCGAATTTCTTCATGAAAACTTTCAACTTTTTTGAAGCCCAAATACTTCATGAAAATTTTCAACTTTTTTGAAGCCCAAATACTTCATGAAAATTTTCAACTTTTTTGAAGCCGAATTTCTTCATGAAAATTTAAAAAAATTTTGAAGCCCAAATACTTCATGAAAATTTTCAACTTTTTTGAAGCCGAATTTCTTCATGAATATTTTCAACTTTTTTGAAGCCCAAATACTTCATGAAAATTTTCAACCTTTTTGAAGCCGAATTTCTTCATGAAAATTTTAAACTTTTTTGAAGCCGAATTTCTTCATGAATATTTTCAATTGACCCACCCCCCCTCTTACGAAAAAGTTGAAAAAAGACGAAACACCCCCCTCTTACGAAAAAGTTGAAAAAAGACGAAACACCCCCCCCTTGCGAAAACGTTTTTGAAGCCGAATTTCTTCATGAAAATTTTCAACTTTTTTGAAGCCCAAATACCTCATGAAAATTTTCAACTTTTTTGAAGCCGAATTTCTTCATGAAAATTTTCAACTTTTTTGAAGCCCAAATACTTCATGAAAATTTTCAACTTTTTTGAAGCTGAATTTCTTCATGAATATTTTCAACTTTTTTGAAGCCCAAATACTTCATGAAAATTTTCAACCTTTTTGAAGCCGAATTTCTTCATGAAAATTTTAAACTTTTTTGAAGCCGAATTTCTTCATGAATATTTTCAATTGACCCACCCCCCCTCACGAAAAAGTTGAAAAAAGACGAAACACCCCCCTCTTACGAAAAAGTTGAAAAAAGACGAAACACCCCCCCCCTTGCGAAAACTTTTTTGAAGCCGAATTTCTTCATGAAAATTTTCAACTTTTTTGAAGCCCAAATACCTCATGAAAATTTTCAACTTTTTTGAAGCCGAATTTCTTCATGAAAATGTTCAACTTTTTTGAAGCCCAAATACTTCATGAAAATTTTCAACTTTTTTGAAGCCGAATTTCTTCATGAATATTTTCAATTGACCCACCCCCCCTCACGAAAAAGTTGAAAAAAGACGAAACACCCCCCTCTTACGAAAAAGTTGAAAAAAGACGAAACACCCCCCCCTTGCGAAAACTTTTTTGAAGCCGAATTTCTTCATGAATATTTTCAATTGACCTACCCCCTCACGAAAAAGTTGAAAAAAGACGAAACACCCCCCTCTTACGAAAAAGTTGAAAAAAGACGAAACAACCCCCCCTTACGAAAAAGTTGAAAAAAGACGAAACACCCCCCCTTGCAAAAACTTTTTTGAAGCCGAATTTCTTCATGAAAATTTTCAACTTTTTTGAAGCCCAAATACTTCATTAAAATTTTCAACTTTTTTGAAGCCGAATTTCTTCATGAAAAATTTAAAAAATTTTGAAGCCCAAATACTTCATGAAAATTTTCAACTTTTTTGAATCCGAATTTCTTCATGAATATTTTCAACTTTTTTGAAGCCCAAATACTTCATGAAAATTTTAAACTTTTTTGAAGCCCAAATACTTCATGAAAATTTTCAACTTTTTTGAAGCCCAAATACTTCATGAAAAATTTCAATTGACCAACCCCCCCTTATGAAAAAGTTGAAAAAAGAGGAAACACCCCCCCTCACGAAAAAGTTGAAAAAAGACGAAACACCCCCCCATTGCGAAAACTTTTTTGAAGACGAATTTCTTCATGAAAATTTTAAAAAATTTTGAAGCCCAAATACTTCATGAAAATTTTCAACTTTTTTGAAGCCGAATTTCTTCATGAATATTCTCATTTGACCCACCCCCGCTTACGAAAAAGTTGAAAAAAGACGAAACACCCCCCCTTGCGAAAACTTTTTTGAAGCCGAATTTCTTAATGAAAATTTTCAACTTTTTTGAAGCCCAAATACTTCATGAAAATTTTCAACTTTTTTGAAGCCGAATTTCTTCATGAAAATTTTCAACTTTTTTGAAGCCCAAATACTTCATGAAAATTTTCAACTTTTTTGAAGCCCAAATACTTCATGAAAATTTTCAACTTTTTTGAAGCCGAATTTCTTCATGAAAATTTTAAACATTTCTTGAAGCCGAATTTCTTCATGAAAATTTTAAAAAAAATTCAAACCCAAATACTTCATGAAAATTTTCAACTTTTTTGAAGCCGAATTTCTTCATGAATATTTTCAACTTTTTTGAAGCCCAAATAATTCATGAAAATTTTCAACCTTTTTGAAGCCGAATTTCTTCATGAAAATTTTCAACTTTTTTGAAGCCGAATTTCTTCATGAATATTTTCAATTGACCCACCCCCCTCACGAAAAAGTTGAAAAAAGACGAAACACCCCCCTCTTACGAAAAAGTTGAAAAAAGACGAAACACCCCCCCTTGCGAAAACTTTTTTGAAGCCGAATTTCTTAATGAAAATTTTCAACTTTTTTGAAGCCCAAATACTTCATGAAAATTTTCAACTTTTTTGAAGCCGAATTTCTTCATGAAAATTTTCACCTTTTTTGAAGCCGAATTTCTTCATGAAAATTTAAAAAAAATTTCAATCCCAAATACTTCATGAAAATTTTCAACTTTTTTGAAGCCGAATTTCTTCATGAATATTTTCAACTTTTTTGAAGCCCAAATACTTCATGAAAATTTTCAACCTTTTTGAAGCCGAATTTCTTCATGAATATTTTCAATTGACCCACCCCCCCTCACGAAAAAGTTGAAAAAAGACGAAACACCCCCCTCTTACGAAAAAGTTGAAAAAAGACGAAACACCCCCCCCTTGCGAAAACTTTTTTGAAGCCGAATTTCTTAATGAAAATTTTCAACTTTTTTGAAGCCCAAATACTTCATGAAAATTTTCAACTTTTTTGAAGCCGAATTTCTTCATGAAAATTTTCAACTTTTTTGAAGCCCAAATACTTCATGAAAATTTTCAACTTTTTTGAAGCCGAATTTCTTCATGAATATTTTCAACTTTTTTGAAACCCAAATACTTCATGAAAATTTTCAACCTTTTTGAAGCCGAATTTCTTCATGAAAATTTTAAACTTTTTTGAAGCCGAATTTCTTCATGAATATTTTCAATTGACCCACCCCCCCTCACGAAAAAGTTGAAAAAAGACGAAACAACCCCCTCTTACGAAAAAGTTGAAAAAAGACGAAACACCCCCCCCTTGCGAAAACTTTTTTGAAGCCGAATTTCTTCATGAAAATTTTCACCTTTTTTGAAGCCGAATTTCTTCATGAAAATTTAAAAAAAATTTCAAGCCCAAGTACTTCATGAAAATTTTCAACTTTTTTGAAGCCGAATTTCTTCATGAAAATTTTCAACTTTTTTGAAGCCCAAATACTTCATGAAAATTTTCAACTTTTTTTAAGCCCAAATACTTCATGAAAATTTTCAACTTTTTTGAAGCCGAATTTCTTCATGAATATTTTCAATTGACCCACCCCCCCTCTTACGAAAAAGTTGAAAAAAGACGAAACACCCCCCCCTTGCGAAAACGTTTTTGAAGCCGAATTTCTTCATGAAAATGTTCAACTTTTTTGAAGCACAAATACCTCATGAAAATTTTCAACTTTTTTGAAGCCGAATTTCTTCATGAAAATTTTCAACTTTTTTGAAGCCCAAATACTTCATGAAAATTTTCAACTTTTTTGAAGCCGAATTTCTTCATGAATATTTTCAACTTTTTTGAAGCCCAAATACTTCATGAAAATTTTCAACCTTTTTGAAGCCGAATTTCTTCATGAAAATTTTAAACATTTCTTGAAGCCGAATTTCTTCATGAAAATTTAAAAAAAATTTCAAACCCAAATACTTCATGAAAATTTTCAACTTTTTTGAAGCCGAATTTCTTCATGAATATTTTCAACTTTTTTGAAGCCCAAATAATTCATGAAAATTTTCAACCTTTTTGAAGCCGAATTTCTTCATGAAAATTTTCAACTTTTTTGAAGCCGAATTTCTTCATGAATATTTTCAATTGACCCACCCCCCTCACGAAAAAGTTGAAAAAAGACGAAACACCCCCCTCTTACGAAAAAGTTGAAAAAAGACGAAACAACCCCCCTTGCGAAAACTTTTTTGAAGCCGAATTTCTTAATGAAAATTTTCAACTTTTTTGAAGCCCCAATACTTCATGAAAATTTTCAACTTTTTTGAAGCCGAATTTCTTCATGAAAATTTTCACCTTTTTTGAAGCCGAATTTCTTCATGAAAATTTAAAAAAAATTTCAATCCCAAATACTTCATGAAAATTTTCAACTTTTTTGAAGCCGAATTTCTTCATGAATATTTTCAACTTTTTTGAAGCCCAAATACTTCATGAAAATTTTCAACCTTTTTGAAGCCTAATTTCTTCATGAAAATTTTCAACTTTTTTGAAGCCGAATTTCTTCATGAATATTTTCAATTGACCCACCCCCCCTCACGAAAAAGTTGAAAAAAGACGAAACACCCCCCTCTTACGAAAAAGTTGAAAAAAGACGAAACACCCCCCCCTTGCGAAAACTTTTTTGAAGCCGAATTTCTTAATGAAAATTTTCAACTTTTTTGAAGCCCAAATACTTCATGAAAATTTTCAACTTTTTTGAAGCCGAATTTCTTCATGAAAATTTTCAACTTTTTTGAAGCCCAAATACTTCATGAAAATTTTCAACTTTTTTGAAGCCGAATTTCTTCATGAATATTTTCAACTTTTTTGAAACCCAAATACTTCATGAAAATTTTCAACCTTTTTGAAGCCGAATTTCTTCATGAAAATTTTAAACTTTTTTGAAGCCGAATTTCTTCATGAATATTTTCAATTGACCCACCCCCCCTCACGAAAAAGTTGAAAAAAGACGAAACAACCGCCTCTTACGAAAAAGTTGAAAAAAGACGAAACACCCCCCCCTTGCGAAAACTTTTTTGAAGCCGAATTTCTTCATGAAAATTTTCAACTTTTTTGAAGCCCAAATACCTCATGAAAATTTTCAACTTTTTTGAAGCCGAATTTCTTCATGAAAATGTTCAACTTTTTTGAAGCCGAATTTCTTCATGAATATTTTCAATTGACCCACCCCCCTCACGAAAAAGTTGAAAAAAGACGAAACACCCCCCTCTTACGAAAAAGTTGAAAAAAGACGAAACACCCCCCCCTTGCGAAAACTTTTTTGAAGCCGAATTTCTTAATGAAAATTTTCAACTTTTTTGAAGCCCAAATACTTCATGGAAATTTTCAACTTTTTTGAAGCCGAATTTCTTCATGAAAATTTTCAACTTTTTTGAAGCCCAAATACTTCATTAAAATTTTCAACTTTTTTGAAGCCGAATTTCTTCATGAAAAATTTAAAAAATTTTGAAGCCCAAATACTTCATGAAAATTTTCAACTTTTTTGAATCCGAATTTCTTCATGAATATTTTCAACTTTTTTGAAGCCCAAATACTTCATGAAAATTTTCAACTTTTTTGAAGCCCAAATACTTCATGAAAATTTTCAACTTTTTTGAAGCCCAAATACTTCATGAAAAATTTCAATTGACCAACCCCCCCTTATGAAAAAGTTGAAAAAAGAGGAAACACCCCCCCCACGAAAAAGTTTAAAAAAGACGAAACACCCCCCCATTGCGAAAACTTTTTTGAAGACGAATTTCTTCATGAAAATTTTAAAATTTTTTGAAACCGAATTTCTTCATGAAAATTTAAAAAAATTTTGAAGCCCAAATACTTCATGAAAATTTTCAACTTTTTTGAAGCCGAATTTCTTCATGAATATTCTCATTTGACCCACCCCCGCTTACGAAAAAGTTGAAAAAAGACGAAACACCCCCCCCTTACGAAAAAGTTGAAAAAAGACGAAACACCCCCCACCTTGCGAAAACTTTTTTGAAGCCGAATTTCTTCATGAAAATTTTCAACTTTTTTCAACCCCAAATACTTCATGAAAAATTTCAACTTTTTTGAAGCCGAATTTCTTCATGAAAATTTTCAACTTTTTTGAAGCCCAAATACTTCATGAAAATTTTCAACTTTTTTGAAGCCGAATTTCTTCATGAATATTTTCAACTTTTTTGAAACCCAAATACTTCATGAAAATTTTCAACTTTTTTGAAGCCTAAATACTTCATGAAAATTTTCAACTTTTTTGAAGCCGAATTTCTTCATGAATATTTTCAATTGACCCACCCCCCCTCACGAAAAAGTTGAAAAAAGACGAAACACCCCCTTCTTACGAAAAAGTTGAAAAAAGACGAAACACCCCCCCCTTACGAAAAAGTTGAAAAAAGATGAAACACCCCCCCCTTGCGAAAACTTTTTTGAAGCCGAATTTCTTCATGAAAATTTTCAACTTTTTTGAAGCCCAAATACTTCATGAAAATTTTCATCTTTTTTGAAGCCAATTTTCTTCATGAATATTTTCAATTGACCCACCCCCGCTTACGAAAAAGTTGAAAAAAGACGAAACACCCCCCCCCTTACGAAAAAGTTGAAAAAAGACGAAACACCCCCCCCCTTGCGAAAAATTTTTTGAAGCCGAATTTCTTCATGAATATTTTCAATTGACCCACCCCCTCACGAAAATGTTGAAAAAAGACGAAACAACCCCCCCTTACGAAAAAGTTGAAAAAAGATGAAACACCCCCCCCCTTGCGAAAAAATTTTTGAAGCCGAATTTCTTCATGAATATTTTCAATTGACCTACCCCCTCACGAAAAAGTTGAAAAAAGATGAAACACACCCCCCTTGCGAAAACTTTTTTGAAGCAGAATTTCTTCATGAATATTTTCAACTTTTTTGAAGCCCAAATACTTCATGAAAATTTTCAACTTTTTTGAAGCCCAAATACTTTATGAAAATTTTCAATTGACCAACCCCCCCTTATGAAAAAGTTGAAAAAAGAGGAAACACCCCTCCTCACGAAAAAGTTGAAAAAAGACGAAACACCCCCCCCCTTGCGAAAACTTTTTTGAAGACGAATTTCTTCATGAAAATTTTCAACTTTTTTGAAGCCCAAATACTTCATGAAAATGTTCATCTTTTTTGAAGCTGAATTTCTTCATGAAAATTTTAAAAATTTTTGAAACCGAATTTCTTCATGAAAATTTAAAACATTTTTGAAGCCCAAATACTTCATGAAAATTTTCAACTTTTTTGAAGCCGAATTTCTTCATGAATATTTTCAACTTTTTTGAAACCGAATTTCTTCATGAATATTTTCAACTTTTTTGAAGCCCAAATACTTCATGAAAATTTTCAACCTTTTTGAAGCCGAATTTCTTCATGAAAATTTTCAACTTTTTTGAAGCCGAATTTCTTCATGAATATTTTCAATTGACCCACCCCCCCTCACGAAAAAGTTGAAAAAAGACGAAACACCCCCCTCTTACGAAAAAGTTGAAAAAAGACGAAACACCCCCCCTTGCGAAAACTTTTTTGAAGCCGAATTTCTTAATGAAAATTTTCAACTTTTTTGAAGCCCAAATACTTCATGAAAATTTTCAACTTTTTTGAAGCCCAAATACTTCATGAAAATTTTCAACTTTTTTGAAGCCCAAATACTTCATGAAAATTTTCAACTTTTTTGTAGCCGAATTTCTTCATGAAAATTTTCAACTTTTTTGAAGCCGAATTTCTTCATGTATATTTTCAACTTTTTTGAAGCCCAAATACTTCATGAAAATTTTCAACCTTTTTGAAGCCGAATTTCTTCATGAAAATGTTCAACTTTTTTGAAGCCGAATTTCTTCATGAATATTTTCAATTGACCCACCCCCCTCACGAAAAAGTTGAAAAAAGACGAAACACCCCCCTCTTACGAAAAAGTTGAAAAAAGACGAAACACCCCCCACTTGCGAAAACTTTTTTGAAGCCGAATTTCTTAATGAAAATTTTCAACTTTTTTGAAGCCCAAATACTTCATGAAAATTTTCAACTTTTTTGAAGCCGAATTTCTTCATGAAAATTTTCAACTTTTTTGAAGCCCAAATACTTCATGAAAATTTTCAACTTTTTTGAAGCCCAAATACTTCATGAAAATGTTCAACTTTTTTGAAGCCGAATTTCTTCATGAATATTTTCAACTTTTCTGAAGCCCAAATACTTCATGAAAATTTTCAACCTTTTTGAAGCCGAATTTCTTCATGAAAATTTTAAAAATTTTTGAAGCCGAATTTCTTCATGAATATTTTCAATTGACCCACCCCCCCTCTTACGAAAAAGTTGAAAAAAGACGAAACACCCCCCTCTTACGAAAAAGTTGAAAAAAGACGAAACACCCCCCCCTTGCGAAAACATTTTTGAAGCCGAATTTCTTCATGAAAATTTTCAACTTTTTTGAAGCCCAAATACCTCATGAAAATTTTCAACTTTTTTGAAGCCGAATTTCTTCATGAAAATTTTCAACTTTTTTGAAGCCCAAATACTTCATGAAAATTTTCAACTTTTTTGAAGCCGAATTTCTTCATGAATATTTTCAACTTTTTTGAAGCCCAAATACTTCATGAAAATTTTCAACCTTTTTGAAGCCGAATTTCTTCATGAAAATGTTAAACTTTTTTGAAGCCGAATTTCTTCATGAATATTTTCAATTGACCCACCCCCCCTCACGAAAAAGTTGAAAAAAGACGAAACACCCCCCTCTTACGAAAAAGTTGAAAAAAGACGAAACACCCCCCCCTTGCGAAAACTTTTTTGAAGCCGAATTTCTTCATGAATATTTTCAATTGACCTACCCCATCACGAAAAAGTTGAAAAAAGACGAAACACCCCCCTCTTACGAAAAAGTTGAAAAAAGACGAAACAACCCCCCCTTACGAAAAAGTTGAAAAAAGACGAAACACCCCCCCTTGCAAAAACTTTTTTGAAGCCGAATTTCTTCATGAAAATTTTCAACTTTTTTGAAGCCCAAATACTTCATTAAAATTTTCAACTTTTTTGAAGCCGAATTTCTTCATGAAAAATTTAAAAAATTTTGAAGCCCAAATACTTCATGAAAATTTTCAACTTTTTTGAAGCCCAAATACTTCATGAAAATGTTCAACTTTTTTGAAGCCGAATTTCTTCATGAATATTTTCAACTTTTCTGAAGCCCAAATACTTCATGAAAATTTTCAACCTTTTTGAAGCCGAATTTCTTCATGAAAATTTTAAAAATTTTTGAAGCCGAATTTCTTCATGAATATTTTCAATTAACCCACCCCCCCTCTTACGAAAAAGTTGAAAAAAGACGAAACACCCCCCTCTTACGAAAAAGTTGAAAAAAGACGAAACACCCCCCCCTTGCGAAAACCTTTTTGAAGCCGAATTTCTTCATGAAAATTTTCAACTTTTTTGAAGCCCAAATACCTCATGAAAATTTTCAACTTTTTTGAAGCCGAATTTCTTCATGAAAATTTTCAACTTTTTTGAAGCCCAAATACTTCATGAAAATTTTCAACTTTTTTGAAGCTGAATTTCTTCATGAATATTTTCAACTTTTTTGAAGCCCAAATACTTCATGAAAATTTTCAACCTTTTTGAAGCCGAATTTCTTCATGAAAATGTTAAACTTTTTTGAAGCCGAATTTCTTCATGAATATTTTCAATTGACCCACCCCCCCTCACGAAAAAGTTGAAAAAAGACGAAACACCCCCCTCTTACGAAAAAGTTGAAAAAAGACGAAACACCCCCCCCTTGCGAAAACTTTTTTGAAGCCGAATTTCTTCATGAATATTTTCAATTGACCTACCCCCTCACGAAAAAGTTGAAAAAAGACGAAACACCCCCCTCTTACGAAAAAGTTGAAAAAAGACGAAACAACCCCCCCTTACGAAAAAGTTGAAAAAAGACGAAACACCCCCCCTTGCAAAAACTTTTTTGAAGCCGAATTTCTTCATGAAAATTTTCAACTTTTTTGAAGCCCAAATACTTCATTAAAATTTTCAACTTTTTTGAAGCCGAATTTCTTCATGAAAAATTTAAAAAATTTTGAAGCCCAAATACTTCATGAAAATTTTCAACTTTTTTGAAGCCCAAATACTTCATGAAAATGTTCAACTTTTTTGAAGCCGAATTTCTTCATGAATATTTTCAACTTTTCTGAAGCCCAAATACTTCATGAAAATTTTCAACCTTTTTGAAGCCGAATTTCTTCATGAAAATTTTAAAAATTTTTGAAGCCGAATTTCTTCATGAATATTTTCAATTGACCCACCCCCCCTCTTACGAAAAAGTTGAAAAAAGACGAAACACCCCCCTCTTACGAAAAAGTTGAAAAAAGACGAAACACCCCCCCCGTGCGAAAACCTTTTTGAAGCCGAATTTCTTCATGAAAATTTTCAACTTTTTTGAAGCCCAAATACCTCATGAAAATTTTCAACTTTTTTGAAGCCGAATTTCTTCATGAAAATTTTCAACTTTTTTGAAGCCCAAATACTTCATGAAAATTTTCAACTTTTTTGAAGCCGAATTTCTTCATGAATATTTTCAACTTTTTTGAAGCCCAAATACTTCATGAAAATTTTCAACCTTTTTGAAGCCGAATTTCTTCATGAAAATTTTAAAAATTTTTGAAGCCGAATTTCTTCATGAATATTTTCAATTAACCCACCCCCCCTCTTACGAAAAAGTTGAAAAAAGACGAAACACCCCCCTCTTACGAAAAAGTTGAAAAAAGACGAAACACCCCCCCCTTGCGAAAACCTTTTTGAAGCCGAATTTCTTCATGAAAATTTTCAACTTTTTTGAAGCCCAAATACCTCATGAAAATTTTCAACTTTTTTGAAGCCGAATTTCTTCATGAAAATTTTCAACTTTTTTGAAGCCCAAATACTTCATGAAAATTTTCAACTTTTTTGAAGCTGAATTTCTTCATGAATATTTTCAACTTTTTTGAAGCCCAAATACTTCATGAAAATTTTCAACCTTTTTGAAGCCGAATTTCTTCATGAAAATGTTAAACTTTTTTGAAGCCGAATTTCTTCATGAATATTTTCAATTGACCCACCCCCCCTCACGAAAAAGTTGAAAAAAGACGAAACACCCCCCTCTTACGAAAAAGTTGAAAAAAGACGAAACACCCCCCCCTTGCGAAAACTTTTTTGAAGCCGAATTTCTTCATGAATATTTTCAATTGACCTACCCCCTCACGAAAAAGTTGAAAAAAGACGAAACACCCCCCTCTTACGAAAAAGTTGAAAAAAGACGAAACAACCCCCCCTTACGAAAAAGTTGAAAAAAGACGAAACACCCCCCCTTGCAAAAACTTTTTTGAAGCCGAATTTCTTCATGAAAATTTTCAACTTTTTTGAAGCCCAAATACTTCATTAAAATTTTCAACTTTTTTGAAGCCGAATTTCTTCATGAAAAATTTAAAAAATTTTGAAGCCCAAATACTTCATGAAAATTTTCAACTTTTTTGAAGCCCAAATACTTCATGAAAATGTTCAACTTTTTTGAAGCCGAATTTCTTCATGAATATTTTCAACTTTTCTGAAGCCCAAATACTTCATGAAAATTTTCAACCTTTTTGAAGCCGAATTTCTTCATGAAAATTTTAAAAATTTTTGAAGCCGAATTTCTTCATGAATATTTTCAATTGACCCACCCCCCCTCTTACGAAAAAGTTGAAAAAAGACGAAACACCCCCCTCTTACGAAAAAGTTGAAAAAAGACGAAACACCCCCCCCGTGCGAAAACCTTTTTGAAGCCGAATTTCTTCATGAAAATTTTCAACTTTTTTGAAGCCCAAATACCTCATGAAAATTTTCAACTTTTTTGAAGCCGAATTTCTTCATGAAAATTTTCAACTTTTTTGAAGCCCAAATACTTCATGAAAATTTTCAACTTTTTTGAAGCCGAATTTCTTCATGAATATTTTCAACTTTTTTGAAGCCCAAATACTTCATGAAAATTTTCAACCTTTTTGAAGCCGAATTTCTTCATGAAAATGTTAAACTTTTTTGAAGCCGAATTTCTTCATGAATATTTTCAATTGACCCACCCCCCCTCACGAAAAAGTTGAAAAAAGACGAAACACCCCCCTCTTACGAAAAAGTTGAAAAAAGACGAAACACCCCCCCCTTGCGAAAACTTTTTTGAAGCCGAATTTCTTCATGAATATTTTCAATTGACCTACCCCCTCACGAAAAAGTTGAAAAAAGACGAAACACCCCCCTCTTACGAAAAAGTTGAAAAAAGACGAAACAACCCCCCCTTACGAAAAAGTTGAAAAAAGACGAAACACCCCCCCTTGCAAAAACTTTTTTGAAGCCGAATTTCTTCATGAAAATTTTCAACTTTTTTGAAGCCCAAATACTTCATTAAAATTTTCAACTTTTTTGAAGCCGAATTTCTTCATGAAAAATTTAAAAAATTTTGAAGCCCAAATACTTCATGAAAATTTTCAACTTTTTTGAATCCGAATTTCTTCATGAATATTTTCAACTTTTTTGAAGCCCAAATACTTCATGAAAATTTTAAACTTTTTTGAAGCCCAAATACTTCATGAAAATTTTCAACTTTTTTGAAGCCCAAATACTTCATGAAAAATTTCAATTGACCAACCCCCCCTTATGAAAAAGTTGAAAAAAGAGGAAACACCCCCCCTCACGAAAAAGTTGAAAAAAGATGAAACACCCCCCCATTGCGAAAACTTTTTTGAAGACGAATTTCTTCATGAAAATTTTAAAATTTTTTGAAGCCGAATTTCTTCATGAATATTCTCATTTGACCCACCCCCGCTTACGAAAAAGTTGAAAAAAGACGAAACACCCCCCCCTTACGAAAAAGTTGAAAAAAGACGAAACACCCCCCACCTTGCGAAAACTTTTTTGAAGCCGAATTTCTTCATGAAAATTTTCAATTGACCTACCCCCTCACGAAAAAGTTGAAAAAAGATGAAACACACCCCCCTTGCGAAAACTTTTTTGAAGCAGAATTTCTTCATGAAAATTTTCAACTTTTTTGAAGCCGAATTTCTTCATGAAAATTTTAAACTTTTTTGAAGCCGAATTTCTTCATGAATATTCTCATTTGACCCACCCCCGCTTACGAAAAAGTTGAAAAAAGACGAAACACCCCCCCTTGCGAAAACTTTTTTGAAGCCGAATTTCTTAATGAAAATTTTCAACTTTTTTGAAGCCCAAATACTTCATGAAAATTTTCAACTTTTTTGAAGCCGAATTTCTTCATGAAAATTTTCAACTTTTTTGAAGCCCAAATACTTCATGAAAATTTTCAACTTTTTTGAAGCCCAAATACTTCATGAAAATTTTCAACTTTTTTGAAGCCGAATTTCTTCATGAAAATTTTAAACATTTCTTGAAGCCGAATTTCTTCATGAAAATTTTAAAAAAAATTCAAACCCAAATACTTCATGAAAATTTTCAACTTTTTTGAAGCCGAATTTCTTCATGAATATTTTCAACTTTTTTGAAGCCCAAATAATTCATGAAAATTTTCAACCTTTTTGAAGCCGAATTTCTTCATGAATATTTTCAACTTTTTTGAAGCCCAAATAATTCATGAAAATTTTCAACTTTTTTGAAGCCGAATTTCTTCATGAATATTTTCAATTGACCCACCCCCCTCACGAAAAAGTTGAAAAAAGACGAAACACCCCCCTCTTACGAAAAAGTTGAAAAAAGACGAAACACCCCCCCTTGCGAAAACTTTTTTGAAGCCGAATTTCTTAATGAAAATTTTCAACTTTTTTGAAGCCCAAATACTTCATGAAAATTTTCAACTTTTTTGAAGCCGAATTTCTTCATGAAAATTTTCACCTTTTTTGAAGCCGAATTTCTTCATGAAAATTTAAAAAAAATTTCAATCCCAAATACTTCATGAAAATTTTCAACTTTTTTGAAGCCGAATTTCTTCATGAATATTTTCAACTTTTTTGAAGCCCAAATACTTCATGAAAATTTTCAACCTTTTTGAAGCCGAATTTCTTCATGAATATTTTCAATTGACCCACCCCCCCTCACGAAAAAGTTGAAAAAAGACGAAACACCCCCCTCTTACGAAAAAGTTGAAAAAAGACGAAACACCCCCCCCTTGCGAAAACTTTTTTGAAGCCGAATTTCTTAATGAAAATTTTCAACTTTTTTGAAGCCCAAATACTTCATGAAAATTTTCAACTTTTTTGAAGCCGAATTTCTTCATGAAAATTTTCAACTTTTTTGAAGCCCAAATACTTCATGAAAATTTTCAACTTTTTTGAAGCCGAATTTCTTCATGAATATTTTCAACTTTTTTGAAACCCAAATACTTCATGAAAATTTTCAACCTTTTTGAAGCCGAATTTCTTCATGAAAATTTTAAACTTTTTTGAAGCCGAATTTCTTCATGAATATTTTCAATTGACCCACCCCCCCTCACGAAAAAGTTGAAAAAAGACGAAACAACCCCCTCTTACGAAAAAGTTGAAAAAAGACGAAACACCCCCCCCTTGCGAAAACTTTTTTGAAGCCGAATTTCTTCATGAAAATTTTCACCTTTTTTGAAGCCGAATTTCTTCATGAAAATTTAAAAAAAATTTCAAGCCCAAGTACTTCATGAAAATTTTCAACTTTTTTGAAGCCGAATTTCTTCATGAAAATTTTCAACTTTTTTGAAGCCCAAATACTTCATGAAAATTTTCAACTTTTTTTAAGCCCAAATACTTCATGAAAATTTTCAACTTTTTTGAAGCCGAATTTCTTCATGAATATTTTCAATTGACCCACCCCCCCTCTTACGAAAAAGTTGAAAAAAGACGAAACACCCCCCCCTTGCGAAAACGTTTTTGAAGCCGAATTTCTTCATGAAAATGTTCAACTTTTTTGAAGCACAAATACCTCATGAAAATTTTCAACTTTTTTGAAGCCGAATTTCTTCATGAAAATTTTCAACTTTTTTGAAGCCCAAATACTTCATGAAAATTTTCAACTTTTTTGAAGCCGAATTTCTTCATGAATATTTTCAACTTTTTTGAAGCCCAAATACTTCATGAAAATTTTCAACCTTTTTGAAGCCGAATTTCTTCATGAAAATTTTAAACATTTCTTGAAGCCGAATTTCTTCATGAAAATTTAAAAAAAATTTCAAACCCAAATACTTCATGAAAATTTTCAACTTTTTTGAAGCCGAATTTCTTCATGAATATTTTCAACTTTTTTGAAGCCCAAATAATTCATGAAAATTTTCAACCTTTTTGAAGCCGAATTTCTTCATGAAAATTTTCAACTTTTTTGAAGCCGAATTTCTTCATGAATATTTTCAATTGACCCACCCCCCTCACGAAAAAGTTGAAAAAAGACGAAACACCCCCCTCTTACGAAAAAGTTGAAAAAAGACGAAACAACCCCCCTTGCGAAAACTTTTTTGAAGCCGAATTTCTTAATGAAAATTTTCAACTTTTTTGAAGCCCCAATACTTCATGAAAATTTTCAACTTTTTTGAAGCCGAATTTCTTCATGAAAATTTTCACCTTTTTTGAAGCCGAATTTCTTCATGAAAATTTAAAAAAAATTTCAATCCCAAATACTTCATGAAAATTTTCAACTTTTTTGAAGCCGAATTTCTTCATGAATATTTTCAACTTTTTTGAAGCCCAAATACTTCATGAAAATTTTCAACCTTTTTGAAGCCGAATTTCTTCATGAAAATTTTCAACTTTTTTGAAGCCGAATTTCTTCATGAATATTTTCAATTGACCCACCCCCCCTCACGAAAAAGTTGAAAAAAGACGAAACACCCCCCTCTTACGAAAAAGTTGAAAAAAGACGAAACACCCCCCCCTTGCGAAAACTTTTTTGAAGCCGAATTTCTTAATGAAAATTTTCAACTTTTTTGAAGCCCAAATACTTCATGAAAATTTTCAACTTTTTTGAAGCCGAATTTCTTCATGAAAATTTTCAACTTTTTTGAAGCCCAAATACTTCATGAAAATTTTCAACTTTTTTGAAGCCGAATTTCTTCATGAATATTTTCAACTTTTTTGAAACCCAAATACTTCATGAAAATTTTCAACCTTTTTGAAGCCGAATTTCTTCATGAAAATTTTAAACTTTTTTGAAGCCGAATTTCTTCATGAATATTTTCAATTGACCCACCCCCCCTCACGAAAAAGTTGAAAAAAGACGAAACAACCGCCTCTTACGAAAAAGTTGAAAAAAGACGAAACACCCCCCCCTTGCGAAAACTTTTTTGAAGCCGAATTTCTTCATGAAAATTTTCAACTTTTTTGAAGCCCAAATACCTCATGAAAATTTTCAACTTTTTTGAAGCCGAATTTCTTCATGAAAATGTTCAACTTTTTTGAAGCCGAATTTCTTCATGAATATTTTCAATTGACCCACCCCCCTCACGAAAAAGTTGAAAAAAGACGAAACACCCCCCTCTTACGAAAAAGTTGAAAAAAGACGAAACACCCCCCCCTTGCGAAAACTTTTTTGAAGCCGAATTTCTTAATGAAAATTTTCAACTTTTTTGAAGCCCAAATACTTCATGGAAATTTTCAACTTTTTTGAAGCCGAATTTCTTCATGAAAATTTTCAACTTTTTTGAAGCCCAAATACTTCATTAAAATTTTCAACTTTTTTGAAGCCGAATTTCTTCATGAAAAATTTAAAAAATTTTGAAGCCCAAATACTTCATGAAAATTTTCAACTTTTTTGAATCCGAATTTCTTCATGAATATTTTCAACTTTTTTGAAGCCCAAATACTTCATGAAAATTTTCAACTTTTTTGAAGCCCAAATACTTCATGAAAATTTTCAACTTTTTTGAAGCCCAAATACTTCATGAAAAATTTCAATTGACCAACCCCCCCTTATGAAAAAGTTGAAAAAAGAGGAAACACCCCCCCCACGAAAAAGTTTAAAAAAGACGAAACACCCCCCCATTGCGAAAACTTTTTTGAAGACGAATTTCTTCATGAAAATTTTAAAATTTTTTGAAACCGAATTTCTTCATGAAAATTTAAAAAAATTTTGAAGCCCAAATACTTCATGAAAATTTTCAACTTTTTTGTAGCCGAATTTCTTCATGAAAATGTTCAACTTTTTTGAAGCCGAATTTCTTCATGAATATTTTCAATTGACCCACCCCCCTCACGAAAAAGTTGAAAAAAGACGAAACACCCCCCTCTTACGAAAAAGTTGAAAAAAGACGAAACACCCCCCACTTGCGAAAACTTTTTTGAAGCCGAATTTCTTAATGAAAATTTTCAACTTTTTTGAAGCCCAAATACTTCATGAAAATTTTCAACTTTTTTGAAGCCGAATTTCTTCATGAAAATTTTCAACTTTTTTGAAGCCCAAATACTTCATGAAAATTTTCAACTTTTTTGAAGCCCAAATACTTCATGAAAATGTTTAACTTTTTTGAAGCCGAATTTCTTCATGAATATTTTCAACTTTTCTGAAGCCCAAATACTTCATGAAAATTTTCAACCTTTTTGAAGCCGAATTTCTTCATGAAAATTTTAAAAATTTTTGAAGCCGAATTTCTTCATGAATATTTTCAATTGACCCACCCCCCCTCTTACGAAAAAGTTGAAAAAAGACGAAACACCCCCCTCTTACGAAAAAGTTGAAAAAAGACGAAACACCCCCCCCTTGCGAAAACATTTTTGAAGCCGAATTTCTTCATGAAAATTTTCAACTTTTTTGAAGCCCAAATACCTCATGAAAATTTTCACCTTTTTTGAAGCCGAATTTCTTCATGAAAATTTAAAAAAAATTTCAATCCCAAATACTTCATGAAAATTTTCAACTTTTTTGAAGCCGAATTTCTTCATGAATATTTTCAACTTTTTTGAAGCCCAAATACTTCATGAAAATTTTCAACCTTTTTGAAGCCGAATTTCTTCATGAAAATTTTCAACTTTTTTGAAGCCGAATTTCTTCATGAATATTTTCAATTGACCCACCCCCCCTCACGAAAAAGTTGAAAAAAGACGAAACACCCCCCTCTTACGAAAAAGTTGAAAAAAGACGAAACACCCCCCCCTTGCGAAAACTTTTTTGAAGCCGAATTTCTTAATGAAAATTTTCAACTTTTTTGAAGCCCAAATACTTCATGAAAATTTTCAACTTTTTTGAAGCCGAATTTCTTCATGAAAATTTTCAACTTTTTTGAAGCCCAAATACTTCATGAAAATTTTCAACTTTTTTGAAGCCGAATTTCTTCATGAATATTTTCAACTTTTTTGAAACCCAAATACTTCATGAAAATTTTCAACCTTTTTGAAGCCGAATTTCTTCATGAAAATTTTAAACTTTTTTGAAGCCGAATTTCTTCATGAATATTTTCAATTGACCCACCCCCCCTCACGAAAAAGTTGAAAAAAGACGAAACAACCGCCTCTTACGAAAAAGTTGAAAAAAGACGAAACACCCCCCCCTTGCGAAAACTTTTTTGAAGCCGAATTTCTTCATGAAAATTTTCAACTTTTTTGAAGCCCAAATACCTCATGAAAATTTTCAACTTTTTTGAAGCCGAATTTCTTCATGAAAATGTTCAACTTTTTTGAAGCCGAATTTCTTCATGAATATTTTCAATTGACCCACCCCCCTCACGAAAAAGTTGAAAAAAGACGAAACACCCCCCTCTTACGAAAAAGTTGAAAAAAGACGAAACACCCCCCCCTTGCGAAAACTTTTTTGAAGCCGAATTTCTTAATGAAAATTTTCAACTTTTTTGAAGCCCAAATACTTCATGGAAATTTTCAACTTTTTTGAAGCCGAATTTCTTCATGAAAATTTTCAACTTTTTTGAAGCCCAAATACTTCATTAAAATTTTCAACTTTTTTGAAGCCGAATTTCTTCATGAAAAATTTAAAAAATTTTGAAGCCCAAATACTTCATGAAAATTTTCAACTTTTTTGAATCCGAATTTCTTCATGAATATTTTCAACTTTTTTGAAGCCCAAATACTTCATGAAAATTTTCAACTTTTTTGAAGCCCAAATACTTCATGAAAATTTTCAACTTTTTTGAAGCCCAAATACTTCATGAAAAATTTCAATTGACCAACCCCCCCTTATGAAAAAGTTGAAAAAAGAGGAAACACCCCCCCCACGAAAAAGTTTAAAAAAGACGAAACACCCCCCCATTGCGAAAACTTTTTTGAAGACGAATTTCTTCATGAAAATTTTAAAATTTTTTGAAACCGAATTTCTTCATGAAAATTTAAAAAAATTTTGAAGCCCAAATACTTCATGAAAATTTTCAACTTTTTTGTAGCCGAATTTCTTCATGAAAATGTTCAACTTTTTTGAAGCCGAATTTCTTCATGAATATTTTCAATTGACCCACCCCCCTCACGAAAAAGTTGAAAAAAGACGAAACACCCCCCTCTTACGAAAAAGTTGAAAAAAGACGAAACACCCCCCACTTGCGAAAACTTTTTTGAAGCCGAATTTCTTAATGAAAATTTTCAACTTTTTTGAAGCCCAAATACTTCATGAAAATTTTCAACTTTTTTGAAGCCGAATTTCTTCATGAAAATTTTCAACTTTTTTGAAGCCCAAATACTTCATGAAAATTTTCAACTTTTTTGAAGCCCAAATACTTCATGAAAATGTTTAACTTTTTTGAAGCCGAATTTCTTCATGAATATTTTCAACTTTTCTGAAGCCCAAATACTTCATGAAAATTTTCAACCTTTTTGAAGCCGAATTTCTTCATGAAAATTTTAAAAATTTTTGAAGCCGAATTTCTTCATGAATATTTTCAATTGACCCACCCCCCCTCTTACGAAAAAGTTGAAAAAAGACGAAACACCCCCCTCTTACGAAAAAGTTGAAAAAAGACGAAACACCCCCCCCTTGCGAAAACATTTTTGAAGCCGAATTTCTTCATGAAAATTTTCAACTTTTTTGAAGCCCAAATACCTCATGAAAATTTTCAACTTTTTTGAAGCCGAATTTCTTCATGAAAATTTTCAACTTTTTTGAAGCCCAAATACTTCATGAAAATTTTCAACTTTTTTGAAGCCGAATTTCTTCATGAATATTTTCAACTTTTTTGAAGCCCAAATACTTCATGAAAATTTTCAACCTTTTTGAAGCCGAATTTCTTCATGAAAATGTTAAACTTTTTTGAAGCCGAATTTCTTCATGAATATTTTCAATTGACCCACCCCCCCTCACGAAAAAGTTGAAAAAAGACGAAACACCCCCCTCTTACGAAAAAGTTGAAAAAAGACGAAACACCCCCCCCTTGCGAAAACTTTTTTGAAGCCGAATTTCTTCATGAATATTTTCAATTGACCTACCCCCTCACGAAAAAGTTGAAAAAAGACGAAACACCCCCCTCTTACGAAAAAGTTGAAAAAAGACGAAACAACCCCCCCTTACGAAAAAGTTGAAAAAAGACGAAACACCCCCCCTTGCAAAAACTTTTTTGAAGCCGAATTTCTTCATGAAAATTTTCAACTTTTTTGAAGCCCAAATACTTCATTAAAATTTTCAACTTTTTTGAAGCCGAATTTCTTCATGAAAAATTTAAAAAATTTTGAAGCCCAAATACTTCATGAAAATTTTCAACTTTTTTGAAGCCCAAATACTTCATGAAAATGTTCAACTTTTTTGAAGCCGAATTTCTTCATGAATATTTTCAACTTTTCTGAAGCCCAAATACTTCATGAAAATTTTCAACCTTTTTGAAGCCGAATTTCTTCATGAAAATTTTAAAAATTTTTGAAGCCGAATTTCTTCATGAATATTTTCAATTGACCCACCCCCCCTCTTACGAAAAAGTTGAAAAAAGACGAAACACCCCCCTCTTACGAAAAAGTTGAAAAAAGACGAAACACCCCCCCCTTGCGAAAACCTTTTTGAAGCCGAATTTCTTCATGAAAATTTTCAACTTTTTTGAAGCCCAAATACCTCATGAAAATTTTCAACTTTTTTGAAGCCGAATTTCTTCATGAAAATTTTCAACTTTTTTGAAGCCCAAATACTTCATGAAAATTTTCAACTTTTTTGAAGCCGAATTTCTTCATGAATATTTTCAACTTTTTTGAAGCCCAAATACTTCATGAAAATTTTCAACCTTTTTGAAGCCGAATTTCTTCATGAAAATGTTAAACTTTTTTGAAGCCGAATTTCTTCATGAATATTTTCAATTGACCCACCCCCCCTCACGAAAAAGTTGAAAAAAGACGAAACACCCCCCTCTTACGAAAAAGTTGAAAAAAGACGAAACACCCCCCCCTTGCGAAAACTTTTTTGAAGCCGAATTTCTTCATGAATATTTTCAATTGACCTACCCCCTCACGAAAAAGTTGAAAAAAGACGAAACACCCCCCTCTTACGAAAAAGTTGAAAAAAGACGAAACAACCCCCCCTTACGAAAAAGTTGAAAAAAGACGAAACACCCCCCCTTGCAAAAACTTTTTTGAAGCCGAATTTCTTCATGAAAATTTTCAACTTTTTTGAAGCCCAAATACTTCATTAAAATTTTCAACTTTTTTGAAGCCGAATTTCTTCATGAAAAATTTAAAAAATTTTGAAGCCCAAATACTTCATGAAAATTTTCAACTTTTTTGAAGCCCAAATACTTCATGAAAATGTTCAACTTTTTTGAAGCCGAATTTCTTCATGAATATTTTCAACTTTTCTGAAGCCCAAATACTTCATGAAAATTTTCAACCTTTTTGAAGCCGAATTTCTTCATGAAAATTTTAAAAATTTTTGAAGCCGAATTTCTTCATGAATATTTTCAATTGACCCACCCCCCCTCTTACGAAAAAGTTGAAAAAAGACGAAACACCCCCCTCTTACGAAAAAGTTGAAAAAAGACGAAACACCCCCCCCTTGCGAAAACCTTTTTGAAGCCGAATTTCTTCATGAAAATTTTCAACTTTTTTGAAGCCCAAATACCTCATGAAAATTTTCAACTTTTTTGAAGCCGAATTTCTTCATGAAAATTTTCAACTTTTTTGAAGCCCAAATACTTCATGAAAATTTTCAACTTTTTTGAAGCCGAATTTCTTCATGAATATTTTCAACTTTTTTGAAGCCCAAATACTTCATGAAAATTTTCAACCTTTTTGAAGCCGAATTTCTTCATGAAAATGTTAAACTTTTTTGAAGCCGAATTTCTTCATGAATATTTTCAATTGACCCACCCCCCCTCACGAAAAAGTTGAAAAAAGACGAAACACCCCCCTCTTACGAAAAAGTTGAAAAAAGACGAAACACCCCCCCCTTGCGAAAACTTTTTTGAAGCCGAATTTCTTCATGAATATTTTCAATTGACCTACCCCCTCACGAAAAAGTTGAAAAAAGACGAAACACCCCCCTCTTACGAAAAAGTTGAAAAAAGACGAAACAACCCCCCCTTACGAAAAAGTTGAAAAAAGACGAAACACCCCCCCTTGCAAAAACTTTTTTGAAGCCGAATTTCTTCATGAAAATTTTCAACTTTTTTGAAGCCCAAATACTTCATTAAAATTTTCAACTTTTTTGAAGCCGAATTTCTTCATGAAAAATTTAAAAAATTTTGAAGCCCAAATACTTCATGAAAATTTTCAACTTTTTTGAATCCGAATTTCTTCATGAATATTTTCAACTTTTTTGAAGCCCAAATACTTCATGAAAATTTTAAACTTTTTTGAAGCCCAAATACTTCATGAAAATTTTCAACTTTTTTGAAGCCCAAATACTTCATGAAAAATTTCAATTGACCAACCCCCCCTTATGAAAAAGTTGAAAAAAGAGGAAACACCCCCCCTCACGAAAAAGTTGAAAAAAGATGAAACACCCCCCCATTGCGAAAACTTTTTTGAAGACGAATTTCTTCATGAAAATTTTAAAATTTTTTGAAGCCGAATTTCTTCATGAATATTCTCATTTGACCCACCCCCGCTTACGAAAAAGTTGAAAAAAGACGAAACACCCCCCCCTTACGAAAAAGTTGAAAAAAGACGAAACACCCCCCACCTTGCGAAAACTTTTTTGAAGCCGAATTTCTTCATGAAAATTTTCAATTGACCTACCCCCTCACGAAAAAGTTGAAAAAAGATGAAACACACCCCCCTTGCGAAAACTTTTTTGAAGCAGAATTTCTTCATGAAAATTTTCAACTTTTTTGAAGCCGAATTTCTTCATGAAAATTTTAAACTTTTTTGAAGCCGAATTTCTTCATGAATATTTTCAACTTTTTTGAAGCCCAAATACTTCATGAAAATTTTCAACTTTTTTGAAGCCCAAATACTTCATGAAAATTTTCAACTTTTTTGTAGCCGAATTTCTTCATGAAAATTTAAAAAAATTTTCAAGCCCAAATACTTCATGAAAATTTTCAACTTTTTTGAAGCCGAATTTCTTCATGAATATATTCAACTTTTTTGAAGCCCAAATACTTCATGAAAATTTTCAACCTTTTTGAAGCCGAATTTCTTCATGAAAATTTTAAAATTTTTTGAAGCCGAATTTCTTCATGAATATTTTCATTTGACCTACCCCCGCTTACGAAAAAGTTGAAAAAAGACGAAACACCCCCCCCTTACGAAAAAGTTGAAAAAAGACGAAACACCCCCCACCTTGCGAAAACTTTTTTGAAGCCGAATTTCTTCATGAAAATTTTCAACTTTTTTCAACCCCAAATACTTCATGAAAATTTTCAACTTTTTTGAAGCCGAATTTCTTCATGAATATTTTCAATTGACCCACCCCCCCTCACGAAAAAGTTGAAAAAAGACGAAACACCCCCTTCTTACGAAAAAGTTGAAAAAAGACGAAACACCCCCCCCTTACGAAAAAGTTGAAAAAAGATGAAACACCCCCCCCTTGCGAAAACTTTTTTGAAGACGAATTTCTTCATGAAAATTTTCAACTTTTTTGAAGCCCAAATACTTCATGAAAATTTTCATCTTTTTTGAAGCCAATTTTCTTCATGAATATTTTCAATTGACCCACCCCCGCTTACGAAAAAGTTGAAAAAAGACGAAACACCCCCCCTTACGAAAAAGTTGAAAAAAGACGAAACACCCCCCCCCTTGCGAAAAAATTTTTGAAGCCGAATTTCTTCATGAATATTTTCAATTGACCCACCCCCTCACGAAAAAGTTGAAAAAAGACGAAACACACCCCCCTTGCGAAAACTTTTTTGAAGCAGAATTTCTTCATGAAAATTTTCAACTTTTTTGAAGCCGAATTTCTTCATGAAAATTTTAAACTTTTTTGAAGCCGAATTTCTTCATGAAAATTTAAAAAAAATTTCAAGCCCAAATACTTCATGAAAATTTTCAACTTTTTTGAAGCCGAATTTCTTCATGAATATTTTCAACTTTTTTGAAGCCCAAATACTTCATGAAAATTTTCAACCTTTTTGAAGCCGAATTTCTTCATGAAAATTTAAAAAAAATTTCAAGCCCAAATACTTCATGAAAATTTTCAACTTTTTTGAAGCCGAATTTCTTCATGAATATTTTCAACTTTTTTGAAGCCCAAATACTTCATGAAAATTTTCAACCTTTTTGAAGCCGAATTTCTTCATGAAAATTTTAAAATTTTTTGAAGCCGAATTTCTTCATGAATATTTTCATTTGACCTACCCCCGCTTACGAAAAAGTTGAAAAAAGACGAAACACCCCCCCCTTACGAAAAAGTTGAAAAAAGACGAAACACCCCCCCCTTACGAAAAAGTTGAAAAAAGATGAAACACCCCCCCCTTGCGAAAACTTTTTTGAAGCCGAATTTCTTCATGAAAATTTTCAACTTTTTTGAAGCCCAAATACTTCATGAAAATTTTCATCTTTTTTGAAGCCAATTTTCTTCATGAATATTTTCAATTGACCCACCCCCGCTTACGAAAAAGTTGAAAAAAGACGAAACACCCCCCCCTTACGAAAAAGTTGAAAAAAGACGAAACACCCCCCCCCTTGCGAAAAAATTTTTGAAGCCGAATTTCTTCATGAATATTTTCAATTGACCCACCCCCTCACGAAAAAGTTGAAAAAAGACGAAACACCCCCCCCTTGCGAAAATTTTTTTGAAGCCGAATTTCTTCATGAATATTTTCAATTGACCTACCCCCTCACGAAAAAGTTGAAAAAAGATGAAACACACCCCCCTTGCGAAAACTTTTTTGAAGCAGAATTTCTTCATGAAAATTTTCAACTTTTTTGAAGCCGAATTTCTTCATGAAAATTTTAAACTTTTTTGAAGCCGAATTTCTTCATGAAAATTTAAAAAAAATTTCAAGCCCAAATACTTCATGAAAATTTTCAACTTTTTTGAAGCCGAATTTCTTCATGAATATTTTCAACTTTTTTGAAGCCCAAATACTTCATGAAAATTTTCAACCTTTTTGAAGCCGAATTTCTTCATGAAAATTTAAAAAAAATTTCAAGCCCAAATACTTCATGAAAATTTTCAACTTTTTTGAAGCCGAATTTCTTCATGAATATTTTCAACTTTTTTGAAGCCCAAATACTTCATGAAAATTTTCAACCTTTTTGAAGCCGAATTTCTTCATGAAAATTTTAAAATTTTTTGAAGCCGAATTTCTTCATGAATATTTTCATTTGACCTACCCCCGCTTACGAAAAAGTTGAAAAAAGACGAAACACCCCCCCCTTACGAAAAAGTTGAAAAAAGACGAAACACCCCCCCCTTACGAAAAAGTTGAAAAAAGATGAAACACCCCCCCCTTGCGAAAACTTTTTTGAAGCCGAATTTCTTCATGAAAATTTTCAACTTTTTTGAAGCCCAAATACTTCATGAAAATTTTCATCTTTTTTGAAGCCAATTTTCTTCATGAATATTTTCAATTGACCCACCCCCGCTTACGAAAAAGTTGAAAAAAGACGAAACACCCCCCCCTTACGAAAAAGTTGAAAAAAGACGAAACACCCCCCCCCTTGCGAAAAAATTTTTGAAGCCGAATTTCTTCATGAATATTTTCAATTGACCCACCCCCTCACGAAAAAGTTGAAAAAAGACGAAACACCCCCCCCTTGCGAAAATTTTTTTGAAGCCGAATTTCTTCATGAATATTTTCAATTGACCTACCCCCTCACGAAAAAGTTGAAAAAAGATGAAACACACCCCCCTTGCGAAAACTTTTTTGAAGCAGAATTTCTTCATGAAAATTTTCAACTTTTTTGAAGCCGAATTTCTTCATGAAAATTTTAAACTTTTTTGAAGCCGAATTTCTTCATGAAAATTTAAAAAAAATTTCAAGCCCAAATACTTCATGAAAATTTTCAACTTTTTTGAAGCCGAATTTCTTCATGAATATTTTCAACTTTTTTGAAGCCCAAATACTTCATGAAAATTTTCAACCTTTTTGAAGCCGAATTTCTTCATGAAAATTTTCAACTTTTTGGAAGCCCAAATACTTCATGAAAATTTTCATCTTTTTTGAAGCCAATTTTCTTCATGAATATTTTCAATTGACCCACCCCCTCACGAAAAAGTTGAAAAAAGACGAAACAACCCCCCCTTACGAAAAAGTTGAAAAAAGATGAAACACCCCCCCACTTGCGAAAAATTTTTTGAAGCCGAATTTCTTCATGAATATTTTCAATTGACCTACCCCCTCACGAAAAAGTTGAAAAAAGACGAAACACACCCCCCTTACGAAAAAGTTGAAAAAAGATGAAACACCCCCCCACTTGCGAAAAAATTTTTGAAGCCGAATTTCTTCATGAATATTTTCAATTGACCCACCCCCCCTCACGAAAAAGTTGAAAAAAGACGAAACACCCCCCTCTTACGAAAAAGTTGAAAAAAGACGAAACACCCCCCCTTGCGACAACTTTTTTGAAGCCGAATTTCTTCATGAAAATTTTCAACTTTTTTGAAGCCCAAATACTTCATGAAAATTTTCATCTTTTTTGAAGCCAAATTTCTTCATGAATATTTTCAGTTGACCCACCCCCGCTAACGAAAAAGTTGAAAAAAGACGAAACACCCCCCCCCTTGCGAAAACTTTTTTGAAGCAGAATTTCTTCATGAAAATTTTCAACTTTTTTGAAGCCCAAATACTTCATGAAAATTTTCAACTTTTTTGAAGCCCAAATACTTCATGAACATTTTCAACTTTTTTGAAGCCCAAATACTTCATGAAAATTTTCAACTTTTTTGTAGCCGAATTTCTTCATGAAAATTTAAAAAAATTTTCAAGCCCAAATACTTCATGAAAATTTTCAACTTTTTTGAAG
The DNA here is from genome assembly GCF_963584025.1 of Labrus mixtus. NCBI lineage: Eukaryota > Metazoa > Chordata > Actinopteri > Labriformes > Labridae > Labrus > Labrus mixtus. The sequence goes on along the minus strand of NC_083614.1, from coordinate 1,672,599 downwards.
CCGAATTTCTTCATGAATATATTCAACTTTTTTGAAGCCCAAATACTTCATGAAAATTTTCAACCTTTTTGAAGCCGAATTTCTTCATGAAAATTTTAAAATTTTTTGAAGCCGAATTTCTTCATGAATATTTTCATTTGACCAACCCCCGCTTACGAAAAAGTTGAAAAAAGACGAAACACCCCCCCCTTACGAAAAAGTTGAAAAAAGACGAAACACCCCCCACCTTGCGAAAACTTTTTTGAAGCCGAATTTCTTCATGAAAATTTTCAACTTTTTTCAACCCCAAATACTTCATGAAAATTTTCAACTTTTTTGAAGCCGAATTTCTTCATGAATATTTTCAACTTTTTTGAAACCCAAATACTTCATGAAAATTTTCAACTTTTTTGAAGCCGAATTTCTTCATGAATATTTTCAATTGACCCACCCCCCCTCACGAAAAAGTTGAAAAAAGACGAAACACCCCCTTCTTACGAAAAAGTTGAAAAAAGACGAAACACCCCCCCCTTACGAAAAAGTTGAAAAAAGATGAAACACCCCCCCCTTGCGAAAACTTTTTTGAAGACGAATTTCTTCATGAAAATTTTCAACTTTTTTGAAGCCCAAATACTTCATGAAAATTTTCATCTTTTTTGAAGCCAATTTTCTTCATGAATATTTTCAATTGACCCACCCCCGCTTACGAAAAAGTTGAAAAAAGACGAAACACCCCCCCTTACGAAAAAGTTGAAAAAAGACGAAACACCCCCCCCCTTGCGAAAAATTTTTTGAAGCCGAATTTCTTCATGAATATTTTCAATTGACACACCCCCTCACGAAAAAGTTGAAAAAAGACGAAACAACCCCCCCTTACGAAAAAGTTGAAAAAAGATGAAACACCCCCCCTTGCGAAAAAAATTTTTGAAGCCGAATTTCTTCATGAATATTTTCAATTGACCTACCCCCTCACGAAAAAGTTGAAAAAAGATGAAACACACCCCCCTTGCGAAAACTTTTTTGAAGCAGAATTTCTTCATGAAAATTTTCAACTTTTTTGAAGCCGAATTTCTTCATGAAAATTTTAAACTTTTTTGAAGCCGAATTTCTTCATGAAAATTTAAAAAAAATTTCAAGCCCAAATACTTCATGAAAATTTTCAACTTTTTTGAAGCCGAATTTCTTCATGAATATTTTCAACTTTTTTGAAGCCCAAATACTTCATGAAAATTTTCAACCTTTTTGAAGCCGAATTTCTTCATGAAAATTTAAAAAAATTTTCAAGCCCAAATACTTCATGAAAATTTTCAACTTTTTTGAAGCCGAATTTCTTCATGAATATTTTCAACTTTTTTGAAGCCCAAATACTTCATGAAAATTTTCAACCTTTTTGAAGCCGAATTTCTTCATGAAAATTTTAAAATTTTTTGAAGCCGAATTTCTTCATGAATATTTTCATTTGACCTACCCCCGCTTACGAAAAAGTTGAAAAAAGACGAAACACCCCCCCCCTTACGAAAAAGTTGAAAAAAGACGAAACACCCCCCACCTTGCGAAAACTTTTTTGAAGCCGAATTTCTTCATGAAAATTTTCAACTTTTTTCAACCCCAAATACTTCATGAAAAATTTCAACTTTTTTGAAGCCGAATTTCTTCATGAAAATTTTCAACTTTTTTGAAGCCCAAATACTTCATGAAAATTTTCAACTTTTTTGAAGCCGAATTACTTCATGAATATTTTCAACTTTTTTGAAACCCAAATACTTCATGAAAATTTTCAACTTTTTTGAAGCCTAAATACTTCATGAAAATTTTCAACTTTTTTGAAGCCGAATTTCTTCATGAATATTTTCAATTGACCCACCCCCCCTCACGAAAAAGTTGAAAAAAGACGAAACACCCCCTTCTTACGAAAAAGTTGAAAAAAGACGAAACACCCCCCCCTTACGAAAAAGTTGAAAAAAGATGAAACACCCCCCCCTTGCGAAAACTTTTTTGAAGCCGAATTTCTTCATGAAAATTTTCAACTTTTTTGAAGCCCAAATACTTCATGAAAATTTTCATCTTTTTTGAAGCCAATTTTCTTCATGAATATTTTCAATTGACCCACCCCCGCTTACGAAAAAGTTGAAAAAAGACGAAACACCCCCCCCTTACGAAAAAGTTGAAAAAAGACGAAACACCCCCCCCCTTGCGAAAAAATTTTTGAAGCCGAATTTCTTCATGAATATTTTCAATTGACCCACCCCCTCACGAAAAAGTTGAAAAAAGACGAAACAACCCCCCCTTACGAAAAAGTTGAAAAAAGATGAAACACCCCCCCCTTGCGAAAATTTTTTTGAAGCCGAATTTCTTCATGAATATTTTCAATTGACCTACCCCCTCACGAAAAAGTTGAAAAAAGATGAAACACACCCCCCTTGCGAAAACTTTTTTGAAGCAGAATTTCTTCATGAAAATTTTCAACTTTTTTGAAGCCGAATTTCTTCATGAAAATTTAAAAAAAATTTCAAGCCCAAATACTTCATGAAAATTTTCAACTTTTTTGAAGCCGAATTTCTTCATGAATATTTTCAACTTTTTTGAAGCCCAAATACTTCATGAAAATTTTCAACCTTTTTGAAGCCGAATTTCTTCATGAAAATTTTCAACTTTTTGGAAGCCCAAATACTTCATGAAAATTTTCATCTTTTTTGAAGCCAATTTTCTTCATGAATATTTTCAATTGACCCACCCCCTCACGAAAAAGTTGAAAAAAGACGAAACAACCCCCCCTTACGAAAAAGTTGAAAAAAGATGAAACACCCCCCCACTTGCGAAAATTTTTTTGAAGCTGAATTTCTTCATGAATATTTTCAATTGACCTACCCCCTCACGAAAAAGTTGAAAAAATACGAAACACACCCCCCTTACGAAAAAGTTGAAAAAAGATGAAACACCCCCCCACTTGCGAAAATTTTTTTGAAGCCGAATTTCTTCATGAATATTTTCAATTGACCCACCCCCCCTCACGAAAAAGTTGAAAAAAGACGAAACACCCCCCTCTTACGAAAAAGTTGAAAAAAGACGAAACACCCCCCCTTGCGACAACTTTTTTGAAGCCGAATTTCTTCATGAAAATTTTCAACTTTTTTGAAGCCCAAATACTTCATGAAAATTTTCATCTTTTTTGAAGCCAAATTTCTTCATGAATATTTTCAGTTGACCCACCCCCGCTAACGAAAAAGTTGAAAAAAGACGAAACACCCCCCCCCTTGCGAAAACTTTTTTGAAGCAGAATTTCTTCATGAAAATTTTCGACTTTTTTGAAGCCCAAATTCTTCATGAAAATTGTCAACTTTTTTGAAGCCGAATTTCTTCATGACAATTTTAAACTTTTTTGAAGCTGAATTTCTTCATGAAAATTTAAAAAAAAATTTCAAGCCCAAATACTTCATGAAAAATTTCAACTTTTTTGAAGCCGAATTTCTTCATGAATATTTTCAACTTTTTTGAAGCCCAAATACTTAATGAAAATTTTCAACCTTTTTGAAGCCGAATTTCTTCATGAAAATTTTCAACTTTTTTGAAGCCGAATTTCTTCATGAAAATTTTCAAATTTTATAAGCCGAATTTCTTCATGAAAATTTTCATCTTTTTTGAAGCCAAATTTCTTCATGAATATTTTCAATTGACCCACCCCCGCTTACGAAAAAGTTGAAAAAAGACGAAACACCCCCCCCCTTACGAAAAAGTTGAAAAAGACGAAACACCCCCCACCTTGCGAAAACTTTTTTGAAGCCGAATTTCTTCATGAAAATTTTCAACTTTTTTCAAGCCCAAATACTTCATGAAAATTTTCAACTTTTTTGAAGCCGAATTTCTTCATGAAAATTTTCAACTTTTTTGAAGCCCAAATACTTCATGAAAATTTTCAACTTTTTTGAAGCCGAATTTCTTCATGAAAATTTTAAACTTTTTTGAAGCCGAATTTCTTCATGACAATTTTCATCTTTTTTGAAGCCAAATTTCTTCATGAATAATTTCAATTGACCCACCCCCGCTTACGAAAAAGTTGAAAAAAGACGAAACACCCCCCCCTTACGAAAAAGTTGAAAAAAGACGAAACACCCCCCACCTTGCGAAAACTTTTTTGAAGTCGAATTTCTTCATGAAAATTTTCAACTTTTTTCAAGCCCAAATACTTCATGAAAAATTTCAACTTTTTTGAAGCCGAATTTCTTCATGAAAATTTTTAACTTTTTTTAAATCCGAATTTCTTCATGAAAATTTTCAACTTTTTTGAAGCCCAAATGCTTCATGAAAATTTTCAACTTTTTTGAAGCCGAATTTCTTCATGAATATTTTCAATTGACCCACCCCCCTCACGAAAAATTTGAAAAAAGACGAAACACCCCCCCTTCCGAAAAAGTTGAAAAAAGACAAAACACCCCCCCCTTGCGAAAACTTTTTTGAAGCCGAATTTCTTCATGAAAATTTTCAACTTTTTTGAAGCCCAAATACTTCATGAAAATTTCAACTTTTTTCAAGCCTAAATACTTCAAGAAAATTTTCAACTTTTTTGAAACCGAATTTATTCATGAATATTTTCGAAGGACCCAACCCCCTTAAGAAAAAGTTGAAAAAAGACGAAACACCCCCCCTTGGGAAAACTTTTTTGAAGCCGAATTTCTTCATGAATATTTTCAGCTTTTTTGAAACCGAATTTCTTCATGAATATTTTCAACTTTTTTGAAGCCCAAATACTTCACGAAAATTTTCAACTTTTTTGGAGCCGAATTTCTTCATGAAAACTTTCAACTGTTTTGAAGCCCAAATACTTCATGAAAATTTTCAACTTTTTTGAAGCCGAATTTCTTCATGAAAATTTTCAACTTTTTTCAAGCCCAAATACTTCATTAAAATGTTCAACTTTTTTGAAGCCCAAATACGTCATGAACATTTTCAACTTTTTTGAAGCCGAATTTCTTCATGAAAATTTTCAACTTTTTTGAAGCCCAAACACTTGATGAAAATTTTCAACTTTTTTGAAGTCGAATTTCTTCATGAAAATTTTCAACTTTTTTGAAGCCCAAATACTTCATGAAAATTTTCAACTTTTTTGAAGCCGTATTTCTTCATGAAAATTTTAAATTGACCCAACCCCCTTACGAAAAAGTTGAAGACGAAACACCCCCCCGTTACGAAAAAGTTGAAAAAAGACGAAACAAACCCCCTTGCGAAAACTTTTTTGAAGCCGAATTTCTTCATGAAAATTTTCAACTTTTTTGAAGCCCAAATACTTCATGAAAATTTTCAACTTTTTTGAAGACGAATTTCTTCATGAATATTCTCATTTGACCCACCCCCGCTTACGAAAAAGTTGAAAAAAGACGAAACACCCCCCCCTTACGAAAAAGTTGAAAAAAGACGAAACACCCCCCACCTTGCGAAAACTTTTTTGAAGCCGAATTTCTTCATGAAAATTTTCAACTTTTTTCAACCCCAAATACTTCATGAAAAATTTCAACTTTTTTGAAGCCGAATTTCTTCATGAAAATTTTCAACTTTTTTGAAGCCGATTTTCTTCATGAATATTTTCAATTGACCCACCCCCCCTCTTACGAAAAAGTTGAAAAAAGACGAAACACCCCCCTCTTACGAAAAAGTTGAAAAAAGACGAAACACCCCCCCCTTGCGAAAACGTTTTTGAAGCCGAATTTCTTCATGAAAATTTTCAACTTTTTTGAAGCCCAAATACCTCATGAAAATTTTCAACTTTTTTGAAGCCGAATTTCTTCATGAAAATTTTCAACTTTTTTGAAGCCCAAATACTTCATGAAAATTTTCAACTTTTTTGAAGCCGAATTTCTTCATGAATATTTTCAACTTTTTTGAAGCCCAAATACTTCATGAAAATTTTCAACCTTTTTGAAGCCGAATTTCTTCATGAAAATTTTCAACTTTTTTGAAGCCGAATTTCTTCATGAAAATTTTCAATTTTTTGAAGCCGAATTTCTTCATGAAAATTTAAAAAAAATTTCAAACCCAAATACTTCATGAAAATTTTCAACCTTTTTGAAGCCGAATTTCTTCATGAAAATTTTAAACTTTTTTGAAGCCGAATTTCTTCATGAATATTTTCAATTGACCCACCCCCCCTCTTACGAAAAAGTTGAAAAAAGACGAAACACCCCCCTCTTACGAAAAAGTTGAAAAAAGACGAAACACCCCCCCCTTGCGAAAACGTTTTTGAAGCCGAATTTCTTCATGAAAATTTTCAACTTTTTTGAAGCCCAAATACTTCATGAAAATTTTCAACTTTTTTGAAGCCCAAATACTTCATGAAAATTTTCAACTTTTTTGAAGCCCAAATACTTCATGAAAATTTTCAACTTTTTTGAAGCCGAATTTCTTCATGAATATTTTCAATTGACCCACCCCCCCTCACGAAAAAGTTGAAAAAAGACGAAACACCCCCCTCTTACGAAAAAGTTGAAAAAAGACGAAACACCCCCCCTTGCGAAAACTTTTTTGAAGCCGAATTTCTTCATGAAAATGTTCAACTTTTTTGAAGCCCAAATACTTCATGAAAATTTTCAACTTTTTTGAAGCCGAATTTCTTCATGAAAATTTTCAACTTTTTTGAAGCCCAAATACTTCATGAAAATTTTCAACTTTTTTGAAGCCCAAATACTTCATGAAAATTTTCAACTTTTTTGAAGCCGAATTTCTTCATGAAAATTTTAAACTTTTTTGAAGCCGAATTTCTTCATGAAAATTTAAAAAAAATTTCAAACCCAAATACTTCATGAAAATTTTCAACTTTTTTGAAGCCGAATTTCTTCATGAATATTTTCAACTTTTTTGAAGCCCAAATAATTCATGAAAATTTTCAACCTTTTTGAAGCCGAATTTCTTCATGAAAATTTTCAACTTTTTTGAAGCCGAATTTCTTCATGAATATTTTCAATTGACCCACCCCCCTAACGAAAAAGTTGAAAAAAGACGAAACACCCCCCTCTTACGAAAAAGTTGAAAAAAGACGAAACACCCCCCCTTGCGAAAACTTTTTTGAAGCCGAATTTCTTCATGAAAATTTTCACCTTTTTTGAAGCCGAATTTCTTCATGAAAATTTTAAAAAAATTTCAATCCCAAATACTTCATGAAAATTTTCAACTTTTTTGAAGCCGAATTTCTTCATGAATATTTTCAACTTTTTTGAAGCCCAAATACTTCATGAAAATTTTCAACCTTTTTGAAGCCGAATTTCTTCATGAAAATTTTTAACTTTTTTGAAGCCGAATTTCTTCATGAATATTTTCAATTGACCCATCCCCCTCACGAAAAAGTTGAAAAAAGACGAAACACCCCCCTCTTACGAAAAAGTTGAAAAAAGACGAAACACCCCCCCCTTGCGAAAACTTTTTTGAAGCCGAATTTCTTAATGAAAATTTTCAACTTTTTTGAAGCCCAAATACTTTATGGAAATTTTCAACTTTTTTGAAGCCGAATTTCTTCATGAAAATTTTCAACTTTTTTGAAGCCCAAATACTTCATGAAAATTTTCAACTTTTTTGAAGCCCAAATACTTCATGAAAATTTTCAACTTTTTTGAAGCCGAATTTCTTCATGAAAATTTTCACCTTTTTTGAAGCCGAATTTCTTCATGAAAATTTAAAAAAAATTTCAAGCCCAAATACTTCATGAAAATTTTCAACTTTTTTGAAGCCGAATTTCTTCATGAATATTTTCAACTTTTTTGAAGCCCAAATACTTCATGAAAATTTTCAACCTTTTTGAAGCCGAATTTCTTCATGAAAATTTTAAAGTTTTTTGAAGCCGAATTTCTTCATGAATATTTTCAATTGACCCACCCCCCCTCTTACGAAAAAGTTGAAAAAAGACGAAACACCCCCCCCTTGCGAAAACGTTTTTGAAGCCGAATTTCTTCATGAAAATTTTAAACTTTTTTGAAGCCCAAATACCTCATGAAAATTTTCAACTTTTTTGAAGCCGAATTTCTTCATGAAAATTTTCAACTTTTTTGAAGCCCAAATACTTCATGAAAATTTTCAACTTTTTTGAAGCTGAATTTCTTCATGAATATTTTCAACTTTTTTGAAGCCCAAATACTTCATGAAAATTTTCAACCTTTTTGAAGCCGAATTTCTTCATGAAAATTTTAAACTTTTTTGAAGCCGAATTTCTTCATGAATATTTTCAATTGACCCACCCCCCCTCACGAAAAAGTTGAAAAAAGAGGAAACACCCCCCTCTTACGAAAAAGTTGAAAAAAGACGAAACACCCCCCCCTTGCGAAAACTTTTTTGAAGCCGAATTTCTTCATGAAAATTTTCAACTTTTTTGAAGCCCAAATACCTCATGAAAATTTTCAACTTTTTTGAAGCCGAATTTCTTCATGAAAATGTTCAACTTTTTTGAAGCCCAAATACTTCATGAAAATTTTCAACTTTTTTGAAGCCGAATTTCTTCATGAATATTTTCAATTGACCCACCCCCCCTCACGAAAAAGTTGAAAAAAGACGAAACACCCCCCTCTTACGAAAAAGTTGAAAAAAGACGAAACACCCCCCCCTTGCGAAAACTTTTTTGAAGCCGAATTTCTTCATGAATATTTTCAATTGACCTACCCCCTCACGAAAAAGTTGAAAAAAGACGAAACACCCCCCTCTTACGAAAAAGTTGAAAAAAGACGAAACAACCCCCCCTTACGAAAAAGTTGAAAAAAGACGAAACACCCCCCCTTGCAAAAACTTTTTTGAAGCCGAATTTCTTCATGAAAATTTTCAACTTTTTTGAAGCCCAAATACTTCATTAAAATTTTCAACTTTTTTGAAGCCGAATTTCTTCATGAAAAATTTAAAAAATTTTGAAGCCCAAATACTTCATGAAAATTTTCAACTTTTTTGAATCCGAATTTCTTCATGAATATTTTCAACTTTTTTGAAGCCCAAATACTTCATGAAAATTTTCAACTTTTTTAAAGCCCAAATACTTCTTGAAAAATTTCAATTGACCAACCCCCCCTTATGAAAAAGTTGAAAAAAGAGGAAACACCCCCCCTCACGAAAAAGTTGAAAAAAGACGAAACACCCCCCCATTGCGAAAACTTTTTTGAAGACGAATTTCTTCATGAAAATTTTAAAAATTTTTGAAACCGAATTTCTTCATGAAAATTTAAAAAAATTTTGAAGCCCAAATACTTCATGAAAATTTTCAACTTTTTTGAAGCCGAATTTCTTCATGAATATTCTCATTTGACCCACCCCCGCTTACGAAAAAGTTGAAAAAAGACGAAACACCCCCCCCTTACGAAAAAGTTGAAAAAAGACGAAACACCCCCCACCTTGCGAAAACTTTTTTGAAGCCGAATTTCTTCATGAAAATTTTCAACTTTTTTCAACCCCAAATACTTCATGAAAAATTTCAACTTTTTTGAAGCCGAATTTCTTCATGAAAATTTTCAACTTTTTTGAAGCCGAATTTCTTCATGAAAATTTTCAACTTTTTTGAAGCCCAAATACCTCATGAAAATTTTCAACTTTTTTGAAGCCGAATTTCTTCATGAAAATGTTCAACTTTTTTGAAGCCGAATTTCTTCATGAATATTTTCAATTGACCCACCCCCCTCACGAAAAAGTTGAAAAAAGACGAAACACCCCCCTCTTACGAAAAAGTTGAAAAAAGACGAAACACCCCCCCCTTGCGAAAACTTTTTTGAAGCCGAATTTCTTAATGAAAATTTTCAACTTTTTTGAAGCCCAAATACTTCATGGAAATTTTCAACTTTTTTGAAGCCGAATTTCTTCATGAAAACTTTCAACTTTTTTGAAGCCCAAATACTTCATGAAAATTTTCAACTTTTTTGAAGCCCAAATACTTCATGAAAATTTTCAACTTTTTTGAAGCCGAATTTCTTCATGAAAATTTAAAAAAATTTTGAAGCCCAAATACTTCATGAAAATTTTCAACTTTTTTGAAGCCGAATTTCTTCATGAATATTTTCAACTTTTTTGAAGCCCAAATACTTCATGAAAATTTTCAACCTTTTTGAAGCCGAATTTCTTCATGAAAATTTTAAACTTTTTTGAAGCCGAATTTCTTCATGAATATTTTCAATTGACCCACCCCCCCTCTTACGAAAAAGTTGAAAAAAGACGAAACACCCCCCTCTTACGAAAAAGTTGAAAAAAGACGAAACACCCCCCCCTTGCGAAAACGTTTTTGAAGCCGAATTTCTTCATGAAAATTTTCAACTTTTTTGAAGCCCAAATACCTCATGAAAATTTTCAACTTTTTTGAAGCCGAATTTCTTCATGAAAATTTTCAACTTTTTTGAAGCCCAAATACTTCATGAAAATTTTCAACTTTTTTGAAGCCGAATTTCTTCATGAATATTTTCAACTTTTTTGAAGCCCAAATACTTCATGAAAATTTTCAACCTTTTTGAAGCCGAATTTCTTCATGAAAATTTTCAACTTTTTTGAAGCCGAATTTCTTCATGAATATTTTCAATTGACCCACCCCCTCTTACGAAAAAGTTGAAAAAAGACGAAACACCCCCCCCCTTGCGAAAACTTTTTTGAAGCCGAATTTCTTCATGAAAATTTTCAACTTTTTTGAAGCCCAAATACCTCATGAAAATTTTCAACTTTTTTGAAGCCGAATTTCTTCATGAAAATGTTCAACTTTTTTGAAGCCCAAATACTTCATGAAAATTTTGAACTTTTTTGAAGCCGAATTTCTTCATGAATATTTTCAATTGACCCACCCCCCCTCACGAAAAAGTTGAAAAAAGACGAAACACCCCCCTCTTACGAAAAAGTTGAAAAAAGACGAAACACCCCCCCCCTTGCGAAAACTTTTTTGAAGCCGAATTTCTTCATGAATATTTTCAATTGACCTACCCCCTCACGAAAAAGTTGAAAAAAGACGAAACACCCCCCTCTTACGAAAAAGTTGAAAAAAGACGAAACAACCCCCCCTTACGAAAAAGTTGAAAAAAGACGAAACACCCCCCCTTGCAAAAACTTTTTTGAAGCCGAATTTCTTCATGAAAATTTTCAACTTTTTTCAACCCCAAATACTTCATGAAAAATTTCAACTTTTTTGAAGCCGAATTTCTTCATGAAAATTTTCAACTTTTTTGAAGCCCAAATACTTCATGAAAATTTTCAACTTTTTTGAAGCCGAATTTCTTCATGAATATTTTCAACTTTTTTGAAACCCAAATACTTCATGAAAATTTTCAACTTTTTTGAAGCCTAAATACTTCATGAAAATTTTCAACTTTTTTGAAGCCGAATTTCTTCATGAATATTTTCAATTGACCCACCCCCCCTCACGAAAAAGTTGAAAAAAGACGAAACACCCCCTTCTTATGAAAAAGTTGAAAAAAGACGAAACACCCCCCCCTTACGAAAAAGTTGAAAAAAGATGAAACACCCCCCCCTTGCGAAAACTTTTTTGAAGCCGAATTTCTTCATGAAAATTTTCAACTTTTTTGAAGCCCAAATACTTCATGAAAATTTTCATCTTTTTTGAAGCCAATTTTCTTCATGAATATTTTCAATTGACCCACCCCCGCTTACGAAAAAGTTGAAAAAAGACGAAACACCCCCCCCTTACGAAAAAGTTGAAAAAAGACGAAACACCCCCCCCTTGCGAAAAATTCTTTGAAGCCGAATTTCTTCATGAATATTTTCAATTGACCCACCCCCTCACGAAAAAGTTGAAAAAAGACGAAACAACCCCCCCTTACGAAAAAGTTGAAAAAAGATGAAACACCCTCCCCTTGCCAAAAATTTTTTGAAGCCGAATTTCTTCATGAATATTTTCAATTGACCTACCCCCTCACGAAAAAGTTGAAAAAAGATGAAACACACCCCCCTTGCGAAAACTTTTTTGAAGCAGAATTTCTTCATGAAAATTTTCAACTTTTTTGAAGCCGAATTTCTTCATGAAAATTTTAAACTTTTTTGAAGCCCAAATACTTCATGAAAATTTTCAACTTTTTTGAAGCCCAAATACTTTATGAAAATTTTCAATTGACCAACCCCCCCTTATGAAAAAGTTGAAAAAAGAGGAAACACCCCTCCTCACGAAAAAGTTGAAAAAAGACGAAACACCCCCCCCTTGCGAAAACTTTTTTGAAGACGAATTTCTTCATGAAAATTTTCAACTTTTTTGAAGCCCAAATACTTCATGAAAATGTTCATCTTTTTTGAAGCCGAATTTCTTCATGAAAATTTTAAAAAAATTTTGAAACCGAATTTCTTCATGAAAATTTAAAACATTTTTGAAGCCCAAATACTTCATGAAAATTTTCAACTTTTTTGAAGCCGAATTTCTTCATGAATATTTTCAACTTTTTTGAAGCCGAATTTCTTCATGAATATTTTCAACTTTTTTGAAGCCCAAATACTTCATGAAAATTTTCAACCTTTTTGAAGCCGAATTTCTTCATGAAAATTTTCAACTTTTTTGAAGCCGAATTTCTTCATGAATATTTTCAATTGACCCACCCCCCCTCACGAAAAAGTTGAAAAAAGACGAAACACCCCCCTCTTACGAAAAAGTTGAAAAAAGACGAAACACCCCCCCTTGCGAAAACTTTTTTGAAGCCGAATTTCTTAATGAAAATTTTCAACTTTTTTGAAGCCCAAATACTTCATGAAAATTTTCAACTTTTTTGAAGCCGAATTTCTTCATGAAAATTTTCAACTTTTTTGAAGCCCAAATACTTCATGAAAATTTTCAACTTTTTTGAAGCCCAAATACTTCATGAAAATTTTCAACTTTTTTGAAGCCGAATTTCTTCATGAAAATTTTAAACATTTCTTGAAGCCGAATTTCTTCATGAAAATTTAAAAAAAAATTCAAACCCAAATACTTCATGAAAATTTTCAACTTTTTTGAAGCCGAATTTCTTCATGAATATTTTCAATTGACCCACCCCCCTCACGAAAAAGTTGAAAAAAGACGAAACACCCCCCTCTTACGAAAAAGTTGAAAAAAGACGAAACACCCCCCCTTGCGAAAACTTTTTTGAAGCCGAATTTCTTAATGAAAATTTTCAACTTTTTTGAAGCCCAAATACTTCATGAAAATTTTCAACTTTTTTTAAGCCGAATTTCTTCATGAAAATTTTCACCTTTTTTGAAGCCGAATTTCTTCATGAAAATTTAAAAAAAATTTCAATCCCAAATACTTCATGAAAATTTTCAACTTTTTTGAAGCCGAATTTCTTCATGAATATTTTCAACTTTTTTGAAGCCCAAATACTTCATGAAAATTTTCAACCTTTTTGAAGCCGAATTTCTTCATGAATATTTTCAATTGACCCACCCCCCCTCACGAAAAAGTTGAAAAAAGACGAAACACCCCCCTCTTACGAAAAAGTTGAAAAAAGACGAAACACCCCCCCCTTGCGAAAACTTTTTTGAAGCCGAATTTCTTAATGAAAATTTTCAACTTTTTTGAAGCCCAAATACTTCATGAAAATTTTCAACTTTTTTGAAGCCGAATTTCTTCATGAAAATTTTCAACTTTTTTGAAGCCCAAATACTTCATGAAAATTTTCAACTTTTTTGAAGCCGAATTTCTTCATGAATATTTTCAACTTTTTTGAAACCCAAATACTTCATGAAAATTTTCAACCTTTTTGAAGCCGAATTTCTTCATGAAAATTTTAAACTTTTTTGAAGCCGAATTTCTTCATGAATATTTTCAATTGACCCACCCCCCCTCACGAAAAAGTTGAAAAAAGACGAAACAACCCCCTCTTACGAAAAAGTTGAAAAAAGACGAAACACCCCCCCCTTGCGAAAACTTTTTTGAAGCCGAATTTCTTCATGAAAATTTTCACCTTTTTTGAAGCCGAATTTCTTCATGAAAATTTAAAAAAAATTTCAAGCCCAAGTACTTCATGAAAATTTTCAACTTTTTTGAAGCCGAATTTCTTCATGAAAATTTTCAACTTTTTTGAAGCCCAAATACTTCATGAAAATTTTCAACTTTTTTTAAGCCCAAATACTTCATGAAAATTTTCAACTTTTTTGAAGCCGAATTTCTTCATGAATATTTTCAATTGACCCACCCCCCCTCTTACGAAAAAGTTGAAAAAAGACGAAACACCCCCCCCTTGCGAAAACGTTTTTGAAGCCGAATTTCTACATGAAAATTTTCAACTTTTTTGAAGCACAAATACCTCATGAAAATTTTCAACTTTTTTGAAGCCGAATTTCTTCATGAAAATTTTCAACTTTTTTTAAGCCCAAATACTTCATGAAAATTTTCAACTTTTTTGAAGCCGAATTTCTTCATGAATATTTTCAACTTTTTTGAAGCCCAAATACTTCATGAAAATTTTCAACCTTTTTGAAGCCGAATTTCTTCATGAAAATTTTAAACATTTCTTGAAGCCGAATTTCTTCATGAAAATTTAAAAAAAATTTCAAACCCAAATACTTCATGAAAATTTTCAACTTTTTTGAAGCCGAATTTCTTCATGAATATTTTCAACTTTTTTGAAGCCCAAATAATTCATGAAAATTTTCAACCTTTTTGAAGCCGAATTTCTTCATGAAAATTTTCAACTTTTTTGAAGCCGAATTTCTTCATGAATATTTTCAATTGACCCACCCCCCTCACGAAAAAGTTGAAAAAAGACGAAACACCCCCCTCTTACGAAAAAGTTGAAAAAAGACGAAACAACCCCCCTTGCGAAAACTTTTTTGAAGCCGAATTTCTTAATGAAAATTTTCAACTTTTTTGAAGCCCAAATACCTCATGAAAATTTTCAACTTTTTTGAAGCCGAATTTCTTCATGAAAATTTTCAACTTTTTTGAAGCCGAATTTCTTCATGAATATTTTCAACTTTTTTGAAGCCGAATTTCTTCATGAATATTTTCAACTTTTTTGAAGCCCAAATACTTCATGAAAATTTTCAACTTTTTTGAAGCCGAATTTCTTCATGAAAATGTTCAACTTTTTTGAAGCCGAATTTCTTCATGAATATTTTCAATTGACCCACCCCCCTCACGAAAAAGTTGAAAAAAGACGAAACACCCCCCTCTTACGAAAAAGTTGAAAAAAGACGAAACACCCCCCCCTTTCGAAAACTTTTTTGAAGCCGAATTTCTTAATGAAAATTTTCAACTTTTTTGAAGCCCAAATACTTCATGGAAATTTTCAACTTTTTTGAAGCCGAATTTCTTCATGAAAACTTTCAACTTTTTTGAAGCCCAAATACTTCATGAAAATTTTCAACTTTTTTGAAGCCCAAATACTTCATGAAAATTTTCAACTTTTTTGAAGCCGAATTTCTTCATGAAAATTTAAAAAAATTTTGAAGCCCAAATACTTCATGAAAATTTTCAACTTTTTTGAAGCCGAATTTCTTCATGAATATTTTCAACTTTTTTGAAGCCCAAATACTTCATGAAAATTTTCAACCTTTTTGAAGCCGAATTTCTTCATGAAAATTTTAAACTTTTTTGAAGCCGAATTTCTTCATGAATATTTTCAATTGACCCACCCCCCCTCTTACGAAAAAGTTGAAAAAAGACGAAACACCCCCCTCTTACGAAAAAGTTGAAAAAAGACGAAACACCCCCCCCTTGCGAAAACGTTTTTGAAGCCGAATTTCTTCATGAAAATTTTCAACTTTTTTGAAGCCCAAATACCTCATGAAAATTTTCAACTTTTTTGAAGCCGAATTTCTTCATGAAAATTTTCAACTTTTTTGAAGCCCAAATACTTCATGAAAATTTTCAACTTTTTTGAAGCCGAATTTCTTCATGAATATTTTCAACTTTTTTGAAGCCCAAATACTTCATGAAAATTTTCAACCTTTTTGAAGCCGAATTTCTTCATGAAAATTTTCAACTTTTTTGAAGCCGAATTTCTTCATGAATATTTTCAATTGACCCACCCCCTCTTACGAAAAAGTTGAAAAAAGACGAAACACCCCCCCCCTTGCGAAAACTTTTTTGAAGCCGAATTTCTTCATGAAAATTTTCAACTTTTTTGAAGCCCAAATACCTCATGAAAATTTTCAACTTTTTTGAAGCCGAATTTCTTCATGAAAATGTTCAACTTTTTTGAAGCCCAAATACTTCATGAAAATTTTCAACTTTTTTGAAGCCGAATTTCTTCATGAATATTTTCAATTGACCCACCCCCCCTCACGAAAAAGTTGAAAAAAGACGAAACACCCCCCTCTTACGAAAAAGTTGAAAAAAGACGAAACACCCCCCCCCTTGCGAAAACTTTTTTGAAGCCGAATTTCTTCATGAATATTTTCAATTGACCTACCCCCTCACGAAAAAGTTGAAAAAAGACGAAACACCCCCCTCTTACGAAAAAGTTGAAAAAAGACGAAACAACCCCCCCTTACGAAAAAGTTGAAAAAAGACGAAACACCCCCCCTTGCAAAAACTTTTTTGAAGCCGAATTTCTTCATGAAAATTTTCAACTTTTTTCAACCCCAAATACTTCATGAAAAATTTCAACTTTTTTGAAGCCGAATTTCTTCATGAAAATTTTCAACTTTTTTGAAGCCCAAATACTTCATGAAAATTTTCAACTTTTTTGAAGCCGAATTTCTTCATGAATATTTTCAACTTTTTTGAAACCCAAATACTTCATGAAAATTTTCAACTTTTTTGAAGCCTAAATACTTCATGAAAATTTTCAACTTTTTTGAAGCCGAATTTCTTCATGAATATTTTCAATTGACCCACCCCCCCTCACGAAAAAGTTGAAAAAAGACGAAACACCCCCTTCTTATGAAAAAGTTGAAAAAAGACGAAACACCCCCCCCTTACGAAAAAGTTGAAAAAAGATGAAACACCCCCCCCTTGCGAAAACTTTTTTGAAGCCGAATTTCTTCATGAAAATTTTCAACTTTTTTGAAGCCCAAATACTTCATGAAAATTTTCATCTTTTTTGAAGCCAATTTTCTTCATGAATATTTTCAATTGACCCACCCCCGCTTACGAAAAAGTTGAAAAAAGACGAAACACCCCCCCCTTACGAAAAAGTTGAAAAAAGACGAAACACCCCCCCCTTGCGAAAAATTCTTTGAAGCCGAATTTCTTCATGAATATTTTCAATTGACCCACCCCCTCACGAAAAAGTTGAAAAAAGACGAAACAACCCCCCCTTACGAAAAAGTTGAAAAAAGATGAAACACCCTCCCCTTGCCAAAAATTTTTTGAAGCCGAATTTCTTCATGAATATTTTCAATTGACCTACCCCCTCACGAAAAAGTTGAAAAAAGATGAAACACACCCCCCTTGCGAAAACTTTTTTGAAGCAGAATTTCTTCATGAAAATTTTCAACTTTTTTGAAGCCGAATTTCTTCATGAAAATTTTAAACTTTTTTGAAGCCCAAATACTTCATGAAAATTTTCAACTTTTTTGAAGCCCAAATACTTTATGAAAATTTTCAATTGACCAACCCCCCCTTATGAAAAAGTTGAAAAAAGAGGAAACACCCCTCCTCACGAAAAAGTTGAAAAAAGACGAAACACCCCCCCCTTGCGAAAACTTTTTTGAAGACGAATTTCTTCATGAAAATTTTCAACTTTTTTGAAGCCCAAATACTTCATGAAAATGTTCATCTTTTTTGAAGCCGAATTTCTTCATGAAAATTTTAAAAAAATTTTGAAACCGAATTTCTTCATGAAAATTTAAAACATTTTTGAAGCCCAAATACTTCATGAAAATTTTCAACTTTTTTGAAGCCGAATTTCTTCATGAATATTTTCAACTTTTTTGAAGCCGAATTTCTTCATGAATATTTTCAACTTTTTTGAAGCCCAAATACTTCATGAAAATTTTCAACCTTTTTGAAGCCGAATTTCTTCATGAAAATTTTCAACTTTTTTGAAGCCGAATTTCTTCATGAATATTTTCAATTGACCCACCCCCCCTCACGAAAAAGTTGAAAAAAGACGAAACACCCCCCTCTTACGAAAAAGTTGAAAAAAGACGAAACACCCCCCCTTGCGAAAACTTTTTTGAAGCCGAATTTCTTAATGAAAATTTTCAACTTTTTTGAAGCCCAAATACTTCATGAAAATTTTCAACTTTTTTGAAGCCGAATTTCTTCATGAAAATTTTCAACTTTTTTGAAGCCCAAATACTTCATGAAAATTTTCAACTTTTTTGAAGCCCAAATACTTCATGAAAATTTTCAACTTTTTTGAAGCCGAATTTCTTCATGAAAATTTTAAACATTTCTTGAAGCCGAATTTCTTCATGAAAATTTAAAAAAAAATTCAAACCCAAATACTTCATGAAAATTTTCAACTTTTTTGAAGCCGAATTTCTTCATGAATATTTTCAATTGACCCACCCCCCTCACGAAAAAGTTGAAAAAAGACGAAACACCCCCCTCTTACGAAAAAGTTGAAAAAAGACGAAACACCCCCCCTTGCGAAAACTTTTTTGAAGCCGAATTTCTTAATGAAAATTTTCAACTTTTTTGAAGCCCAAATACTTCATGAAAATTTTCAACTTTTTTTAAGCCGAATTTCTTCATGAAAATTTTCACCTTTTTTGAAGCCGAATTTCTTCATGAAAATTTAAAAAAAATTTCAATCCCAAATACTTCATGAAAATTTTCAACTTTTTTGAAGCCGAATTTCTTCATGAATATTTTCAACTTTTTTGAAGCCCAAATACTTCATGAAAATTTTCAACCTTTTTGAAGCCGAATTTCTTCATGAATATTTTCAATTGACCCACCCCCCCTCACGAAAAAGTTGAAAAAAGACGAAACACCCCCCTCTTACGAAAAAGTTGAAAAAAGACGAAACACCCCCCCCTTGCGAAAACTTTTTTGAAGCCTAATTTCTTAATGAAAATTTTCAACTTTTTTGAAGCCCAAATACTTCATGAAAATTTTCAACTTTTTTGAAGCCGAATTTCTTCATGAAAATTTTCAACTTTTTTGAAGCCCAAATACTTCATGAAAATTTTCAACTTTTTTGAAGCCGAATTTCTTCATGAATATTTTCAACTTTTTTGAAACCCAAATACTTCATGAAAATTTTCAACCTTTTTGAAGCCGAATTTCTTCATGAAAATTTTAAACTTTTTTGAAGCCGAATTTCTTCATGAATATTTTCAATTGACCCACCCCCCCTCACGAAAAAGTTGAAAAAAGACGAAACAACCCCCTCTTACGAAAAAGTTGAAAAAAGACGAAACACCCCCCCCTTGCGAAAACTTTTTTGAAGCCGAATTTCTTCATGAAAATTTTCACCTTTTTTGAAGCCGAATTTCTTCATGAAAATTTAAAAAAAATTTCAAGCCCAAGTACTTCATGAAAATTTTCAACTTTTTTGAAGCCGAATTTCTTCATGAAAATTTTCAACTTTTTTGAAGCCCAAATACTTCATGAAAATTTTCAACTTTTTTTAAGCCCAAATACTTCATGAAAATTTTCAACTTTTTTGAAGCCGAATTTCTTCATGAATATTTTCAATTGACCCACCCCCCCTCTTACGAAAAAGTTGAAAAAAGACGAAACACCCCCCCCTTGCGAAAACGTTTTTGAAGCCGAATTTCTACATGAAAATTTTCAACTTTTTTGAAGCACAAATACCTCATGAAAATTTTCAACTTTTTTGAAGCCGAATTTCTTCATGAAAATTTTCAACTTTTTTTAAGCCCAAATACTTCATGAAAATTTTCAACTTTTTTGAAGCCGAATTTCTTCATGAATATTTTCAACTTTTTTGAAGCCCAAATACTTCATGAAAATTTTCAACCTTTTTGAAGCCGAATTTCTTCATGAAAATTTTAAACATTTCTTGAAGCCGAATTTCTTCATGAAAATTTAAAAAAAATTTCAAACCCAAATACTTCATGAAAATTTTCAACTTTTTTGAAGCCGAATTTCTTCATGAATATTTTCAACTTTTTTGAAGCCCAAATAATTCATGAAAATTTTCAACCTTTTTGAAGCCGAATTTCTTCATGAAAATTTTCAACTTTTTTGAAGCCGAATTTCTTCATGAATATTTTCAATTGACCCACCCCCCTCACGAAAAAGTTGAAAAAAGACGAAACACCCCCCTCTTACGAAAAAGTTGAAAAAAGACGAAACAACCCCCCTTGCGAAAACTTTTTTGAAGCCGAATTTCTTAATGAAAATTTTCAACTTTTTTGAAGCCCCAATACTTCATGAAAATTTTCAACTTTTTTGAAGCCGAATTTCTTCATGAAAATTTTCACCTTTTTTGAAGCCGAATTTCTTCATGAAAATTTAAAAAAAATTTCAATCCCAAATACTTCATGAAAATTTTCAACTTTTTTGAAGCCGAATTTCTTCATGAATATTTTCAACTTTTTTGAAACCCAAATACTTCATGAAAATTTTCAACCTTTTTGAAGCCGAATTTCTTCATGAAAATTTTAAACTTTTTTGAAGCCGAATTTCTTCATGAATATTTTCAATTGACCCACCCCCCCTCACGAAAAAGTTGAAAAAAGACGAAACAACCCCCTCTTACGAAAAAGTTGAAAAAAGACGAAACACCCCCCCCTTGCGAAAACTTTTTTGAAGCCGAATTTCTTCATGAAAATTTTCACCTTTTTTGAAGCCGAATTTCTTCATGAAAATTTAAAAAAAATTTCAAGCCCAAGTACTTCATGAAAATTTTCAACTTTTTTGAAGCCGAATTTCTTCATGAAAATTTTCAACTTTTTTGAAGCCCAAATACTTCATGAAAATTTTCAACTTTTTTTAAGCCCAAATACTTCATGAAAATTTTCAACTTTTTTGAAGCCGAATTTCTTCATGAATATTTTCAATTGACCCACCCCCCCTCTTACGAAAAAGTTGAAAAAAGACGAAACACCCCCCCCTTGCGAAAACGTTTTTGAAGCCGAATTTCTACATGAAAATTTTCAACTTTTTTGAAGCACAAATACCTCATGAAAATTTTCAACTTTTTTGAAGCCGAATTTCTTCATGAAAATTTTCAACTTTTTTTAAGCCCAAATACTTCATGAAAATTTTCAACTTTTTTGAAGCCGAATTTCTTCATGAATATTTTCAACTTTTTTGAAGCCCAAATACTTCATGAAAATTTTCAACCTTTTTGAAGCCGAATTTCTTCATGAAAATTTTAAACATTTCTTGAAGCCGAATTTCTTCATGAAAATTTAAAAAAAATTTCAAACCCAAATACTTCATGAAAATTTTCAACTTTTTTGAAGCCGAATTTCTTCATGAATATTTTCAACTTTTTTGAAGCCCAAATAATTCATGAAAATTTTCAACCTTTTTGAAGCCGAATTTCTTCATGAAAATTTTCAACTTTTTTGAAGCCGAATTTCTTCATGAATATTTTCAATTGACCCACCCCCCTCACGAAAAAGTTGAAAAAAGACGAAACACCCCCCTCTTACGAAAAAGTTGAAAAAAGACGAAACAACCCCCCTTGCGAAAACTTTTTTGAAGCCGAATTTCTTAATGAAAATTTTCAACTTTTTTGAAGCCCCAATACTTCATGAAAATTTTCAACTTTTTTGAAGCCGAATTTCTTCATGAAAATTTTCACCTTTTTTGAAGCCGAATTTCTTCATGAAAATTTAAAAAAAATTTCAATCCCAAATACTTCATGAAAATTTTCAACTTTTTTGAAGCCGAATTTCTTCATGAATATTTTCAACTTTTTTGAAGCCCAAATACTTCATGAAAATTTTCAACCTTTTTGAAGCCGAATTTCTTCATGAAAATTTTCAACTTTTTTGAAGCCGAATTTCTTCATGAATATTTTCAATTGACCCACCCCCCCTCACGAAAAAGTTGAAAAAAGACGAAACACCCCCCTCTTACGAAAAAGTTAAAAAAAGACGAAACACCCCCCCCTTGCGAAAACTTTTTTGAAGCCGAATTTCTTAATGAAAATTTTCAACTTTTTTGAAGCCCAAATACTTCATGAAAATTTTCAACTTTTTTGAAGCCGAATTTCTTCATGAAAATTTTCAACTTTTTTGAAGCCCAAATACTTCATGAAAATTTTCAACTTTTTTGAAGCCGAATTTCTTCATGAATATTTTCAACTTTTTTGAAACCCAAATACTTCATGAAAATTTTCAACCTTTTTGAAGCCGAATTTCTTCATGAAAATTTTAAACTTTTTTG
Organism: Labrus mixtus; assembly: GCF_963584025.1. Lineage (NCBI taxonomy): Eukaryota > Metazoa > Chordata > Actinopteri > Labriformes > Labridae > Labrus > Labrus mixtus. Next base: position 1,650,446 of record NC_083614.1, on the reverse strand, counting down.
AAGCCGAATTTCTTCATGAATATTTTCAATTGACCCACCCCCCCCTCACGAAAAAGTTGAAAAAAGACGAAACAACCGCCTCTTACGAAAAAGTTGAAAAAAGACGAAACACCCCCCCCTTGCGAAAACTTTTTTGAAGCCGAATTTCTTCATGAAAATTTTCAACTTTTTTGAAGCCCAAATACCTCATGAAAATTTTCAACTTTTTTGAAGCCGAATTTCTTCATGAAAATGTTCAACTTTTTTGAAGCCGAATTTCTTCATGAATATTTTCAATTGACCCACCCCCCTCACGAAAAAGTTGAAAAAAGACGAAACACCCCCCTCTTACGAAAAAGTTGAAAAAAGACGAAACACCCCCCCCTTGCGAAAACTTTTTTGAAGCCGAATTTCTTAATGAAAATTTTCAACTTTTTTGAAGCCCAAATACTTCATGGAAATTTTCAACTTTTTTGAAGCCGAATTTCTTCATGAAAATTTTCAACTTTTTTGAAGCCGAATTTCTTCATGAAAATTTAAAAAAAATTTCAATCCCAAATACTTCATGAAAATTTTCAACTTTTTTGAAGCCGAATTTCTTCATGAATATTTTCAACTTTTTTGAAGCCCAAATACTTCATGAAAATTTTCAACCTTTTTGAAGCCGAATTTCTTCATGAAAATTTTCAACTTTTTTGAAGCCGAATTTCTTCATGAATATTTTCAATTGACCCACCCCCCCTCACGAAAAAGTTGAAAAAAGACGAAACACCCCCCTCTTACGAAAAAGTTGAAAAAAGACGAAACACCCCCCCCTTGCGAAAACTTTTTTGAAGCCGAATTTCTTAATGAAAATTTTCAACTTTTTTGAAGCCCAAATACTTCATGAAAATTTTCAACTTTTTTGAAGCCGAATTTCTTCATGAAAATTTTCAACTTTTTTGAAGCCCAAATACTTCATGAAAATTTTCAACTTTTTTGAAGCCGAATTTCTTCATGAATATTTTCAACTTTTTTGAAACCCAAATACTTCATGAAAATTTTCAACCTTTTTGAAGCCGAATTTCTTCATGAAAATTTTAAACTTTTTTGAAGCCGAATTTCTTCATGAATATTTTCAATTGACCCACCCCCCCTCACGAAAAAGTTGAAAAAAGACGAAACAACCGCCTCTTACGAAAAAGTTGAAAAAAGACGAAACACCCCCCCCTTGCGAAAACTTTTTTGAAGCCGAATTTCTTCATGAAAATTTTCAACTTTTTTGAAGCCCAAATACCTCATGAAAATTTTCAACTTTTTTGAAGCCGAATTTCTTCATGAAAATGTTCAACTTTTTTGAAGCCGAATTTCTTCATGAATATTTTCAATTGACCCACCCCCCTCACGAAAAAGTTGAAAAAAGACGAAACACCCCCCTCTTACGAAAAAGTTGAAAAAAGACGAAACACCCCCCCCTTGCGAAAACTTTTTTGAAGCCGAATTTCTTAATGAAAATTTTCAACTTTTTTGAAGCCCAAATACTTCATGGAAATTTTCAACTTTTTTGAAGCCGAATTTCTTCATGAAAATTTTCAACTTTTTTGAAGCCCAAATACTTCATGAAAATTTTCAACTTTTTTGAAGCCCAAATACTTCATGAAAATTTTCAACTTTTTTGAAGCCGAATTTCTTCATGAAAATTTTCACCTTTTTTGAAGCCGAATTTCTTCATGAAAATTTTCACCTTTTTTGAAGCCGAATTTCTTCATGAAAATTTAAAAAGAATTTCAAGCCCAAATACTTCATGAAAATTTTCAACTTTTTTGAAGCCGAATTTCTTCATGAATATTTTCAACTTTTTTGAAGCCCAAATACTTCATGAAAATTTTCAACCTTTTTGAAGCCGAATTTCTTCATGAAAATTTTAAACTTTTTTGAAGCCGAATTTCTTCATGAATATTTTCAATTGACCCACCCCCCCTCTTACGAAAAAGTTGAAAAAAGACGAAACACCCCCCTCTTACGAAAAAGTTGAAAAAAGACGAAACACCCCCCCCTTGCGAAAACGTTTTTGAAGCCGAATTTCTTCATGAAAATTTTCAACTTTTTTGAAGCCCAAATACCTCATGAAAATTTTCAACTTTTTTGAAGCCGAATTTCTTCATGAAAATTTTCAACTTTTTTGAAGCCCAAATACTTCATGAAAATTTTCAACTTTTTTGAAGCCGAATTTCTTCATGAATATTTTCAACTTTTTTGAAGCCCAAATACTTCATGAAAATTTTCAACCTTTTTGAAGCCGAATTTCTTCATGAAAATTTTAAACTTTTTTGAAGCCGAATTTCTTCATGAATATTTTCAATTGACCCACCCCCCCTCACGAAAAAGTTGAAAAAAGACGAAACACCCCCCTCTTACGAAAAAGTTGAAAAAAGACGAAACACCCCCCCCCTTGCGAAAACTTTTTTGAAGCCGAATTTCTTCATGAAAATTTTCAACTTTTTTGAAGCCCAAATACCTCATGAAAATTTTCAACTTTTTTGAAGCCGAATTTCTTCATGAAAATGTTCAACTTTTTTGAAGCCCAAATACTTCATGAAAATTTTCAACTTTTTTGAAGCCGAATTTCTTCATGAATATTTTCAATTGACCCACCCCCCCTCACGAAAAAGTTGAAAAAAGACGAAACACCCCCCTCTTACGAAAAAGTTGAAAAAAGACGAAACACCCCCCCCTTGCGAAAACTTTTTTGAAGCCGAATTTCTTCATGAATATTTTCAATTGACCTACCCCCTCACGAAAAAGTTGAAAAAAGACGAAACACCCCCCTCTTACGAAAAAGTTGAAAAAAGACGAAACAACCCCCCCTTACGAAAAAGTTGAAAAAAGACGAAACACCCCCCCTTGCAAAAACTTTTTTGAAGCCGAATTTCTTCATGAAAATTTTCAACTTTTTTGAAGCCCAAATACTTCATTAAAATTTTCAACTTTTTTGAAGCCGAATTTCTTCATGAAAAATTTAAAAAATTTTGAAGCCCAAATACTTCATGAAAATTTTCAACTTTTTTGAATCCGAATTTCTTCATGAATATTTTCAACTTTTTTGAAGCCCAAATACTTCATGAAAATTTTCAACTTTTTTGAAGCCCAAATACTTCATGAAAATTTTCAACTTTTTTGAAGCCCAAATACTTCATGAAAAATTTCAATTGACCAACCCCCCCTTATGAAAAAGTTGAAAAAAGAGGAAACACCCCCCCCACGAAAAAGTTTAAAAAAGACGAAACACCCCCCCATTGCGAAAACTTTTTTGAAGACGAATTTCTTCATGAAAATTTTAAAATTTTTTGAAACCGAATTTCTTCATGAAAATTTAAAAAAATTTTGAAGCCCAAATACTTCATGAAAATTTTCAACTTTTTTGAAGCCGAATTTCTTCATGAATATTCTCATTTGACCCACCCCCGCTTACGAAAAAGTTGAAAAAAGACGAAACACCCCCCCCTTACGAAAAAGTTGAAAAAAGACGAAACACCCCCCACCTTGCGAAAACTTTTTTGAAGCCGAATTTCTTCATGAAAATTTTCAACTTTTTTCAACCCCAAATACTTCATGAAAAATTTCAACTTTTTTGAAGCCGAATTTCTTCATGAAAATTTTCAACTTTTTTGAAGCCCAAATACTTCATGAAAATTTTCAACTTTTTTGAAGCCGAATTTCTTCATGAATATTTTCAACTTTTTTGAAACCCAAATACTTCATGAAAATTTTCAACTTTTTTGAAGCCTAAATACTTCATGAAAATTTTCAACTTTTTTGAAGCCGAATTTCTTCATGAATATTTTCAATTGACCCACCCCCCCTCACGAAAAAGTTGAAAAAAGACGAAACACCCCCTTCTTACGAAAAAGTTGAAAAAAGACGAAACACCCCCCCCTTACGAAAAAGTTGAAAAAAGATGAAACACCCCCCCCTTGCGAAAACTTTTTTGAAGCCGAATTTCTTCATGAAAATTTTCAACTTTTTTGAAGCCCAAATACTTCATGAAAATTTTCATCTTTTTTGAAGCCAATTTTCTTCATGAATATTTTCAATTGACCCACCCCCGCTTACGAAAAAGTTGAAAAAAGACGAAACACCCCCCCCCTTACGAAAAAGTTGAAAAAAGACGAAACACCCCCCCCCTTGCGAAAAATTTTTTGAAGCCGAATTTCTTCATGAATATTTTCAATTGACCCACCCCCTCACGAAAAAGTTGAAAAAAGACGAAACAACCCCCCCTTACGAAAAAGTTGAAAAAAGATGAAACACCCCCCCCCTTGCGAAAAAATTTTTGAAGCCGAATTTCTTCATGAATATTTTCAATTGACCTACCCCCTCACGAAAAAGTTGAAAAAAGATGAAACACACCCCCCTTGCGAAAACTTTTTTGAAGCAGAATTTCTTCATGAATATTTTCAACTTTTTTGAAGCCCAAATACTTCATGAAAATTTTCAGCTTTTTTGAAGCCCAAATACTTTATGAAAATTTTCAATTGACCAACCCCCCCTTATGAAAAAGTTGAAAAAAGAGGAAACACCCCTCCTCACGAAAAAGTTGAAAAAAGACGAAACACCCCCCCCCTTGCGAAAAAATTTTTGAAGCCGAATTTCTTCATGAATATTTTCAATTGACCTACCCCCTCACGAAAAAGTTGAAAAAAGATGAAACACCCCCCCCTTGCGAAAACTTTTTTGAAGACGAATTTCTTCATGAAAATTTTCAACTTTTTTGAAGCCCAAATACTTCATGAAAATGTTCATCTTTTTTGAAGCCGAATTTCTTCATGAAAATTTTAAAAATTTTTGAAACCGAATTTCTTCATGAAAATTTAAAACATTTTTGAAGCCCAAATACTTCATGAAAATTTTCAACTTTTTTGAAGCCGAATTTCTTCATGAATATTTTCAACTTTTTTGAAACCGAATTTCTTCATGAATATTTTCAACTTTTTTGAAGCCCAAATACTTCATGAAAATTTTCAACCTTTTTGAAGCCGAATTTCTTCATGAAAATTTTCAACTTTTTTGAAGCCGAATTTCTTCATGAATATTTTCAATTGACCCACCCCCCCTCACGAAAAAGTTGAAAAAAGACGAAACACCCCCCTCTTACGAAAAAGTTGAAAAAAGACGAAACACCCCCCCTTGCGAAAACTTTTTTGAAGCCGAATTTCTTAATGAAAATTTTCAACTTTTTTGAAGCCCAAATACTTCATGAAAATTTTCAACTTTTTTGAAGCCCAAATACTTCATGAAAATTTTCAACTTTTTTGAAGCCCAAATACTTCATGAAAATTTTCAACTTTTTTGTAGCCGAATTTCTTCATGAAAATTTTCAACTTTTTTGAAGCCGAATTTCTTCATGTATATTTTCAACTTTTTTGAAGCCCAAATACTTCATGAAAATTTTCAACCTTTTTGAAGCCGAATTTCTTCATGAAAATGTTCAACTTTTTTGAAGCCGAATTTCTTCATGAATATTTTCAATTGACCCACCCCCCTCACGAAAAAGTTGAAAAAAGACGAAACACCCCCCTCTTACGAAAAAGTTGAAAAAAGACGAAACACCCCCCACTTGCGAAAACTTTTTTGAAGCCGAATTTCTTAATGAAAATTTTCAACTTTTTTGAAGCCCAAATACTTCATGAAAATTTTCAACTTTTTTGAAGCCGAATTTCTTCATGAAAATTTTCAACTTTTTTGAAGCCCAAATACTTCATGAAAATTTTCAACTTTTTTGAAGCCCAAATACTTCATGAAAATGTTCAACTTTTTTGAAGCCGAATTTCTTCATGAATATTTTCAACTTTTCTGAAGCCCAAATACTTCATGAAAATTTTCAACCTTTTTGAAGCCGAATTTCTTCATGAAAATTTTAAAAATTTTTGAAGCCGAATTTCTTCAAGAATATTTTCAATTGACCCACCCCCCCTCTTACGAAAAAGTTGAAAAAAGACGAAACACCCCCCTCTTACGAAAAAGTTGAAAAAAGACGAAACACCCCCCCCTTGCGAAAACGTTTTTGAAGCCGAATTTCTTCATGAAAATTTTCAACTTTTTTGAAGCCCAAATACCTCATGAAAATTTTCAACTTTTTTGAAGCCGAATTTCTTCATGAAAATTTTCAACTTTTTTGAAGCCCAAATACTTCATGAAAATTTTCAACTTTTTTGAAGCCGAATTTCTTCATGAATATTTTCAACTTTTTTGAAGCCCAAATACTTCATGAAAATTTTCAACCTTTTTGAAGCCGAATTTCTTCATGAAAATGTTAAACTTTTTTGAAGCCGAATTTCTTCATGAATATTTTCAATTGACCCACCCCCCCTCACGAAAAAGTTGAAAAAAGACGAAACACCCCCCTCTTACGAAAAAGTTGAAAAAAGACGAAACACCCCCCCCTTGCGAAAACTTTTTTGAAGCCGAATTTCTTCATGAATATTTTCAATTGACCTACCCCCTCACGAAAAAGTTGAAAAAAGACGAAACACCCCCCTCTTACGAAAAAGTTGAAAAAAGACGAAACAACCCCCCCTTACGAAAAAGTTGAAAAAAGACGAAACACCCCCCCTTGCAAAAACTTTTTTGAAGCCGAATATCTTCATGAAAATTTTCAACTTTTTTGAAGCCCAAATACTTCATTAAAATTTTCAACTTTTTTGAAGCCGAATTTCTTCATGAAAAATTTAAAAAATTTTGAAGCCCAAATACTTCATGAAAATTTTCAACTTTTTTGAATCCGAATTTCTTCATGAATATTTTCAACTTTTTTGAAGCCCAAATACTTCATGAAAATTTTAAACTTTTTTGAAGCCGAATTTCTTCATGAATATTTTCAACTTTTTTGAAGCCGAATTTCTTCATGTATATTTTCAACTTTTTTGAAGCCCAAATACTTCATGAAAATTTTCAACCTTTTTGAAGCCGAATTTCTTCATGAAAATGTTCAACTTTTTTGAAGCCGAATTTCTTCATGAATATTTTCAATTGACCCACCCCCCTCACGAAAAAGTTGAAAAAAGACGAAACACCCCCCTCTTACGAAAAAGTTGAAAAAAGACGAAACACCCCCCACTTGCGAAAACTTTTTTGAAGCCGAATTTCTTAATGAAAATTTTCAACTTTTTTGAAGCCCAAATACTTCATGAAAATTTTCAACTTTTTTGAAGCCGAATTTCTTCATGAAAATTTTCAACTTTTTTGAAGCCCAAATACTTCATGAAAATTTTCAACTTTTTTGAAGCCCAAATACTTCATGAAAATGTTCAACTTTTTTGAAGCCGAATTTCTTCATGAATATTTTCAACTTTTCTGAAGCCCAAATACTTCATGAAAATTTTCAACCTTTTTGAAGCCGAATTTCTTCATGAAAATTTTAAAAATTTTTGAAGCCGAATTTCTTCATGAATATTTTCAATTGACCCACCCCCCCTCTTACGAAAAAGTTGAAAAAAGACGAAACACCCCCCTCTTACGAAAAAGTTGAAAAAAGACGAAACACCCCCCCCTTGCGAAAACGTTTTTGAAGCCGAATTTCTTCATGAAAATTTTCAACTTTTTTGAAGCCCAAATACCTCATGAAAATTTTCAACTTTTTTGAAGCCGAATTTCTTCATGAAAATTTTCAACTTTTTTGAAGCCCAAATACTTCATGAAAATTTTCAACTTTTTTGAAGCCGAATTTCTTCATGAATATTTTCAACTTTTTTGAAGCCCAAATACTTCATGAAAATTTTCAACCTTTTTGAAGCCGAATTTCTTCATGAAAATGTTAAACTTTTTTGAAGCCGAATTTCTTCATGAATATTTTCAATTGACCCACCCCCCCTCACGAAAAAGTTGAAAAAAGACGAAACACCCCCCTCTTACGAAAAAGTTGAAAAAAGACGAAACACCCCCCCCTTGCGAAAACTTTTTTGAAGCCGAATTTCTTCATGAATATTTTCAATTGACCTACCCCCTCACGAAAAAGTTGAAAAAAGACGAAACACCCCCCTCTTACGAAAATGTTGAAAAAAGACGAAACAACCCCCCCTTACGAAAAAGTTGAAAAAAGACGAAACACCCCCCCTTGCAAAAACTTTTTTGAAGCCGAATATCTTCATGAAAATTTTCAACTTTTTTGAAGCCCAAATACTTCATTAAAATTTTCAACTTTTTTGAAGCCGAATTTCTTCATGAAAAATTTAAAAAATTTTGAAGCCCAAATACTTCATGAAAATTTTCAACTTTTTTGAATCCGAATTTCTTCATGAATATTTTCAACTTTTTTGAAGCCCAAATACTTCATGAAAATTTTAAACTTTTTTGAAGCCCAAATACTTCATGAAAATTTTCAACTTTTTTGAAGCCCAAATACTTCATGAAAAATTTCAATTGACCAACCCCCCCTTATGAAAAAGTTGAAAAAAGAGGAAACACCCCCCCTCACGAAAAAGTTGAAAAAAGATGAAACACCCCCCCATTGCGAAAACTTTTTTGAAGACGAATTTCTTCATGAAAATTTTAAAATTTTTTGAAACCGAATTTCTTCATGAAAATTTAAAAAAATTTTGAAGCCCAAATACTTCATGAAAATTTTCAACTTTTTTGAAGCCGAATTTCTTCATGAATATTCTCATTTGACCCACCCCCGCTTACGAAAAAGTTGAAAAAAGACGAAACACCCCCCCCTTACGAAAAAGTTGAAAAAAGACGAAACACCCCCCACCTTGCGAAAACTTTTTTGAAGCCGAATTTCTTCATGAAAATTTTCAATTGACCTACCCCCTCACGAAAAAGTTGAAAAAAGATGAAACACACCCCCCTTGCGAAAACTTTTTTGAAGCAGAATTTCTTCATGAAAATTTTCAACTTTTTTGAAGCCGAATTTCTTCATGAAAATTTTAAACTTTTTTGAAGCCGAATTTCTTCATGAATATTTTCAACTTTTTTGAAGCCCAAATACTTCATGAAAATTTTCAACTTTTTTGAAGCCCAAATACTTTATGAAAATTTTCAATTGACCAACCCCCCCTCATGAAAAAGTTGAAAAAAGAGGAAACACCCCTCCTCACGAAAAAGTTGAAAAAAGACGAAACACCCCCCCCTTGCGAAAACTTTTTTGAAGACGAATTTCTTCATGAAAATTTTCAACTTTTTTGAAGCCCAAATACTTCATGAAAATGTTCATCTTTTTTGAAGCCGAATTTCTTCATGAAAATTTTAAAATTTTTTGAAACCGAATTTCTTCATGAAAATTTAAAACATTTTTGAAGCCCAAATACTTCATGAAAATTTTCAACTTTTTTGAAGACGAATTTCTTCATGAATATTTTCAACTTTTTTGAAGCCGAATTTCTTCATGAATATTTTCAACTTTTTTGAAGCCCAAATACTTCATGAAAATTTTCAACCTTTTTGAAGCCGAATTTCTTCATGAAAATTTTCAACTTTCTTGAAGCCGAATTTCTTCATGAATATTTTCAATTGACCCACCCCCCCTCACGAAAAAGTTGAAAAAAGACGAAACACCCCCCTCTTACGAAAAAGTTGAAAAAAGACGAAACACCCCCCCTTGCGAAAACTTTTTTGAAGCCGAATTTCTTAATGAAAATTTTCAACTTTTTTGAAGCCCAAATACTTCATGAAAATTTTCAACTTTTTTGAAGCCGAATTTCTTCATGAAAATTTTCAACTTTTTTGAAGCCCAAATACTTCATGAAAATTTTCAACTTTTTTGAAGCCCAAATACTTCATGAACATTTTCAACTTTTTTGAAGCCCAAATACTTCATGAAAATTTTCAACTTTTTTGTAGCCGAATTTCTTCATGAAAATTTAAAAAAAATTTTCAAGCCCAAATACTTCATGAAAATTTTCAACTTTTTTGAAGCCGAATTTCTTCATGAATATATTCAACTTTTTTGAAGCCCAAATACTTCATGAAAATTTTCAACCTTTTTGAAGCCGAATTTCTTCATGAAAATTTTAAAATTTTTTGAAGCCGAATTTCTTCATGAATATTTTCATTTGACCTACCCCCGCTTACGAAAAAGTTGAAAAAAGACGAAACACCCCCCCCTTATGAAAAAGTTGAAAAAAGACGAAACACCCCCCACCTTGCGAAAACTTTTTTGAAGCCGAATTTCTTCATGAAAATTTTCAACTTTTTTCAACCCCAAATACTTCATGAAAATTTTCAACTTTTTTGAAGCCGAATTTCTTCATGAATATTTTCAACTTTTTTGAAACCCAAATACTTCATGAAAATTTTCAACTTTTTTGAAGCCGAATTTCTTCATGAATATTTTCAATTGACCCACCCCCCCTCACGAAAAAGTTGAAAAAAGACGAAACACCCCCTTCTTACGAAAAAGTTGAAAAAAGACGAAACACCCCCCCCTTACGAAAAAGTTGAAAAAAGATGAAACACCCCCCCCTTGCGAAAACTTTTTTGAAGCCGAATTTCTTCATGAAAATTTTCAATTTTTTTGAAGCCCAAATACTTCATGAAAATTTTCATCTTTTTTGAAGCCAATTTTCTTCATGAATATTTTCAATTGACCCACCCCCGCTTACGAAAAAGTTGAAAAAAGACGAAACACCCCCCCTTACGAAAAAGTTGAAAAAAGACGAAACACCCCCCCCCTTGCGAAAAAATTTTTGAAGCCGAATTTCTTCATGAATATTTTCAATTGACCCACCCCCTCACGAAAAAGTTGAAAAAAGACGAAACACACCCCCCTTGCGAAAACTTTTTTGAAGCAGAATTTCTTCATGAAAATTTTCAACTTTTTTGAAGCCGAATTTCTTCATGAAAATTTTAAACTTTTTTGAAGCCGAATTTCTTCATGAAAATTTAAAAAAAATTTCAAGCCCAAATACTTCATGAAAATTTTCAACTTTTTTGAAGCCGAATTTCTTCATGAATATTTTCAACTTTTTTGAAGCCCAAATACTTCATGAAAATTTTCAACCTTTTTGAAGCCGAATTTCTTCATGAAAATTTAAAAAAATTTTCAAGCCCAAATACTTCATGAAAATTTTCAACTTTTTTGAAGCCGAATTTCTTCATGAATATTTTCAACTTTTTTGAAGCCCAAATACTTCATGAAAATTTTCAACCTTTTTGAAGCCGAATTTCTTCATGAAAATTTTAAAATTTTTTGAAGCCGAATTTCTTCATGAATATTTTCATTTGACCTACCCCCGCTTACGAAAAAGTTGAAAAAAGACGAAACACCCCCCCCTTACGAAAAAGTTGAAAAAAGACGAAACACCCCCCAACTTGCGAAAACTTTTTTGAAGCCGAATTTCTTCATGAAAATTTTCAACTTTTTTCAACCCCAAATACTTCATGAAAAATTTCAACTTTTTTGAAGCCGAATTTCTTCATGAAAATTTTCAACTTATATGAAGCCCAAATACTTCATGAAAATTTTCAACTTTTTTGAAGCCGAATTACTTCATGAATATTTTCAACTTTTTTGAAGCCCAAATACTTCATGAAAAATTTCAATTGACCAACCCCCCCTTATGAAAAAGTTGAAAAAAGAGGAAACACCCCCCCTCACGAAAAAGTTGAAAAAAGATGAAACACCCCCCCATTGCGAAAACTTTTTTGAAGACGAATTTCTTCATGAAAATTTTAAAATTTTTTGAAACCGAATTTCTTCATGAAAATTTAAAAAAATTTTGAAGCCCAAATACTTCATGAAAATTTTCAACTTTTTTGAAGCCGAATTTCTTCATGAATATTCTCATTTGACCCACCCCCGCTTACGAAAAAGTTGAAAAAAGACGAAACACCCCCCCCTTACGAAAAAGTTGAAAAAAGACGAAACACACACCTTGCGAAAACTTTTTTGAAGCCGAATTTCTTCATGAAAATTTTCAATTGACCTACCCCCTCACGAAAAAGTTGAAAAAAGATGAAACACACCCCCCTTGCGAAAACTTTTTTGAAGCAGAATTTCTTCATGAAAATTTTCAACTTTTTTGAAGCCGAATTTCTTCATGAAAATTTTAAACTTTTTTGAAGCCGAATTTCTTCATGAATATTTTCAACTTTTTTGAAGCCCAAATACTTCATGAAGATTTTCAACTTTTTTGAAGCCCAAATACTTTATGAAAATTTTCAATTGACCAACCCCCCCTCATGAAAAAGTTGAAAAAAGAGGAAACACCCCTCCTCACGAAAAAGTTGAAAAAAGACGAAACACCCCCCCCTTGCGAAAACTTTTTTGAAGACGAATTTCTTCATGAAAATTTTCAACTTTTTTGAAGCCCAAATACTTCATGAAAATGTTCATCTTTTTTGAAGCCGAATTTCTTCATGAAAATTTTAAAATTTTTTGAAACCGAATTTCTTCATGAAAATTTAAAACATTTTTGAAGCCCAAATACTTCATGAAAATTTTCAACTTTTTTGAAGCCGAATTTCTTCATGAATATTTTCAACTTTTTTGAAGCCGAATTTCTTCATGAATATTTTCAACTTTTTTGAAGCCCAAATACTTCATGAAAATTTTCAACCTTTTTGAAGCCGAATTTCTTCATGAAAATTTTCAACTTTCTTGAAGCCGAATTTCTTCATGAATATTTTCAATTGACCCACCCCCCCTCACGAAAAAGTTGAAAAAAGACGAAACACCCCCCTCTTACGAAAAAGTTGAAAAAAGACGAAACACCCCCCCTTGCGAAAACTTTTTTGAAGCCGAATTTCTTAATGAAAATTTTCAACTTTTTTGAAGCCCAAATACTTCATGAAAAATTTCAACTTTTTTGAAGCCGAATTTCTTCATGAAAATTTTCAACTTATATGAAGCCCAAATACTTCATGAAAATTTTCAACTTTTTTGAAGCCGAATTACTTCATGAATATTTTCAACTTTTTTGAAGCCCAAATACTTCATGAAAAATTTCAATTGACCAACCCCCCCTTATGAAAAAGTTGAAAAAAGAGGAAACACCCCCCCTCACGAAAAAGTTGAAAAAAGATGAAACACCCCCCCATTGCGAAAACTTTTTTGAAGACGAATTTCTTCATGAAAATTTTAAAATTTTTTGAAACCGAATTTCTTCATGAAAATTTAAAAAAATTTTGAAGCCCAAATACTTCATGAAAATTTTCAACTTTTTTGAAGCCGAATTTCTTCATGAATATTCTCATTTGACCCACCCCCGCTTACGAAAAAGTTGAAAAAAGACGAAACACCCCCCCCTTACGAAAAAGTTGAAAAAAGACGAAACACACACCTTGCGAAAACTTTTTTGAAGCCGAATTTCTTCATGAAAATTTTCAATTGACCTACCCCCTCACGAAAAAGTTGAAAAAAGATGAAACACACCCCCCTTGCGAAAACTTTTTTGAAGCAGAATTTCTTCATGAAAATTTTCAACTTTTTTGAAGCCGAATTTCTTCATGAAAATTTTAAACTTTTTTGAAGCCGAATTTCTTCATGAATATTTTCAACTTTTTTGAAGCCCAAATACTTCATGAAGATTTTCAACTTTTTTGAAGCCCAAATACTTTATGAAAATTTTCAATTGACCAACCCCCCCTCATGAAAAAGTTGAAAAAAGAGGAAACACCCCTCCTCACGAAAAAGTTGAAAAAAGACGAAACACCCCCCCCTTGCGAAAACTTTTTTGAAGACGAATTTCTTCATGAAAATTTTCAACTTTTTTGAAGCCCAAATATTTCATGAAAATGTTCATCTTTTTTGAAGCCGAATTTCTTCATGAAAATTTTAAAAATTTTTGAAACCGAATTTCTTCATGAAAATTTAAAACATTTTTGAAGCCCAAATACTTCATGAAAATTTTCAACTTTTTTGAAGCCGAATTTCTTCATGAATATTTTCAACTTTTTTGAAGCCGAATTTCTTCATGAATATTTTCAACTTTTTTGAAGCCCAAATACTTCATGAAAATTTTCAACCTTTTTGAAGCCGAATTTCTTCATGAAAATTTTCAACTTTCTTGAAGCCGAATTTCTTCATGAATATTTTCAATTGACCCACCCCCCCTCACGAAAAAGTTGAAAAAAGACGAAACACCCCCCTCTTACGAAAAAGTTGAAAAAAGACGAAACACCCCCCCTTGCGAAAACTTTTTTGAAGCCGAATTTCTTAATGAAAATTTTCAACTTTTTTGAAGCCCAAATACTTCATGAAAATTTTCAACTTTTTTGAAGCCGAATTTCTTCATGAAAATTTTCAACTTTTTTGAATCCCAAATACTTCATGAAAATTTTCAACTTTTTTGAAGCCCAAATACTTCATGAACATTTTCAACTTTTTTGAAGCCCAAATACTTCATGAAAATTTTCAACTTTTTTGTAGCCGAATTTCTTCATGAAAATTTAAAAAAATTTTCAAGCCCAAATACTTCATGAAAATTTTCAACTTTTTTGAAGCCGAATTTCTTCATGAATATATTCAACTTTTTTGAAGCCCAAATACTTCATGAAAATTTTCAACCTTTTTGAAGCCGAATTTCTTCATGAAAATTTTAAAATTTTTTGAAGCCGAATTTCTTCATGAATATTTTCATTTGACCTACCCCCGCTTACGAAAAAGTTGAAAAAAGACGAAACACCCCCCCCTTACGAAAAAGTTGAAAAAAGACGAAACACCCCCCACCTTGCGAAAACTTTTTTGAAGCCGAATTTCTTCATGAAAATTTTCAACTTTTTTCAACCCCAAATACTTCATGAAAATTTTCAACTTTTTTGAAGCCGAATTTCTTCATGAATATTTTCAATTGACCCACCCCCGCTTACGAAAAAGTTGAAAAAAGACGAAACACCCCCCCTTACGAAAAAGTTGAAAAAAGACGAAACACCCCCCCCCTTGCGAAAAAATTTTTGAAGCCGAATTTCTTCATGAATATTTTCAATTGACCCACCCCCTCACGAAAAAGTTGAAAAAAGACGAAACACACCCCCCTTGCGAAAACTTTTTTGAAGCAGAATTTCTTCATGAAAATTTTCAACTTTTTTGAAGCCGAATTTCTTCATGAAAATTTTAAACTTTTTTGAAGCCGAATTTCTTCATGAAAATTTAAAAAAAATTTCAAGCCCAAATACTTCATGAAAATTTTCAACTTTTTTGAAGCCGAATTTCTTCATGAATATTTTCAACTTTTTTGAAGCCCAAATACTTCATGAAAATTTTCAACCTTTTTGAAGCCGAATTTCTTCATGAAAATTTAAAAAAAATTTCAAGCCCAAATACTTCATGAAAATTTTCAACTTTTTTGAAGCCGAATTTCTTCATGAATATTTTCAACTTTTTTGAAGCCCAAATACTTCATGAAAATTTTCAACCTTTTTGAAGCCGAATTTCTTCATGAAAATTTTAAAATTTTTTGAAGCCGAATTTCTTCATGAATATTTTCATTTGACCTACCCCCGCTTACGAAAAAGTTGAAAAAAGACGAAACACCCCCCCCTTACGAAAAAGTTGAAAAAAGACGAAACACCCCCCACCTTGCGAAAACTTTTTTGAAGCCGAATTTCTTCATGAAAATTTTCAACTTTTTTCAACCCCAAATACTTCATGAAAAATTTCAACTTTTTTGAAGCCGAATTTCTTCATGAATATTTTCAATTGACCCACCCCCGCTTACGAAAAAGTTGAAAAAAGACGAAACACCCCCCCTTACGAAAAAGTTGAAAAAAGACGAAACACCCCCCCCCTTGCGAAAAAATTTTTGAAGCCGAATTTCTTCATGAATATTTTCAATTGACCCACCCCCTCACGAAAAAGTTGAAAAAAGACGAAACACACCCCCCTTGCGAAAACTTTTTTGAAGCAGAATTTCTTCATGAAAATTTTCAACTTTTTTGAAGCCGAATTTCTTCATGAAAATTTTAAACTTTTTTGAAGCCGAATTTCTTCATGAAAATTTAAAAAAAATTTCAAGCCCAAATACTTCATGAAAATTTTCAACTTTTTTGAAGCCGAATTTCTTCATGAATATTTTCAACTTTTTTGAAGCCCAAATACTTCATGAAAATTTTCAACCTTTTTGAAGCCGAATTTCTTCATGAAAATTTAAAAAAAATTTCAAGCCCAAATACTTCATGAAAATTTTCAACTTTTTTGAAGCCGAATTTCTTCATGAATATTTTCAACTTTTTTGAAGCCCAAATACTTCATGAAAATTTTCAACCTTTTTGAAGCCGAATTTCTTCATGAAAATTTTAAAAATTTTTGAAGCCGAATTTCTTCATGAATATTTTCATTTGACCTACCCCCGCTTACGAAAAAGTTGAAAAAAGACGAAACACCCCCCCCTTACGAAAAAGTTGAAAAAAGACGAAACACCCCCCACCTTGCGAAAACTTTTTTGAAGCCGAATTTCTTCATGAAAATTTTCAACTTTTTTCAACCCCAAATACTTCATGAAAAATTTCAACTTTTTTGAAGCCGAATTTCTTCATGAAAATTTTCAACTTTTATGAAGCCCAAATACTTCATGAAAATTTTCAACTTTTTTGAAGCCGAATTACTTCATGAATATTTTCAACTTTTTTGAAACCCAAATACTTCATGAAAATTTTCAACTTTTTTGAAGCCTAAATACTTCATGAAAATTTTCAACTTTTTTGAAGCCGAATTTCTTCATGAATATTTTCAATTGACCCACCCCCCCTCACGAAAAAGTTGAAAAAAGACGAAACACCCCCTTCTTACGAAAAAGTTGAAAAAAGACGAAACACCCCCCCCTTACGAAAAAGTTGAAAAAAGATGAAACACCCCCCCCTTGCGAAAACTTTTTTGAAGCCGAATTTCTTCATGAAAATTTTCAACTTTTTTGAAGCCCAAATACTTCATGAAAATTTTCATCTTTTTTGAAGCCAATTTTCTTCATGAATATTTTCAATTGACCCACCCCCGCTTACGAAAAAGTTGAAAAAAGACGAAACACCCCCCCTTACGAAAAAGTTGAAAAAAGACGAAACACCCCCCCCTTTGCGAAAAATTTTTTGAAGCCGAATTTCTTCATGAATATTTTCAATTGACCCACCCCCTCACGAAAAAGTTGAAAAAAGACGAAACACCCCCCCTTGCGAAAATTTTTTTGAAGCCGAATTTCTTCATGAATATTTTCAATTGACCTACCCCCTCACGAAAAAGTTGAAAAAAGATGAAACACACCCCCCTTGCGAAAACTTTTTTGAAGCAGAATTTCTTCATGAAAATTTTCAACTTTTTTGAAGCCGAATTTCTTCATGAAAATTTTAAACTTTTTTGAAGCCGAATTTCTTCATGAAAATTTAAAAAAAATTTCAAGCCCAAATACTTCATGAAAATTTTCAACTTTTTTGAAGCCGAATTTCTTCATGAATATTTTCAACTTTTTTGAAGCCCAAATACTTCATGAAAATTTTCAACCTTTTTGAAGCCGAATTTCTTCATGAAAATTTTCAACTTTTTGGAAGCCCAAATACTTCATGAAAATTTTCATCTTTTTTGAAGCCAATTTTCTTCATGAATATTTTCAATTGACCCACCCCCTCACGAAAAAGTTGAAAAAAGACGAAACAACCCCCCCTTACGAAAAAGTTGAAAAAAGATGAAACACCCCCCCACTTGCGAAAATTTTTTTGAAGCCGAATTTCTTCATGAATATTTTCAATTGACCTACCCCCTCACGAAAAAGTTGAAAAAAGACGAAACACACCCCCCTTACGAAAAAGTTGAAAAAAGATGAAACACCCCCCCACTTGCGAAAAAATTTTTGAAGCCGAATTTCTTCATGAATATTTTCAATTGACCCACCCCCCCTCACGAAAAAGTTGAAAAAAGACGAAACACCCCCCTCTTACGAAAAAGTTGAAAAAAGACGAAACACCCCCCCTTGCGACAACTTTTTTGAAGCCGAATTTCTTCATGAAAATTTTCAACTTTTTTGAAGCCCAAATACTTCATGAAAACTTTCATCTTTTTTGAAGCCAAATTTCTTCATGAATATTTTCAGTTGACCCACCCCCGCTAACGAAAAAGTTGAAAAAAGACGAAACACCCCCCCCCTTGCGAAAACTTTTTTGAAGCAGAATTTCTTCATGAAAATTTTCAACTTTTTTGAAGCCCAAATACTTCATGAAAATTTTCAACTTTTTTGAAGCCCAAATACTTCATGAACATTTTCAACTTTTTTGAAGCCCAAATACTTCATGAAAATTTTCAACTTTTTTGTAGCCGAATTTCTTCATGAAAATTTAAAAAAATTTTCAAGCCCAAATTCTTCATGAAAATTTTCAACTTTTTTGAAGCCGAATTTCTTCATGAATATATTCAACTTTTTTGAAGCCCAAATACTTCATGAAAATTTTCAACCTTTTTGAAGCCGAATTTCTTCATGAAAATTTTAAAATTTTTTGAAGCCGAATTTCTTCATGAATATTTTCATTTGACCTACCCCCGCTTACGAAAAAGTTGAAAAAAGACGAAACACCCCCCCCTTACGAAAAAGTTGAAAAAAGACGAAACACCCCCCACCTTGCGAAAACTTTTTTGAAGCCGAATTTCTTCATGAAAATTTTCAACTTTTTTCAACCCCAAATACTTCATGAAAATTTTCAACTTTTTTGAAGCCGAATTTCTTCATGAATATTTTCAACTTTTTTGAAACCCAAATACTTCATGAAAATTTTCAACTTTTTTGAAGCCGAATTTCTTCATGAATATTTTCAATTGACCCACCCCCCCTCACGAAAAAGTTGAAAAAAGACGAAACACCCCCTTCTTACGAAAAAGTTGAAAAAAGACGAAACACCCCCCCCTTACGAAAAAGTTGAAAAAAGATGAAACACCCCCCCCTTGCGAAAACTTTTTTGAAGACGAATTTCTTCATGAAAATTTTCAACTTTTTTGAAGCCCAAATACTTCATGAAAATTTTCAACCTTTTTGAAGCCGAATTTCTTCATGAAAATTTAAAAAAAATTTCAAGCCCAAATACTTCATGAAAATTTTCAACTTTTTTGAAGCCGAATTTCTTCATGAATATTTTCAACTTTTTTGAAGCCCAAATACTTCATGAAAATTTTCAACCTTTTTGAAGCCGAATTTCTTCATGAAAATTTTAAAATTTTTTGAAGCCGAATTTCTTCATGAATATTTTCATTTGACCTACCCCCGCTTACGAAAAAGTTGAAAAAAGACGAAACACCCCCCCCTTACGAAAAAGTTGAAAAAAGACGAAACACCCCCCACCTTGCGAAAACTTTTTTGAAGCCGAATTTCTTCATGAAAATTTTCAACTTTTTTCAACCCCAAATACTTCATGAAAAATTTCAACTTTTTTGAAGCCGAATTTCTTCATGAAAATTTTCAACTTTTTTGAAGCCCAAATACTTCATGAAAATTTTCAACTTTTTTGAAGCCGAATTACTTCATGAATATTTTCAACTTTTTTGAAACCCAAATACTTCATGAAAATTTTCAACTTTTTTGAAGCCTAAATACTTCATGAAAATTTTCAACTTTTTTGAAGCCGAATTTCTTCATGAATATTTTCAATTGACCCACCCCCCCTCACGAAAAAGTTGAAAAAAGACGAAACACCCCCTTCTTACGAAAAAGTTGAAAAAAGACGAAACACCCCCCCCTTACGAAAAAGTTGAAAAAAGATAAAACACCCCCCCCTTGCGAAAACTTTTTTGAAGCCGAATTTCTTCATGAAAATTTTCAACTTTTTTGAAGCCCAAATACTTCATGAAAATTTTCATCTTTTTTGAAGCCAATTTTCTTCATGAATATTTTCAATTGACCCACCCCCGCTTACGAAAAAGTTGAAAAAAGACGAAACACCCCCCCCTTACGAAAAAGTTGAAAAAAGACGAAACACCCCCCCCCTTGCGAAAAAATTTTTGAAGCCGAATTTCTTCATGAATATTTTCAATTGACCCACCCCCCCTCACGAAAAAGTTGAAAAAAGACGAAACACCCCCTTCTTACGAAAAAGTTGAAAAAAGACGAAACACCCCCCCCTTACGAAAAAGTTGAAAAAAGATGAAACACCCCCCCCTTGCGAAAACTTTTTTGAAGACGAATTTCTTCATGAAAATTTTCAACTTTTTTGAAGCCCAAATACTTCATGAAAATTTTCAACCTTTTTGAAGCCGAATTTCTTCATGAAAATTTAAAAAAAATTTCAAGCCCAAATACTTCATGAAAATTTTCAACTTTTTTGAAGCCGAATTTCTTCATGAATATTTTCAACTTTTTTGAAGCCCAAATACTTCATGAAAATTTTCAACCTTTTTGAAGCCGAATTTCTTCATGAAAATTTTAAAATTTTTTGAAGCCGAATTTCTTCATGAATATTTTCATTTGACCTACCCCCGCTTACGAAAAAGTTGAAAAAAGACGAAACACCCCCCCCTTACGAAAAAGTTGAAAAAAGACGAAACACCCCCCACCTTGCGAAAACTTTTTTGAAGCCGAATTTCTTCATGAAAATTTTCAACTTTTTTCAACCCCAAATACTTCATGAAAAATTTCAACTTTTTTGAAGCCGAATTTCTTCATGAAAATTTTCAACTTTTTTGAAGCCCAAATACTTCATGAAAATTTTCAACTTTTTTGAAGCCGAATTACTTCATGAATATTTTCAACTTTTTTGAAACCCAAATACTTCATGAAAATTTTCAACTTTTTTGAAGCCTAAATACTTCATGAAAATTTTCAACTTTTTTGAAGCCGAATTTCTTCATGAATATTTTCAATTGACCCACCCCCCCTCACGAAAAAGTTGAAAAAAGACGAAACACCCCCTTCTTACGAAAAAGTTGAAAAAAGACGAAACACCCCCCCCTTACGAAAAAGTTGAAAAAAGATAAAACACCCCCCCCTTGCGAAAACTTTTTTGAAGCCGAATTTCTTCATGAAAATTTTCAACTTTTTTGAAGCCCAAATACTTCATGAAAATTTTCATCTTTTTTGAAGCCAATTTTCTTCATGAATATTTTCAATTGACCCACCCCCGCTTACGAAAAAGTTGAAAAAAGACGAAACACCCCCCCCTTACGAAAAAGTTGAAAAAAGACGAAACACCCCCCCCCTTGCGAAAAAATTTTTGAAGCCGAATTTCTTCATGAATATTTTCAATTGACCCACCCCCTCACGAAAAAGTTGAAAAAAGACGAAACAACCCCCCCTTACGAAAAAGTTGAAAAAAGATGAAACACCCCCCCCTTGCGAAAAATTTTTTGAAGCCGAATTTCTTCATGAATATTTTCAATTGACCTACCCCCTCACGAAAAAGTTGAAAAAAGATGAAACACACCCCCCTTGCGAAAACTTTTTTGAAGCAGAATTTCTTCATGAAAATTTTCAACTTTTTTGAAGCCGAATTTCTTCATGAAAATTTTAAACTTTTTTGAAGCCGAATTTCTTCATGAAAATTTAAAAAAAATTTCAAGCCCAAATACTTCATGAAAATTTTCAACTTTTTTGAAGCCGAATTTCTTCATGAATATTTTCAACTTTTTTGAAGCCCAAATACTTCATGAAAATTTTCAACCTTTTTGAAGCCGAATTTCTTCATGAAAATTTTCAACTTTTTGGAAGCCCAAATACTTCATGAAAATTTTCATCTTTTTTGAAGCCAATTTTCTTCATGAATATTTTCAATTGACCCACCCCCTCACGAAAAAGTTGAAAAAATACGAAACACACCCCCCTTACGAAAAAGTTGAAAAAAGATGAAACACCCCCCGACTTGCGAAAAATTTTTTGAAGCCGAATTTCTTCATGAATATTTTCAATTGACCCACCCCCCCTCACGAAAAAGTTGAAAAAAGACGAAACACCCCCCTCTTACGAAAAAGTTGAAAAAAGACGAAACACCCCCCCTTGCGACAACTTTTTTGGAGCCGAATTTCTTCATGAAAATTTTCAACTTTTTTGAAGCCCAAATACTTCATGAAAATTTTCATCTTTTTTGAAGCCAAATTTCTTCATGAATATTTTCAGTTGACCCACCCCCGCTAACGAAAAAGTTGAAAAAAGACGAAACACCCCCCCCCTTGCGAAAACTTTTTTGAAGCAGAATTTCTTCATGAAAATTTTCGACTTTTTTGAAGCCCAAATTCTTCATGAAAATTGTCAACTTTTTTGAAGCCGAATTTCTTCATGACAATTTTAAACTTTTTTGAAGCTGAATTTCTTCATGAAAATTTAAAAAAAAATTTCAAGCCCAAATACTTCATGAAAAATTTCAACTTTTTTGAAGCCGAATTTCTTCATGAATATTTTCAACTTTTTTGAAGCCCAAATACTTAATGAAAATTTTCAACCTTTTTGAAGCCGAATTTCTTCATGAAAATTTTCAACTTTTTTGAAGCCCAAATACTTCATGAAAATTTTCAACTTTTTTGAAGCCGAATTTCTTCATGAAAATTTTCAAATTTTATAAGCCGAATTTCTTCATGAAAATTTTCATCTTTTTTGAAGCCAAATTTCTTCATGAATAATTTCAATTGACCCACCCCCGCTTACGAAAAAGTTGAAAAAAGACGAAACACCCCCCCCTTACGAAAAAGTTGAAAAAAGACGAAACACCCCCCACCTTGCGAAAACTTTTTTGAAGTCGAATTTCTTCATGAAAATTTTCAACTTTTTTCAAGCCCAAATACTTCATGAAAAATTTCAACTTTTTTGAAGCCGAATTTCTTCATGAAAATTTTTAACTTTTTTGAAGCCGAATTTCTTCATGAAAATTTTTAACTTTTTTTAAATCCGAATTTCTTCATGAAAATTTTCAACTTTTTTGAAGCCCAAATGCTTCATGAAAATTTTCAACTTTTTTGAAGCCGAATTTCTTCATGAATATTTTCAATTGACCCACCCCCCTCACGAAAAATTTGAAAAAAGACGAAACACCCCCCCTTCCGAAAAAGTTGAAAAAAGACAAAACACCCCCCCCTTGCGAAAACTTTTTTGAAGCCGAATTTCTTCATGAAAATTTTCAACTTTTTTGAAGCCCAAATACTTCATGAAAATTTCAACTTTTTTCAAGCCTAAATACTTCAAGAAAATTTTCAACTTTTTTGAAACCGAATTTATTCATGAATATTTTCGAAGGACCCAACCCCCTTAAGAAAAAGTTGAAAAAAGACGAAACACCCCCCCTTGGGAAAACTTTTTTGAAGCCGAATTTCTTCATGAATATTTTCAGCTTTTTTGAAACCGAATTTCTTCATGAATATTTTCAACTTTTTTGAAGCCCAAATACTTCACGAAAATTTTCAACTTTTTTGGAGCCGAATTTCTTCATGAAAACTTTCAACTGTTTTGAAGCCCAAATACTTCATGAAAATTTTCAACTTTTTTGAAGCCGAATTTCTTCATGAAAATTTTCAACTTTTTTCAAGCCCAAATACTTCATTAAAATGTTCAACTTTTTTGAAGCCCAAATACGTCATGAACATTTTCAACTTTTTTGAAGCCGAATTTCTTCATGAAAATTTTCAACTTTTTTGAAGCCCAAACACTTGATGAAAATTTTCAACTTTTTTGAAGTCGAATTTCTTCATGAAAATTTTCAACTTTTTTGAAGCCCAAATACTTCATGAAAATTTTCAACTTTTTTGAAGCCGTATTTCTTCATGAAAATTTTAAATTGACCCAACCCCCTTACGAAAAAGTTGAAGACGAAACACCCCCCCGTTACGAAAAAGTTGAAAAAAGACGAAACAAACCCCCTTGCGAAAACTTTTTTGAAGCCGAATTTCTTCATGAAAATTTTCAACTTTTTTGAAGCCCAAATACTTCATGAAAATTTTTAACTTTTTTGAAGACGAATTTCTTCATGAATATTTTCAACTTTTTTGAAGCCCAAATACTTCATGAAAATTTTCAACTTTTTTGAAGCCGAATTTCTTCATGAATATTTTCAATTGACCCACCCCCCCTCACGAAAAAGTTGAAAAAAGACGAATCACCCCCCACTTACGAAAAAGTTGAAAAAAGACGAGACACCCCCCCTTACGAAAAAGTTGAAAAAAGAGGAAACACCCCGCCCTTGCAAAAACTTTTTTGAAGCCGAATTTCTTCATGAAAATTTTCAACTTTTTTGAAGTCGAATTTCTTCATGAAAATTTTCAACTTTTTTGTAGCCGAATTTCTTCATGAATATTTTCAACTTTTTTGAAGCCCAAATACTTCATGAAAATTTTCAACTTTGTTGAAGCCGAATTTCTTCATGAATATTTTCAATTGACCCACCCCCGCTTACGAAAAAGTTGAAAAAAGACGAAACACCCCCCCTTACGAAAAAGTTGAAAAAAGATGAAACACCCCGCCCTTACGAAAAAGTTTAAAAAAGACGAAACACCCCCCCCTTGGGAAAACTTTTTTTAAACCGAATTTCTTCATGAATATTTTCAACTTTTTTTAAACCGAATTTCTTCATGAATATTTTCAACTTTTTTGAAGCCGAATTTCTTCATGAATATTTTCAATTGACCCACCCCCCCTTACGAAAAACTTGAAAAAAGACGAAACACCCCCCCTTACGAAAAATTTGAAAAAAGAAGAAACACCCCCACCTTGGGAAAACTTTTTTGAAGCCGAAATTCTTCATGAAAATTTTCAACTTTTTTGAAGCCGAAT
Source organism: Labrus mixtus (assembly GCF_963584025.1). Classification (NCBI taxonomy): domain Eukaryota; kingdom Metazoa; phylum Chordata; class Actinopteri; order Labriformes; family Labridae; genus Labrus; species Labrus mixtus. The sequence continues at coordinate 1,625,835 of NC_083614.1, read as the reverse complement.
TTCTTCAGGAAAATTTTCAACTTTTTTGAAGCCGAATTTCTTCATGAAAATTTTCAACTTTTTTGAAGTCCAAATACTTCATGAATATATTCAACTTTTTTGAAGCCCAAATCCTTCATGAAAATTTTCAACTTTTTTGAAGCCCAAATACTTCATGAAAATTTTCAACTTTTTTGAAGCCGAATTTCTTCATGAATATTTTCATTTGACCCACTCCCCCTTACGAAAAAGTTGAAAAAAGACGAAACACCCACCCCTTACGAAAAAGTTGAAAAAAGACGAAACACCCCCCCCCTTACGAAAAAGTTGAAAAAAGACGAAACACACCCCCCTTACGAAAAAGTTGAAAAAAGACGAAACACCCCCCCCTTGGGAAAACTTTTTTGAAGCCGAATTTCTTCATGAATATTTTCAACTTTTTTTAACCCGAATTTCTTCATGAATATTTTCAACTTTTTTGAAGCCGAATTTCTTCATGAATATTTTCAATTGACCCACCCCCCCTTACGAAAAAGTTGAAAAAAGACGAAACACCCCCCCGTTACGAAAAAGTTGAAAAAAGACGAAACAAACCCCCTTGCGAAAACTTTTTTGAAGCCGAATTTCTTCATGAAAATTTTAAACTTTTTTGAAGCCCAAATACTTCATGAAAATTTTTAACTTTTTTGAAGACGAATTTCTTCATGAATATATTCAACTTTTTTGGAGCCCAAATACTTCATGAAAATTTTCAACTTTTTTGAAGCCGTATTTCTTCATGAAAATTTTAAAAATTTTTGAAGCCCAAATACTTCCTGAATATTTTCAACTTTTTTGAAGCCGAATTTATTCATGAATATTTTCAATTGACCCACCCCCCCTCACGAAAAAGTTGAAAAAAGACGAATCACCCCCCCCTTACGAAAAAGTTGAAAAAAGACGAGACACCCCCCCTTACGAAAAAGTTGAAAAAAGACGAAACACCCCCCCCTTGCAAAAACTTTTTTGAAGCCGAATTTCTTCATGAAAATTTTCAACTTTTTTGAAGTCGAATTTCTTCATGAAAATTTTCAACTTTTTTGAATCCGAATTTCTTCATGAATATTTTCAACTTTTTTGAAGCCCAAATACTTCCTGAATATTTTCAACTTTTTTGAAGCCGAATTTCTTCATGAATGTTTTCAATTGACCCACCCCCACTTACGAAAAACTTGAAAAAAGACGAAACACCCCCCTCTTACGAAAAATTTGAAAAAAGACGAAACACCCCACCCTTGCGAAAACTTTTTTGAAGCCGAATTTCATCATGAAAATTTTCAACTTTTTTGAAGCCCAAACACTTCATGAAAATTTTCAACTTTTTTGAAGCCGAATTTCTTCATGAAAATGTTCAACTTTTTTGAAGCCGAATTTCTTCATGAATATTTTCAATTGACCCACCCCCCTTACGAAAATGTTGAAAAAGAGGAAACACCCCCCCCTTACGAAAAAGATGAAAAAAGACGAAACACCCCACCCTTACGAAAAAGATGAAAAAAGACGAAACACCCCCCCCTTACGAAAAAGTTGAAAAAAGACGAAACACCCCCCCCTTGGGAAAACTTTTTTGAAGCCGAATTTCTTCATGAATATTTTCAACTTTTTTTAACCCGAATTTCTTCATAAATATTTTCAACTTTTTTGAAGCCGAATCTCTTCATGAATATTTTCAATTGACCCACCCCCCCTTACGAAAAAGTTGAAAAAAGACGAAACACCCCCCCGTTACGAAAAAGTTGAAAAAAGACGAAACACCCCCCCCTTACGAAAAATTTGAAAAAAGACGAAACCCCCCCCCCCTTACGAAAAAGTTGAAAAAAGACGAAACACCCCCCTCTTACGAAAAATTTGAAAAAAGACGAAACACCCCCCCCTTGTGAAAACTTTTTTGAAGCGGAATTTCAACATGAAAATTTTCATTTGACCCACTCCCCCTTACGAAAAAGTTGAAAAAAGACGAAACACCCCCCCCTTACGAAAAAGTTGAAAAAAGACGAAACACCCCCCTCTTGCGAAAACTTTTTTGAAGCCGAATTTCTTCATGAAGATTTTCAACTTTTTTGAAACCCAAATACTTCATGAAAATTTTCAACTTTTTTGAAGCCGAATTTCTTCATGAAAATTTTCAACTTTTTTGAAGCCGAAATACTTCATGAAAATTTTCAACTTTTTTGAAGCCGAATTTCTTAATGAAAATTTTCAACTTTTTTGAAGCCGAATTTCTTCATGAAAATTTTCAACTTTTTTGAAGCCGAATTTCTTCATGAATATTTTCAACTTTTTTGAAGCCCAAATCCTTCATGAAAATTTTCAACTTTTTTCAAGCCCAAATACTTCATGAATATTTTCAACTTTTTTGAAGCCCAAATCCTTCATGAAAATATTCAACTTTTTTGAAGCCCAAATACTTCAAGAAAATTTTCAACTTTTTTGAAGCCGAAATACTTCATGAATATATTCAACTTTTTTGAAGCCCAAATACTTTCTTAAAATTTTCAACTTTTTTGAAGCCGAATTTCTTCATGAAAATACTCAACTTTATTCAAGGCGAAATGCTTCATGAAAATTTTCAACTTTTTTGAAGCCCAAATACTTCATGAAAATATACAACTTTTTTGAAGCCGAAATCCTTCATGAAAATTTTCAACTTTTTTGAAGCCCAAATACTTCATGAAAATTTTCAACTTTTTTGAAGCCGAATTTCTTCATGAAAATTTTCAACTTTTTTGTAGCCGAAATCTTTTCATGAAAATTTTCAACTTTTTTGAAGCTGAAATACTTCATGAAAATGTTCGACTTTTTTAAAGCCGAAATCCTGTCGTGAAAATTTTCAACTTTTTTGAAACCGAAATCTTTTCATGAAAATTTTCAACTTTTTTGAAGCTGAAATACTTCATGAAAATGTTCGACTTTTTTAAAGCCGAAATCCTGTCGTGAAAATTTTCAACTTTTTTGAAGCCCAAATACTTCATGAAAATGTTCAACTTTTTTGAAGCCGAAATACTTCATGAAAATGTTCGACTTTTTTAAAGCCGAAATCCTGTCGTGAAAATTTTCAACCTTTTTGAAGCCGAAATACTTCATGAAAATGTTCGACTTTTTTAAAGCCGAAATCCTTTCGTGAAAATTTTCAACTTTTTTGAAGCCCAAATACTTCATGAAAATGTTCAACTTTTTTAAAGCCGAAATCCTGTCGTGAAAATTTTCAACTTTTTTAAAGCCGAAATCTTTTCATGAAAATTTTCAACTTTTTTGAAGCCGAAATCTTTTCATGAAAATTTTCAACTTTTTTGAAGCCGAAATCTTTTCATGAAAATTTTCAACTTTTTTTAAGCTAAAATACTTCATGAAAATGTTCAACTTTTTTAACGCCGAAATCCTGTCGTGAAAATTTTCAACTTTTTTGAAGCCGAAATCTTTTCATGAAAATTTTCAACTTTTTTAACGCCGAAATCCTGTCGTGAAAATTTTCAACTTTTTTGAATCCGAAATACTTCATGAAAATTTTCAACTTTTTTAAAGCCGAAATACTTCATGAAAATGTTCGACTTTTTTAAAGTCGAAATCCTGTCGTGAAAATTTTCAACTCTTTTGAAGCTGAAATCTTTTCATGAAAATTTTCAACTTTTTTGAAGCCGAAATCTTTTCATGAAAATTTTCAACTTTTTTGAAGCTGAAATACTTCATGAAAATGTTCGACTTTTTTAAAGCCGAAATCCTGTCGTGAAAATTTTCAAATTTTTTGAAGCCGAAATCTTTTCATGAAAATTTTCAACTTTTTTGAAGCCAAAATCTTTTCATGAAAATTTTCAACTTTTTTGAAGCTGAAATACTTCATGAACATGTTCGACTTTTTTAAAGCCGAAATCCTGTCGTGAAAATTTGTAACCTTTTTGAAGCCGAAATACTTCATGAAAATGTTCAACTTTTTTAACGCCGAAATCCTGTCGTGAAAATGTTCGACTTTTTTGAATCCGAAATACTTCATGAAAATTTTTGAAATTTTTTGAAGCCGAAATACTTCATGAAAATGTTCGACTTTTTTAAAGCCGAAATCCTGTCGTGAAAATTTTCAACTTTTTTGAAGCCGAAATCTTTTCATGAAAATTTTCAACTTTTTTGAAGCCGAAATCTTTTCATGAAAATTTTCAACTTTTTTGAAGCTGAAATACTTCATGAAAATGTTCGACATTTTTAAAGCCGAAATCCTGTCGTGAAAATTTTCAACTTTTTTGAAGCCGAAATCTTTTCATGAAAATTTTCAACTTTTTTAACGCCGAAATCCTGTCGTGAAAATTTTCAACTTTTTTGAATCCGAAATACTTCATGAAAATTTTCAACTTTTTTAAAGCCGAAATACTTCATGAAAATGTTCGACTTTTTTAAAGTCGAAATCCTGTCGTGAAAATTTTCAACTCTTTTGAAGCTGAAATCTTTTCATGAAAATTTTCAACTTTTTTGAAGCCGAAATCTTTTCATGAAAATTTTCAACTTTTTTGAAGCTGAAATACTTCATGAACATGTTCGACTTTTTTAAAGCCGAAATCCTGTCGTGAAAATTTGTAACCTTTTTGAAGCCGAAATACTTCATGAAAATGTTAGACTTTTTTAAAGCCGAAATCCTGTCGTGAAAATTTTCAACTTTTTTGAAGCCGAAATCTTTTCATGAAAATTTTCAACTTTTTTGAAACCGAAATCTTTTCATGAAAATTTTCAACTTTTTTGAAGCCGAAATCTTTTCATGAAAATTTTCAACTTTTTTGAAGCTGAAATACTTCATGAAAATGTTCGACTTTTTTAAAGCCGAAATCCTGTCGTGAAAATTTTCAACTTTTTTGAAGCCGAAATCTTTTCATGAAAATTTTCAACTTTTTTGAAGCCGAAATCTTTTCATGAAAATTTTCAACTTTTTTGAAGCTGAAATACTTCATGAAAATGTTCGACTATTTTAAAGCCGAAATCCTGTCGTGAAAATTTTCAACTTTTTTGAAGCCCAAATACTTCATGAAAATCTTAAACTTTTTTGAAGCCGAAATACTTCATGAAAATGTTCGACTTTTTTAAAGCCGAAATCCTGTCGTGAAAATTTTCAACCTTTTTGAAGCCGAAATACTTCATGAAAATGTTCGACTTTTTTAAAGCCGAAATCCTTTCGTGAAAATTTTCAACTTTTTTGAAGCCCAAATACTTCATGAAAATGTTCGACTTTTTTAAAGCCGAAATCCTGTCGTGAAAATTTTCAACTTTTTTAAAGCCGAAATCTTTTCATGAAAATTTTCAAATTTTTTGAAGCCGAAATCTTTTCATGAAAATTTACAACTTTTTTGAAGCCGAAATCTTTTCATGAAAATTTACAACTTTTTTGAAGCTAAAATACTTCATGAAAATGTTCGACTTTTTTAACGCCGAAATCCTGTCGTGAAAATTTTCAACTTTTTTGAAACCGAAATCTTTTCATGAAAATTTTCAACTTTTTTGAAGCCGAAATCTTTTCATGAAAATTTTCAACTTTTTTGAAGCCGAAATCTTTTCATGAAAATTTGCAACTTTTTTGAAGCCGAAATCTTTTCATGAAAATTTTCAACTTTTTTGAAGCTGAAATACTTCATGAAAATGTTCGACATTTTTAAAGCCGAAATCCTATCGTGAAAATTTTCAACTTTTTTGAAGCCGAAATCTTTTCATGAAAATTTTCAACTTTTTTGAAGCCGAAATCTTTTCATGAAAATTTGCAACTTTTTTGAAGCCGAAATCTTTTCATGAAAATTTTCAACTTTTTTGAATCTGAAATACTTCATGAAAATTTTCAACTTTTTTAAAGTCTAAATCCTGTCGTGAAAATTTTCAACTCTTTTGAAGCCGAAATCTTTTCATGAAAATTTTCAACTTTTTTGAAGCCGAAATCTTTTCATGAAAATTTTCAACTTTTTTGAAGCCGAAATCTTTTCATGAAAATTTTCAACTTTTTTGAAGCCGAAATCTTTTCATGAAAATTTTCAACTTTTTTGAAGCTAAAATACTTCATGAAAATGTTCGACTTTTTTAACGCTGAAATCCTGTCGTGAAAATGTTCGACTTTTTTGAATCCGAAATACTTCATGAAAATTTTTAAAATTTTTTAAAGCCGAAATCCTGTCGTGAAAATTTGTAACCTTTTTGAAGCCGAAATACTTCATGAAAATGTTAGACTTTTTTAAAGTCGAAATCCTGTCGTGAAAATTTTCAACTTTTTTGAAGCCGAAATCTTTTCATGAAAATTTTCAACTTTTTTGAAACCGAAATCTTTTCATGAAAATTTTCAACTTTTTTGAAGCCAAAATCTTTTCATGAAAATTTTCAACTTTTTTGAAGCTGAAATACTTCATGAAAATGTTCGACTTTTTTAAAGCCGAAATCCTGTCGTGAAAATTTTCAACTTTTTTGAAGCCGAAATCTTTTCATGAAAATTTTCAACTTTTTTGAAGCCGAAATCTTTTCATGAAAATTTTCAACTTTTTTGAAGCCGAAATCTTTTCATGAAAATTTTCAACTTTTTTGAAGCCGAAATCTTTTCATGAAAATTTTCAACTTTTTTGAAGCCAAAATCTTTTCATGAAAATTTTCAACTTTTTTGAAGCTGAAATACTTCATGAAAATGTTCGACTTTTTTAAAGCCGAAATCCTGTCGTGAAAATTTTCAACTTTTTTGAAGCCGAAATCTTTTCATGAAAATTTTCAACTTTTTTGAAGCCGAAATCTTTTCATGAAAATTTGCAACTTTTTTGAAGCTGAAATACTTCATGAAAATGTTCGACTTTTTTAAAGCCGAAATCCTGTCATGAAAATTTTCAACTTTTTTGAAGCCCAAGTACTTCATGAAAATGTTCAACTTTTTTGAAGCCGAAATACTTCATGAAAATGTTCGACTATTTTAAAGCCGAAATCCTGTCGTGAAAATTTTCAACCTTTTTGAAGCCGAAATACTTCATGAAAATGTTCGACTTTTTTAAAGCCGAAATCCTTTCGTGAAAATTTTCAACTTTTTTGAAGCCCAAATACTTCATGAAAATGTTCGACTTTTTTAAAGCCGAAATCCTGTCGTGAAAATTTTCAACTTTTTTAAAGCCGAAATCTTTTCATGAAAATTTTCAACTTTTTTGAAGCCGAAATCTTTTCATGAAAATTTTCAACTTTTTTGAAGCCGAAATCTTTTCATGAAAATTTTCAACTTTTTTGAAGCTAAAATACTTCATGAAAATGTTCGACTTTTTTAACGCCGAAATCCTGTCGTGAAAATGTTCGACTTTTTTGAATCCGAAATACTTCATGAAAATTTTTGAATTTTTTTGAAGCCGAAATACTTCATGAAAATGTTCGACTTTTTTAAAGCCGAAATCCTGTCGTGAAAATTTTCAACTTTTTTGAAACCGAAATCTTTTCATGAAAATTTTCAACTTTTTTGAAGCCGAAATCTTTTCATGAAAATTTTCAACTTTTTTGAAGCTGAAATACTTCATGAAAATGTTCGACATTTTTAAAGCCGAAATCCTATCGTGAAAATTTTCAACTTTTTTGAAGCCGAAATCTTTTCATGAAAATTTTCAACTTTTTTGAAGCCGAAATCTTTTCATGAAAATTTGCAACTTTTTTGAAGCCGAAATCTTTTCATGAAAATTTTCAAATTTTTTGAATCTGAAATACTTCATGAAAATTTTCAACTTTTTTAAAGTCGAAATCCTGTCGTGAAAATTTTCAACTCTTTTGAAGCCGAAATCTTTTCATGAAAATTTTCAACTTTTTTGAAGCCGAAATCTTTTCATGAAAATTTTCAACTTTTTTGAAGCCGAAATCTTTTCATGAAAATTTTCAACTTTTTTGAAGCTAAAATACTTCATGAAAATGTTCGACTTTTTTAACGCCGAAATCCTGTCGTGAAAATGTTCGACTTTTTTGAATCCGAAATCTTTTCATGAAAATTTTCAACTTTTTTGAAGCTGAAATACTTCATGAAAATGTTCGACTTTTTTAAAGCCGAAATCCTGTCGTGAAAATTTTCAACTTTTTTGAAGCCGAAATCTTTTCATGAAAATTTTCAACTTTTTTGAAGCCGAAATCTTTTCATGAAAATTTGCAACTTTTTTGAAGCTGAAATACTTCATGAAAATGTTCGACTTTTTTAAAGCCGAAATCCTGTCATGAAAATTTTCAACTTTTTTGAAGCCCAAATACTTCATGAAAATGTTCAACTTTTTTGAAGCCGAAATACTTCATGAAAATGTTCGACTATTTTAAAGCCGAAATCCTGTCGTGAAAATTTTCAACCTTTTTGAAGCCGAAATACTTCATGAAAATGTTCGACTTTTTTAAAGCCGAAATCCTTTCGTGAAAATTTTCAACTTTTTTGAAGCCCAAATACTTCATGAAAATGTTCGACTTTTTTAAAGCCGAAATCCTGTCGTGAAAATTTTCAACTTTTTTAAAGCCGAAATCTTTTCATGAAAATTTTCAACTTTTTTGAAGCCGAAATCTTTTCATGAAAATTTTCAACTTTTTTGAAGCCGAAATCTTTTCATGAAAATTTTCAACTTTTTTGAAGCTAAAATACTTCATGAAAATGTTCGACTTTTTTAACGCCGAAATCCTGTCGTGAAAATGTTCGACTTTTTTGAATCCGAAATACTTCATGAAAATTTTTGAATTTTTTTGAAGCCGAAATACTTCATGAAAATGTTCGACTTTTTTAAAGCCGAAATCCTGTCGTGAAAATTTTCAACCTTTTTGAAACCGAAATCTTTTCATGAAAATTTTCAACTTTTTTGAAGCCGAAATCTTTTCATGAAAATTTTCAACTTTTTTGAAGCTGAAATACTTCATGAAAATGTTCGACATTTTTAAAGCCGAAATCCTATCGTGAAAATTTTCAACTTTTTTGAAGCCGAAATCTTTTCATGAAAATTTTCAACTTTTTTGAAGCCGAAATCTTTTCATGAAAATTTTCAACTTTTTTGAAGCCGAAATCTTTTCATGAAAATTTTCAACTTTTTTGAATCTGAAATACTTCATGAAAATTTTCAACTTTTTTAAAGTCGAAATCCTGTCGTGAAAATTTTCAACTCTTTTGAAGCCGAAATCTTTTCATGAAAATTTTCAACTTTTTTGAAGCCGAAATCTTTTCATGAAAATTTTCAACTTTTTTGAAGCCGAAATCTTTTCATGAAAATTTTCAACATTTTTGAAGCTAAAATACTTCATGAAAATGTTCGACTTTTTTAACGCCGAAATCCTGTCGTGAAAATGTTCGACTTTTTTGAATCCGAAATACTTCATGAAAATTTTTGAAATTTTTTGAAGCCGAAATACTTCATGAAAATGTTCGACTTTTTTAAAGCCGAAATCCTGTCGTGAAAATTTGTAACCTTTTTGAAGCCGAAATACTTCATGAAAATGTTAGACTTTTTTAAATTCAAAATCCTGTCGTGAAAATTTTCAACTTTTTTGAAGCCGAAATCTTTTCATGAAAATTTTCAACTTTTTTGAAACCGAAATCTTTTCATGAAAATTTTCAACTTTTTTGAAGCCAAAATCTTTTCATGAAAATTTTCAACTTTTTTGAAGTTGAAATACTTCATGAAAATGTTCGACTTTTTTAAAGCCGAAATCCTGTCGTGAAAATTTTCAACTTTTTTGAAGCCGAAATCTTTTCATGAAAATTTTCAACTTTTTTGAAGCTGAAATACTTCATGAAAATGTTCGACTTTTTTAAAGCCGAAATCCTGTCATGAAAATGTTCAACTTTTTTGAAGCCCAAATACTTCATGAAAATGTTCAACTTTTTTGAAGCCGAAATACTTCATGAAAATGTTCGACTTTTTTAAAGCCGAAATCCTGTCGTGAAAATTTTCAACCTTTTTGAAGCCGAAATACTTCATGAAAATGTTCGACTTTTTTAAAGCCGAAATCCTTTCGTGAAAATTTTCAACTTTTTTGAAGCCCAAATACTTCATGAAAATGTTCGACTTTTTTAAAGCCGAAATACTGTCGTGAAAATTTTCAACTTTTTTGAAGCCGAAATATTTTCATGAAAATTTTCAACTTTTTTGAAGCCGAAATCTTTTCATGAAAATTTTCAACTTTTTTGAAGCTGAAATACTTCATGAAAATGTTCGACATTTTTAAAGCCGAAATCCTGTCGTGAAAATTTTCAACTTTTTGAAGCCGAAATCTTTTCATGAAAATTTTCAACTTTTTTGAAGCCGAAATCTTTTCATGAAAATTTGCAACTTTTTTGAAGCCGAAATCTTTTCATGAAAATTTTCAACTTTTTTGTAGCTGAAATACTTCATGAAAATGTTCGACTTTTTTGAAGCCGAAATCCTGTCGTGAAAATTTTCAACTTTTTTGAAGCCGAAATCTTTTCATGATAATTTTCAACTTTTTTGAAGCCAAAATCTTTTCATGAAAATTTTCAACTTTTTTGAATCCGAAATACTTCATGAAAATGTTCGACTTTTTTAAAGCCGAAATCCTGTCGTAAAAATTTTCAACTTTTTTAAAGCCGAAATCTTTTCATGAAAATTTTCAACTTTTTTGAAGCCGAAATCTTTTCATGAAAATTTTCAACTTTTTTGAAGCTGAAATACTTCATGAAAATGTTCGACTTTTTTAAAGCCGAAATCCTGTCGTGAAAATTTTCAACTTTTTTGAAGCCGAAATCTTTTCATGAAAATTTTCAACTTTTTTGAAGCCGAAATCTTTTCATGAAAATTTTCAACTTTTTTGAAGCCTAAATCTTTTCATGAAAATTTTCAACTTTTTTGAAGCCGAAATCTTTTCATGAAAATTTTCAACTTTTTTGAAGCCTAAATCTTTTCATGAAAATTTTCAACTTTTTTGAAGCTGAAATACTTCATGAAAATGTTCGATTTTTTAAAGCCGAAATCCTGTCGTGAAAATTTTCAACTTTTTTGAAGCCGAAATCTTTTCATGAAAATTTTCAACTTTTTTGAAGCCAAAATCTTTTCATGAAAATTTTCAACTTTTTTGAAGCTGAAATACTTCATGAAAATGTTCGACTTTTTTAAAGCGGAAATACTTCATGAAAATGTTCGACTTTTTTAAAGCCGAAATCCTGTCGTGAAAATTTTCAACTTTTTTGAAGCTAAAATACTTCATGAAAATGTTCGACTTTTTTAACGCCGAAATCCTGTCGTGAAAATGTTCGACTTTTTTGAATCCGAAATACTTCATGAAAATTTTTGAAATTTTTTGAAGCCGAAATACTTCATGAAAATGTTCGACTTTTTTAAAGCCGAAATCCTATCGTGAAAATTTTCAACTTTTTTGAAGCCGAAATCTTTTCATGAAAATTTGCAACTTTTTTGAAGCCGAAATCTTTTCATGAAAATTTTCAACTTTTTTGTAGCTGAAATACTTCATGAAAATGTTCGACTTTTTTGAAGCCGAAATCCTGTCGTGAAAATTTTCAACTTTTTTGAAGCCGAAATCTTTTCATGATAATTTTCAACTTTTTTGAAGCCAAAATCTTTTCATGAAAATTTTCAACTTTTTTGAATCCGAAATACTTCATGAAAATGTTCGACTTTTTTAAAGCCGAAATCCTGTCGTAAAAATTTTCAACTTTTTTAAAGCCGAAATCTTTTCATGAAAATTTTCAACTTTTTTGAAGCCGAAATCTTTTCATGAAAATTTTCAACTTTTTTGAAGCTGAAATACTTCATGAAAATGTTCGACTTTTTTAAAGCCGAAATCCTGTCGTGAAAATTTTCAACTTTTTTGAAGCCGAAATCTTTTCATGAAAATTTTCAACTTTTTTGAAGCCGAAATCTTTTCATGAAAATTTTCAACTTTTTTGAAGCCTAAATCTTTTCATGAAAATTTTCAACTTTTTTGAAGCCGAAATCTTTTCATGAAAATTTTCAACTTTTTTGAAGCCTAAATCTTTTCATGAAAATTTTCAACTTTTTTGAAGCTGAAATACTTCATGAAAATGTTCGATTTTTTAAAGCCGAAATCCTGTCGTGAAAATTTTCAACTTTTTTGAAGCCGAAATCTTTTCATGAAAATTTTCAACTTTTTTGAAGCCAAAATCTTTTCATGAAAATTTTCAACTTTTTTGAAGCTGAAATACTTCATGAAAATGTTCGACTTTTTTAAAGCGGAAATACTTCATGAAAATGTTCGACTTTTTTAAAGCCGAAATCCTGTCGTGAAAATTTTCAACTTTTTTGAAGCTAAAATACTTCATGAAAATGTTCGACTTTTTTAACGCCGAAATCCTGTCGTGAAAATGTTCGACTTTTTTGAATCCGAAATACTTCATGAAAATTTTTGAAATTTTTTGAAGCCGAAATACTTCATGAAAATGTTCGACTTTTTTAAAGCCGAAATCCTATCGTGAAAATTTTCAACTTTTTTGAAGCCGAAATCTTTTCATGAAAATTTTCAACTTTTTTGAAGCCGAAATCTTTTCATGAAAATTTTCAACTTTTTTGAAGCTAAAATACTTCATGAAAATGTTCGACTTTTTTAACGCCGAAATCCTGTCGTGAAAATGTTCGACTTTTTTGAATCCGAAATACTTCATGAAAATTTTTTAAATTTTTTGAAGCCGAAATACTTCATGAAAATGTTCGACATTTTTAAAGCCGAAATCCTGTCGTGAAAATTTTCAACTTTTTTGAAGCCGAAACCTTTTCATGAAAATTTTCAACTTTTTTGAAGCCGAAATCTTTTCATTAAAATTTGCAACTTTTTTGAAGCCGAAATCTTTTCATGAAAATTTTCAACTTTTTTGAATCTGAAATACTTCATGAAAATTTTCAACTTTTTTAACGCCGAAATCCTGTCGTGAAAATTTTCAACTTTTTTGAATCCGAAATACTTCAAGAAAATTTTCAACTTTTTTAAAGCCGAAATACTTCATGAAAATGTTCGACTTTTTTAAAGTCGAAATCCTGTCGTGAAAATTTTCAACTCTTTTGAAGCCGAAATCTTTTCATGAAAATTTTCAACTTTTTTGAAGCCGAAATCTTTTCATGAAAATTTTCAACTTTTTTGAAGCTGAAATACTTCATGAAAATGTTCGACTTTTTTAAAGCCGAAATCCTGTCGTGAAAATTTTCAAATTTTTTGAAGCCGAAATCTTTTCATGAAAATTTTCAACTTTTTTGAAGCCAAAATCTTTTCATGAAAATTTTCAACTTTTTTGAAGCTGAAATACTTCATGAACATGTTCGACTTTTTTAAAGCCGAAATCCTGTCGTGAAAATTTGTAACCTTTTTGAAGCCGAAATACTTCATGAAAATGTTAGACTTTTTTAAAGCCGAAATCCTGTCGTGAAAATTTTCAACTTTTTTGAAGCCGAAATCTTTTCATGAAAATTTTCAACTTTTTTGAAACCGAAATCTTTTCATGAAAATTTTCAACTTTTTTGAAGCCGAAATCTTTTCATGAAAATTTTCAACTTTTTTGAAGCTGAAATACTTCATGAAAATGTTCGACTTTTTTAAAGCCGAAATCCTGTCGTGAAAATTTTCAACTTTTTTGAAGCCGAAATCTTTTCATGAAAATTTTCAACTTTTTTGAAGCCGAAATCTTTTCATGAAAATTTTCAACTTTTTTGAAGCTGAAATACTTCATGAAAATGTTCGACTATTTTAAAGCCGAAATCCTGTCGTGAAAATTTTCAACTTTTTTGAAGCCCAAATACTTCATGAAAATGTTAAACTTTTTTGAAGCCGAAATACTTCATGAAAATGTTCGACTTTTTTAAAGCCGAAATCCTGTCGTGAAAATTTTCAACCTTTTTGAAGCCGAAATACTTCATGAAAATGTTCGACTTTTTTAAAGCCGAAATCCTTTCGTGAAAATTTTCAACTTTTTTGAAGCCCAAATACTTCATGAAAATGTTCGACTTTTTTAAAGCCGAAATCCTGTCGTGAAAATTTTCAACTTTTTTAAAGCCGAAATCTTTTCATGAAAATTTTCAAATTTTTTGAAGCCGAAATCTTTTCATGAAAATTTACAACTTTTTTGAAGCCGAAATCTTTTCATGAAAATTTACAACTTTTTTGAAGCTAAAATACTTCATGAAAATGTTCGACTTTTTTAACGCCGAAATCCTGTCGTGAAAATGTTCGACTTTTTTGAATCCGAAATACTTCATGAAAATTTTTGAAATTTTTTGAAGCCGAAATACTTCATGAAAATGTTCGACTTTTTTAAAGCCGAAATCCTGTCGTGAAAATTTTCAACTTTTTTGAAACCGAAATCTTTTCATGAAAATTTTCAACTTTTTTGAAGCCGAAATCTTTTCATGAAAATTTTCAACTTTTTTGAAGCCGAAATCTTTTCATGAAAATTTGCAACTTTTTTGAAGCCGAAATCTTTTCATGAAAATTTTCAACTTTTTTGAAGCTGAAATACTTCATGAAAATGTTCGACATTTTTAAAGCCGAAATCCTATCGTGAAAATTTTCAACTTTTTTGAAGCCGAAATCTTTTCATGAAAATTTTCAACTTTTTTGAAGCCGAAATCTTTTCATGAAAATTTGCAACTTTTTTGAAGCCGAAATCTTTTCATGAAAATTTTCAACTTTTTTGAATCTGAAATACTTCATGAAAATTTTCAACTTTTTTAAAGTCGAAATCCTGTCGTGAAAATTTTCAACTCTTTTGAAGCCGAAATCTTTTCATGAAAATTTTCAACTTTTTTGAAGCCGAAATCTTTTCGTGAAAATTTTCAACTTTTTTGAAGCCGAAATCTTTTCATGAAAATTTTCAACTTTTTTGAAGCCGAAATCTTTTCATGAAAATTTTCAACTTTTTTGAAGCTAAAATACTTCATGAAAATGTTCGACTTTTTTAACGCTGAAATCCTGTCGTGAAAATGTTCGACTTTTTTGAATCCGAAATACTTCATGAAAATTTTTAAAATTTTTTAAAGCCGAAATCCTGTCGTGAAAATTTGTAACCTTTTTGAAGCCGAAATACTTCATGAAAATGTTAGACTTTTTTAAAGTCGAAATCCTGTCGTGAAAATTTTCAACTTTTTTGAAGCCGAAATCTTTTCATGAAAATTTTCAACTTTTTTGAAACCGAAATCTTTTCATGAAAATTTTCAACTTTTTTGAAGCTGAAATACTTCATGAAAATGTTCGACTATTTTAAAGCCGAAATCCTGTCGTGAAAATTTTCAACTTTTTTGAAGCCCAAATACTTCATGAAAATGTTAAACTTTTTTGAAGCCGAAATACTTCATGAAAATGTTCGACTTTTTTAAAGCCGAAATCCTGTCGTGAAAATTTTCAACCTTTTTGAAGCCGAAATACTTCATGAAAATGTTCGACTTTTTTAAAGCCGAAATCCTTTCGTGAAAATTTTCAACTTTTTTGAAGCCCAAATACTTCATGAAAATGTTCGACTTTTTTAAAGCCGAAATCCTGTCGTGAAAATTTTCAACTTTTTTAAAGCCGAAATCTTTTCATGAAAATTTTCAAATTTTTTGAAGCCGAAATCTTTTCATGAAAATTTACAACTTTTTTGAAGCCGAAATCTTTTCATGAAAATTTACAACTTTTTTGAAGCTAAAATACTTCATGAAAATGTTCGACTTTTTTAACGCCGAAATCCTGTCGTGAAAATGTTCGACTTTTTTGAATCCAAAATACTTCATGAAAATTTTTGAAATTTTTTGAAGCCGAAATACTTCATGAAAATGTTCGACTTTTTTAAAGCCGAAATCCTGTCGTGAAAATTTTCAACTTTTTTGAAACCGAAATCTTTTCATGAAAATTTTCAACTTTTTTGAAGCCGAAATCTTTTCATGAAAATTTTCAACTTTTTTGAAGCCGAAATCTTTTCATGAAAATTTGCAACTTTTTTGAAGCCGAAATCTTTTCATGAAAATTTTCAACTTTTTTGAAGCTGAAATACTTCATGAAAATGTTCGACATTTTTAAAGCCGAAATCCTATCGTGAAAATTTTCAACTTTTTTGAAGCCGAAATCTTTTCATGAAAATTTTCAACTTTTTTGAAGCCGAAATCTTTTCATGAAAATGTTCGACTTTTTTAAAGCCGAAATCCTGTCGTGAAAATTTTCAACTTTTTTGAAACCGAAATCTTTTCATGAAAATTTTCAACTTTTTTGAAGCCGAAATCTTTTCATGAAAATTTTCAACTTTTTTGAAGCCGAAATCTTTTCATGAAAATTTGCAACTTTTTTGAAGCCGAAATCTTTTCATGAAAATTTTCAACTTTTTTAAAGTCGAAATCCTGTCGTGAAAATTTTCAACTCTTTTGAAGCCGAAATCTTTTCATGAAAATTTTCAACTTTTTTGAAGCCGAAATCTTTTCATGAAAATTTTCAACTTTTTTGAAGCCGAAATCTTTTCATGAAAATTTTCAACTTTTTTGAAGCCGAAATCTTTTCATGAAAATTTTCAACTTTTTTGAAGCTAAAATACTTCATGAAAATGTTCTACTTTTTTAACGCTGAAATCCTGTCGTGAAAATGTTCGACTTTTTTGAATCCGAAATACTTCATGAAAATTTTTAAAATTTTTTAAAGCCGAAATCCTGTCGTGAAAATTTGTAACCTTTTTGAAGCCGAAATACTTCATGAAAATGTTAGACTTTTTTAAAGTCGAAATCCTGTCGTGAAAATTTTCAACTTTTTTGAAGCCGAAATCTTTTCATGAAAATTTTCAACTTTTTTGAAACCGAAATCTTTTCATGAAAATTTTCAACTTTTTTGAAGCCAAAATCTTTTCATGAAAATTTTCAACTTTTTTGAAGCTGAAATACTTCATGAAAATGTTCGACTTTTTTAAAGCCGAAATCCTGTCGTGAAAATTTTCAACTTTTTTGAAGCCGAAATCTTTTCATGAAAATTTTCAACTTTTTTGAAGCCGAAATCTTTTCATGAAAATTTTCAACTTTTTTGAAGCCGAAATCTTTTCATGAAAATTTTCAACTTTTTTGAAGCCGAAATCTTTTCATGAAAATTTTCAACTTTTTTGAAGCCAAAATCTTTTCATGAAAATTTTCAACTTTTTTGAAGCTGAAATACTTCATGAAAATGTTCGACTTTTTTAAAGCCGAAATCCTGTCGTGAAAATTTTCAACTTTTTTGAAGCCGAAATCTTTTCATGAAAATTTTCAACTTTTTTGAAGCCGAAATCTTTTCATGAAAATTTGCAACTTTTTTGAAGCTGAAATACTTCATGAAAATGTTCGACTTTTTTAAAGCCGAAATCCTGTCATGAAAATTTTCAACTTTTTTGAAGCCCAAATACTTCATGAAAATGTTCAACTTTTTTGAAGCCGAAATACTTCATGAAAATGTTCGACTATTTTAAAGCCGAAATCTTGTCGTGAAAATTTTCAACTTTTTTGAAGCCCAAATACTTCATGAAAATGTTAAACTTTTTTGAAGCCGAAATACTTCATGAAAATGTTCGACTTTTTTAAAGCCGAAATCCTGTCGTGAAAATTTTCAACCTTTTTGAAGCCGAAATACTTCATGAAAATGTTCGACTTTTTTAAAGCCGAAATCCTTTCGTGAAAATTTTCAACTTTTTTGAAGCCCAAATACTTCATGAAAATGTTCGACTTTTTTAAAGCCCAAATCCTGTCGTGAAAATTTTCAACTTTTTTAAAGCCGAAATCTTTTCATGAAAATTTTCAACTTTTTTGAAGCCGAAATCTTTTCATGAAAATTTTCAACTTTTTTGAAGCCGAAATCTTTTCATGAAAATTTTCAACTTTTTTGAAGCTAAAATACTTCATGAAAATGTTCGACTTTTTTAACGCCGAAATCCTGTCGTGAAAATGTTCGACTTTTTTGAATCCGAAATACTTCATGAAAATTTTTGAATTTTTTTGAAGCCGAAATACTTCATGAAAATGTTCGACTTTTTTAAAGCCGAAATCCTGTCGTGAAAATTTTGTACTTTTTTGAAACCGAAATCTTTTCATGAAAATTTTCAACTTTTTTGAAGCCGAAATCTTTTCATGAAAATTTTCAACTTTTTTGAAGCCGAAATCTTTTCATGAAAATTTTCAACTTTTTTGAAGCTAAAATACTTCATGAAAATGTTCGACTTTTTTAACGCCGAAATCCTGTCGTGAAAATGTTCGACTTTTTTGAATCCGAAATACTTCATGAAAATTTTTGAAATTTTTTGAAGCCGAAATACTTCATGAAAATGTTCGACTTTTTTAAAGCCGAAATCCTGTCGTGAAAATTTGTAACCTTTTTGAAGCCGAAATACTTCATGAAAATGTTAGACTTTTTTAAAGTCGAAATCCTGTCGTGAAAATTTTCAACTTTTTTGAAGCCGAAATCTTTTCATGAAAATTTTCAACTTTTTTGAAACCGAAATCTTTTCATGAAAATTTTCAACTTTTTTGAAGCCAAAATCTTTTCATGAAAATTTTCAACTTTTTTGAAGTTGAAATACTTCATGAAAATGTTCGACTTTTTTAAAGCCGAAATCCTGTCGTGAAAATTTTCAACTTTTTTGAAGCCGAAATCTTTTCATGAAAATTTTCAACTTTTTTGAAGCCGAAATCTTTTCATGAAAATGTTCAACTTTTTTGAAGCTGAAATACTTCATGAAAATGTTCGACTTTTTTAAAGCCGAAATCCTGTCATGAAAATGTTCAACTTTTTTGAAGCCCAAATACTTCATGAAAATGTTCAACTTTTTTGAAGCCGAAATACTTCATGAAAATGTTCGACTTTTTTAAAGCCGAAATCCTGTCGTGAAAATTTTCAACCTTTTTGAAGCCGAAATACTTCATGAAAATGTTCGACTTTTTTAAAGCCGAAATCCTTTCGTGAAAATTTTCAACTTTTTTGAAGCCCAAATACTTCATGAAAATGTTCGACTTTTTTAAAGCCGAAATACTGTCGTGAAAATTTTCAACTTTTTTGAAGCCGAAATCTTTTCATGAAAATTTTCAACTTTTTTGAAGCCGAAATCTTTTCATGAAAATTTTCAACTTTTTTGAAGCTGAAATACTTCATGAAAATGTTCGACATTTTTAAAGCCGAAATCCTGTCGTGAAAATTTTCAACTTTTTGAAGCCGAAATCTTTTCATGAAAATTTTCAACTTTTTTGAAGCCGAAATCTTTTCATGAAAATTTGCAACTTTTTTGAAGCCGAAATCTTTTCATGAAAATTTTCAACTTTTTTGTAGCTGAAATACTTCATGAAAATGTTCGACTTTTTTGAAGCCGAAATCCTGTCGTGAAAATTTTCAACTTTTTTGAAGCCGAAATCTTTTCATGATAATTTTCAACTTTTTTGAAGCCAAAATCTTTTCATGAAAATTTTCAACTTTTTTGAATCCGAAATACTTCATGAAAATGTTCGACTTTTTTGAAGCTGAAATACTTCATGAAAATGTTCGACTTTTTTAAAGCCGAAATCCTGTCGTGAAAATTTTCAACTTTTTTGAAGCCGAAATCTTTTCATGAAAATTTTCAACTTTTTTGAAGCCGAAATCTTTTCATGAAAATTTTCAACTTTTTTGAAGCCTAAATCTTTTCATGAAAATTTTCAACTTTTTTGAAGCCGAAATCTTTTCATGAAAATTTTCAACTTTTTTGAAGCCTAAATCTTTTCATGAAAATGTTCAACTTTTTTGAAGCTGAAATATTTCATGAAAATTTTCGATTTTTTAAAGCCGAAATCCTGTCGTGAAAATTTTCAACTTTTTTGAAGCCGAAATCTTTTCATGAAAATTTTCAACTTTTTTGAAGCCAAAATCTTTTCATGAAAATTTTCAACTTTTTTGAAGCTGAAATACTTCATGAAGATGTTCGACTTTTTTAAAGCCGAAATCCTGTCGTGAAAATTTTCAACTTTTTTGAAGCCGAAATCTTTTCATGAAACTTTTCAACTTTTTTGAAGCCGAAATCTTTTCATGAAAATTTTCAACTTTTTTGAAGCTGAAATACTTCATGAAAATGTTCGACTTTTTTAAAGCCGAAATCCTGTCATGAAAATTTTCAACTTTTTTGAAGCCCAAATACTTCATGAAAATGTTCAACTTTTTTGAAGCCGAAATACTTCATGAAAATGTTCGACTTTTTTAAAGCCGAAATCCTGTCGTGAAAATTTTCAACTTTTTTGAAGCTAAAATACTTCATGAAAATGTTCGACTTTTTTAACGCCGAAATCCTGTCGTGAAAATGTTCGACTTTTTTGAATCCGAAATACTTCATGAAAATTTTTGAAATTTTTTGAAGCCGAAATACTTCATGAAAATGTTCGACTTTTTTAAAGCCGAAATCCTGTCGTGAAAATTTTCAACTTTTTTGAAGCCGAAATCTTTTCATGAAAATTTTCAACTTTTTTGAAGCCGAAATCTTTTCATGAAAATTTTCAACTTTTTTGAAGCTGAAATACTTCATGAAAATGTTCGACATTTTTAAAGCCGAAATCCTGTCGTGAAAATTTTCAACTTTTTGAAGCCGAAATCTTTTCATGATAATTTTCAACTTTTTTGAAGCCAAAATCTTTTCATGAAAATTTTCAACTTTTTTGAATCCGAAATACTTCATGAAAATGTTCGACTTTTTTAAAGCCGAAATCCTGTCGTAAAAATTTTCAACTTTTTTAAAGCCGAAATCTTTTCATGAAAATTTTCAACTTTTTTGAAGCCGAAATCTTTTCATGAAAATTTTCAACTTTTTTGAAGCTGAAATACTTCATGAAAATGTTCGACTTTTTTAAAGCCGAAATCCTGTCGTGAAAATTTTCAACTTTTTTGAAGCCGAAATCTTTTCATGAAAATTTTCAACTTTTTTGAAGCCGAAATCTTTTCATGAAAATTTTCAACTTTTTTGAATCTGAAATACTTCATGAAAATTTTCAACTTTTTTAACGCCGAAATCCTGTCGTGAAAATTTTCAACTTTTTTGAATCCGAAATACTTCATGAAAATTTTCAACTTTTTTAAAGCCGAAATACTTCATGAAAATGTTCGACTTTTTTAAAGTCGAAATCCTGTCGTGAAAATTTTCAACTCTTTTGAAGCCGAAATCTTTTCATGAAAATTTTCAACTTTTTTGAAGCCGAAATCTTTTCATGAAAATTTTCAACTTTTTTGAAGCTGAAATACTTCATGAAAATGTTCGACTTTTTTAAAGCCGAAATCCTGTCGTGAAAATTTTCAACTTTTTTGAAGCCGAAATCTTTTCATGAAAATTTTCAACTTTTTTGAAGCCAAAATCTTTTCATGAAAATTTTCAACTTTTTTGAAGCTGAAATACTTCATGAAAATGTTCGACTTTTTTAAAGCCGAAATCCTGTCGTGAAAATTTGTAACCTTTTTGAAGCCGAAATACTTCATGAAAATGTTAGACTTTTTTAAAGTCGAAATCCTGTCGTGAAAATTTTCAACTTTTTTGAAGCCGAAATCTTTTCATGAAAATTTTCAACTTTTTTGAAACCGAAATCTTTTCATGAAAATTTTCAACTTTTTTGAAGCCGAAATCTTTTCATGAAAATTTTCAACTTTTTTGAAGCTGAAATACTTCATGAAAATGTTCGACTTTTTTAAAGCCGAAATCCTGTCGTGAAAATTTTCAACTTTTTTGAAGCCGAAATCTTTTCATGAAAATTTTCAACTTTTTTGAAGCCGAAATCTTTTCATGAAAATTTTCAACTTTTTTGAAGCTGAAATACTTCATGAAAATGTTCGACTTTTTTAAAGCCGAAATCCTGTCGTGAAAATTTTCAACTTTTTTGAAGCCCAAATACTTCATGAAAATGTTCAACTTTTTTGAAGCCGAAATACTTCATGAAAATGTTCGA
Organism: Labrus mixtus; assembly: GCF_963584025.1. Taxonomy (NCBI): domain Eukaryota; kingdom Metazoa; phylum Chordata; class Actinopteri; order Labriformes; family Labridae; genus Labrus; species Labrus mixtus. The sequence continues at coordinate 1,603,987 of NC_083614.1, read as the reverse complement.
CTTTTTTAAAGCCGAAATCCTGTCGTGAAAATTTTCAACCTTTTTGAAGCCGAAATACTTCATGAAAATGTTCGACTTTTTTAAAGCCGAAATCCTTTCGTGAAAATTTTCAACTTTTTTGAAGCCCAAATACTTCATGAAAATGTTCGACTTTTTTAAAGCCGAAATCCTGTCGTGAAAATTTTCAACTTTTTTAAAACCGAAATCTTTTCATGAAAATTTTCAACTTTTTTGAAGCCGAAATCTTTTCATGAAAATTTTCAACTTTTTTGAAGCCGATATCTTTTCATGAAAATTTTCAACTTTTTTGAAGCTAAAATACTTCATGAAAATGTTCGACTTTTTTAACGCCGAAATCCTGTCGTGAAAATGTTCGACTTTTTTGAATCCGAAATACTTCATGAAAATTTTTGAAATTTTTTGAAGCCGAAATACTTCATGAAAATGTTCGACTTTTTTAAAGCCGAAATCCTGTCGTGAAAATTTTCAACTTTTTTGAAGCCGAAATCTTTTCATGAAAATTTTCAACTTTTTTGAAGCCGAAATCTTTTCATGAAAATTTTCAACTTTTTTGAAGCTGAAATACTTCATGAAAATGTTCGACATTTTTAAAGCCGAAATCCTGTCGTGAAAATTTTCAACTTTTTTGAAGCCGAAATCTTTTCATGAAAATTTTCAACTCTTTTGAAGCCGAAATCTTTTCATGAAAATTTGCAACTTTTTTGAATCTGAAATACTTCATGAAAATTTTCAACTTTTTTAACGCCGAAATCCTGTCGTGAAAATTTTCAACTTTTTTGAATCCGAAATACTTCATGAAAATTTTCAACTTTTTTAAAGCCGAAATACTTCATGAAAATGTTCGACTTTTTTAAAGTCGAAATCCTGTCGTGAAAATTTTCAACTTTTTTGAAACCGAAATCTTTTCATGAAAATTTTCAACTTTTTTGAAGCCGAAATCTTTTCATGAAAATTTTCAACTTTTTTGAAGCTGAAATACTTCATGAAAATGTTCGACTTTTTTAACGCCGAAATCCTGTCGTGAAAATGTTCGACTTTTTTGAATCCGAAATACTTCATGAAAATTTTTGAAATTTTTTGAAGCCGAAATACTTCATGAAAATGTTCGACTTTTTTAAAGCCGAAATCCTGTCGTGAAAATTTTCAACTTTTTTGAAGCCGAAATCTTTTCATGAAAATTTTCAACTTTTTTGAAGCCGAAATCTTTTCATGAAAATTTTCAACTTTTTTGAAGCTGAAATACTTCATGAAAATGTTCGACATTTTTAAAGCCGAAATCCTGTCGTGAAAATTTTCAACTTTTTTGAAGCCGAAATACTTCATGAAAATGTTCAACTTTTTTGAATCCGAAATACTTCATGAAAATTTTCAACTTTTTTAAAGCCGAAATACTTCATGAAAATGTTCGACTTTTTTAAAGTCGAAATCCTGTCGTGAAAATTTTCAACTCTTTTGAAGCCGAAATATTTCATGAAAATTTTCGACTTTTTTGAAGCCGAAATCTTTTCATGAAAATGTTCAACTTTTTTGAAGTTGAAATACTTCATGAAAATGTTCGACTTTTTTAAAGCCGAAATCCTGTCGTGAAAATTTTCAACTTTTTTGAAGCCAAAATCTTTTCATGAAAATTTTCAACTTTTTTGAAGCCAAAATCTTTTCATGAAAATTTTCAACTTTTTTGAAGCTGAAATACTTCATGAAAATGTTCGACTTTTTTAAAGCCGAAATCCTGTCGTGAAAATTTGTAACCTTTTTGAAGCCGAAATACTTCATGAAAATGTTAGACTTTTTTAAAGTCGAAATCCTGTCGTGAAAATTTTCAACTTTTTTGAAGCCGAAATCTTTTCATGAAAATTTTTAACTTTTTTGAAACCGAAATCTTTTCATGAAAATTTTCAACTTTTTTGAAGCCAAAATCTTTTCATGAAAATTTTCAACTTTTTTGAAGCTGAAATACTTCATGAAAATGTTCGACTTTTTTAAAGCCGAAATCCTGTCGTGAAAATTTTCAACTTTTTTGAAGCCGAAATCTTTTCATGAAAATTTTCAACTTTTTTGAAGCCGAAATCTTTTCATGAAAATTTTCAACTTTTTTGAAGCTGAAATACTTCATGAAAATGTTCGACTTTTTTAAAGCCGAAATCCTGTCGTGAAAATTTTCAACTTTTTTGAAGCCCAAATACTTCATGAAAATGTTCAACTTTTTTGAAGCCGAAATACTTCATGAAAATGTTCGACTTTTTTAAAGCCGAAATCCTGTCGTGAAAATTTTCAACCTTTTTGAAGCCGAAATACTTCATGAAAATGTTCTTCTTTTTTAAAGCCGAAATCCTGTCGTGAAAATTTTCAACTTTTTTAAAGCCGAAATCTTTTCATGAAAATTTTCAACTTTTTTGAAGCCGAAATCTTTTCATGAAAATTTTCAACTTTTTTGAAGCCGATATCTTTTCATGAAAATTTTCAACTTTTTTGAAGTTAAAATACTTCATGAAAATGTTCGACTTTTTTAACGCCGAAATCCTGTCGTGAAAATGTTCGACTTTTTTGAATCCGAAATACTTCATGAAAATTTTTGAAATTTTTTGAAGCCGAAATACTTCATGAAAATGTTCGACTTTTTTAAAGCCGAAATCCTGTCGTGAAAATGTTAGACTTTTTTAAAGCCGAAATCCTATCGTGAAAATTTTCGACTTTTTTTAAGCCGAAATCTTTTCATGAAAATTTTCAACTTTTTTGAAGCCGAAATCTTTTCATGAAAATTTTCAACTTTTTTAACGCCGAAATCCTGTCGTGAAAATTTTCAACTTTTTTGAATCCGAAATACTTCATGAAAATTTTCAACTTTTTTAAAGCCGAAATACTTCATGAAAATGTTCGACTTTTTTAAAGTCGAAATCCTGTCGTGAAAATTTTCAACTCTTTTGAAGCCGAAATCTTTTCATGAAAATTTTCAACTTTTTTGAAGCCGAAATCTTTTCATGAAAATTTTCAACTTTTTTGAAGTTGAAATACTTCATGAAAATGTTCGACTTTTTTAAAGCCGAAATCCTGTCGTGAAAATTTTCAACTTTTTTGAAGCCAAAATCTTTTCATGAAAATTTTCAACTTTTTTGAAGCCAAAATCTTTTCATGAAAATTTTCAACTTTTTTGAAGCTGAAATACTTCATGAAAATGTTCGACTTTTTTAAAGCCGAAATCCTGTCGTGAAAATTTGTAACCTTTTTGAAGCCGAAATACTTCATGAAAATGTTAGACTTTTTTAAAGTCGAAATCCTGTCGTGAAAATTTTCAACTTTTTTGAAGCCGAAATCTTTTCATGAAAATTTTTAACTTTTTTGAAACCGAAATCTTTTCATGAAAATTTTCAACTTTTTTGAAGCCAAAATCTTTTCATGAAAATTTTCAACTTTTTTGAAGCTGAAATACTTCATGAAAATGTTCGACTTTTTTAAAGCCGAAATCCTGTCGTGAAAATTTTCAACTTTTTTGAAGCCGAAATCTTTTCATGAAAATTTTCAACTTTTTTGAAGCCGAAATCTTTTCATGAAAATTTTCAACTTTTTTGAAGCTGAAATACTTCATGAAAATGTTCGACTTTTTTAAAGCCGAAATCCTGTCGTGAAAATTTTCAACTTTTTTGAAGCCCAAATACTTCATGAAAATGTTCAACTTTTTTGAAGCCGAAATACTTCATGAAAATGTTCGACTTTTTTAAAGCCGAAATCCTGTCGTGAAAATTTTCAACCTTTTTGAAGCCGAAATACTTCATGAAAATGTTCGACTTTTTTAAAGCCGAAATCCTTTCGTGAAATTTTCAACTTTTTTGAAGCCCAAATACTTCATGAAAATGTTCGACTTTTTTAAAGCCGAAATCCTGTCGTGAAAATTTTCAACTTTTATAAAGCCGAAATCTTTTCATGAAAATTTTCAACTTTTTTGAAGCCGAAATCTTTTCATGAAAATTTTCAACTTTTTTGAAGCCGATATCTTTTCATGAAAATTTTCAACTTTTTTGAAGTTAAAATACTTCATGAAAATGTTCGACTTTTTTAACGCCGAAATCCTGTCGTGAAAATGTTCGACTTTTTTGAATCCGAAATACTTCATGAAAATTTTTGAAATTTTTTTAAGCCGAAATACTTCATGAAAATGTTCGACTTTTTTAAAGCCGAAATCCTGTCGTGAAAATGTTAGACTTTTTTAAAGCCGAAATCCTATCGTGAAAATTTTCAACTTTTTTTAAGCCGAAATCTTTTCATGAAAATTTTCAACTTTTTTGAAGCCGAAATCTTTTCATGAAAATTTTCAACTTTTTTGAAGCCGAAATCTTTTCATGAAAATTTTCAACTTTTTTGAAGCTGAAATACTTCATGAAAATGTTCGACTTTTTTAAAGCCGAAATCCTGTCGTGAAAATATTCAACTTTTTTGAAGCCCAAATACTTCATGAAAATGTTCAACTTTTTTGAAGCCGAAATCCTGTTGTGAAAATTTTCAACCTTTTTGAAGCCGAAATACTTCATGAAAATGTTCGACTTTTTTAAAGCCGAAATCTTTTCGTGAAAATTTTCAACTTTTTTGAAGCCCAAATACTTCATGAAAATGTTCGACTTTTTTAAAGCCGAAATCCTGTCGTGAAAATTTTCAACTTTTTTGAAGCCGAAATCTTTTCATGAAAATTTTCAACTTTTTTGAAGCCGAAATCTTTTCATGAAAATTTTCAACTCTTTTGAAGCCGAAATCTTTTCATGAAAATTTTCAACTTTTTTGAAGCTGAAATACTTCATGAAAATGTTCGACATTTTTAAAGCCGAAATCCTGTCGTGAAAATTTTCAACTTTTTTGAAGCCGAAATCTTTTCATGAAAATTTTCAACTTTTTTGAAGCCGAAATCTTTTCATGAAAATTTTCAACTTTTTTGAAACCGAAATCTTTTCATGAAAATTTTCAACTTTTTTGAAGCCAAAATCTTTTCATGAAAATTTTCAACTTTTTTGAAGCTGAAATACTTCATGAAAATGTTCGACTTTTTTAAAGCCGAAATCCTGTCGTGAAAATTTTCAACTTTTTTGAAGCCCAAATACTTCATGAAAATGTTCAACTTTTTTGAAGCCGAAATACTTCATGAAAATGTTCGACTTTTTTAAAGCCGAAATCCTGTCGTGAAAATTTTCAACCTTTTTGAAGCCGAAATACTTCATGAAAATGTTCGACTTTTTTAAAGCCGAAATCCTTTCGTGAAAATTTTCAACTTTTTTGAAGCCCAAATACTTCATGAAAATGTTCGACTTTTTTAAAGCCGAAATCCTGTCGTGAAAATTTTCAACTTTTTTAAAGCCGAAATCTTTTCATGAAAATTTTCAACTTTTTTGAAGCCGAAATCTTTTCATGAAAATTTTCAACTTTTTTGAAGCCGATATCTTTTCATGAAAATTTTCAACTTTTTTGAAGTTAAAATACTTCATGAAAATGTTCGACTTTTTTAACGCCGAAATCCTTTCTTGAAAATGTTCGACTTTTTTTAATCCGAAATACTTCATGAAAATTTTTGAAATTTTTTGAAGCCGAAATACTTCATGAAAATGTTCGACTTTTTTAAAGCCGAAATCCTGTCGTGAAAATGTTAGACTTTTTTAAAGCCGAATCCTATCGTGAAAATTTTCAACTTTTTTTAAGCCGAAATCTTTTCATGAAAATTTTCAACTTTTTTGAAGCCGAAATCTTTTCATGAAAATTTTCAACCTTTTTGAAGCCGAAATACTTCTTGAAAATGTTCGACTTTTTTAAAGCCGAAATCTTTTCGTGAAAATTTTCAACTTTTTTGAAGCCCAAATACTTCATGAAAATGTTCGACTTTTTTAAAGCCGAAATCCTGTCGTGAAAATTTTCAACTTTTTTGAAGCCGAAATCTTTTCATGAAAATTTTCAACTTTTTTGAAGCCGAAATCTTTTCATGAAAATTTTCAACTCTTTTGAAGCCGAAATCTTTTCATGAAAATTTTCAACTTTTTTGAAGCTGAAATACTTCATGAAAATGTTCGACATTTTTAAAGCCGAAATCCTGTCGTGAAAATTTTCAACTTTTGTGAAGCCGAAATCTTTTCATGAAAATTTTCAACTTTTTTGAAGCCGAAATCTTTTCATGAAAATTTTCAACTTTTTTGAAGCCGAAATCTTTTCATGAAAATTTTCAACTTTTTTGAAACCGAAATCTTTTCATGAAAATTTTCAACTTTTTTGAAGCCAAAATCTTTTCATGAAAATTTTCAACTTTTTTGAAGCTGAAATACTTCATGAAAATGTTCGACTTTTTTAAAGCCGAAATCCTGTCGTGAAAATTTTCAACTTTTTTGAAGCCCAAATACTTCATGAAAATGTTCAACTTTTTTGAAGCCGAAATACTTCATGAAAATGTTCGACTTTTTTAAAGCCGAAATCCTGTCGTGAAAATTTTCAACCTTTTTGAAGCCGAAATACTTCATGAAAATGTTCGACTTTTTTAAAGCCGAAATCCTGTCGTGAAAATTTTCAACTTTTTTAAAGCCGAAATCTTTTCATGAAAATTTTCAACTTTTTTGAAGCCGAAATCTTTTCATGAAAATTTTCAACTTTTTTGAAGCCGATATCTTTTCATGAAAATTTTCAACTTTTTTGAAGTTAAAATACTTCATGAAAATGTTCGACTTTTTTAACGCCGAAATCCTGTCGTGAAAATGTTCGACTTTTTTGAATCCGAAATACTTCATGAAAATTTTTGAAATTTTTTGAAGCCGAAATACTTCATGAAAATGTTCGACTTTTTTAAAGCCGAAATCCTGTCGTGAAAATGTTAGACTTTTTTAAAGCCGAAATCCTATCGTGAAAATTTTCAACTTTTTTTAAGCCGAAATCTTTTCATGAAAATTTTCAACTTTTTTGAAGCCGAAATCTTTTCATGAAAATTTTCAACTTTTTTGAAGCCGAAATCTTTTCATGAAAATTTTCAACTTTTTTGAAGCTGAAATACTTCATGAAAATGTTCGACTTTTTTAAAGCCGAAATCCTGTCGTGAAAATATTCAACTTTTTTGAAGCCCAAATACTTCATGAAAATGTTCAACTTTTTTGAAGCCGAAATCCTGTTGTGAAAATTTTCAACCTTTTTGAAGCCGAAATACTTCATGAAAATGTTCGACTTTTTTAAAGCCGAAATCTTTTCGTGAAAATTTTCAACTTTTTTGAAGCCCAAATACTTCATGAAAATGTTCGACTTTTTTAAAGCCGAAATCCTGTCGTGAAAATTTTCAACTTTTTTGAAACCGAAATCTTTTCATGAAAATTTTCAACTTTTTTGAAGCCGAAATCTTTTCATGAAAATTTTCAACTTTTTTGAAGCCGAAATCTTTTCATGAAAATTTTTCAACTTTTTTGAAGCCGAAATCTTTTCATGAAAATTTTCAACTTTTTTGAAGCCGAAATCTTTTCATGAAAATTTTCAACTTTTTTGAAACCGAAATCTTTTCATGAAAATTTTCAACTTTTTTGAAGACAAAATCTTTTCATGAAAATTTTCAACTTTTTTGAAGCTGAAATACTTCATGAAAATGTTCGACTTTTTTAAAGCCGAAATCCTGTCGTGAAAATTTTCAACTTTTTTGAAGCCCAAATACTTCATGAAAATGTTCAACTTTTTTGAAGCCGAAATACTTCATGAAAATGTTCGACTTTTTTAAAGCCGAAATCCTGTCGTGAAAATTTTCAACCTTTTTGAAGCCGAAATACTTCATGAAAATGTTCGACTTTTTTGAAGCCGAAATCCTGTTGTGAAAATTTTCAACCTTTTTGAAGCCGAAATACTTCATGAAAATGTTCGACTTTTTTAAAGCCGAAATCTTTTCGTGAAAATTTTCAACTTTTTTGAAGCCCAAATACTTCATGAAAATGTTCGACTTTTTTAAAGCCGAAATCCTGTCGTGAAAATTTTCAACTTTTTTGAAGCCGAAATCTTTTCATGAAAATTTTCAACTTTTTTGAAGCCGAAATCTTTTCATGAAAATTTTCAACTCTTTTGAAGCCGAAATCTTTTCATGAAAATTTTCAACTTTTTTGAAGCTGAAATACTTCATGAAAATGTTCGACATTTTTAAAGCCGAAATCCTGTCGTGAAAATTTTCAACTTTTGTGAAGCCGAAATCTTTTCATGAAAATTTTCAACTTTTTTGAAGCCGAAATCTTTTCATGAAAATTTTCAACTTTTTTGAAGCCGAAATCTTTTCATGAAAATTTTCAACTTTTTTGAAACCGAAATCTTTTCATGAAAATTTTCAACTTTTTTGAAGCCAAAATCTTTTCATGAAAATTTTCAACTTTTTTGAAGCTGAAATACTTCATGAAAATGTTCGACTTTTTTAAAGCCGAAATCCTGTCGTGAAAATTTTCAACTTTTTTGAAGCCCAAATACTTCATGAAAATGTTCAACTTTTTTGAAGCCGAAATACTTCATGAAAATGTTCGACTTTTTTAAAGCCGAAATCTTTTCGTGAAAATTTTCAACCTTTTTGAAGCCGAAATACTTCATGAAAATGTTCGACTTTTTTAAAGCCGAAATCCTTTCGTGAAAATTTTCAACTTTTTTGAAGCCCAAATACTTCATGAAAATGTTCGACTTTTTTAAAGCCGAAATCCTGTCGTGAAAATTTTCAACTTTTTTAAAGCCGAAATCTTTTCATGAAAATTTTCAACTTTTTTGAAGCCGAAATCTTTTCATGAAAATTTTCAACTTTTTTGAAGCCGATATCTTTTCATGAAAATTTTCAACTTTTTTGAAGTTAAAATACTTCATGAAAATGTTCGACTTTTTTAACGCCGAAATCCTGTCGTGAAAATGTTCGACTTTTTTGAATCCGAAATACTTCATGAAAATTTTTGAAATTTTTTGAAGCCGAAATACTTCATGAAAATGTTCGACTTTTTTAAAGCCGAAATCCTGTCGTGAAAATGTTAGACTTTTTTAAAGCCGAAATCCTATCGTGAAAATTTTCAACTTTTTTTAAGCCGAAATCTTTTCATGAAAATTTTCAACTTTTTTGAAGCCGAAATCTTTTCATGAAAATTTTCAACTTTTTTGAAGCCGAAATCTTTTCATGAAAATTTTCAACTTTTTTGAAGCTGAAATACTTCATGAAAATGTTCGACTTTTTTAAAGCCGAAATCCTGTCGTGAAAATATTCAACTTTTTTGAAGCCCAAATACTTCATGAAAATGTTCAACTTTTTTGAAGCCGAAATCCTGTTGTGAAAATTTTCAACCTTTTTGAAGCCGAAATACTTCATGAAAATGTTCGACTTTTTTAAAGCCGAAATCTTTTCGTGAAAATTTTCAACTTTTTTGAAGCCCAAATACTTCATGAAAATGTTCGACTTTTTTAAAGCCGAAATCCTGTCGTGAAAATTTTCAACTTTTTTGAAACCGAAATCTTTTCATGAAAATTTTCAACTTTTTTGAAGCCGAAATCTTTTCATGAAAATTTTCAACTTTTTTGAAGCCGAAATCTTTTCATGAAAATTTTCAACTTTTTTGAAGCCGAAATCTTTTCATGAAAATTTTCAACTTTTTTGAAGCCGAAATCTTTTCATGAAAATTTTCAACTTTTTTGAAACCGAAATCTTTTCATGAAAATTTTCAACTTTTTTGAAGCCAAAATCTTTTCATGAAAATTTTCAACTTTTTTGAAGCTGAAATACTTCATGAAAATGTTCGACTTTTTTAAAGCCGAAATCCTGTCGTGAAAATTTTCAACTTTTTTGAAGCCCAAATACTTCATGAAAATGTTCAACTTTTTTGAAGCCGAAATACTTCATGAAAATGTTCGACTTTTTTAAAGCCGAAATCTTTTCGTGAAAATTTTCAACTTTTTTGAAGCCCAAATACTTCATGAAAATGTTCGACTTTTTTAAAGCCGAAATCCTGTCGTGAAAATTTTCAACTTTTTTGAAGCCGAAATCTTTTCATGAAAATTTTCAACTTTTTTGAAGCCGAAATCTTTTCATGAAAATTTTCAACTCTTTTGAAGCCGAAATCTTTTCATGAAAATTTTCAACTTTTTTGAAGCTGAAATACTTCATGAAAATGTTCGACATTTTTAAAGCCGAAATCCTGTCGTGAAAATTTTCAACTTTTTTGAAGCCGAAATCTTTTCATGAAAATTTTCAACTTTTTTGAAGCCGAAATCTTTTCATGAAAATTTTCAACTTTTTTGAAGCCGAAATCTTTTCATGAAAATTTTCAACTTTTTTGAAACCGAAATCTTTTCATGAAAATTTTCAACTTTTTTGAAGCCAAAATCTTTTCATGAAAATTTTCAACTTTTTTGAAGCTGAAATACTTCATGAAAATGTTCGACTTTTTTAAAGCCGAAATCCTGTCGTGAAAATTTTCAACTTTTTTGAAGCCCAAATACTTCATGAAAATGTTCGACTTTTTTAAAGCCGAAATCCTGTCGTGAAAATTTTCAACTTTTTTGAATCCGAAATCTTTTCATGAAAATTTTCAACTTTTTTGAAGCCGAAATCTTTTCATGAAAATTTTCAACTTTTTTGAAGCCGAAATCTTTTCATGAAAATTTTCAACTTTTTTGAAGCCGAAATCTTTTCATGAAAATTTTCAACTTTTTTGAAGCCGAAATCTTTTCATGAAAATTTTCAACTTTTTTGAAACCGAAATCTTTTCATGAAAATTTTCAACTTTTTTGAAGCCAAAATCTTTTCATGAAAATTTTCAACTTTTTTGAAGCTGAAATACTTCATGAAAATGTTCGACTTTTTTAAAGCCGAAATCCTGTCGTGAAAATTTTCAACTTTTTTGAAGCCCAAATACTTCATGAAAATGTTCAACTTTTTTGAAGCCGAAATACTTCATGAAAATGTTCGACTTTTTTAAAGCCGAAATCCTGTCGTGAAAATTTTCAACCTTTTTGAAGCCGAAATACTTCATGAAAATGTTCGACTTTTTTGAAGCCGAAATCCTGTTGTGAAAATTTTCAACCTTTTTGAAGCCGAAATACTTCATGAAAATGTTCGACTTTTTTAAAGCCGAAATCTTTTCGTGAAAATTTTCAACTTTTTTGAAGCCCAAATACTTCATGAAAATGTTCGACTTTTTTAAAGCCGAAATCCTGTCGTGAAAATTTTCAACTTTTTTGAAGCCGAAATCTTTTCATGAAAATTTTCAACTTTTTTGAAGCCGAAATCTTTTCATGAAAATTTTCAACTCTTTTGAAGCCGAAATCTTTTCATGAAAATTTTCAACTTTTTTGAAGCTGAAATACTTCATGAAAATGTTCGACATTTTTAAAGCCGAAATCCTGTCGTGAAAATTTTCAACTTTTTTGAAGCCGAAATCTTTTCATGAAAATTTTCAACTTTTTTGAAGCCGAAATCTTTTCATGAAAATTTTCAACTTTTTTGAAGCCGAAATCTTTTCATGAAAATTTTCAACTTTTTTGAAACCGAAATCTTTTCATGAAAATTTTCAACTTTTTTGAAGCCAAAATCTTTTCATGAAAATTTTCAACTTTTTTGAAGCTGAAATACTTCATGAAAATGTTCGACTTTTTTAAAGCCGAAATCCTGTCGTGAAAATTTTCAACTTTTTTGAAGCCCAAATACTTCATGAAAATGTTCAACTTTTTTGAAGCCGAAATACTTCATGAAAATGTTCGACTTTTTTAAAGCCGAAATCCTGTCGTGAAAATTTTCAACCTTTTTGAAGCCGAAATACTTCATGAAAATGTTCGACTTTTTTAAAGCCGAAATCCTTTCGTGAAAATTTTCAACTTTTTTGAAGCCCAAATACTTCATGAAAATGTTCGACTTTTTTAAAGCCGAAATCCTGTCGTGAAAATTTTCAACTTTTTTAAAGCCGAAATCTTTTCATGAAAATTTTCAACTTTTTTGAAGCCGAAATCTTTTCATGAAAATTTTCAACTTTTTTGAAGCCGATATCTTTTCATGAAAATTTTCAACTTTTTTGAAGCTAAAATACTTCATGAAAATGTTCGACTTTTTTAACGCCGAAATCCTGTCGTGAAAATGTTCGACTTTTTTGAATCCGAAATACTTCATGAAAATTTTTGAAATTTTTTGAAGCCGAAATACTTCATGAAAATGTTCGACTTTTTTAAAGCCGAAATCCTGTCGTGAAAATGTTAGACTTTTTTAAAGCCGAAATCCTATCGTGAAAATTTTCAACTTTTTTTAAGCCGAAATCTTTTCATGAAAATTTTCAACTTTTTTGAAGCCGAAATCTTTTCATGAAAATTTTCAACTTTTTTGAAGCCGAAATCTTTTCATGAAAATTTTCAACTTTTTTGAAGCTGAAATACTTCATGAAAATGTTCGACATTTTTAAAGCCGAAATCCTGTCGTGAAAATTTTCAACTTTTTTGAAGCCGAAATCTTTTCATGAAAATTTTCAACTTTTTTGAAGCCGAAATCTTTTCATGAAAATTTTCAACTTTTTTGAAGCCGAAATCTTTTCATGAAAATTTTCAACTTTTTTGAATCTGAAATACTTCATGAAAATGTTCAACTTTTTTAACGCCGAAATCCTGTCGTGAAAATTTTCAACTTTTTTGAAGCCGAAATCTTTTCATGAAAATTTTCAACTTTTTTGAAGCCGAAATCTTTTCATGAAAATTTTCAACTTTTTTGAAGCCGAAATCTTTTCATGAAAATTTTCAACTTTTTTGAATCTGAAATACTTCATGAAAATTTTCAACTTTTTTAACGCCGAAATCGTGTCGTGAAAATTTTCAACTTTTTTAAAGCCGAAATACTTCATGAAAATGTTCGACTTTTTTAAAGTCGAAATCCTGTCGTGAAAATTTTCAACTCTTTTGAAGCCGAAATCTTTTCATGAAAATTTTCAACTTTTTTGAAGCCGAAATCTTTTCATGAAAATTTTCAACTTTTTTGAAGCTGAAATACTTCATGAAAATGTTCGACTTTTTTAAAGCCGAAATCCTGTCGTGAAAATTTTCAACTTTTTTGAAGCCGAAATCTTTTCATGAAAATTTTCAACTTTTTTGAAGCCAAAATCTTTTCATGAAAATTTTCAACTTTTTTGAAGCTGAAATACTTCATGAAAATGTTCGACTTTTTTAAAGCCGAAATCCTGTCGTGAAAATTTGTAACCTTTTTGAAGCCGAAATACTTCATGAAAATGTTAGACTTTTTTAAAGTCGAAATCCTGTCGTGAAAATTTTCAACTTTTTTGAAGCCGAAATCTTTTCATGAAAATTTTCAACTTTTTTGAAACCGAAATCTTTTCATGAAAATTTTCAACTTTTTTGAAGCCAAAACCTTTTCATGAAAATTTTCAACTTTTTTGAAGCTGAAATACTTCATGAAAATGTTCGACTTTTTTAAAGCCGAAATCCTGACGTGAAAATTTTCAACTTTTTTGAAGCCGAAATCTTTTCATGAAAATTTTCAACTTTTTTGAAGCCGAAATCTTTTCATGAAAATGTTCAACTTTTTTGAAGCTGAAATACTTCATGAAAATGTTCGACTTTTTTAAAGCCGAAATCTTTTCATGAAAATTTTCAACTTTTTTGAAGCCGAAATCTTTTCATGAAAATTTTCAACTCTTTTGAAGCCGAAATCTTTTCATGAAAATTTTCAACTTTTTTGAAGCTGAAATACTTCATGAAAATGTTCGACATTTTTAAAGCCGAAATCCTGTCGTGAAAATTTTCAACTTTTTTGAAGCCGAAATCTTTTCATGAAAATTTTCAACTTTTTTGAAGCCGAAATCTTTTCATGAAAATTTTCAACTTTTTTGAAGCCGAAATCTTTTCATGAAAATTTTCAACTTTTTTGAATCTGAAATACTTCATGAAAATGTTCAACTTTTTTAACGCCGAAATCCTGTCGTGAAAATTTTCAACTTTTTTGAAGCCGAAATCTTTTCATGAAAATTTTCAACTTTTTTGAAGCCGAAATCTTTTCATGAAAATTTTCAACTTTTTTGAAGCCGAAATCTTTTCATGAAAATTTTCAACTTTTTTGAATCTGAAATACTTCATGAAAATTTTCAACTTTTTTAACGCCGAAATCCTGTCGTGAAAATTTTCAACTTTTTTAAAGCCGAAATACTTCATGAAAATGTTCGACTTTTTTAAAGTCGAAATCCTGTCGTGAAAATTTTCAACTCTTTTGAAGCCGAAATCTTTTCATGAAAATTTTCAACTTTTTTGAAGCCGAAATCTTTTCATGAAAATTTTCAACTTTTTTGAAGCTGAAATACTTCATGAAAATGTTCGACTTTTTTAAAGCCGAAATCCTGTCGTGAAAATTTTCAACTTTTTTGAAGCCGAAATCTTTTCATGAAAATTTTCAACTTTTTTGAAGCCAAAATCTTTTCATGAAAATTTTCAACTTTTTTGAAGCTGAAATACTTCATGAAAATGTTCGACTTTTTTAAAGCCGAAATCCTGTCGTGAAAATTTGTAACCTTTTTGAAGCCGAAATACTTCATGAAAATGTTAGACTTTTTTAAAGTCGAAATCCTGTCGTGAAAATTTTCAACTTTTTTGAAGCCGAAATCTTTTCATGAAAATTTTCAACTTTTTTGAAACCGAAATCTTTTCATGAAAATTTTCAACTTTTTTGAAGCCAAAATCTTTTCATGAAAATTTTCAACTTTTTTGAAGCTGAAATACTTCATGAAAATGTTCGACTTTTTTAAAGCCTTAAATCCTGACGTGAAAATTTTCAACTTTTTTGAAGCCGAAATCTTTTCATGAAAATTTTCAACTTTTTTGAAGCCGAAATCTTTTCATGAAAATGTTCAACTTTTTTGAAGCTGAAATACTTCATGAAAATGTTCGACTTTTTTAAAGCCGAAATCCTGTCGTGAAAATTTTCAACTTTTTTGAAGCCCAAATACTTCATGAAAATGTTCAACTTTTTTGAAGCCGAAATACTTCATGAAAATGTTCGACTTTTTTAAAGCCGTAATCCTGTCTTGAAAATTTTCAACCTTTTTGAAGCCGAAATACTTCATGAAAATGTTCGACTTTTTTAAAGCCGAAATCCTTTCGTGAAAATTTTCAACTTTTTTGAAGCCCAAATACTTCATGAAAATGTTCGACTTTTTTGAAGCCGAAATCCTGTCGTGAAAATTTTCAACTTTTTTAAAGCCGAAATCTTTTCATGAAAATTTTCAACTTTTTTGAAGCCGAAATCTTTTCATGAAAATTTTCAACTTTTTTGAAGCCGAAATCTTTTCATGAAAATTTTCAACTTTTTTGAAGCTAAAATACTTCATGAAAATGTTCGACTTTTTTAACGCCGAAATCCTGTCGTGAAAATGTTCGACTTTTTTGAATCCGAAATACTTCATGAAAATTTTTGAAATTTTTTGAAGCCGAAATACTTCATGAAAATGTTCGACTTATTTAAAGCCGAAATCCTGTCGTGAAAATTTTCAACTTTTTTGAAGCCGAAATCTTTTCATGAAAATTTTCAACTTTTTTGAAGCCGAAATCTTTTCATGAAAATTTGCAACTTTTTTGAAGCCGAAATCTTTTCATGAAAATTTTCAACTTTTTTGAATTCGAAATACTTCATGAAAATTTTCAACTTTTTTAAAGCCGAAATACTTCATGAAAATGTTCGACTTTTTTAAAGTCGAAATCCTTTCGTGAAAATTTTCAACTCTTTTGAAGCCGAAATCTTTTCATGAAAATTTTCAACTTTTTTGAAGCCGAAATCTTTTCATGAAAATTTTCAACTTTTTTGAAGCTGAAATACTTCATGAAAATGTTCGACTTTTTTAAAGCCGAAATCCTGTCGTGAAAATTTTCAACTTTTTTGAAGCCGAAATCTTTTCATGAAAATGTTCGACTTTTTTAACGCCGAAATCCTGTCGTGAAAATGTTCGACTTTTTTGAATCCGAAATACTTCATGAAAATTTTTGAAATTTTTTGAAGCCGAAATAATTCATGAAAATGTTCGACTTTTTTAAAGCCGAAATCCTGTCGTGAAAATTTTCAACTTTTTTGAAGCCGAAATCTTTTCATGAAAATTTTCAACTTTTTTGAAGCCGAAATCTTTTCATGAAAATTTTCAACTTTTTTGAAGCTGAAATACTTCATGAAAATGTTCAACTTTTTTAAAGCCGAAATACTTCATGAAAATGTTCGACTTTTTTAAAGTAGAAATCCTGTCGTGAAAATTTTCAACTCTTTTAAAGCCGAAATCTTTTCATGAAAATTTTCAACTTTTTTGAAGCCGAAATCTTTTCATGAAAATTTTCAACTTTTTTGAAGCCGAAATCTTTTCATGAAAATTTTCAACTTTTTTGAATTTGAAATACTTCATGAAAATTTTCAACTTTTTTAATTCCGAAATCCTGTCGTGAAAATTTTCAACTTTTTTGAATCCGAAATACTTCATGAAAATTTTCAACTTTTTTAAAGCCGAAATACTTCATGAAAATGTTCGACTTTTTTAATGTCGAAATCCTGTCGTGAAAATTTTCAACTCTTTTGAAGCCGAAATCTTTTCATGAAAATGTTCAACTTTTTTGAAGCCGAAATCTTTTCATGAAAATTTTCAACTTTTTTGAAGCTGAAATACTTCATGAAAATGTTGGACTTTTTTAAAGCCGAAATCCTGTCGTGAAAATTTTCAACTTTTTTGAAGCCGAAATCTTTTCATGAAAATTTTCAACTTTTTTGAAGCCGAAATCTTTTCATGAAAATTTTCAACTTTTTTGAAGCTGAAATACTTCATGAAAATGTTCGACTTTTTTAAAGCCGAAATCCTGTCGTGAAAATTTTCAACTTTTTTGAAGCCGAAATCTTTTCATGAAAATTTTCAACTTTTTTGAAGCCGAAATCTTTTCATGAAAATGTGAGACTTTTTTAAAGCCGAAATCCTGTCGTGAAAATTTTCAACTTTTTTGAAGCCGAAATCTTTTCATGAAAATTTTCAACTTTTTTGAAGCCGAAATCTTTTCATGAAAATTTTCAACTTTTTTGAAGCCGAAATCTTTTCATGAAAATTTTCAACTTTTTTGAATCTGAAATACTTCATTAAAATTTTCAACTTTTTTAACGCCGAAATCCTGTCGTGAAAATTTTCAACTTTTTTGAATCCGAAATACTTCATGAAAATTTTCAACTTTTTTAAAGCCGAAATACTTCATGAAAATGTTCGACTTTTTTAAATCCGAAATCCTGTCGTGAAAATTTTCAACTTTTTTGAAGCCGAAATCTTTTCATGAAAATTTTCAACTTTTTTGAAGCCGAAATCTTTTCATGAAAATGTTCGACTTTTTTAACGCCGAAATCCTGTCGTGAAAATATTCGACTTTTTTGAATCCGAAATACTTCATGAAAATTTTGGAAATTTTTTGAAGCCGAAATACTTCATGAAAATGTTCGACTTTTTTAAAGCCGAAATTCTGTCGTGAAAATTTTCAACTTTTTTGAAGCCGAAATCTTTTCATGAAAATTTTCAACTTTTTTGAAGCCGAAATCTTTTCATGAAAATTTTCAACTTTTTTGAAGCTGAAATACTTCATGAAAACGTTCGACATTTTTAAAGCCGAAATCCTGTCGTGAAAATTTTCAACTTTTTTGAAGCCGAAATCTTTTCATGAAAATTTTCAACTTTTTTGAAGCCGAAATCTTTTCATGAAAATTTTCAACTTTTTTGGAGCCGAAATCTTTTCATGAAAATTTTCAACTTTTTTGAAGCTGAAATACTTCATGAAAATGTTCGACTTTTTTAACGCCGAAATCCTGTCGTGAAAATGTTCGACTTTTTTGAATCCGAAATACTTCATGAAAATTTTTGAAATTTTTTGAAGCCGAAATACTTCATCAAAATGTTCGACTTTTTTAAAGCCGAAATTCTGTCGTGAAAATTTTCAACTTTTTTGAAGCCGAAATCTTTTCATGAAAATTTTCAACTTTTTTGAAGCCGAAATCTTTTCATGAAAATTTTCAACTTTTTTGAAGCCGAAATCTTTTCATGAAAATTTGCAACTTTTTTGAAGCCGAAATCTTTTCATGAAATTTTCAACTTTTTTGAATCTGAAATACTTCATGAAAATGTTCGACTTTTTTAACGCCGAAATCCTGTCGTGAAATTTTTCAACTTTTTTGAAGCCGAAATCTTTTCATGAAAATTTTCAACTTTTTTGAAGCCGAAATCTTTTCATGAAAATTTTCAACTTTTTTGAAGCTGAAATACTTCATGAAAATGTTCGAGTTTTTTAAAGCCGAAATCCTGTCGTGAAAATTTTCAACTTTTTTGAAGCCGAAATCTTTTCATGAAAATTTTCAACTTTTTTGAAGCCGAAATCTTTACATGAAAATTTTCAACTTTTTTGAATCTGAAATACTTCATGAAAATTTTCAACTTTTTTAACGCCGAAATCCTGTCGTGAAAATTTTCAACTTTTTTGAATCCGAAATACTTAATGAAAATTTTCAACTTTTTTAAAGCCGAAATACTTCATGAAAATGTTCGACTTTTTTAAAGTCGAAATCCTGTCGTGAAAATTTTCAACTCTTTTGAAGCCGAAATCTTTTCATGAAAATTTTCAACTTTTTTGAAGCCGAAATCTTTTCATGAAAATGTTCAACTTTTTTGAAGCTGAAATACTTCATGAAAATGTTCGACTTTTTTAAAGCCGAAATCCTGTCGTGAAAATTTTCAACTTTTTTGAAGCCGAAATCTTTTCATGAAAATGTTCAACTTTTTTGAAGCCGAAATACTTCATGAAAATGTGAGACTTTTTTAAAGCCGAAATCCTGTCGTGAAAATTTTCAACTTTTTTGAAGCCGAAATCTTTTCATGAAAATTTTCAACTTTTTTGAAGCTGAAATACTTCATGAAAATGTTCGACTTTTTTAAAGCCGAAATCCTGTCGTGAAAATTTTCAACTTTTTTGAAGCCCAAATACTTCATGAAAATGTTCAACTTTTTTGAAGCCGAAATACTTCATGAAAATGTTCGACTTTTTTAAAGCCGAAATCCTGTCGTGAAAATTTTCAACCTTTTTGAAGCCGAAATACTTCATGAAAATGTTCGACTTTTTTAAAGCCGAAATCCTTTCGTGAAAATTTTCAACTTTTTTGAAGCCCAAATACTTCATGAAAATGTTCGACTTTTTTAAAGCCGAAATCCTGTCGTGAAAATTTTCAACTTTTTTGAAGCCGAAATCTTTTCATGAAAATTTTCAACTTTTTTGAAGCCGAAATCTTTTCATGAAAATTTTCAACTTTTTTGAAGCTGAAATACTTCATGAAAATGTTCGACTTTTGTAAAACCGAAATCCTGTCGTGAAAATATTCAACTTTTTTGAAACCCAAATACTTCATGAAAATGTTCAACTTTTTTGAAGCCGAAGTACTTCATGAAAATGTTCGACTTTTTTAAAGCCGAAATCCTGTCGTGAAAATTTTCAACCTTTTTGAAGCCGAAATACTTCATGAAAATGTTCGACTTTTTTAAAGCCGAAATCTTTTCGTGAAAATTTTCAACTTTTTTGTAGCCCAAATACTTCATGAAAATGTTCGACTTTTTTAAAGCCGAAATCCTGTCGTGAAAATTTTCAACTTTTTTGAAGCCGAAATTTTTTCATGAAAATTTTCAACTTTTTTGAAGCTAAAATACTTCATGAAAATGTTCGACTTTTTTAACGCCGAAATCCTGTCGTGAAAATGTTCGACTTTTTTGAATCCGAAATACTTCATGAAAATTTTTGAAATTTTTTGAAGCCGAAATAATTCATGAAAATGTTCGACTTTTTTAAAGCCGAAATCCTGTCGTGAAAATTTTCAACTTTTTTGAAGCCGAAATCTTTTCATGAAAATTTTCAACTTTTTTGAAGCCGAAATCTTTTCATGAAAATTTTCAACTTTTTTGAAGCTGAAATACTTCATGAAAATGTTCGACTTTTTTAAAGCCGAAATCTTGTCGTGAAAATTTTCAACTTTTTTGAAGCCCAAATACTTCATGAAAATGTTCAACTTTTTTGAAGCCGAAATACTTCATGAAAATGTTCGACTTTTTTAAAGCCGAAATCCTGTCGTGAAAATTTTCAACCTTTTTGAAGCCGAAATACTTCATGAAAATGTTCGACTTTTTTAAAGCCGAAATCCTTTCATGAAAATTTTCAACTTTTTTGAAGCCCAAATACTTCGTGAAAATGTTCTTCTTTTTTAAAGCCGAAATCCTGTCGTGAAAATTTTCAACTTTTTTGAAGCCCAAATACTTCGTGAAAATGTTCTTCTTTTTTAAAGCCGAAATCCTGTCGTGAAAATTTTCAACTTTTTTGAAGCCGAAATCTGGCCGAAATCCTGTCGTGAAAATTTTCAACTTTTTTGAAACCGAAATCTTTTCATGAAAATTTTCAACTTTTTTGAAGCCGAAATCTTTTCATGAAAATTTTCAACTTTTTTGAAGCTGAAATACTTCATGAAAATGTTCGACTTTTTTAAAGCCGAAATCCTGTCGTGAAAATTTTCAACTTTTTTGAAGCCGAAATCTTTTCATGAAAATTTTCAACTTTTTTGAAGCCGAAATCTTTTCATGAAAATTTTCAACTTTTTTGAAGCCGAAATCTTTTCATGAAAATTTTCAACTTTTTTGAATCTGAAATACTTCATTAAAATTTTCAACTTTTTTAACGCCGAAATCCTGTCGTGAAAATTTTCAACTTTTTTGAATCCGAAATACTTCATGAAAATTTTCAACTTTTTTAAAGCCGAAATACTTCATGAAAATGTTCGACTTTTTTAAATCCGAAATCCTGTCGTGAAAATTTTCAACTTTTTTGAAGCCGAAATCTTTTCATGAAAATTTTCAACTTTTTTGAAGCCGAAATCTTTTCATGAAAATGTTCGACTTTTTTAACGCCGAAATCCTGTCGTGAAAATATTCGACTTTTTTGAATCCGAAATACTTCATGAAAATTTTGGAAATTTTTTGAAGCCGAAATACTTCATGAAAATGTTCGACTTTTTTAAAGCCGAAATTCTGTCGTGAAAATTTTCAACTTTTTTGAAGCCGAAATCTTTTCATGAAAATTTTCAACTTTTTTGAAGCCGAAATCTTTTCATGAAAATTTTCAACTTTTTTGAAGCTGAAATACTTCATGAAAACGTTCGACATTTTTAAAGCCGAAATCCTGTCGTGAAAATTTTCAACTTTTTTGAAGCCGAAATCTTTTCATGAAAATTTTCAACTTTTTTGAAGCCGAAATCTTTTCATGAAAATTTTCAACTTTTTTGGAGCCGAAATCTTTTCATGAAAATTTTCAACTTTTTTGAAGCTGAAATACTTCATGAAAATGTTCGACTTTTTTAACGCCGAAATCCTGTCGTGAAAATGTTCGACTTTTTTGAATCCGAAATACTTCATGAAAATTTTTGAAATTTTTTGAAGCCGAAATACTTCATCAAAATGTTCGACTTTTTTAAAGCCGAAATTCTGTCGTGAAAATTTTCAACTTTTTTGAAGCCGAAATCTTTTCATGAAAATTTTCAACTTTTTTGAAGCCGAAATCTTTTCATGAAAATTTTCAACTTTTTTGAAGCCGAAATCTTTTCATGAAAATTTGCAACTTTTTTGAAGCCGAAAACTTTTCATGAAATTTTCAACTTTTTTGAATCTGAAATACTTCATGAAAATGTTCGACTTTTTTAACGCCGAAATCCTGTCGTGAAATTTTTCAACTTTTTTGAAGCCGAAATCTTTTCATGAAAATTTTCAACTTTTTTGAAGCCGAAATCTTTTCATGAAAATTTTCAACTTTTTTGAAGCTGAAATACTTCATGAAAATGTTCGAGTTTTTTAAAGCCGAAATCCTGTCGTGAAAATTTTCAACTTTTTTGAATCCGAAATACTTAATGAAAATTTTCAACTTTTTTAAAGCCGAAATACTTCATGAAAATGTTCGACTTTTTTAAAGTCGAAATCCTGTCGTGAAAATTTTCAACTCTTTTGAAGCCGAAATCTTTTCATGAAAATTTTCAACTTTTTTGAAGCCGAAATCTTTTCATGAAAATGTTCAACTTTTTTGAAGCTGAAATACTTCATGAAAATGTTCGACTTTTTTAAAGCCGAAATCCTGTCGTGAAAATTTTCAACTTTTTTGAAGCCGAAATCTTTTCATGAAAATGTTCAACTTTTTTGAAGCCGAAATACTTCATGAAAATGTGAGACTTTTTTAAAGCCGAAATCCTGTCGTGAAAATTTTCAACTTTTTTGAAGCCGAAATCTTTTCATGAAAATTTTCAACTTTTTTGAAGCTGAAATACTTCATGAAAATGTTCGACTTTTTTAAAGCCGAAATCCTGTCGTGAAAATTTTCAACTTTTTTGAAGCCCAAATACTTCATGAAAATGTTCAACTTTTTTGAAGCCGAAATACTTCATGAAAATGTTCGACTTTTTTAAAGCCGAAATCCTGTCGTGAAAATTTTCAACCTTTTTGAAGCCGAAATACTTCATGAAAATGTTCGACTTTTTTAAAGCCGAAATCCTTTCGTGAAAATTTTCAACTTTTTTGAAGCCCAAATACTTCATGAAAATGTTCGACTTTTTTAAAGCCGAAATCCTGTCGTGAAAATTTTCAACTTTTTTGAAGCCGAAATCTTTTCATGAAAATTTTCAACTTTTTTGAAGCCGAAATCTTTTCATGAAAATTTTCAACTTTTTTGAAGCTGAAATACTTCATGAAAATGTTCGACTTTTGTAAAACCGAAATCCTGTCGTGAAAATATTCAACTTTTTTGAAACCCAAATACTTCATGAAAATGTTCAACTTTTTTGAAGCCGAAGTACTTCATGAAAATGTTCGACTTTTTTAAAGCCGAAATCCTGTCGTGAAAATTTTCAACCTTTTTGAAGCCGAAATACTTCATGAAAATGTTCGACTTTTTTAAAGCCGAAATCTTTTCGTGAAAATTTTCAACTTTTTTGAAGCCCAAATACTTCATGAAAATGTTCGACTTTTTTAAAGCCGAAATCCTGTCGTGAAAATTTTCAACTTTTTTGAAGCCGAAATTTTTTCATGAAAATTTTCAACTTTTTTGAAGCTAAAATACTTCATGAAAATGTTCGACTTTTTTAACGCCGAAATCCTGTCGTGAAAATGTTCGACTTTTTTGAATCCGAAATACTTCATGAAAATTTTTGAAATTTTTTGAAGCCGAAATAATTCATGAAAATGTTCGACTTTTTTAAAGCCGAAATCCTGTCGTGAAAATTTTCAACTTTTTTGAAGCCGAAATCTTTTCATGAAAATTTTCAACTTTTTTGAAGCCGAAATCTTTTCATGAAAATTTTCAACTTTTTTGAAGCTGAAATACTTCATGAAAATGTTCAACTTTTTTAAAGCCGAAATACTTCATGAAAATGTTCGACTTTTTTAAAGTAGAAATCCTGTCGTGAAAATTTTCAACTCTTTTAAAGCCGAAATCTTTTCATGAAAATTTTCAACTTTTTTGAAGCCGAAATCTTTTCATGAAAATTTTCAACTTTTTTGAAGCCGAAATCTTTTCATGAAAATTTTCAACTTTTTTGAATTTGAAATACTTCATGAAAATTTTCAACTTTTTTGAAGCCGAAATCTTTTCATGAAAATTTTCAACTTTTTTGAAGCTGAAATACTTCATGAAAATGTTCAACTTTTTTAAAGCCGAAATACTTCATGAAAATGTTCGACTTTTTTAAAGTAGAAATCCTGTCGTGAAAATTTTCAACTCTTTTAAAGCCGAAATCTTTTCATGAAAATGTTCAACTTTTTTGAAGCCGAAATCTTTTCATGAAAATTTTCAACTTTTTTGAAGCTGAAATACTTCATGAAAATGTTGGACTTTTTTAAAGCCGAAATCCTGTCGTGAAAATTTTCAACTTTTTTGAAGCCGAAATCTTTTCATGAAAATTTTCAACTTTTTTGAAGCCGAAATCTTTTCATGAAAATTTTCAACTTTTTTGAAGCTGAAATACTTCATGAAAATGTTCGACTTTTTTAAAGCCGAAATCCTGTCGTGAAAATTTTCAACTTTTTTGAAGCCGAAATCTTTTCATGAAAATTTTCAACTTTTTTGAAGCCGAAATCTTTTCATGAAAATGTGAGACTTTTTTAAAGCCGAAATCCTGTCGTGAAAATTTTCAACTTTTTTGAAGCCGAAATCTTTTCATGAAAATTTTCAACTTTTTTGAAGCCGAAATCTTTTCATGAAAATTTTCAACTTTTTTGAAGCTGAAATACTTCATGAAAATGTTCGACTTTTTTAAAGCCGAAATCTTGTCGTGAAAATTTTCAACTTTTTTGAAGCCCAAATACTTCATGAAAATGTTCAACTTTTTTGAAGCCGAAATACTTCATGAAAATGTTCGACTTTTTTAAAGCCGAAATCCTGTCGTGAAAATTTTCAACCTTTTTGAAGCCGAAATACTTCATGAAAATGTTCGACTTTTTTAAAGCCGAAATCCTTTCATGAAAATTTTCAACTTTTTTGAAGCCCAAATACTTCGTGAAAATGTTCTTCTTTTTTAAAGCCGAAATCCTGTCGTGAAAATTTTCAACTTTTTTGAAGCCCAAATACTTCGTGAAAATGTTCTTCTTTTTTAAAGCCGAAATCCTGTCGTGAAAATTTTCAACTTTTTTGAAGCCGAAATCTGGCCGAAATCCTGTCGTGAAAATTTTCAACTTTTTTGAAACCGAAATCTTTTCATGAAAATTTTCAACTTTTTTGAAGCCGAAATCTTTTCATGAAAATTTTCAACTTTTTTGAAGCTGAAATACTTCATGAAAATGTTCGACTTTTTTAAAGCCGAAATCCTGTCGTGAAAATTTTCAACTTTTTTGAAGCCGAAATCTTTTCATGAAAATTTTCAACTTTTTTGAAGCCGAAATCTTTTCATGAAAATTTTCAACTTTTTTGAAGCCGAAATCTTTTCATGAAAATTTTCAACTTTTTTGAATCTGAAATACTTCATTAAAATTTTCAACTTTTTTAACGCCGAAATCCTGTCGTGAAAATTTTCAACTTTTTTGAATCCGAAATACTTCATGAAAATTTTCAACTTTTTTAAAGCCGAAATACTTCATGAAAATGTTCGACTTTTTTAAATCCGAAATCCTGTCGTGAAAATTTTCAACTTTTTTGAAGCCGAAATCTTTTCATGAAAATTTTCAACTTTTTTGAAGCCGAAATCTTTTCATGAAAATGTTCGACTTTTTTAACGCCGAAATCCTGTCGTGAAAATATTCGACTTTTTTGAATCCGAAATACTTCATGAAAATTTTGGAAATTTTTTGAAGCCGAAATACTTCATGAAAATGTTCGACTTTTTTAACGCCGAAATCCTGTCGTGAAAATGTTCGACTTTTTTGAATCCGAAATACTTCATGAAAATTTTTGAAATTTTTTGAAGCCGAAATACTTCATCAAAATGTTCGACTTTTTTAAAGCCGAAATTCTGTCGTGAAAATTTTCAACTTTTTTGAAGCCGAAATCTTTTCATGAAAATTTTCAACTTTTTTGAAGCCGAAATCTTTTCATGAAAATTTTCAACTTTTTTGAAGCCGAAATCTTTTCATGAAAATTTGCAACTTTTTTGAAGCCGAAATCTTTTCATGAAATTTTCAACTTTTTTGAATCTGAAATACTTCATGAAAATGTTCGACTTTTTTAACGCCGAAATCCTGTCGTGAAATTTTTCAACTTTTTTGAAGCCGAAATCTTTTCATGAAAATTTTCAACTTTTTTGAAGCCGAAATCTTTTCATGAAAATTTTCAACTTTTTTGAAGCTGAAATACTTCATGAAAATGTTCGAGTTTTTTAAAGCCGAAATCCTGTCGTGAAAATTTTCAACTTTTTTGAAGCCGAAATCTTTTCATGAAAATTTTCAACTTTTTTGAAGCCGAAATCTTTTCATGAAAATTTTCAACTTTTTTGAATCTGAAATACTTCATGAAAATTTTCAACTTTTTTAACGCCGAAATCCTGTCGTGAAAATTTTCAACTTTTTTGAATCCGAAATACTTAATGAAAATTTTCAACTTTTTTAAAGCCGAAATACTTCATGAAAATGTTCGACTTTTTTAAAGTCGAAATCCTGTCGTGAAAATTTTCAACTCTTTTGAAGCCGAAATCTTTTCATGAAAATTTTCAACTTTTTTGAAGCCGAAATCTTTTCATGAAAATGTTCAACTTTTTTGAAGCTGAAATACTTCATGAAAATGTTCGACTTTTTTAAAGCCGAAATCCTGTCGTGAAAATTTTCAACTTTTTTGAAGCCGAAATCTTTTCATGAAAATGTTCAACTTTTTTGAAGCCGAAATACTTCATGAAAATGTGAGACTTTTTTAAAGCCGAAATCCTGTCGTGAAAATTTTCAACTTTTTTGAAGCCGAAATCTTTTCATGAAAATTTTCAACTTTTTTGAAGCTGAAATACTTCATGAAAATGTTCGACTTTTTTAAAGCCGAAATCCTGTCGTGAAAATTTTCAACTTTTTTGAAGCCCAAATACTTCATGAAAATGTTCAACTTTTTTGAAGCCGAAATACTTCATGAAAATGTTCGACTTTTTTAAAGCCGAAATCCTGTCGTGAAAATTTTCAACCTTTTTGAAGCCGAAATACTTCATGAAAATGTTCGACTTTTTTAAAGCCGAAATCCTTTCGTGAAAATTTTCAACTTTTTTGAAGCCCAAATACTTCATGAAAATGTTCGACTTTTTTAAAGCCGAAATCCTGTCGTGAAAATTTTCAACTTTTTTGAAGCCGAAATCTTTTCATGAAAATTTTCAACTTTTTTGAAGCCGAAATCTTTTCATGAAAATTTTCAACTTTTTTGAAGCTGAAATACTTCATGAAAATGTTCGACTTTTGTAAAACCGAAATCCTGTCGTGAAAATATTCAACTTTTTTGAAACCCAAATACTTCATGAAAATGTTCAACTTTTTTGAAGCCGAAGTACTTCATGAAAATGTTCGACTTTTTTAAAGCCGAAATCCTGTCGTGAAAATTTTCAACCTTTTTGAAGCCGAAATACTTCATGAAAATGTTCGACTTTTTTAAAGCCGAAATCTTTTCGTGAAAATTTTCAACTTTTTTGAAGCCCAAATACTTCATGAAAATGTTCGACTTTTTTAAATCCGAAATCCTGTCGTGAAAATTTTCAACTTTTTTGAAGCCGAAATGTTTTCATGAAAATTTTCAACTTTTTTGAAGCCGAAATCTTTTCATGAAAATTTTCAACTTTTTTGGAGCCGAAATCTTTTCATGAAAATTTTCAACTTTTTAGAAGCTGAAATACTTCATGAAAATGTTAGACTTTTTTAAAGCCGAAATCCTGTCGTGAAAATTTTCAACTTTTTTGAAGCCGAAATACTTCATGAAAATGTTCGACTTTTTTAAAGCCGAAATCCTGTCGTGAAAATATTCAACTTTTTTGAAGCCCAAATACTTCATGAAAATGTTCAACTTTTTTGAAGCCGAAATACTTCATGAAAATGTTCGACTTTTTTAAAGCCGAAATCCTGTCGTGAAAATTTTTAACCTTTTTGAAGCCGAAATACTTCATGAAAATGTTCGACTTTTTTAAAGCCGAAATCTTTTCGTGAAAATTTTCAACTTTTTTGAAGCCCAAATACTTCATGAAAATGTTCGACTTTTTTAAAGCCGAAATCCTGTCGTGAAAATTTTCAACTTTTTTGAAGCCGAAATCTTTTCATGAAAATTTTCAACTTTTTTGAAGCCAAAATCTTTTCATGAAAATTTTAATCTCTTTTGAAGCCGAAATCTTTTCATGAAAATTTTCAACTTTTTTCAAACTAAAATACTTCATGAAAATGTTCGACTTTTTTAACGCCGAAATCCTGTCGTTAAAATGTTCGACTTTTTTAAATCCGAAATCCTGTCGTGAAAATTTTCAACTTTTTTGAAGCCGAAATGTTTTCATGAAAATTTTCAACTTTTTTGAAGCCGAAATCTTTTCATGAAAATTTTCAACTTTTTTGGAGCCGAAATCTTTTCATGAAAATTTTCAACTTTTTAGAAGCTGAAATACTTCATGAAAATGTTAGACTTTTTTAAAGCCGAAATCCTGTCGTGAAAATTTTTAACCTTTTTGAAGCCGAAATACTTCATGAAAATGTTCGACTTTTTTAAAGCCGAAATCTTTTCGTGAAAATTTTCAACTTTTTTGAAGCCCAAATACTTCATGAAAATGTTCGACTTTTTTAAAGCCGAAATCCTGTCGTGAAAATTTTCAACTTTTTTGAAGCCGAAATCTTTTCATGAAAATTTTCAACTTTTTTGAAGCCAAAATCTTTTCATGAAAATTTTAATCTCTTTTGAAGCCGAAATCTTTTCATGAAAATTTTCAACTTTTTTCAAACTAAAATACTTCATGAAAATGTTCGACTTTTTTAACGCCGAAATCCTGTCGTTAAAATGTTCGCCTTTTTTGAATACGAAATACTTCATGAAAATTTTTGAAATTTTTTGAAGCCGAAATACTTCATGAAAATGTTCGACTTTTTTAAAGCTGAAATCCTGTCGTGAAAATTTTAAACTTTTTTGAAGCCGAAATCTTTTCATGAAAATTTTCAAGTTTTTTGAAGCCGAAATCTTTTCATGAAAATTTTCAACTTTTTTGAAGCTGAAATACTTCATGAAAATGTTCAACTTTTTTAACGCCGAAATCCTGTCGTGAAAATATTCGACTTTTTTGAATCCGAAATACTTCATGAAAATTTTGGAAATTTTTTGAAGCCGAAATACTTCATGAAAATGTTCGACTTTTTTAAAGACGAAATTCTGTCGTGAAAATTTTCAACTTTTTTGAAGCCGAAATCTTTTCATGAAAATTTTCAACTTTTTTGAAGCCGAAATCTTTTCATGAAAATTTTCAACTTTTTTGAAGCTGAAATACTTCATGAAAATGTTAGACTTTTTTAAAGCCGAAATCCTGTCGTGAAAATTTTCAACTTTTTTGAAGCCGAAATACTTCATGAAAATGTTCGACTTTTTTAAAGCCGAAATCCTGTCGTGAAAATATTCAACTTTTTTGAAGCCCAAATACTTCATGAAAATGTTCAACTTTTTTGAAGCCGAAATACTTCATGAAAATGTTCGACTTTTTTAAATCCGAAATCCTGTCGTGAAAATTTTCAACTTTTTTGAAGCCGAAATGTTTTCATGAAAATTTTCAACTTTTTTGAAGCCGAAATCTTTTCATGAAAATTTTCAACTTTTTTGAAGCCGAAATCTTTTCATGAAAATTTTCAACTTTTTTGAAGCTGAAATACTTCATGAAAATGTTCGACATTTTTAAAGCCGAAATCCTGTCGTGAAAATTTTCAACTTTTTTGAAGCCGAAATCTTTTCATGAAAATTTTCAACTTTTTTGAAGCCGAAATCTTTTCATGAAAATTTTCAACTTTTTTGGAGCCGAAATCTTTTCATGAAAATTTTCAACTTTTTAGAAGCTGAAATACTTCATGAAAATGTTAGACTTTTTTAAAGCCGAAATCCTGTCGTGAAAATTTTCAACTTTTTTGAAGCCGAAATACTTCATGAAAATGTTCGACTTTTTTAAAGCCGAAATCCTGTCGTGAAAATATTCAACTTTTTTGAAGCCCAAATACTTCATGAAAATGTTCAACTTTTTTGAAGCCGAAATACTTCATGAAAATGTTCGACTTTTTTAAAGCTGAAATCCTGTCGTGAAAATTTTTAACGTTTTTGAAGCCGAAATACTTCATGAAAATGTTCGACTTTTTTAAAGCCGAAATCTTTTCGTGAAAATTTTCAACTTTTTTGAAGCCCAAATACTTCATGAAAATGTTCGACTTTTTTAAATCCGAAATCCTGTCGTGAAAATTTTCAACTTTTTTGAAGCCGAAATGTTTTCATGAAAATTTTCAACTTTTTTGAAGCCGAAATCTTTTCATGAAAATTTTCAACTTTTTTGAAGCCGAAATCTTTTCATGAAAATTTTCAACTTTTTTGAAGCTGAAATACTTCATGAAAATGTTCGACATTTTTAAAGCCGAAATCCTGTCGTGAAAATTTTCAACTTTTTTGAAGCCGAAATCTTTTCATGAAAATTTTCAACTTTTTTGAAGCCGAAATCTTTTCATGAAAATTTTCAACTTTTTTGGAGCCGAAATCTTTTCATGAAAATTTTCAACTTTTTAGAAGCTGAAATACTTCATGAAAATGTTAGACTTTTTTAAAGCCGAAATCCTGTCGTGAAAATTTTCAACTTTTTTGAAGCCGAAATACTTCATGAAAATGTTCGACTTTTTTAAAGCCGAAATCCTGTCGTGAAAATATTCAACTTTTTTGAAGCCCAAATACTTCATGAAAATGTTCAACTTTTTTGAAGCCGAAATACTTCATGAAAATGTTCAACTTTTTTGAAGCCGAAATACTTCATGAAAATGTTCGACTTTTTTAAAGCTGAAATCCTGTCGTGAAAATTTTTAACGTTTTTGAAGCCGAAATACTTCATGAAAATGTTCGACTTTTTTAAAGCCGAAATCTTTTCGTGAAAATTTTCAACTTTTTTGAAGCCCAAATACTTCATGAAAATGTTCGACTTTTTTAAATCCGAAATCCTGTCGTGAAAATTTTCAACTTTTTTGAAGCCGAAATGTTTTCATGAAAATTTTCAACTTTTTTGAAGCCGAAATCTTTTCATGAAAATTTTCAACTTTTTTGAAGCCGAAATCTTTTCATGAAAATTTTCAACTTTTTTGAAGCTGAAATACTTCATGAAAATGTTCGACATTTTTAAAGCCGAAATCCTGTCGTGAAAATTTTCAACTTTTTTGAAGCCGAAATCTTTTCATGAAAATTTTCAACTTTTTTGAAGCCGAAATCTTTTCATGAAAATTTTCAACTTTTTTGGAGCCGAAATCTTTTCATGAAAATTTTCAACTTTTTAGAAGCTGAAATACTTCATGAAAATGTTAGACTTTTTTAAAGCCGAAATCCTGTCGTGAAAATTTTCAACTTTTTTGAAGCCGAAATACTTCATGAAAATGTTCGACTTTTTTAAAGCCGAAATCCTGTCGTGAAAATATTCAACTTTTTTGAAGCCCAAATACTTCATGAAAATGTTCAACTTTTTTGAAGCCGAAATACTTCATGAAAATGTTCGACTTTTTTAAATCCGAAATCCTGTCGTGAAAATTTTCAACTTTTTTGAAGCCGAAATGTTTTCATGAAAATTTTCAACTTTTTTGAAGCCGAAATCTTTTCATGAAAATTTTCAACTTTTTTGAAGCCGAAATCTTTTCATGAAAATTTTCAACTTTTTTGAAGCTGAAATACTTCATGAAAATGTTCGACATTTTTAAAGCCGAAATCCTGTCGTGAAAATTTTCAACTTTTTTGAAGCCGAAATCTTTTCATGAAAATTTTCAACTTTTTTGAAGCCGAAATCTTTTCATGAAAATTTTCAACTTTTTTGGAGCCGAAATCTTTTCATGAAAATTTTCAACTTTTTAGAAGCTGAAATACTTCATGAAAATGTTAGACTTTTTTAAAGCCGAAATCCTGTCGTGAAAATTTTCAACTTTTTTGAAGCCGAAATACTTCATGAAAATGTTCGACTTTTTTAAAGCCGAAATCCTGTCGTGAAAATATTCAACTTTTTTGAAGCCCAAATACTTCATGAAAATGTTCAACTTTTTTGAAGCCGAAATACTTCATGAAAATGTTCGACTTTTTTAAAGCCGAAATCCTGTCGTGAAAATTTTTAACCTTTTTGAAGCCGAAATACTTCATGAAAATGTTCGACTTTTTTAAAGCCGAAATCCTGTCGTGAAAATATTCAACTTTTTTGAAGCCCAAATACTTCATGAAAATGTTCAACTTTTTTGAAGCCGAAATACTTCATGAAAATGTTCGACTTTTTTAAAGCCGAAATCCTGTCGTGAAAATTTTTAACCTTTTTGAAGCCGAAATACTTCATGAAAATGTTCGACTTTTTTAAAGCCGAAATCTTTTCGTGAAAATTTTCAACTTTTTTGAAGCCCAAATACTTCATGAAAATGTTCGACTTTTTTAAATCCGAAATCCTGTCGTGAAAATTTTCAACTTTTTTGAAGCCGAAATGTTTTCATGAAAATTTTCAACTTTTTTGAAGCCGAAATCTTTTCATGAAAATTTTCAACTTTTTTGAAGCCGAAATCTTTTCATGAAAATTTTCAACTTTTTTGAAGCTGAAATACTTCATGAAAATGTTCGACATTTTTAAAGCCGAAATCCTGTCGTGAAAATTTTCAACTTTTTTGAAGCCGAAATCTTTTCATGAAAATTTTCAACTTTTTTGAAGCCGAAATCTTTTCATGAAAATTTTCAACTTTTTTAGAGCCGAAATCTTTTCATGAAAATTTTCAACTTTTTAGAAGCTGAAATACTTCATGAAAATGTTAGACTTTTTTAAAGCCGAAATCCTGTCGTGAAAATTTTCAACTTTTTTGAAGCCGAAATACTTCATGAAAATGTTCGACTTTTTTAAAGCCGAAATCCTGTCGTGAAAATATTCAACTTTTTTGAAGCCCAAATACTTCATGAAAATGTTCAACTTTTTTGAAGCCGAAATACTTCATGAAAATGTTCGACTTTTTTAAAGCCGAAATCCTGTCGTGAAAATTTTTAACCTTTTTGAAGCCGAAATACTTCATGAAAATGTTCGACTTTTTTAAAGCCGAAATCTTTTCGTGAAAATTTTCAACTTTTTTGAAGCCCAAATACTTCATGAAAATGTTCGACTTTTTTAAAGCCGAAATCCTGTCGTGAAAATTTTCAACTTTTTTGAAGCCGAAATCTTTTCATGAAAATTTTCAACTTTTTTGAAGCCAAAATCTTTTCATGAAAATTTTAAACTCTTTTGAAGCCGAAATCTTTTCATGAAAATTTTCAACTTTTTTCAAGCTAAAATACTTCATGAAAATGTTCGACTTTTTTAACGCCGAAATCCTGTCGTTAAAATGTTCGCCTTTTTTGAATACGAAATACTTCATGAAAATTTTTGAAATTTTTTGAAGCCGAAATACTTCATGAAAATGTTCGACTTTTTTAAAGCTGAAATCCTGTCGTGAAAATTTTAAACTTTTTTGAAGCCGAAATCTTTTCATGAAAATTTTCAAGTTTTTTGAAGCCGAAATCTTTTCATGAAAATTTTCAACTTTTTTGAAGCTGAAATACTTCATGAAAATGTTCGACTTTTTTAACGCCGAAATCCTGTCGTGAAAATATTCGACTTTTTTGAATCCGAAATACTTCATGAAAATTTTGGAAATTTTTTGAAGCCGAAATACTTCATGAAAATGTTCGACTTTTTTAAAGACGAAATTCTGTCGTGAAAATTTTCAACTTTTTTGAAGCCGAAATCTTTTCATGAAAATTTTCAACTTTTTTGAAGCCGAAATCTTTTCATGAAAATTTTCAACTTTTTTGAAGCTGAAATACTTCATGAAAATGTTCGACATTTTTAAAGCCGAAATCCTGTCGTGAAAATTTTCAACTTTTTTGAAGCCGAAATCTTTTCATGAAAATTTTCAACTTTTTTGAAGCTGAAATACTTCATGAAAATGTTCGACATTTTTAAAGCCGAAATCCTGTCGTGAAAATTTTCAACTTTTTTGAAGCCGAAATCTTTTCATGAAAATTTTCAACTTTTTTGAAGCCGAAATCTTTTCATGAAAATTTTCAACTTTTTTGGAGCCGAAATCTTTTCATGAAAATTTTCAACTTTTTAGAAGCTTAAATACTTCATGAAAATGTTAGACTTTTTTAAAGCCGAAATCCTGTCGTGAAAATTTTCAACTTTTTTGAAGCCGAAATACTTCATGAAAATGTTCGACATTTTTAAAGCCGAAATCCTGTCGTGAAAATATTCAACTTTTTTGAAGCCCAAATACTTCATGAAAATGTTCAACTTTTTTGAAGCCGAAATACTTCATGAAAATGTTCGACTTTTTTAAAGCCGAAATCCTGTCGTGAAAATTTTTAACCTTTTTGAAGCCGAAATACTTCATGAAAATGTTCGACTTTTTTGAAGCCAAAATCTTTTCATGAAAATTTTAAACTCTTTTGAAGCCGAAATCTTTTCATGAAAATTTTCAACTTTTTTCAAGCTAAAATACTTCATGAAAATGTTCGACTTTTTTAACGCCGAAATCCTGTCGTTAAAATGTTCGCCTTTTTTGAATACGAAATACTTCATGAAAATTTTTGAAATTTTTTGAAGCCGAAATACTTCATGAAAATGTTCGACTTTTTTAAAGCTGAAATCCTGTCGTGAAAATTTTAAACTTTTTTGAAGCCGAAATCTTTTCATGAAAATTTTCAACTTTTTTGAAGCTGAAATACTTCATGAAAATGTTCGACTTTTTTAACGCCGAAATCCTGTCGTGAAAATATTCGACTTTTTTGAATCCGAAATACTTCATGAAAATTTTGGAAATTTTTTGAAGCCGAAATACTTCATGAAAATGTTCGACTTTTTTAAAGACGAAATTCTGTCGTGAAAATTTTCAACTTTTTTGAAGCCGAAATCTTTTCATGAAAATTTTCAACTTTTTTGAAGCCGAAATCTTTTCATGAAAATTTTCAACTTTTTTGAAGCTGAAATACTTCATGAAAATGTTCGATATTTTTAAAGCCGAAATCCTGTCGTGAAAATTTTCAACTTTTTTGAAGCCGAAATCTTTTCATGAAAATTTTCAACTTTTTTGAAGCCGAAATCTTTTCATGAAAATTTTCAACTTTTTTGGAGCCGAAATCTTTTCATGAAAATTTTCAACTTTTTAGAAGCTGAAATACTTCATGAAAATGTTAGACTTTTTTAAAGCCGAAATTCTGTCGTGAAAATTTTCAACTTTTTTGAAGCCGAAATACTTCATGAAAATGTTCGACTTTTTTAAAGCCGAAATCCTGTAGTGAAAATATTCAACTTTTTTGAAGCCCAAATACTTCATGAAAATGTTCACCTTTTTTGAAGCCGAAATACTTCATGAAAGTGTTCGACTTTTTTAAAGCCGAAATCCTGTCGTGAAAATTTTTAACCTTTTTGAAGCCGAAATACTTCATGAAAATGTTCGACTTTTTTAAAGCCGAAATCTTTTCGTGAAAATTTTCAACTTTTTTGAAGCCCAAATACTTCATGAAAATGTTCGACTTTTTTAAAGCCGAAATCCTGTCGTGAAAATGTTCGACTTTTTTAAAGCCGAAATCCTGTCGTGAAAATTTTCAACTTTTTTGAAGCCGAAATCTTTTCATGAAAATTTTCAACTTTTTTGAAGCCGAAATCTTTTCATGAAAATTTTCAACTTTTTTCAAGCTAAAATACTTCATGAAAATGTTCGACTTTTTTAACGCCGAAATCCTGTCGTTAAAATGTTCGCCTTTTTTGAATACGAAATACTTCATGAAAATTTTTGAAATTTTTTGAAGCCGAAATACTTCATGAAAATGTTCGACTTTTTTAAAGCTGAAATCCTGTCGTGAAAATTTTAAACTTTTTTGAAGCCGAAATCTTTTCATGAAAATTTTCAAGTTTTTTGAAGCCGAAATCTTTTCATGAAAATTTTCAACTTTTTTGAAGCTGAAATACTTCATGAAAATGTTCGACTTTTTTAACGCCGAAATCCTGTCGTGAAAATATTCGACTTTTTTGAATCCGAAATACTTCATGAAAATTTTGGAAATTTTTTGAAGCCGAAATACTTCATGAAAATGTTCGACTTTTTTAAAGACGAAATTCTGTCGTGAAAATTTTCAACTTTTTTGAAGCCGAAATCTTTTCATGAAAATTTTCAACTTTTTTGAAGCCGAAATCTTTTCATGAAAATTTTCAACTTTTTTGAAGCTGAAATACTTCATGAAAATGTTCGATATTTTTAAAGCCGAAATCCTGTCGTGAAAATTTTCAACTTTTTTGAAGCCGAAATCTTTTCATGAAAATTTTCAACTTTTTTGAAGCCGAAATCTTTTCATGA
This sequence comes from Labrus mixtus, assembly GCF_963584025.1. Lineage (NCBI taxonomy): Eukaryota > Metazoa > Chordata > Actinopteri > Labriformes > Labridae > Labrus > Labrus mixtus. The sequence goes on along the minus strand of NC_083614.1, from coordinate 1,567,925 downwards.
AAATTTTCAACTTTTTTGGAGCCGAAATCTTTTCATGAAAATTTTCAACTTTTTAGAAGCTGAAATACTTCATGAAAATGTTAGACTTTTTTAAAGCCGAAATTCTGTCGTGAAAATTTTCAACTTTTTTGAAGCCGAAATACTTCATGAAAATGTTCGACTTTTTTAAAGCCGAAATCCTGTAGTGAAAATATTCAACTTTTTTGAAGCCCAAATACTTCATGAAAATGTTCACCTTTTTTGAAGCCGAAATACTTCATGAAAGTGTTCGACTTTTTTAAAGCCGAAATCCTGTCGTGAAAATTTTTAACCTTTTTGAAGCCGAAATACTTCATGAAAATGTTCGACTTTTTTAAAGCCGAAATCTTTTCGTGAAAATTTTCAACTTTTTTGAAGCCCAAATACTTCATGAAAATGTTCGACTTTTTTAAAGCCGAAATCCTGTCGTGAAAATGTTCGACTTTTTTAAAGCCGAAATCCTGTCGTGAAAATTTTCAACTTTTTTGAAGCCGAAATCTTTTCATGAAAATTTTCAACTTTTTTGAAGCCAAAATCTTTTCATGAAAATTTTCAACTTTTTTGAAGCCGAAATCTTTTCATGAAAATTTTCAACTTTTTTGGAGCCGAAATCTTTTCATGAAAATTTTCAACTTTTTAGAAGCTGAAATACTTCATGAAAATGTTAGACTTTTTTAAAGCCGAAATCCTGTCGTGAAAATTTTCAACTTTTTTGAAGCCGAAATACTTCATGAAAATGTTCGACTTTTTTAAAGCCGAAATCCTGTCGTGAAAATATTCAACTTTTTTGAAGCCCAAATACTTCATGAAAATGTTCAACTTTTTTGAAGCCGAAATACTTCATGAAAATGTTCGACTTTTTTAAAGCCGAAATCCTGTCGTGAAAATTTTTAACCTTTTTGAAGCCCAAATACTTCATGAAAATGTTCGACTTTTTTAAAGCCGAAATCTTTTCGTGAAAATTTTCAACTTTTTTGAAGCCCAAATACTTCATGAAAATGTTCGACTTTTTTAAAGCCGAAATCCTGTCGTGAAAATTTTCAACTTTTTTGAAGCCGAAATCTTTTCATGAAAATTTTCAACTTTTTTGAAGCTGAAATACTTCATGAAAATGTTCGACTTTTTTAACGCCGAAATCCTGTCGTGAAAATATTCGACTTTTTTGAATCCGAAATACTTCATGAAAATTTTGGAAATTTTTTGAAGCCGAAATACTTCATGAAAATGTTCGACTTTTTTAAAGACGAAATTCTGTCGTGAAAATTTTCAACTTTTTTGAAGCCGAAATCTTTTCATGAAAATTTTCAACTTTTTTGAAGCCGAAATCTTTTCATGAAAATTTTCAACTTTTTTGAAGCTGAAATACTTCATGAAAATGTTCGACATTTTTAAAGCCGAAATCCTGTCGTGAAAATTTTCAACTTTTTTGAAGCCGAAATCTTTTCATGAAAATTTTCAACTTTTTTGAAGCCGAAATCTTTTCATGAAAATTTTCAACTTTTTTGGAGCCGAAATCTTTTCATGAAAATTTTCAACTTTTTAGAAGCTGAAATACTTCATGAAAATGTTAGACTTTTTCAAAGCCGAAATTCTGTCGTGAAAATTTTCAACTTTTTTGAAGCCGAAATACTTCATGAAAATGTTCGACTTTTTTAAAGCCGAAATCCTGTAGTGAAAATATTCAACTTTTTTGAAGCCCAAATACTTCATGAAAATGTTCACCTTTTTTGAAGCCGAAATACTTCATGAAAGTGTTCGACTTTTTTAAAGCCGAAATCCTGTCGTGAAAATTTTTAACCTTTTTGAAGCCGAAATACTTCATGAAAATGTTCGACTTTTTTAAAGCCGAAATCTTTTCGTGAAAATTTTCAACTTTTTTGAAGCCCAAATACTTCATGAAAATGTTCGACTTTTTTAAAGCCGAAATCCTGTCGTGAAAATGTTCGACTTTTTTAAAGCCGAAATCCTGTCGTGAAAATTTTCAACTTTTTTGAAGCCGAAATCTTTTCATGAAAATTTTCAACTTTTTTGAAGCCAAAATCTTTTCATGAAAATTTTCAACTTTTTTGAAGCCGAAATCTTTTCATGAAAATTTTCAACTTTTTTGGAGCCGAAATCTTTTCATGAAAATTTTCAACTTTTTAGAAGCTGAAATACTTCATGAAAATGTTAGACTTTTTTAAAGCCGAAATCCTGTCGTGAAAATTTTCAACTTTTTTGAAGCCGAAATACTTCATGAAAATGTTCGACTTTTTTAAAGCCGAAATCCTGTCGTGAAAATATTCAACTTTTTTGAAGCCCAAATACTTCATGAAAATGTTCAACTTTTTTGAAGCCGAAATACTTCATGAAAATGTTCGACTTTTTTAAAGCCGAAATCCTGTCGTGAAAATTTTTAACCTTTTTGAAGCCCAAATACTTCATGAAAATGTTCGACTTTTTTAAAGCCGAAATCCTGTCGTGAAAATTTTCAACTTTTTTGAAGCCGAAATCTTTTCATGAAAATTTTCAACTTTTTTGAAGCTGAAATACTTCATGAAAATGTTCGACTTTTTTAACGCCGAAATCCTGTCGTGAAAATATTCGACTTTTTTGAATCCGAAATACTTCATGAAAATTTTGGAAATTTTTTGAAGCCGAAATACTTCATGAAAATGTTCGACTTTTTTAAAGACGAAATTCTGTCGTGAAAATTTTCAACTTTTTTGAAGCCGAAATCTTTTCATGAAAATTTTCAACTTTTTTGAAGCCGAAATCTTTTCATGAAAATTTTCAACTTTTTTGAAGCTGAAATACTTCATGAAAATGTTCGACATTTTTAAAGCCGAAATCCTGTCGTGAAAATTTTCAACTTTTTTGAAGCCGAAATCTTTTCATGAAAATTTTCAACTTTTTTGAAGCCGAAATCTTTTCATGAAAATTTTCAACTTTTTTGGAGCCGAAATCTTTTCATGAAAATTTTCAACTTTTTAGAAGCTGAAATACTTCATGAAAATGTTAGACTTTTTTAAAGACGAAATTCTGTCGTGAAAATTTTCAACTTTTTTGAAGCCGAAATACTTCATGAAAATGTTCGACTTTTTTAAAGCCGAAATCCTGTAGTGAAAATATTCAACTTTTTTGAAGCCCAAATACTTCATGAAAATGTTCACCTTTTTTGAAGCCGAAATACTTCATGAAAGTGTTTGACTTTTTTAAAGCCGAAATCCTGTCGTGAAAATTTTTAACCTTTTTGAAGCCGAAATACTTCATGAAAATGTTCGACTTTTTTAAAGCCGAAATCTTTTCGTGAAAATTTTCAACTTTTTTGAAGCCCAAATACTTCATGAAAATGTTCGACTTTTTTAAAGCCGAAATCCTGTCGTGAAAATGTTCGACTTTTTTAAAGCCGAAATCCTGTCGTGAAAATTTTCAACTTTTTTGAAGCCGAAATCTTTTCATGAAAATTTTCAACTTTTTTGAAGCCAAAATCTTTTCATGAAAATTTTCAACTTTTTTGAAGCCGAAATCTTTTCATGAAAATTTTCAACTTTTTTGGAGCCGAAATCTTTTCATGAAAATTTTCAACTTTTTAGAAGCTGAAATACTTCATGAAAATGTTAGACTTTTTTAAAGCCGAAATCCTGTCGTGAAAATTTTCAACTTTTTTGAAGCCGAAATACTTCATGAAAATGTTCGACTTTTTTAAAGCCGAAATCCTGTCGTGAAAATATTCAACATTTTTGAAGCCCAAATACTTCATGAAAATGTTCAACTTTTTTGAAGCCGAAATACTTCATGAAAATGTTCGACTTTTTTAAAGCAGAAATCCTGTCGTGAAAATTTTTAACCTTTTTGAAGCCCAAATACTTCATGAAAATGTTCGACTTTTTTAAAGCCGAAATCTTTTCGTGAAAATTTTCAACTTTTTTGAAGCCCAAATACTTCATGAAAATGTTCGACTTTTTTAAAGCCGAAATCCTGTCGTGAAAATTTTCAACTTTTTTGAAGCCGAAATCTTTTCATGAAAATTTTCAACTTTTTTGAAGCCAAAATCTTTTCATGAAAATTTTAATCTCTTTTGAAGCCGAAATCTTTTCATGAAAATTTTCAACTTTTTTCAAGCTAAAATACTTCATGAAAATGTTCGACTTTTTTAACGCCGAAATCCTGTCGTTAAAATGTTCGCCTTTTTTGAATACGAAATACTTCATGAAAATTTTTGAAATTTTTTGAAGCCGAAATACTTCATGAAAATGTTCGACTTTTTTAAAGCTGAAATCCTGTCGTGAAAATTTTAAACTTTTTTGAAGCCGAAATCTTTTCATGAAAATTTTCAAGTTTTTTGAAGCCGAAATCTTTTCATGAAAATTTTCAACTTTTTTGAAGCTGAAATACTTCATGAAAATGTTCAACTTTTTTAACGCCGAAATCCTGTCGTGAAAATATTCGACTTTTTTGAATCCGAAATACTTCATGAAAATTTTGGAAATTTTTTGAAGCCGAAATACTTCATGAAAATGTTCGACTTTTTTAAAGACGAAATTCTGTCGTGAAAATTTTCAACTTTTTTGAAGCCGAAATCTTTTCATGAAAATTTTCAACTTTTTTGAAGCCGAAATCTTTTCATGAAAATTTTCAACTTTTTTGAAGCTGAAATACTTCATGAAAATGTTCGACATTTTTAAAGCCGAAATCCTGTCGTGAAAATTTTCAACTTTTTTGAAGCCGAAATGTTTTCATGAAAATTTTCAACTTTTTTGAAGCCGAAATCTTTTCATGAAAATTTTCAAGTTTTTTAAAGCCGAAATCTTTTCATGAAAATTTTCAACTTTTTAGAAGCTGAAATACTTCATGAAAATGTTAGACTTTTTTAAAGCCGAAATCCTGTCGTGAAAATTTTCAACTTTTTTGAAGCCGAAATACTTCATGAAAATGTTCGACTTTTTTAAAGCCGAAATCCTGTCGTGAAAATATTCAACTTTTTTGAAGCCCAAATACTTCATGAAAATGTTCAACTTTTTTGAAGCCGAAATACTTCATGAAAATGTTCGACTTTTTTAAAGCCGAAATCCTGTCGTGAAAATTTTTAACCTTTTTGAAGCCGAAATACTTCATGAAAATGTTCGACTTTTTTAAAGCCGAAATCTTTTCGTGAAAATTTTCAACTTTTTTGAAGCCCAAATACTTCATGAAAATGTTCGACTTTTTTAAATCCGAAATCCTGTCGTGAAAATTTTCAACTTTTTTGAAGCCGAAATGTTTTCATGAAAATTTTCAACTTTTTTGAAGCCGAAATCTTTTCATGAAAATTTTCAAGTTTTTTAAAGCCGAAATCTTTTCATGAAAATTTTCAACTTTTTAGAAGCTGAAATACTTCATGAAAATGTTAGACTTTTTTAAAGCCGAAATCCTGTCGTGAAAATTTTCAACTTTTTTGAAGCCGAAATACTTCATGAAAATGTTCGACTTTTTTAAAGCCGAAATCCTGTCGTGAAAATATTCAACTTTTTTGAAGCCCAAATACTTCATGAAAATGTTCAACTTTTTTGAAGCCGAAATACTTCATGAAAATGTTCGACTTTTTTAAAGCCGAAATCCTGTCGTGAAAATTTTTAACCTTTTTGAAGCCGAAATACTTCATGAAAATGTTCGACTTTTTTAAAGCCGAAATCTTTTCGTGAAAATTTTCAACTTTTTTGAAGCCCAAATACTTCATGAAAATGTTCGACTTTTTTAAATCCGAAATCCTGTCGTGAAAATTTTCAACTTTTTTGAAGCCGAAATGTTTTCATGAAAATTTTCAACTTTTTTGAAGCCGAAATCTTTTCATGAAAATTTTCAACTTTTTTGAAGCCGAAATCTTTTCATGAAAATTTTCAACTTTTTTGAAGCTGAAATACTTCATGAAAATGTTCGACATTTTTAAAGCCGAAATCCTGTCGTGAAAATTTTCAACTTTTTTGAAGCCGAAATCTTTTCATGAAAATTTTCAACTTTTTTGAAGCCGAAATCTTTTCATGAAAATTTTCAACTTTTTTGGAGCCGAAATCTTTTCATGAAAATTTTCAACTTTTTAGAAGCTGAAATACTTCATGAAAATGTTAGACTTTTTTAAAGCCGAAATCCTGTCGTGAAAATTTTCAACTTTTTTGAAGCCGAAATACTTCATGAAAATGTTCGACTTTTTTAAAGCCGAAATCCTGTCGTGAAAATATTCAACTTTTTTGAAGCCCAAATACTTCATGAAAATGTTCAACTTTTTTGAAGCCGAAATACTTCATGAAAATGTTCGACTTTTTTAAAGCCGAAATCCTGTCGTGAAAATTTTTAACCTTTTTGAAGCCGAAATACTTCATGAAAATGTTCGACTTTTTTAAAGCCGAAATCCTGTCGTGAAAATTTTCAACTTTTTTGAAGCCGAAATACTTCATGAAAATGTTCAACTTTTTTGAAGCCGAAATACTTCATGAAAATGTTCGACTTTTTTAAAGCCGAAATCCTGTCGTGAAAATTTTTAACCTTTTTGAAGCCGAAATACTTCATGAAAATGTTCGACTTTTTTAAAGCCGAAATCTTTTCGTGAAAATTTTCAACTTTTTTGAAGCCGAAATCCTGTCGTGAAAATATTCGACTTTTTTGAATCCGAAATACTTCATGAAAATTTTGGAAATTTTTTGAAGCCGAAATACTTCATGAAAATGTTCGACTTTTTTAAAGACGAAATTCTGTCGTGAAAATTTTCAACTTTTTTGAAGCCGAAATCTTTTCATGAAAATTTTCAACTTTTTTGAAGCCGAAATCTTTTCATGAAAATTTTCAACTTTTTTGAAGCTGAAATACTTCATGAAAATGTTCGACATTTTTAAAGCCGAAATCATGTCGTGAAAATTTTCAACTTTTTTGAAGCCGAAATGTTTTCATGAAAATTTTCAACTTTTTTGAAGCCGAAATCTTTTCATGAAAATTTTCAACTTTTTTGAAGCCGAAATCTTTTCATGAAAATTTTCAACTTTTTTAAAGCTGAAATACTTCATGAAAATGTTCGACATTTTTAAAGCCGAAATCCTGTCGTGAAAATTTTCAACTTTTTTGAAGCCGAAATCTTTTCATGAAAATTTTCAACTTTTTTGAAGCCGAAATCTTTTCATGAAAATTTTCAACTTTTTTGGAGCCGAAATCTTTTCATGAAAATTTTCAACTTTTTAGAAGCTGAAATACTTCATGAAAATGTTAGACTTTTTTAAAGCCGAAATCCTGTCGTGAAAATTTTCAACTTTTTTGAAGCCGAAATACTTCATGAAAATGTTCGACTTTTTTAAAGCCGAAATCCTGTCGTGAAAATATTCAACTTTTTTGAAGCCCAAATACTTCATGAAAATGTTCAACTTTTTTGAAGCCGAAATACTTCATGAAAATGTTCGACTTTTTTAAAGCCGAAATCCTGTCGTGAAAATTTTTAACCTTTTTGAAGCCGAAATACTTCATGAAAATGTTCGACTTTTTTAAAGCCGAAATCTTTTCGTGAAAATTTTCAACTTTTTTGAAGCCCAAATACTTCATGAAAATGTTCGACTTTTTTAAAGCCGAAATCCTGTCGTGAAAATTTTCAACTTTTTTGAAGCCGAAATCTTTTCATGAAAATTTTCAACTTTTTTGAAGCCAAAATCTTTTCATGAAAATTTTAAACTCTTTTGAAGCCGAAATCTTTTCATGAAAATTTTCAACTTTTTTCAAGCTAAAATACTTCATGAAAATGTTCGACTTTTTTAACGCCGAAATCCTGTCGTTAAAATGTTCGCCTTTTTTGAATACGAAATACTTCATGAATATTTTTGAAATTTTTTGAAGCCGAAATACTTCATGAAAATGTTCGACTTTTTTAAAGCTGAAATCCTGTCGTGAAAATTTTAAACTTTTTTGAAGCCGAAATCTTTTCATGAAAATTTTCAAGTTTTTTGAAGCCGAAATCTTTTCATGAAAATTTTCAACTTTTTTGAAGCTGAAATACTTCATGAAAATGTTCGACTTTTTTAACGCCGAAATCCTGTCGTGAAAATATTCGACTTTTTTGAATCCGAAATACTTCATGAAAATTTTGGAAATTTTTTGAAGCCGAAATACTTCATGAAAATGTTCGACTTTTTTAAAGACGAAATTCTGTCGTGAAAATTTTCAACTTTTTTGAAGCCGAAATCTTTTCATGAAAATTTTCAACTTTTTTGAAGCCGAAATCTTTTCATGAAAATTTTCAACTTTTTTGAAGCTGAAATACTTCATGAAAATGTTCGACATTTTTAAAGCCGAAATCCTGTCGTGAAAATTTTCAACTTTTTTGAAGCCGAAATCTTTTCATGAAAATTTTCAACTTTTTTGAAGCTGAAATACTTCATGAAAATGTTCGACATTTTTAAAGCCGAAATCCTGTCGTGAAAATTTTCAACTTTTTTGAAGCCGAAATCTTTTCATGAAAATTTTCAACTTTTTTGAAGCCGAAATCTTTTCATGAAAATTTTCAACTTTTTTGGAGCCGAAATCTTTTCATGAAAATTTTCAACTTTTTAGAAGCTTAAATACTTCATGAAAATGTTAGACTTTTTTAAAGCCGAAATCCTGTCGTGAAAATTTTCAACTTTTTTGAAGCCGAAATACTTCATGAAAATGTTCGACATTTTTAAAGCCGAAATCCTGTCGTGAAAATATTCAACTTTTTTGAAGCCCAAATACTTCATGAAAATGTTCAACTTTTTTGAAGCCGAAATACTTCATGAAAATGTTCGACTTTTTTAAAGCCGAAATCCTGTCGTGAAAATTTTTAACCTTTTTGAAGCCGAAATACTTCATGAAAATGTTCGACTTTTTTGAAGCCAAAATCTTTTCATGAAAATTTTAAACTCTTTTGAAGCCGAAATCTTTTCATGAAAATTTTCAACTTTTTTCAAGCTAAAATACTTCATGAAAATGTTCGACTTTTTTAACGCCGAAATCCTGTCGTTAAAATGTTCGCCTTTTTTGAATACGAAATACTTCATGAAAATTTTTGAAATTTTTTGAAGCCGAAATACTTCATGAAAATGTTCGACTTTTTTAAAGCTGAAATCCTGTCGTGAAAATTTTAAACTTTTTTGAAGCCGAAATCTTTTCATGAAAATTTTCAAGTTTTTTGAAGCCGAAATCTTTTCATGAAAATTTTCAACTTTTTTGAAGCTGAAATACTTCATGAAAATGTTCGACTTTTTTAACGCCGAAATCCTGTCGTGAAAATATTCGACTTTTTTGAATCCGAAATACTTCATGAAAATTTTGGAAATTTTTTGAAGCCGAAATACTTCATGAAAATGTTCGACTTTTTTAAAGACGAAATTCTGTCGTGAAAATTTTCAACTTTTTTGAAGCCGAAATCTTTTCATGAAAATTTTCAACTTTTTTGAAGCCGAAATCTTTTCATGAAAATTTTCAACTTTTTTGAAGCTGAAATACTTCATGAAAATGTTCGACATTTTTAAAGCCGAAATCCTGTCGTGAAAATTTTCAACTTTTTTGAAGCCGAAATCTTTTCATGAAAATTTTCAACTTTTTTGAAGCCGAAATCTTTTCATGAAAATTTTCAACTTTTTTGGAGCCGAAATCTTTTCATGAAAATTTTCAACTTTTTAGAAGCTGAAATACTTCATGAAAATGTTCGACTTTTTTAAAGCCGAAATCCTGTAGTGAAAATATTCAACTTTTTTGAAGCCCAAATACTTCATGAAAATGTTCACCTTTTTTGAAGCCGAAATACTTCATGAAAATGTTCGACTTTTTTAAAGCCGAAATCCTGTCGTGAAAATTTTTAACCTTTTTGAAGCCGAAATACTTCATGAAAATGTTCGACTTTTTTAAAGCCGAAATCTTTTCGTGAAAATTTTCAACTTTTTTGAAGCCCAAATACTTCATGAAAATGTTCGACTTTTTTAAAGCCGAAATCCTGTCGTGAAAATGTTCGACTTTTTTAAAGCCGAAATCCTGTCGTGAAAATTTTTAACTTTTTTGAAGCCGAAATCTTTTCATGAAAATTTTCAACTTTTTTGAAGCCAAAATCTTTTCATGAAAATTTTCAACTTTTTTGAAGCCGAAATCTTTTCATGAAAATTTTCAACTTTTTTGGAGCCGAAATCTTTTCATGAAAATTTTCAACTTTTTAGAAGCTGAAATACTTCATGAAAATGTTAGACTTTTTTAAAGCCGAAATTCTGTCGTGAAAATTTTCAACTTTTTTGAAGCCGAAATACTTCATGAAAATGTTCGACTTTTTTAAAGCCGAAATCCTGTCGTGAAAATATTCAACTTTTTTGAAGCCCAAATACTTCATGAAAATGTTCACCTTTTTTGAAGCCGAAATACTTCATGAAAATGTTCGACTTTTTTAAAGCCGAAATCCTGTCGTGAAAATTTTTAACCTTTTTGAAGCCGAAATACTTCATGAAAATGTTCGACTTTTTTAAAGCCGAAATCTTTTCGTGAAAATTTTCAACTTTTTTGAAGCCCAAATACTTCATGAAAATGTTCGACTTTTTTAAAGCCGAAATCCTGTCGTGAAAATTTTCAACTTTTTTGAAGCCGAAATCTTTTCATGAAAATTTTCAACTTTTTTGAAGCCAAAATCTTTTCATGAAAATTTTAAACTCTTTTGAAGCCGAAATCTTTTCATGAAAATTTTCAACTTTTTTCAAGCTAAAATACTTCATGAAAATGTTCGACTTTTTTAACGCCGAAATCCTGTCGTTAAAATGTTCGCCTTTTTTGAATACGAAATACTTCATGAAAATTTTTGAAATTTTTTGAAGCCGAAATAATTCATGAAAATGTTCGACTTTTTTAAAGCCGAAATCCTGTCATGAAAATTTTAAACTTTTTTGAAGCCGAAATCTTTTCATGAAAATTTTCAACTTTTTTGAAGCCGAAATCTTTTCATGAAAATTTTCAACTTTTTTGAAGCTGAAATACTTCATGAAAATGTTCGACATTTTTAAAGCCGAAATCCTGTCGTGAAAATGTTCAACTTTTTTGAAGCCGAAATCTTTTCATGAAAATTTTCAACTTTTTTGAAGCCGAAATCTTTTCATGAAAATTTTCAACTTTTTTGGAGCCGAATTCTTTTCATGAAAATTTTCAACTTTGTAGAAGCTGAAATACTTCATGAAAATCTTAGACTTTTTTAAAGCCGAAATCCTGTCGTGAAAATTTTCAACTTTTTTGAAGCCGAAATCTTTTCATGAAAATTTTCAACTTTTTTGAAGCCGAAATCTTTTCATGAAAATTTTCAACTTTTTTGAAGCCGAAATCTTTTCATGAAAATTTTCAACTTTTTTGAAGCTGAAATACTTCATGAAAATGTTCGACATTTTTAAAGCCGAAATCCTGTCGTGAAAATGTTCAACTTTTTTGAAGCCGAAATCTTTTCATGAAAATTTTCAACTTTTTTGAAGCCGAAATCTTTTCATGAAAATTTTCAACTTTTTTGGAGCCGAATTCTTTTCATGAAAATTTTCAACTTTGTAGAAGCTGAAATACTTCATGAAAATCTTAGACTTTTTTAAAGCCGAAATCCTGTCGTGAAAATTTTCAACTTTTTTGAAGCCGAAATCTTTTCATGAAAATTTTCAACTTTTTTGAAGCCGAAATCTTTTCATGAAAATTTTCAACTTTTTTGAAGCTGAAATACTTCATGAAAATGTTCGACTTTTTTAAAGCCGAAATCCTGTCGTGAAAATATTCAACTTTTTTGAAGCCCAAATACTTCATGAAAATGTTCAACTTTTTTGAAGCCGAAATACTTCATGAAAATGTTCGACTTTTTTAAAGCCGAAATCCTGTCGTGAAAATTTTCAACCTTTTTGAAGCCGAAATACTTCATGAAAATGTTCGACTTTTTTAAAGCCGAAATCTTTTCGTGAAAATTTTCAACTTTTTTGAAGCCCAAATACTTCATGAAAATGTTCGACTTTTTTAAATCCGAAATCCTGTCGTGAAAATTTTCAACTTTTTTGAAGCCGAAATCTTTTCATGAAAATTTTCAACTTTTTTGAAGCCGAAATCTTTTCATGAAAATTTTCAACTCTTTTGAAGACGAAATCTTTTCATGAAAATTTTCAACTTTTTTGAAGCTAAAATACTTCATGAAAATGTTCGACTTTTTTAACGCCGAAATCCTGTCGTGAAAATGTTCGACTTTTTTGAATCCGAAATACTTCATGAAAATTTTTTAAATTTTTTGAAGCCGAAATACTTCATGAAAATGTTCGACTTTTTTAAAGCCGAAATCCTGTCGTGAAAATTTTCAACTTTTTTGAAGCCGAAATCTTTTCATGAAAATTTTCAACTTTTTTGAAGCCGAAATCTTTTCATGAAAATTTTCAACTTTTTTGAAGCTGAAATACTTCATGAAAATGTTCGACATTTTTAAAGCCGAAATCCTGTCGTGAAAATTTTCAACTTTTTTGAAGCCGAAATCTTTTCATGAAAATTTTCAACTTTTTTGGAGCCGAAATCTTTTCATGAAAATTTTCAACTTTTTAGAAGCATAAATACTTCATGAAAATGTTAGACTTTTTTAAAGCCGAAATCCTGTCGTGAAAATTTTCAACTTTTTTGAAGCCGAAATCTTTTCATGAAAATTTTCAACTTTTTTGAAGCCGAAATACTTCATGAAAATGTTGGACTTTTTTAAAGCCGAAATCCTGTCGTGAAAATTTTCAACCTTTTTGAAGCCGAAATACTTCATGAAAATGTTTGACTTTTTTAAAGTCGAAATCCTGTCGTGAAAATTTTCAACTTTTTTGAAGCCGAAATCTTTTCATGAAAATTTTCAACTTTTTTGAAGCCGAAATCTTTTCATGAAAATTTTCAACTTTTTTGAAGCTGAAATACTTCATGAAAATGTTCGACTTTTTTAACGCCGAAATCCTGTCGTGAAAATGTTCAACTTTTTTGAATCCGAAATACTTCATGAAAATTTTCAAATTTTTTGAAGTCGAAATACTTCATGAACATGTTCGACTTTTTTAAAGCTGAAATCCTGTCGTGAAAATTTTCAACTTTTTTGAAGCCGAAATCTTTTCATGAAAATTTTCAACTTTTTTGAAGCCGAAATCTTTTCATCAAAATTTTCAACTTTTTTGAAGCTGAAATACTTCATGAAAATGTTCGACTTTTTTAAAGCCGAAATCCTGTCCTGAAAATTTTCAACTTTTTTGAAGCCGAAATCTTTTCATGAAAATTTTCAACTTTTTTGAAGCTGAAATACTTCATGAAAATGTTCGACTTTTTTAACGCCGAAATCCTGTCGTGAAAATGTTCAACTTTTTTGAATCCGAAATACTTCATGAAAATTTTCAAATTTTTTGAAGTCGAAATACTTCATGAAAATGTTCGTCTTTTTTAAAGCTGAAATCCTGTCGTGAAAATTTTCAACTTTTTTGAAGCCGAAATCTTTTCATGAAAATTTTCAACTTTTTTGAAGCCGAAAACTTTTCATGAAAATTTTCAACTTTTTTGAAGCCGAAATCTTTTCATCAAAATTTTCAACTTTTTTGAAGCTGAAATACTTCATGAAAATGTTCGACTTTTTTAACGCCGAAATCCTGTCGTGAAAATGTTCAACTTTTTTGAATCCGAAATACTTCATGAAAATTTTTGAAATTTTTTGAAGCCGAAATACTTCATGAAAATGTTCGACTTTTTTAATGCCGAAATCCTGTCGTGAAAATTTTCAACTTTTTTGTAGCCGAAATCTTTTCATGAAAATTTTCAACTTTTTTGAAGCCGAAATCTTTTCATGAAAATTTTCAACTTTTTTGAAGCTGAAATACTTCATGAAAATGTTCGACATTTTTAAAGCCGAAATCCTGTCGTGAAAATTTTCAACTTTTTTGAAGCGGAAATCTTTTCATGAAAATTTTAAACTTTTTTGAAGCCGAAATCTTTTCATGAAAATTTTCAACTTTTTTGAAGCTGAAATACTTCATGAAAATGTTCGACTTTTTTAACGCCGAAATCCTGTCGTGAAAATGTTCGACTTTTTTGAATCCAAAATACTTCATGAAAATTTTTGAAATTTTTTGAAGCCGAAATACTTCATGAAAATGTTCGACTTTTTTAAAGCCGAAATTCTGTCGTGAAAATTTTCAACTTTTTTGAAGCCGAAATCTTTTCATGAAAATTTTCAACTTTTTTGAAGCCGAAATCTTTTCATGAAAATTTTCAACTTTTTTGAAGCTGAAATACTTCATGAAAATGTTCGACATTTTTAAAGCCGAAATCCTGTCGTGAAAATTTTCAACTTTTTTGAAGCCGAAATCTTTTCATGAAAATTTTCAACTTTTTTGAAGCCGAAATCTTTTCATGAAAATTTTCAACTTTTTTGGAGCCGAAATCTTTTCATGAAAATTTTCAACTTTTTAGAAGCATAAATACTTCATGAAAATGTTAGACTTTTTTAAAGCCGAAATCCTGTCGTGAAAATTTTCAACTTTTTTGAAGCCGAAATCTTTTCATGAAAATTTTCAACTTTTTTGAAGCCGAAATACTTCATGAAAATGTTCGACTTTTTTAAAGCCGAAATCCTGTCGTGAAAATTTTCAACCTTTTTGAAGCCGAAATACTTCATGAAAATGTTTGACTTTTTTAAAGTCGAAATCCTGTCGTGAAAATTTTCAACTTTTTTGAAGCCGAAATCTTTTCATGAAAATTTTCAACTTTTTTGAAGCCGAAATCTTTTCATGAAAATTTTCAACTTTTTTGAAGCTGAAATACTTCATGAAAATGTTCGACTTTTTTAACGCCGAAATCCTGTCGTGAAAATGTTCAACTTTTTTGAATCCGAAATACTTCATGAAAATTTTCAAATTTTTTGAAGTCGAAATACTTCATGAAAATGTTCGACTTTTTTAAAGCTGAAATCCTGTCGTGAAAATTTTCAACTTTTTTGAAGCCGAAATCTTTTCATGAAAATTTTCAACTTTTTTGAAGCCGAAATCTTTTCATGAAAATTTTCAACTTTTTTTAAGCTGAAATACTTCATGAAAATGTTCGACTTTTTTAACGCCGAAATCCTGTCGTGAAAATGTTCGACTTTTTTGAATCCGAAATACTTCATGAAAATTTTTGAAATTTTTTGAAGCCGAAATACTTCATGAAAATGTTCGACTTTTTTAAAGCCGAAATTCTGTCGTGAAAATTTTCAACTTTTTTGAAGCCGAAATCTTTTCATGAAAATTTTCAACTTTTTTGAAGCCGAAATCTTTTCATGAAAATTTTTAACTTTTTTGAAGCTGAAATACTTCATGAAAATGTTCGACATTTTTAAAGCCGAAATCCTGTCGTGAAAATTTTCAACTTTTTTGAAGCCGAAATCTTTTCATGAAAATTTTCAACTTTTTTGAAGCCGAAATCTTTTCATGAAAATTTTCAACTTTTTTGGAGCCGAAATCTTTTCATGAAAATTTTCAACTTTTTAGAAGCATAAATACTTCATGAAAATGTTCGACTTTTTTAAAGCCGAAATCCTGTCGTGAAAATTTTCAACTTTTTTGAAGCCGAAATCTTTTCATGAAAATTTTCAACTTTTTCGAAGCCGAAATACTTCATGAAAATGTTCGACTTTTTTAAAGCCGAAATCCTGTCGTGAAAATTTTCAACCTTTTTGAAGCCGAAATACTTCATGAAAATGTTTGACTTTTTTAAAGTCGAAATCCTGTCGTGAAAATTTTCAACTTTTTTGAAGCCGAAATCTTTTCATGAAAATTTTCAACTTTTTTGAAGCCGAAATCTTTTCATGAAAATTTTCAACTTTTTTGAAGCTGAAATACTTCATGAAAATGTTCGACTTTTTTAACGCCGAAATCCTGTCGTGAAAATGTTCAACTTTTTTGAATCCGAAATACTTCATGAAAATTTTCAAATTTTTTGAAGTCGAAATACTTCATGAAAATGTTCGACTTTTTTAAAGCTGAAATCCTGTCGTGAAAATTTTCAACTTTTTTGAAGCCGAAATCTTTTCATGAAAATTTTCAACTTTTTTGAAGCCGAAATCTTTTCATGAAAATTTTCAACTTTTTTTAAGCTGAAATACTTCATGAAAATGTTCGACTTTTTTAACGCCGAAATCCTGTCGTGAAAATGTTCAACTTTTTAGAATCCGAAATACTTCATGAAAATTTTCAAATTTTTTGAAGTCGAAATACTTCATGAAAATGTTCGACTTTTTTAAAGCTGAAATCCTGTCGTGAAAATTTTCAACTTTTTTGAAGCCGAAATCTTTTCATGAAAATTTTCAACTTTTTTGAAGCCGAAATCTTTTCATGAAAATTTTCAACTTTTTTGAAGCCGAAATCTTTTCATCAAAATTTTCAACTTTTTTGAAGCTGAAATACTTCATGAAAATGTTCGACTTTTTTAAAGCCGAAATCCTGTCCTGAAAATTTTCAACTTTTTTGAAGCCGAAATCTTTTCATGAAAATTTTCAACTTTTTTGAAGCTGAAATACTTCATGAAAATGTTCGACTTTTTTAACGCCGAAATCCTGTCGTGAAAATGTTCAACTTTTTTGAATCCGAAATACTTCATGAAAATTTTCAAATTTTTTGAAGTCGAAATACTTCATGAAAATGTTCGACTTTTTTAAAGCTGAAATCCTGTCGTGAAAATTTTCAACTTTTTTGAAGCCGAAATCTTTTCATGAAAATTTTCAACTTTTTTGAAGCCGAAATCTTTTCATGAAAATTTTCAACTTTTTTGAAGCCGAAATCTTTTCATGAAAATTTTCAACTTTTTTGAAGCTGAAATACTTCATGAAAATGTTCGACTTTTTTAAAGCCGAAATCCTGTCCTGAAAATTTTCAACTTTTTTGAAGCCGAAATCTTTTCATGAAAATTTTCAACTTTTTTGAAGCTGAAATACTTCATGAAAATGTTCGACTTTTTTAACGCCGAAATCCTGTCGTGAAAATGTTCAACTTTTTTGAATCCGAAATACTTCATGAAAATTTTCAAATTTTTTGAAGTCGAAATACTTCATGAAAATGTTTGACTTTTTTAAAGCTGAAATCCTGTCGTGAAAATTTTCAACTTTTTTGAAGCCGAAATCTTTTAATGAAAATTTTCAACTTTTTAGAAGCTGAAATACTTCATGAAAATGTTAGACTTTTTTAAAGCCGAAATCCTGTCGTGAAAACTTTCAACTTTTTTGAAGCCGAAATCTTTTCATGAAAATTTTCAACTTTTTTGAAGCTGAAATACTTCATGAAAATGTTTGACTTTTTTAAAGCTGAAATCCTGTCATGAAAATTTTCAACTTTTTTGAAGCCCAAATACTTCATGAAAATGTTCAACTTTTTTGAAGCCGAAATACTTCATGAAAATGTTCGACTTTTTTAAAGCCGAAATCCGGTCGTGAAAATTTTCAACCTTTTTGAAGCCGAAATCCTGTCGTGAAAATTTTCAACTTTTTTAAAGTCGAAATCCTGTCGTGAAAATTTTCAACTTTTTTGAATCCGAAATACTTCATGAAAATGTTCAACTTTTTTAAAGCCGAAATCCTGTCGTGAAAATTTTCAACTTTTTTGAAGCCGAAATCTTTTCATGAAAATTTTCAACTTTTTTGAAGCCGAAATCTTTTCATGAAAATTTTCAACTTTTTTGAAGCCGAAATCTTTTCATGAAAATTTTCAACTTTTTTGAAGCTGAAATACTTCATGAAAATGTTCGACTTTTTTAACGCCGAAATCCTGTCGTGAAAATGTTCAACTTTTTTGAATCCGAAATCTTTTCATGAAAATTTTCAACTTTTTTGAAGCCGAAATCTTTTCATGAAAATTTTCAACTTTTTTTAAGCTGAAATACTTCATGAAAATGTTCGACTTTTTTAACGCCGAAATCCTGTCGTGAAAATGTTCGACTTTTTTGAATCCGAAATACTTCATGAAAATTTTTGAAATTTTTTGAAGCCGAAATACTTCATGAAAATGTTCGACTTTTTTAAAGCCGAAATTCTGTCGTGAAAATTTTCAACTTTTTTGAAGCCGAAATCTTTTCATGAAAATTTTCAACTTTTTTGAAGCCGAAATCTTTTCATGAGAATTTTCAACTTTTTTGAAGCTGAAATACTTCATGAAAATGTTCGACATTTTTAAAGCCGAAATCCTGTCGTGAAAATTTTCAACTTTTTTGAAGCCGAAATCTTTTCATGAAAATTTTCAACTTTTTTGAAGCCGAAATCTTTTCATGAAAATTTTCAACTTTTTTGGAGCCGAAATCTTTTCATGAAAATTTTCAACTTTTTAGAAGCATAAATACTTCATGAAAATGTTAGACTTTTTTAAAGCCGAAATCCTGTCGTGAAAATTTTCAACTTTTTTGAAGCCGAAATCTTTTCATGAAAATTTTCAACTTTTTTGAAGCCGAAATACTTCATGAAAATGTTCGACTTTTTTAAAGCCGAAATCCTGTCGTGAAAATTTTCAACCTTTTTGAAGCCGAAATACTTCATGAAAATGTTTGACTTTTTTAAAGTCGAAATCCTGTCGTGAAAATTTTCAACTTTTTTGAAGCCGAAATCTTTTCATGAAAATTTTCAACTTTTTTGAAGCCGAAATCTTTTCATGAAAATTTTCAACTTTTTTGAAGCTGAAATACTTCATGAAAATGTTCGACTTTTTTAACGCCGAAATCCTGTCGTGAAAATGTTCAACTTTTTTGAATCCGAAATACTTCATGAAAATTTTCAAATTTTTTGAAGTCGAAATACTTCATGAAAATGTTCGACTTTTTTAAAGCTGAAATCCTGTCGTGAAAATTTTCAACTTTTTTGAAGCCGAAATCTTTTCATGAAAATTTTCAACTTTTTTGAAGCCGAAATCTTTTCATGAAAATTTTCAACTTTTTTTAAGCTGAAATACTTCATGAAAATGTTCGACTTTTTTAACGCCGAAATCCTGTCGTGAAAATGTTCAACTTTTTAGAATCCGAAATACTTCATGAAAATTTTCAAATTTTTTGAAGTCGAAATACTTCATGAAAATGTTCGACTTTTTTAAAGCTGAAATCCTGTCGTGAAAATTTTCAACTTTTTTGAAGCCGAAATCTTTTCATGAAAATTTTCAACTTTTTTGAAGCCGAAATCTTTTCATGAAAATTTTCAACTTTTTTGAAGCCGAAATCTTTTCATCAAAATTTTCAACTTTTTTGAAGCTGAAATACTTCATGAAAATGTTCGACTTTTTTAAAGCCGAAATCCTGTCCTGAAAATTTTCAACTTTTTTGAAGCCGAAATCTTTTCATGAAAATTTTCAACTTTTTTGAAGCTGAAATACTTCATGAAAATGTTCGACTTTTTTAACGCCGAAATCCTGTCGTGAAAATGTTCAACTTTTTTGAATCCGAAATACTTCATGAAAATTTTCAAATTTTTTGAAGTCGAAATACTTCATGAAAATGTTCGACTTTTTTAAAGCTGAAATCCTGTCGTGAAAATTTTCAACTTTTTTGAAGCCGAAATCTTTTCATGAAAATTTTCAACTTTTTTGAAGCCGAAATCTTTTCATGAAAATTTTCAACTTTTTTGAAGCCGAAATCTTTTCATCAAAATTTTCAACTTTTTTGAAGCTGAAATACTTCATGAAAATGTTAGACTTTTTTAAAGCCGAAATCCTGTCGTGAAAATTTTCAACTTTTTTGAAGCCGAAATCTTTTCATGAAAATTTTCAACTTTTTTGAAGCTGAAATACTTCATGAAAATGTTTGACTTTTTTAAAGCTGAAATCCTGTCATGAAAATTTTCAACTTTTTTGAAGCCCAAATACTTCATGAAAATGTTCAACTTTTTTGAAGCCGAAATACTTCATGAAAATGTTCGACTTTTTTAAAGCCGAAATCCGGTCGTGAAAATTTTCAACCTTTTTGAAGCCGAAATACTTCATGAAAATGTTTGACTTTTTTAAAGTCGAAATCCTGTCGTGAAAATTTTCAACTTTTTTGAATCCGAAATACTTCATGAAAATGTTCAACTTTTTTAAAGCCGAAATCCTGTCGTGAAAATTTTCAACTTTTTTGAAGCCGAAATCTTTTCATGAAAATTTTCAACTTTTTTGAAGCCGAAATCTTTTCATGAAAATTTTCAACTTTTTTGAAGCCGAAATCTTTTCATGAAAATGTTCAACTTTTTTGAAGCTGAAATACTTCATGAAAATGTTCGACTTTTTTAACGCCGAAATCCTGTCGTGAAAATGTTCAACTTTTTTGAATCCGAAATCTTTTCATGAAAATTTTCAACTTTTTTGAAGCCGAAATCTTTTCATGAAAATTTTCAACTTTTTTTAAGCTGAAATACTTCATGAAAATGTTCGACTTTTTTAACGCCGAAATCCTGTCGTGAAAATGTTCGACTTTTTTGAATCCGAAATACTTCATGAAAATTTTTGAAATTTTTTGAAGCCGAAATACTTCATGAAAATGTTCGACTTTTTTAAAGCCGAAATTCTGTCGTGAAAATTTTCAACTTTTTTGAAGCCGAAATCTTTTCATGAAAATTTTCAACTTTTTTGAAGCCGAAATCTTTTCATGAAAATTTTCAACTTTTTTGGAGCCGAAATCTTTTCATGAAAATTTTCAACTTTTTAGAAGCATAAATACTTCATGAAAATGTTAGACTTTTTTAAAGCCGAAATCCTGTCGTGAAAATTTTCAACTTTTTTGAAGCCGAAATCTTTTCATGAAAATTTACAACTTTTTTGAAGCCGAAATACTTCATGAAAATGTTCGACTTTTTTAAAGCCGAAATCCTGTCGTGAAAATTTTCAACCTTTTTGAAGCCGAAATACTTCATGAAAATGTTTGACTTTTTTAAAGTCGAAATCCTGTCGTGAAAATTTTCAACTTTTTTGAAGCCGAAATCTTTTCATGAAAATTTTCAACTTTTTTGAAGCCGAAATCTTTTCATGAAAATTTTCAACTTTTTTGAAGCTGAAATACTTCATGAAAATGTTCGACTTTTTTAACGCCGAAATCCTGTCGTGAAAATGTTCAACTTTTTTGAATCCGAAATACTTCATGAAAATTTTCAAATTTTTTGAAGTCGAAATACTTCATGAAAATGTTCGACTTTTTTAAAGCTGAAATCCTGTCGTGAAAATTTTCAACTTTTTTGAAGCCGAAATCTTTTCATGAAAATTTTCAACTTTTTTGAAGCCGAAATCTTTTCATGAAAATTTTCAACTTTTTTTAAGCTGAAATACTTCATGAAAATGTTCGACTTTTTTAACGCCGAAATCCTGTCGTGAAAATGTTCAACTTTTTAGAATCCGAAATACTTCATGAAAATTTTCAAATTTTTTGAAGTCGAAATACTTCATGAAAATGTTCGACTTTTTTAAATCTGAAATCCTGTCGTGAAAATTTTCAACTTTTTTGAAGCCGAAATCTTTTCATGAAAATTTTCAACTTTTTTGAAGCCGAAATCTTTTCATGAAAATTTTCAACTTTTTTGAAGCCGAAATCTTTTCATCAAAATTTTCAACTTTTTTGAAGCTGAAATACTTCATGAAAATGTTCGACTTTTTTAAAGCCGAAATCCTGTCCTGAAAATTTTCAACTTTTTTGAAGCCGAAATCTTTTCATGAAAATTTTCAACTTTTTTGAAGCTGAAATACTTCATGAAAATGTTCGACTTTTTTAACGCCGAAATCCTGTCGTGAAAATGTTCAACTTTTTTGAATCCGAAATACTTCATGAAAATTTTCAAATTTTTTGAAGTCGAAATACTTCATGAAAATGTTCGACTTTTTTAAAGCTGAAATCCTGTCGTGAAAATTTTCAACTTTTTTGAAGCCGAAATCTTTTCATGAAAATTTTCAACTTTTTTGAAGCCGAAATCTTTTCATGAAAATTTTCAACTTTTTTTAAGCTGAAATACTTCATGAAAATGTTCGACTTTTTTAACGCCGAAATCCTGTCGTGAAAATGTTCAACTTTTTAGAATCCGAAATACTTCATGAAAATTTTCAAATTTTTTGAAGTCGAAATACTTCATGAAAATGTTCGACTTTTTTAAAGCTGAAATCCTGTCGTGAAAATTTTCAACTTTTTTGAAGCCGAAATCTTTTCATGAAAATTTTCAACTTTTTTGAAGCCGAAATCTTTTCATGAAAATTTTCAACTTTTTTGAAGCCGAAATCTTTTCATCAAAATTTTCAACTTTTTTGAAGCTGAAATACTTCATGAAAATGTTCGACTTTTTTAAAGCCGAAATCCTGTCCTGAAAATTTTCAACTTTTTTGAAGCCGAAATCTTTTCATGAAAATTTTCAACTTTTTTGAAGCTGAAATACTTCATGAAAATGTTCGACTTTTTTAACGCCGAAATCCTGTCGTGAAAATGTTCAACTTTTTTGAATCCGAAATACTTCATGAAAATTTTCAAATTTTTTGAAGTCGAAATACTTCATGAAAATGTTCGACTTTTTTAAAGCTGAAATCCTGTCGTGAAAATTTTCAACTTTTTTGAAGCCGAAATCTTTTCATGAAAATTTTCAACTTTTTTGAAGCCGAAATCTTTTCATGAAAATTTTCAACTTTTTTGAAGCCGAAATCTTTTCATCAAAATTTTCAACTTTTTTGAAGCTGAAATACTTCATGAAAATGTTAGACTTTTTTAAAGCCGAAATCCTGTCGTGAAAATTTTCAACTTTTTTGAAGCCGAAATCTTTTCATGAAAATTTTCAACTTTT
Organism: Labrus mixtus; assembly: GCF_963584025.1. Classification (NCBI taxonomy): domain Eukaryota; kingdom Metazoa; phylum Chordata; class Actinopteri; order Labriformes; family Labridae; genus Labrus; species Labrus mixtus. Next base: position 1,545,169 of record NC_083614.1, on the reverse strand, counting down.
TTGAAGCTGAAATACTTCATGAAAATGTTTGACTTTTTTAAAGCTGAAATCCTGTCATGAAAATTTTCAACTTTTTTGAAGCCCAAATACTTCATGAAAATGTTCAACTTTTTTGAAGCCGAAATACTTCATGAAAATGTTCGACTTTTTTAAAGCCGAAATCCGGTCGTGAAAATTTTCAACCTTTTTGAAGCCGAAATACTTCATGAAAATGTTTGACTTTTTTAAAGTCGAAATCCTGTCGTGAAAATTTTCAACTTTTTTAAAGCCGAAATCCTGTCGTGAAAATTTTCAACTTTTTTGAAGCCGAAATCTTTTCATGAAAATTTTCAACTTTTTTGAAGCCGAAATCTTTTCATGAAAATTTTCAACTTTTTTGAAGCCGAAATCTTTTCATGAAAATTTTCAACTTTTTTGAAGCTGAAATACTTCATGAAAATGTTCGACTTTTTTAACGCCGAAATCCTGTCGTGAAAATGTTCAACTTTTTTGAATCCGAAATCTTTTCATGAAAATTTTCAACTTTTTTGAAGCCGAAATCTTTTCATGAAAATTTTCAACTTTTTTTAAGCTGAAATACTTCATGAAAATGTTCGACTTTTTTAACGCCGAAATCCTGTCGTGAAAATGTTCGACTTTTTTGAATCCGAAATACTTCATGAAAATTTTTGAAATTTTTTGAAGCCGAAATACTTCATGAAAATGTTCGACTTTTTTAAAGCCGAAATTCTGTCGTGAAAATTTTCAACTTTTTTGAAGCCGAAATCTTTTCATGAAAATTTTCAACTTTTTTGAAGCCGAAATCTTTTCATGAAAATTTTCAACTTTTTTGGAGCCGAAATCTTTTCATGAAAATTTTCAACTTTTTAGAAGCATAAATACTTCATGAAAATGTTAGACTTTTTTAAAGCCGAAATCCTGTCGTGAAAATTTTCAACTTTTTTGAAGCCAAAATCTTTTCATGAAAATTTACAACTTTTTTGAAGCCGAAATACTTCATGAAAATGTTCGACTTTTTTAAAGCCGAAATCCTGTCGTGAAAATTTTCAACCTTTTTGAAGCCGAAATACTTCATGAAAATGTTTGACTTTTTTAAAGTCGAAATCCTGTCGTGAAAATTTTCAACTTTTTTGAAGCCGAAATCTTTTCATGAAAATTTTCAACTTTTTTGAAGCCGAAATCTTTTCATGAAAATTTTCAACTTTTTTGAAGCTGAAATACTTCATGAAAATGTTCGACTTTTTTAACGCCGAAATCCTGTCGTGAAAATGTTCAACTTTTTTGAATCCGAAATACTTCATGAAAATTTTCAAATTTTTTGAAGTCGAAATACTTCATGAAAATGTTCGACTTTTTTAAAGCTGAAATCCTGTCGTGAAAATTTTCAACTTTTTTGAAGCCGAAATCTTTTCATGAAAATTTTCAACTTTTTTGAAGCCGAAATCTTTTCATGAAAATTTTCAACTTTTTTTAAGCTGAAATACTTCATGAAAATGTTCGACTTTTTTAACGCCGAAATCCTGTCGTGAAAATGTTCAACTTTTTAGAATCCGAAATACTTCATGAAAATTTTCAAATTTTTTGAAGTCGAAATACTTCATGAAAATGTTCGACTTTTTTAAATCTGAAATCCTGTCGTGAAAATTTTCAACTTTTTTGAAGCCGAAATCTTTTCATGAAAATTTTCAACTTTTTTGAAGCCGAAATCTTTTCATGAAAATTTTCAACTTTTTTGAAGCCGAAATCTTTTCATCAAAATTTTCAACTTTTTTGAAGCTGAAATACTTCATGAAAATGTTCGACTTTTTTAAAGCCGAAATCCTGTCCTGAAAATTTTCAACTTTTTTGAAGCCGAAATCTTTTCATGAAAATTTTCAACTTTTTTGAAGCTGAAATACTTCATGAAAATGTTCGACTTTTTTAACGCCGAAATCCTGTCGTGAAAATGTTCAACTTTTTTGAATCCGAAATACTTCATGAAAATTTTCAAATTTTTTGAAGTCGAAATACTTCATGAAAATGTTCGACTTTTTTAAAGCTGAAATCCTGTCGTGAAAATTTTCAACTTTTTTGAAGCCGAAATCTTTTCATGAAAATTTTCAACTTTTTTGAAGCCGAAATCTTTTCATGAAAATTTTCAACTTTTTTTAAGCTGAAATACTTCATGAAAATGTTCGACTTTTTTAACGCCGAAATCCTGTCGTGAAAATGTTCAACTTTTTAGAATCCGAAATACTTCATGAAAATTTTCAAATTTTTTGAAGTCGAAATACTTCATGAAAATGTTCGACTTTTTTAAAGCCGAAATCCTGTCCTGAAAATTTTCAACTTTTTTGAAGCCGAAATCTTTTCATGAAAATTTTCAACTTTTTTGAAGCTGAAATACTTCATGAAAATGTTCGACTTTTTTAACGCCGAAATCCTGTCGTGAAAATGTTCAACTTTTTTGAATCCGAAATACTTCATGAAAATTTTCAAATTTTTTGAAGTCGAAATACTTCATGAAAATGTTCGACTTTTTTAAAGCTGAAATCCTGTCGTGAAAATTTTCAACTTTTTTGAAGCCGAAATCTTTTCATGAAAATTTTCAACTTTTTTGAAGCCGAAATCTTTTCATGAAAATTTTCAACTTTTTTTAAGCTGAAATACTTCATGAAAATGTTCGACTTTTTTAACGCCGAAATCCTGTCGTGAAAATGTTCAACTTTTTAGAATCCGAAATACTTCATGAAAATTTTCAAATTTTTTGAAGTCGAAATACTTCATGAAAATGTTCGACTTTTTTAAAGCTGAAATCCTGTCGTGAAAATTTTCAACTTTTTTGAAGCCGAAATCTTTTCATGAAAATTTTCAACTTTTTTGAAGCCGAAATCTTTTCATGAAAATTTTCAACTTTTTTGAAGCCGAAATCTTTTCATCAAAATTTTCAACTTTTTTGAAGCTGAAATACTTCATGAAAATGTTCGACTTTTTTAAAGCCGAAATCCTGTCCTGAAAATTTTCAACTTTTTTGAAGCCGAAATCTTTTCATGAAAATTTTCAACTTTTTTGAAGCTGAAATACTTCATGAAAATGTTCGACTTTTTTAACGCCGAAATCCTGTCGTGAAAATGTTCAACTTTTTTGAATCCGAAATACTTCATGAAAATTTTCAAATTTTTTGAAGTCGAAATACTTCATGAAAATGTTCGACTTTTTTAAAGCTGAAATCCTGTCGTGAAAATTTTCAACTTTTTTGAAGCCGAAATCTTTTCATGAAAATTTTCAACTTTTTTGAAGCCGAAATCTTTTCATGAAAATTTTCAACTTTTTTGAAGCCGAAATCTTTTCATCAAAATTTTCAACTTTTTTGAAGCTGAAATACTTCATGAAAATGTTAGACTTTTTTAAAGCCGAAATCCTGTCGTGAAAATTTTCAACTTTTTTGAAGCCGAAATCTTTTCATGAAAATTTTCAACTTTTTTGAAGCTGAAATACTTCATGAAAATGTTTGACTTTTTTAAAGCTGAAATCCTGTCATGAAAATTTTCAACTTTTTTGAAGCCCAAATACTTCATGAAAATGTTCAACTTTTTTGAAGCCGAAATACTTCATGAAAATGTTCGACTTTTTTAAAGCCGAAATCCGGTCGTGAAAATTTTCAACCTTTTTGAAGCCGAAATACTTCATGAAAATGTTTGACTTTTTTAAAGTCGAAATCCTGTCGTGAAAATTTTCAACTTTTTTGAATCCGAAATACTTCATGAAAATGTTCAACTTTTTTAAAGCCGAAATCCTGTCGTGAAAATTTTCAACTTTTTTGAAGCCGAAATCTTTTCATGAAAATTTTCAACTTTTTTGAAGCCGAAATCTTTTCATGAAAATTTTCAACTTTTTTGAAGCCGAAATCTTTTCATGAAAATTTTCAACTTTTTTGAAGCTGAAATACTTCATGAAAATGTTCGACTTTTTTAACGCCGAAATCCTGTCGTGAAAATGTTCAACTTTTTTGAATCCGAAATCTTTTCATGAAAATTTTCAACTTTTTTGAAGCCGAAATCTTTTCATGAAAATTTTCAACTTTTTTTAAGCTGAAATACTTCATGAAAATGTTCGACTTTTTTAACGCCGAAATCCTGTCGTGAAAATGTTCGACTTTTTTGAATCCGAAATACTTCATGAAAATTTTTGAAATTTTTTGAAGCCGAAATACTTCATGAAAATGTTCGACTTTTTTAAAGCCGAAATTCTGTCGTGAAAATTTTCAACTTTTTTGAAGCCGAAATCTTTTCATGAAAATTTTCAACTTTTTTGAAGCCGAAATCTTTTCATGAAAATTTTCAACTTTTTTGGAGCCGAAATCTTTTCATGAAAATTTTCAACTTTTTAGAAGCATAAATACTTCATGAAAATGTTAGACTTTTTTAAAGCCGAAATCCTGTCGTGAAAATTTTCAACTTTTTTGAATCCGAAATACTTCATGAAAATGTTCAACTTTTTTAAAGCCGAAATCCTGTCGTGAAAATTTTCAACTTTTTTGAAGCCGAAATCTTTTCATGAAAATTTTCAACTTTTTTGAAGCCGAAATCTTTTCATGAAAATTTTCAACTTTTTTGAAGCCGAAATCTTTTCATGAAAATTTTCAACTTTTTTGAAGCTGAAATACTTCATGAAAATGTTCGACTTTTTTAACGCCGAAATCCTGTCGTGAAAATGTTCAACTTTTTTGAATCCGAAATCTTTTCATGAAAATTTTCAACTTTTTTGAAGCCGAAATCTTTTCATGAAAATTTTCAACTTTTTTTAAGCTGAAATACTTCATGAAAATGTTCGACTTTTTTAACGCCGAAATCCTGTCGTGAAAATGTTCGACTTTTTTGAATCCGAAATACTTCATGAAAATTTTTGAAATTTTTTGAAGCCGAAATACTTCATGAAAATGTTCGACTTTTTTAAAGCCGAAATTCTGTCGTGAAAATTTTCAACTTTTTTGAAGCCGAAATCTTTTCATGAAAATTTTCAACTTTTTTGAAGCCGAAATCTTTTCATGAAAATTTTCAACTTTTTTGGAGCCGAAATCTTTTCATGAAAATTTTCAACTTTTTAGAAGCATAAATACTTCATGAAAATGTTTGACTTTTTTAAAGCCGAAATCCTGTCGTGAAAATTTTCAACTTTTTTGAAGCCGAAATCTTTTCATGAAAATTTACAACTTTTTTGAAGCCGAAATACTTCATGAAAATGTTCGACTTTTTTAAAGCCGAAATCCTGTCGTGAAAATTTTCAACCTTTTTGAAGCCGAAATACTTCATGAAAATGTTTGACTTTTTTAAAGACGAAATCCTGTCGTGAAAATTTTCAACTTTTTTGAAGCCGAAATCTTTTCATGAAAATTTTCAACTTTTTTGAAGCCGAAATCTTTTCATGAAAATTTTCAACTTTTTTGAAGCTGAAATACTTCATGAAAATGTTCGACTTTTTTAACGCCGAAATCCTGTCGTGAAAATGTTCAACTTTTTTGAATCCGAAATACTTCATGAAAATTTTCAAATTTTTTGAAGTCGAAATACTTCATGAAAATGTTCGACTTTTTTAAAGCTGAAATCCTGTCGTGAAAATTTTCAACTTTTTTGAAGCCGAAATCTTTTCATGAAAATTTTCAACTTTTTTGAAGCCGAAATCTTTTCATGAAAATTTTCAACTTTTTTTAAGCTGAAATACTTCATGAAAATGTTCGACTTTTTTAACGCCGAAATCCTGTCGTGAAAATGTTCAACTTTTTAGAATCCGAAATACTTCATGAAAATTTTCAAATTTTTTGAAGTCGAAATACTTCATGAAAATGTTCGACTTTTTTAAATCTGAAATCCTGTCGTGAAAATTTTCAACTTTTTTGAAGCCGAAATCTTTTCATGAAAATTTTCAACTTTTTTGAAGCCGAAATCTTTTCATGAAAATTTTCAACTTTTTTGAAGCCGAAATCTTTTCATCAAAATTTTCAACTTTTTTGAAGCTGAAATACTTCATGAAAATGTTCGACTTTTTTAAAGCCGAAATCCTGTCCTGAAAATTTTCAACTTTTTTGAAGCCGAAATCTTTTCATGAAAATTTTCAACTTTTTTGAAGCTGAAATACTTCATGAAAATGTTCGACTTTTTTAACGCCGAAATCCTGTCGTGAAAATGTTCAACTTTTTTGAATCCGAAATACTTCATGAAAATTTTCAAATTTTTTGAAGTCGAAATACTTCATGAAAATGTTCGACTTTTTTAAAGCTGAAATCCTGTCGTGAAAATTTTCAACTTTTTTGAAGCCGAAATCTTTTCATGAAAATTTTCAACTTTTTTGAAGCCGAAATCTTTTCATGAAAATTTTCAACTTTTTTGAAGCCGAAATCTTTTCATCAAAATTTTCAACTTTTTTGAAGCTGAAATACTTCATGAAAATGTTCGACTTTTTTAAAGCCGAAATCCTGTCCTGAAAATTTTCAACTTTTTTGAAGCCGAAATCTTTTCATGAAAATTTTCAACTTTTTTGAAGCTGAAATACTTCATGAAAATGTTCGACTTTTTTAACGCCGAAATCCTGTCGTGAAAATGTTCAACTTTTTTGAATCCGAAATACTTCATGAAAATGTTCAACTTTTTTAAAGCCGAAATCCTGTCGTGAAAATTTTCAACTTTTTTGAAGCCGAAATCTTTTCATGAAAATTTTCAACTTTTTTGAAGCCGAAATCTTTTCATGAAAATTTTCAACTTTTTTGAAGCTGAAATACTTCATGAAAATGTTCGACTTTTTTAACGCCGAAATCCTGTCGTGAAAATGTTCAACTTTTTTGAATCCGAAATCTTTTCATGAAAATTTTCAACTTTTTTGAAGCCGAAATCTTTTCATGAAAATTTTCAACTTTTTTTAAGCTGAAATACTTCATGAAAATGTTCGACTTTTTTAACGCCGAAATCCTGTCGTGAAAATGTTCGACTTTTTTGAATCCGAAATACTTCATGAAAATTTTTGAAATTTTTTGAAGCCGAAATACTTCATGAAAATGTTCGACTTTTTTAAAGCCGAAATTCTGTCGTGAAAATTTTCAACTTTTTTGAAGCCGAAATCTTTTCATGAAAATTTTCAACTTTTTTGAAGCCGAAATCTTTTCATGAAAATTTTCAACTTTTTAGAAGCATAAATACTTCATGAAAATGTTAGACTTTTTTAAAGCCGAAATCCTGTCGTGAAAATTTTCAACTTTTTTGAAGCCGAAATCTTTTCATGAAAATTTACAACTTTTTTGAAGCCGAAATACTTCATGAAAATGTTCGACTTTTTTAAAGCCGAAATCCTGTCGTGAAAATTTTCAACCTTTTTGAAGCCGAAATACTTCATGAAAATGTTTGACTTTTTTAAAGACGAAATCCTGTCGTGAAAATTTTCAACTTTTTTGAAGCCGAAATCTTTTCATGAAAATTTTCAACTTTTTTGAAGCCGAAATCTTTTCATGAAAATTTTCAACTTTTTTGAAGCTGAAATACTTCATGAAAATGTTCGACTTTTTTAACGCCGAAATCCTGTCGTGAAAATGTTCAACTTTTTTGAATCCGAAATACTTCATGAAAATTTTCAAATTTTTTGAAGTCGAAATACTTCATGAAAATGTTCGACTTTTTTAAAGCTGAAATCCTGTCGTGAAAATTTTCAACTTTTTTGAAGCCGAAATCTTTTCATGAAAATTTTCAACTTTTTTGAAGCCGAAATCTTTTCATGAAAATTTTCAACTTTTTTTAAGCTGAAATACTTCATGAAAATGTTCGACTTTTTTAACGCCGAAATCCTGTCGTGAAAATGTTCAACTTTTTAGAATCCGAAATACTTCATGAAAATTTTCAAATTTTTTGAAGTCGAAATACTTCATGAAAATGTTCGACTTTTTTAAATCTGAAATCCTGTCGTGAAAATTTTCAACTTTTTTGAAGCCGAAATCTTTTCATGAAAATTTTCAACTTTTTTGAAGCCGAAATCTTTTCATGAAAATTTTCAACTTTTTTGAAGCCGAAATCTTTTCATCAAAATTTTCAACTTTTTTGAAGCTGAAATACTTCATGAAAATGTTCGACTTTTTTAAAGCCGAAATCCTGTCCTGAAAATTTTCAACTTTTTTGAAGCCGAAATCTTTTCATGAAAATTTTCAACTTTTTTGAAGCTGAAATACTTCATGAAAATGTTCGACTTTTTTAACGCCGAAATCCTGTCGTGAAAATGTTCAACTTTTTTGAATCCGAAATACTTCATGAAAATTTTCAAATTTTTTGAAGTCGAAATACTTCATGAAAATGTTCGACTTTTTTAAAGCTGAAATCCTGTCGTGAAAATTTTCAACTTTTTTGAAGCCGAAATCTTTTCATGAAAATTTTCAACTTTTTTGAAGCCGAAATCTTTTCATGAAAATTTTCAACTTTTTTTAAGCTGAAATACTTCATGAAAATGTTCGACTTTTTTAACGCCGAAATCCTGTCGTGAAAATGTTCAACTTTTTAGAATCCGAAATACTTCATGAAAATTTTCAAATTTTTTGAAGTCGAAATACTTCATGAAAATGTTCGACTTTTTTAAATCTGAAATCCTGTCGTGAAAATTTTCAACTTTTTTGAAGCCGAAATCTTTTCATGAAAATTTTCAACTTTTTTGAAGCCGAAATCTTTTCATGAAAATTTTCAACTTTTTTGAAGCCGAAATCTTTTCATCAAAATTTTCAACTTTTTTGAAGCTGAAATACTTCATGAAAATGTTCGACTTTTTTAAAGCCGAAATCCTGTCCTGAAAATTTTCAACTTTTTTGAAGCCGAAATCTTTTCATGAAAATTTTCAACTTTTTTGAAGCTGAAATACTTCATGAAAATGTTCGACTTTTTTAACGCCGAAATCCTGTCGTGAAAATGTTCAACTTTTTTGAATCCGAAATACTTCATGAAAATTTTCAAATTTTTTGAAGTCGAAATACTTCATGAAAATGTTCGACTTTTTTAAAGCTGAAATCCTGTCGTGAAAATTTTCAACTTTTTTGAAGCCGAAATCTTTTCATGAAAATTTTCAACTTTTTTGAAGCCGAAATCTTTTCATGAAAATTTTCAACTTTTTTGAAGCCGAAATCTTTTCATCAAAATTTTCAACTTTTTTGAAGCTGAAATACTTCATGAAAATGTTCGACTTTTTTAAAGCCGAAATCCTGTCGTGAAAATTTTCAACCTTTTTGAAGCCGAAATACTTCATGAAAATGTTTGACTTTTTTAAAGACGAAATCCTGTCGTGAAAATTTTCAACTTTTTTGAAGCCGAAATCTTTTCATGAAAATTTTCAACTTTTTTGAAGCCGAAATCTTTTCATGAAAATTTTCAACTTTTTTGAAGCTGAAATACTTCATGAAAATGTTCGACTTTTTTAACGCCGAAATCCTGTCGTGAAAATGTTCAACTTTTTTGAATCCGAAATACTTCATGAAAATTTTCAAATTTTTTGAAGTCGAAATACTTCATGAAAATGTTCGACTTTTTTAAAGCTGAAATCCTGTCGTGAAAATTTTCAACTTTTTTGAAGCCGAAATCTTTTCATGAAAATTTTCAACTTTTTTGAAGCCGAAATCTTTTCATGAAAATTTTCAACTTTTTTTAAGCTGAAATACTTCATGAAAATGTTCGACTTTTTTAACGCCGAAATCCTGTCGTGAAAATGTTCAACTTTTTAGAATCCGAAATACTTCATGAAAATTTTCAAATTTTTTGAAGTCGAAATACTTCATGAAAATGTTCGACTTTTTTAAATCTGAAATCCTGTCGTGAAAATTTTCAACTTTTTTGAAGCCGAAATCTTTTCATGAAAATTTTCAACTTTTTTGAAGCCGAAATCTTTTCATGAAAATTTTCAACTTTTTTGAAGCCGAAATCTTTTCATCAAAATTTTCAACTTTTTTGAAGCTGAAATACTTCATGAAAATGTTCGACTTTTTTAAAGCCGAAATCCTGTCCTGAAAATTTTCAACTTTTTTGAAGCCGAAATCTTTTCATGAAAATTTTCAACTTTTTTGAAGCTGAAATACTTCATGAAAATGTTCGACTTTTTTAACGCCGAAATCCTGTCGTGAAAATGTTCAACTTTTTTGAATCCGAAATACTTCATGAAAATTTTCAAATTTTTTGAAGTCGAAATACTTCATGAAAATGTTCGACTTTTTTAAAGCTGAAATCCTGTCGTGAAAATTTTCAACTTTTTTGAAGCCGAAATCTTTTCATGAAAATTTTCAACTTTTTTGAAGCCGAAATCTTTTCATGAAAATTTTCAACTTTTTTTAAGCTGAAATACTTCATGAAAATGTTCGACTTTTTTAACGCCGAAATCCTGTCGTGAAAATGTTCAACTTTTTAGAATCCGAAATACTTCATGAAAATTTTCAAATTTTTTGAAGTCGAAATACTTCATGAAAATGTTCGACTTTTTTAAATCTGAAATCCTGTCGTGAAAATTTTCAACTTTTTTGAAGCCGAAATCTTTTCATGAAAATTTTCAACTTTTTTGAAGCCGAAATCTTTTCATGAAAATTTTCAACTTTTTTGAAGCCGAAATCTTTTCATCAAAATTTTCAACTTTTTTGAAGCTGAAATACTTCATGAAAATGTTCGACTTTTTTAAAGCCGAAATCCTGTCCTGAAAATTTTCAACTTTTTTGAAGCCGAAATCTTTTCATGAAAATTTTCAACTTTTTTGAAGCTGAAATACTTCATGAAAATGTTCGACTTTTTTAACGCCGAAATCCTGTCGTGAAAATGTTCAACTTTTTTGAATCCGAAATACTTCATGAAAATTTTCAAATTTTTTGAAGTCGAAATACTTCATGAAAATGTTCGACTTTTTTAAAGCTGAAATCCTGTCGTGAAAATTTTCAACTTTTTTGAAGCCGAAATCTTTTCATGAAAATTTTCAACTTTTTTGAAGCCGAAATCTTTTCATGAAAATTTTCAACTTTTTTGAAGCCGAAATCTTTTCATCAAAATTTTCAACTTTTTTGAAGCTGAAATACTTCATGAAAATGTTCGACTTTTTTAAAGCCGAAATCCTGTCCTGAAAATTTTCAACTTTTTTGAAGCCGAAATCTTTTCATGAAAATTTTCAACTTTTTTGAAGCTGAAATACTTCATGAAAATGTTCGACTTTTTTAACGCCGAAATCCTGTCGTGAAAATGTTCAACTTTTTTGAATCCGAAATACTTCATGAAAATGTTCAACTTTTTTAAAGCCGAAATCCTGTCGTGAAAATTTTCAACTTTTTTGAAGCCGAAATCTTTTCATGAAAATTTTCAACTTTTTTGAAGCCGAAATCTTTTCATGAAAATTTTCAACTTTTTTGAAGCCGAAATCTTTTCATGAAAATTTTCAACTTTTTTGAAGCTGAAATACTTCATGAAAATGTTCGACTTTTTTAACGCCGAAATCCTGTCGTGAAAATGTTCAACTTTTTTGAATCCGAAATCTTTTCATGAAAATTTTCAACTTTTTTGAAGCCGAAATCTTTTCATGAAAATTTTCAACTTTTTTTAAGCTGAAATACTTCATGAAAATGTTCGACTTTTTTAACGCCGAAATCCTGTCGTGAAAATGTTCGACTTTTTTGAATCCGAAATACTTCATGAAAATTTTTGAAATTTTTTGAAGCCGAAATACTTCATGAAAATGTTCGACTTTTTTAAAGCCGAAATTCTGTCGTGAAAATTTTCAACTTTTTTGAAGCCGAAATCTTTTCATGAAAATTTTCAACTTTTTTGAAGCCGAAATCTTTTCATGAAAATTTTCAACTTTTTTGGAGCCGAAATCTTTTCATGAAAATTTTCAACTTTTTAGAAGCATAAATACTTCATGAAAATGTTAGACTTTTTTAAAGCCGAAATCCTGTCGTGAAAATTTTCAACTTTTTTGAAGCCGAAATCTTTTCATGAAAATTTACAACTTTTTTGAAGCCGAAATACTTCATGAAAATGTTCGACTTTTTTAAAGCCGAAATCCTGTCGTGAAAATTTTCAACCTTTTTGAAGCCGAAATACTTCATGAAAATGTTTGACTTTTTTAAAGACGAAATCCTGTCGTGAAAATTTTCAACTTTTTTGAAGCCGAAATCTTTTCATGAAAATTTTCAACTTTTTTGAAGCCGAAATCTTTTCATGAAAATTTTCAACTTTTTTGAAGCTGAAATACTTCATGAAAATGTTCGACTTTTTTAACGCCGAAATCCTGTCGTGAAAATGTTCAACTTTTTTGAATCCGAAATACTTCATGAAAATTTTCAAATTTTTTGAAGTCGAAATACTTCATGAAAATGTTCGACTTTTTTAAAGCTGAAATCCTGTCGTGAAAATTTTCAACTTTTTTGAAGCCGAAATCTTTTCATGAAAATTTTCAACTTTTTTGAAGCCGAAATCTTTTCATGAAAATTTTCAACTTTTTTTAAGCTGAAATACTTCATGAAAATGTTCGACTTTTTTAACGCCGAAATCCTGTCGTGAAAATGTTCAACTTTTTAGAATCCGAAATACTTCATGAAAATTTTCAAATTTTTTGAAGTCGAAATACTTCATGAAAATGTTCGACTTTTTTAAATCTGAAATCCTGTCGTGAAAATTTTCAACTTTTTTGAAGCCGAAATCTTTTCATGAAAATTTTCAACTTTTTTGAAGCCGAAATCTTTTCATGAAAATTTTCAACTTTTTTGAAGCCGAAATCTTTTCATCAAAATTTTCAACTTTTTTGAAGCTGAAATACTTCATGAAAATGTTCGACTTTTTTAAAGCCGAAATCCTGTCCTGAAAATTTTCAACTTTTTTGAAGCCGAAATCTTTTCATGAAAATTTTCAACTTTTTTGAAGCTGAAATACTTCATGAAAATGTTCGACTTTTTTAACGCCGAAATCCTGTCGTGAAAATGTTCAACTTTTTTGAATCCGAAATACTTCATGAAAATTTTCAAATTTTTTGAAGTCGAAATACTTCATGAAAATGTTCGACTTTTTTAAAGCTGAAATCCTGTCGTGAAAATTTTCAACTTTTTTGAAGCCGAAATCTTTTCATGAAAATTTTCAACTTTTTTGAAGCCGAAATCTTTTCATGAAAATTTTCAACTTTTTTGAAGCCGAAATCTTTTCATCAAAATTTTCAACTTTTTTGAAGCTGAAATACTTCATGAAAATGTTCGACTTTTTTAAAGCCGAAATCCTGTCCTGAAAATTTTCAACTTTTTTGAAGCCGAAATCTTTTCATGAAAATTTTCAACTTTTTTGAAGCTGAAATACTTCATGAAAATGTTCGACTTTTTTAACGCCGAAATCCTGTCGTGAAAATGTTCAACTTTTTTGAATCCGAAATACTTCATGAAAATTTTCAAATTTTTTGAAGTCGAAATACTTCATGAAAATGTTTGACTTTTTTAAAGCTGAAATCCTGTCGTGAAAATTTTCAACTTTTTTGAAGCCGAAATCTTTTCATGAAAATTTTCAACTTTTTAGAAGCTGAAATACTTCATGAAAATGTTAGACTTTTTTAAAGCCGAAATCCTGTCGTGAAAATTTTCAACTTTTTTGAAGCCGAAATCTTTTCATGAAAATGTTCAACTTTTTTGAAGCCGAAATACTTCATGAAAATGTTCGACTTTTTTAAAGCCGAAATCCGGTCGTGAAAATTTTCAACCTTTTTGAAGCCGAAATACTTCATGAAAATGTTTGACTTTTTTAAAGTCGAAATCCTGTCGTGAAAATTTTCAACTTTTTTGAATCCGAAATACTTCATGAAAATGTTCAACTTTTTTAAAGCCGAAATCCTGTCGTGAAAATTTTCAACTTTTTTGAAGCCGAAATCTTTTCATGAAAATTTTCAACTTTTTTGAAGCCGAAATCTTTTCATGAAAATTTTCAACTTTTTTGAAGCCGAAATCTTTTCATGAAAATTTTCAACTTTTTTGAAGCTGAAATACTTCATGAAAATGTTCGACTTTTTTAACGCCGAAATCCTGTCGTGAAAATGTTCAACTTTTTTGAATCCGAAATACTTCATGAAAATTTTCAAATTTTTTGAAGTCGAAATACTTCATGAAAATGTTCGACTTTTTTAAAGCTGAAATCCTGTCGTGAAAATTTTCAACTTTTTTGAAGCCGAAATCTTTTCATGAAAATTTTCAACTTTTTTGAAGCCGAAATCTTTTCATCAAAATTTTCAACTTTTTTGAAGCCGAAATCTTTTCATCAAAATTTTCAACTTTTTTGAAGCTGAAATACTTCATGAAAATGTTCGACTTTTTTAAAGCCGAAATCCTGTCCTGAAAATTTTCAACTTTTTTGAAGCCGAAATCTTTTCATGAAAATTTTCAACTTTTTTGAAGCTGAAATACTTCATGAAAATGTTCGACTTTTTTAACGCCGAAATCCTGTCGTGAAAATGTTCAACTTTTTTGAATCCGAAATACTTCATGAAAATTTTCAAATTTTTTGAAGTCGAAATACTTCATGAAAATGTTTGACTTTTTTAAAGCTGAAATCCTGTCGTGAAAATTTTCAACTTTTTTGAAGCCGAAATCTTTTCATGAAAATTTTCAACTTTTTTGAAGCCGAAATCTTTTCATGAAAATTTTCAACTTTTTTGAAGCCGAAATCTTTTCATCAAAATTTTCAACTTTTTTGAAGCTGAAATACTTCATGAAAATGTTCGACTTTTTTAAAGCCGAAATCCTGTCCTGAAAATTTTCAACTTTTTTGAAGCCGAAATCTTTTCATGAAAATTTTCAACTTTTTTGAATCTGAAATACTTCATGAAAATTTTCAACTTTTTTGAATCTGAAATACTTCATGAAAATTTTCAACTTTTTTGATGCCCAAATACTTCATGAAAATTTTCAACTTTTTTGAATCGAATTACTTCATGAAAATTTTCAACTTTTTTGAAGCCCAAATACTTCATGAAAATTTTCAATTTGTTTGGCGCCGAATTTCTTCATGAATATTTTCGACTTTTTTGAATCCGAATTTCTTCATGAAAATTTTCAACTTTTTTGAAGCCCAAATACTTCATGAAAATCTTCAACTTTTTTGAAGCCGAATTTCTTCATGAATATTTTCAACTTTTTTGAAGCCCAAATAATTCATGAAAATTTTCAACTTTTTTGAAGCCGAATTTCTTCATGAATATTTTCAATTGACCCACCTCCCCTTACGAAAAAGTTGAAAAAAGACGAAACACCCCCCCTTGCGAAAACTTTTTTGAAGCCGAATTTCTTCATGAAAATTTTCAACTTTTTTGAAGCCCAAATACTTCATGAAAATTTTCATCTTTTTTGAAGCCGAATTTCTTCATGAATATTTTCAATTGACCCACCCCCCCTTACGAAAAAGTTGAAAAAAGACGATACACCCCCCCTTACGAAAAAGTTGAAAAAAGACAAAACACCCCCCCTTGCGAAAACTTTTTTGAAGCCGAATTTCTTCATGAAAATTTTCAACTTTTTTGAAGCCCAAATACTTGATGAAAATTTTCAACTTTTTTGAAGCCGAAATCTTTTCATGAAAATTTTCAACTTTTTTGAAGCTGAAATACTTCATGAAAATGTTCGACTTTTTTAACGCCGAAATCCTGTCGTGAAAATGTTCAACTTTTTTGAATCCGAAATCTTTTCATGAAAATTTTCAACTTTTTTGAAGCCGAAATCTTTTCATGAAAATTTTCAACTTTTTTTAAGCTGAAATACTTCATGAAAATGTTCGACTTTTTTAACGCCGAAATCCTGTCGTGAAAATGTTCGACTTTTTTGAATCCGAAATACTTCATGAAAATTTTTGAAATTTTTTGAAGCCGAAATACTTCATGAAAATGTTCGACTTTTTTAAAGCCGAAATTCTGTCGTGAAAATTTTCAACTTTTTTGAAGCCGAAATCTTTTCATGAAAATTTTCAACTTTTTTGAAGCCGAAATCTTTTCATGAAAATTTTCAACTTTTTTGAAGCTGAAATACTTCATGAAAATGTTCGACATTTTTAAAGCCGAAATCCTGTCGTGAAAATTTTCAACTTTTTTGAAGCCGAAATCTTTTCATGAAAATTTTCAACTTTTTTGAAGCCGAAATCTTTTCATGAAAATTTTCAACTTTTTTGGAGCCGAAATCTTTTCATGAAAATTTTCAACTTTTTAGAAGCATAAATACTTCATGAAAATGTTAGACTTTTTTAAAGCCGAAATCCTGTCGTGAAAATTTTCAACTTTTTTGAATCCGAAATCTTTTCATGAAAATTTTCAACTTTTTTGAAGCCGAAATACTTCATGAAAATGTTCGACTTTTTTAAAGCCGAAATCCTGTCGTGAAAATTTTCAACCTTTTTGAAGCCGAAATACTTCATGAAAATGTTTGACTTTTTTAAAGTCGAAATCCTGTCGTGAAAATTTTCAACTTTTTTGAAGCCGAAATCTTTTCATGAAAATTTTCAACTTTTTTGAAGCCGAAATCTTTTCATGAAAATTTTCAACTTTTTTGAAGCTGAAATACTTCATGAAAATGTTCGACTTTTTTAACGCCGAAATCCTGTCGTGAAAATGTTCAACTTTTTTGAATCCGAAATACTTCATGAAAATTTTCAAATTTTTTGAAGTCGAAATACTTCATGAAAATGTTCGACTTTTTTAAAGCTGAAATCCTGTCGTGAAAATTTTCAACTTTTTTGAAGCCGAAATCTTTTCATGAAAATTTTCAACTTTTTTGAAGCCGAAATCTTTTCATGAAAATGTTCAACTTTTTTTAAGCTGAAATACTTCATGAAAATGTTCGACTTTTTTAACGCCGAAATCCTGTCGTGAAAATGTTCAACTTTTTAGAATCCGAAATACTTCATGAAAATTTTCAAATTTTTTGAAGTCGAAATACTTCATGAAAATGTTCGACTTTTTTAAAGCTGAAATCCTGTCGTGAAAATTTTCAACTTTTTTGAAGCCGAAATCTTTTCATGAAAATTTTCAACTTTTTTGAAGCCGAAATCTTTTCATGAAAATTTTCAACTTTTTTGAAGCCGAAATCTTTTCATCAAAATTTTCAACTTTTTTGAAGCTGAAATACTTCATGAAAATGTTCGACTTTTTTAAAGCCGAAATCCTGTCCTGAAAATTTTCAACTTTTTTGAAGCCGAAATCTTTTCATGAAAATTTTCAACTTTTTTGAAGCTGAAATACTTCATGAAAATGTTCGACTTTTTTAACGCCGAAATCCTGTCGTGAAAATGTTCAACTTTTTTGAATCCGAAATACTTCATGAAAATTTTCAAATTTTTTGAAGTCGAAATACTTCATGAAAATGTTCGACTTTTTTAAAGCTGAAATCCTGTCGTGAAAATTTTCAACTTTTTTGAAGCCGAAATCTTTTCATGAAAATTTTCAACTTTTTTGAAGCCGAAATCTTTTCATGAAAATTTTCAACTTTTTTGAAGCCGAAATCTTTTCATCAAAATTTTCAACTTTTTTGAAGCTGAAATACTTCATGAAAATGTTCGACTTTTTTAAAGCCGAAATCCTGTCCTGAAAATTTTCAACTTTTTTGAAGCCGAAATCTTTTCATGAAAATTTTCAACTTTTTTGAAGCTGAAATACTTCATGAAAATGTTCGACTTTTTTAACGCCGAAATCCTGTCGTGAAAATGTTCAACTTTTTTGAATCCGAAATACTTCATGAAAATTTTCAAATTTTTTGAAGTCGAAATACTTCATGAAAATGTTTGACTTTTTTAAAGCTGAAATCCTGTCGTGAAAATTTTCAACTTTTTTGAAGCCGAAATCTTTTCATGAAAATTTTCAACTTTTTAGAAGCTGAAATACTTCATGAAAATGTTAGACTTTTTTAAAGCCGAAATCCTGTCGTGAAAATTTTCAACTTTTTTGAAGCCGAAATCTTTTCATGAAAATTTTCAACTTTTTTGAAGCTGAAATACTTCATGAAAATGTTTGACTTTTTTAAAGCTGAAATCCTGTCATGAAAATTTTCAACTTTTTTGAAGCCCAAATACTTCATGAAAATGTTCAACTTTTTTGAAGCCGAAATACTTCATGAAAATGTTCGACTTTTTTAAAGCCGAAATCCGGTCGTGAAAATTTTCAACCTTTTTGAAGCCGAAATACTTCATGAAAATGTTTGACTTTTTTAAAGTCGAAATCCTGTCGTGAAAATTTTCAACTTTTTTGAATCCGAAATACTTCATGAAAATGTTCAACTTTTTTAAAGCCGAAATCCTGTCGTGAAAATTTTCAACTTTTTTGAAGCCGAAATCTTTTCATGAAAATTTTCAACTTTTTTGAAGCCGAAATCTTTTCATGAAAATTTTCAACTTTTTTGAAGCCGAAATCTTTTCATGAAAATTTTCAACTTTTTTGAAGCTGAAATACTTCATGAAAATGTTCGACTTTTTTAACGCCGAAATCCTGTCGTGAAAATGTTAAACTTTTTTGAATCCGAAATACTTCATGAAAATTTTCAAATTTTTTGAAGTCGAAATACTTCATGAAAATGTTCGACTTTTTTAAAGCTGAAATCCTGTCGTGAAAATTTTCAACTTTTTTGAAGCCGAAATCTTTTCATGAAAATTTTCAACTTTTTTGAAGCCGAAATCTTTTCATCAAAATTTTCAACTTTTTTGAAGCCGAAATCTTTTCATCAAAATTTTCAACATTTTTGAAGCTGAAATACTTCATGAAAATGTTCGACTTTTTTAAAGCCGAAATCCTGTCCTGAAAATTTTCAACTTTTTTGAAGCCGAAATCTTTTCATGAAAATTTTCAACTTTTTTGAAGCTGAAATACTTCATGAAAATGTTCGACTTTTTTAACGCCGAAATCCTGTCGTGAAAATGTTCAACTTTTTTGAATCCGAAATACTTCATGAAAATTTTCAAATTTTTTGAAGTCGAAATACTTCATGAAAATGTTTGACTTTTTTAAAGCTGAAATCCTGTCGTGAAAATTTTCAACTTTTTTGAAGCCGAAATCTTTTCATGAAAATTTTCAACTTTTTTGAAGCCGAAATCTTTTCATGAAAATTTTCAACTTTTTTGAAGCCGAAATCTTTTCATCAAAATTTTCAACTTTTTTGAAGCTGAAATACTTCATGAAAATGTTCGACTTTTTTAAAGCCGAAATCCTGTCCTGAAAATTTTCAACTTTTTTGAAGCCGAAATCTTTTCATGAAAATTTTCAACTTTTTTGAATCTGAAATACTTCATGAAAATTTTCAACTTTTTTGAATCTGAAATACTTCATGAAAATTTTCAACTTTTTTGATGCCCAAATACTTCATGAAAATTTTCAACTTTTTTGAATCGAATTACTTCATGAAAATTTTCAACTTTTTTGAAGCCCAAATACTTCATGAAAATTTTCAATTTGTTTGGCGCCGAATTTCTTCATGAATATTTTCGACTTTTTTGAATCCGAATTTCTTCATGAAAATTTTCAACTTTTTTGAAGCCCAAATACTTCATGAAAATCTTCAACTTTTTTGAAGCCGAATTTCTTCATGAATATTTTCAACTTTTTTGAAGCCCAAATAATTCATGAAAATTTTCAACTTTTTTGAAGCCGAATTTCTTCATGAATATTTTCAATTGACCCACCTCCCCTTACGAAAAAGTTGAAAAAAGACGAAACACCCCCCCTTGCGAAAACTTTTTTGAAGCCGAATTTCTTCATGAAAATTTTCAACTTTTTTGAAGCCCAAATACTTCATGAAAATTTTCATCTTTTTTGAAGCCGAATTTCTTCATGAATATTTTCAATTGACCCACCCCCCCTTACGAAAAAGTTGAAAAAAGACGATACACCCCCCCTTACGAAAAAGTTGAAAAAAGACAAAACACCCCCCCTTGCGAAAACTTTTTTGAAGCCGAATTTCTTCATGAAAATTTTCAACTTTTTTGAAGCCCAAATACTTGATGAAAATTTTCAACTTTTTTGAAGCAGAAATCTTTTCATGAAAATTTTCAACTTTTTTGAAGCCAAAATCTTTTCATGAAAATTTTCAACTTTTTTGAAGCCGAAATCTTTTCATGAAAATTTTCAACTTTTTTGAAGCCGAAATCTTTTCATGAAAATTTTCAACTTTTTTGAAGCTGAAATACTTCATGAAAATGTTCGACTTTTTTAACGCCGAAATCCTGTCGTGAAAATGTTCAACTTTTTTGAATCCGAAATCTTTTCATGAAAATTTTCAACTTTTTTGAAGCCGAAATCTTTTCATGAAAATTTTCAACTTTTTTTAAGCTGAAATACTTCATGAAAATGTTCGACTTTTTTAACGCCGAAATCCTGTCGTGAAAATGTTCGACTTTTTTGAATCCGAAATCTTTTCATGAAAATTTTCAACTTTTTTGAAGCCGAAATCTTTTCATGAAAGTTTTCAACTTTTTTGAAGCTGAAATACTTCATGAAAATGTTCGACATTTTTAAAGCCGAAATCCTGTCGTGAAAATTTTCAACTTTTTTGAAGCCGAAATCTTTTCATTAAAATTTGCAACTTTTTTGAAGCCGAAATCTTTTCATGAAAATTTTCAACTTTTTTGGAGCCGAAATCTTTTCATGAAAATTTTCAACTTTTTAGAAGCATAAATACTTCATGAAAATGTTAGACTTTTTTAAAGCCGAAATCCTGTCGTGAAAATTTTCAACTTTTTTGAAGCCGAAATCTTTTCATGAAAATTTTCAACTTTTTTGAAGCCGAAATACTTCATGAAAATGTTCGACTTTTTTAAAGCCGAAATCCTGTCGTGAAAATTTTCAACCTTTTTGAAGCCGAAATACTTCATGAAAATGTTTGACTTTTTTAAAGTCGAAATCCTGTCGTGAAAATTTTCAACTTTTTTGAAGTCGAAATCTTTTCATGAAAATTTTCAACTTTTTTGAAGCCGAAATCTTTTCATAAAAATTTTCAACTTTTTTGAAGCTGAAATACTTCATGAAAATGTTCGACTTTTTTAAAGCTGAAATCCTGTCGTGAAAATTTTCAACTTTTTTGAAGCCGAAATCTTTTCATGAAAATTTTCAACTTTTTTGAAGCCGAAATCTTTTCATGAAAATTTTCAACTTTTTTTAAGCTGAAATACTTCATGAAAATGTTCGACTTTTTTAACGCCGAAATCCTGTCGTGAAAATGTTCAACTTTTTAGAATCCGAAATACTTCATGAAAATTTTCAAATTTTTTGAAGTCGAAATACTTCATGAAAATGTTCGACTTTTTTAAAGCTGAAATCCTGTCGTGAAAATTTTCAACTTTTTTGAAGCCGAAATCTTTTCATGAAAATTTTCAACTTTTTTGAAGCCGAAATCTTTTCATGAAAATTTTCAACTTTTTTGAAGCCGAAATCTTTTCATCAAAATTTTCAACTTTTTTGAAGCTGAAATACTTCATGAAAATGTTCGACTTTTTTAAAGCCGAAATCCTGTCCTGAAAATTTTCAACTTTTTTGAAGCCGAAATCTTTTCATGAAAATTTTCAACTTTTTTGAAGCTGAAATACTTCATGAAAATGTTCAACTTTTTTAACGCCGAAATCCTGTCGTGAAAATGTTCAACTTTTTTGAATCCGAAATACTTCATGAAAATTTTCAAATTTTTTGAAGTCGAAATACTTCATGAAAATGTTCGACTTTTTTAAAGCTGAAATCCTGTCCTGAAAATTTTCAACTTTTTTGAAGCCGAAATCTTTTCATGAAAATTTTCAACTTTTTTGAAGCCGAAATCTTTTCATGAAAATTTTCAACTTTTTTGAAGCCGAAATCTTTTCATCAAAATTTTCAACTTTTTTGAAGCTGAAATACTTCATGAAAATGTTCGACTTTTTTAAAGCCGAAATCCTGTCCTGAAAATTTTCAACTTTTTTGAAGCCGAAATCTTTTCATGAAAATTTTCAACTTTTTTGAAGCTGAAATACTTCATGAAAATGTTCGACTTTTTTAACGCCGAAATCCTGTCGTGAAAATGTTCAACTTTTTTGAATCCGAAATACTTCATGAAAATTTTCAAATTTTTTGAAGTCGAAATACTTCATGAAAATGTTTGACTTTTTTAAAGCTGAAATCCTGTCGTGAAAATTTTCAACTTTTTTGAAGCCGAAATCTTTTCATGAAAATTTTCAACTTTTTAGAAGCTGAAATACTTCATGAAAATGTTAGACTTTTTTAAAGCCGAAATCCTGTCGTGAAAATTTTCAACTTTTTTGAAGCCGAAATCTTTTCATGAAAATTTTCAACTTTTTTGAAGCTGAAATACTTCATGAAAATGTTTGACTTTTTTAAAGCTGAAATCCTGTCATGAAAATTTTCAACTTTTTTGAAGCCCAAATACTTCATGAAAATGTTCAACTTTTTTGAAGCCGAAATACTTCATGAAAATGTTCGACTTTTTTAAAGCCGAAATCCGGTCGTGAAAATTTTCAACCTTTTTGAAGCCGAAATACTTCATGAAAATGTTTGACTTTTTTAAAGTCGAAATCCTGTCGTGAAAATTTTCAACTTTTTTGAATCCGAAATACTTCATGAAAATGTTCAACTTTTTTAAAGCTGAAATCCTGTCGTGAAAATTTTCAACTTTTTTGAAGCCGAAATCTTTTCATGAAAATTTTCAACTTTTTTGAAGCCGAAATCTTTTCATGAAAATTTTCAACTTTTTTGAAGCCGAAATCTTTTCATGAAAATTTTCAACTTTTTTGAAGCTGAAATACTTCATGAAAATGTTCGACTTTTTTAACGCCGAAATCCTGTCGTGAAAATTTTCAACTTTTTTGAATCCGAAATACTTCATGAAAATTTTCAAATTTTTTGAAGTCGAAATACTTCATGAAAATGTTCGACTTTTTTAAAGCTGAAATCCTGTCGTGAAAATTTTCAACTTTTTTGAAGCCGAAATCTTTTCATGAAAATTTTCAACTTTTTTGAAGCCGAAATCTTTTCATCAAAATTTTCAACTTTTTTGAAGCCGAAATCTTTTCATCAAAATTTTCAACTTTTTTGAAGCTGAAATACTTCATGAAAATGTTCGACTTTTTTAAAGCCGAAATCCTGTCCTGAAAATTTTCAACTTTTTTGAAGCCGAAATCTTTTCATGAAAATTTTCAACTTTTTTGAAGCTGAAATACTTCATGAAAATGTTCGACTTTTTTAACGCCGAAATCCTGTCGTGAAAATGTTCAACTTTTTTGAATCCGAAATACTTCATGAAAATTTTCAAATTTTTTGAAGTCGAAATACTTCATGAAAATGTTTGACTTTTTTAAAGCTGAAATCCTGTCGTGAAAATTTTCAACTTTTTTGAAGCCGAAATCTTTTCATGAAAATTTTCAACTTTTTTGAAGCCGAAATCTTTTCATGAAAATTTTCAACTTTTTTGAAGCCGAAATCTTTTCATCAAAATTTTCAACTTTTTTGAATCTGAAATACTTCATGAAAATTTTCAACTTTTTTGATGCCCAAATACTTCATGAAAATTTTCAACTTTTTTGAATCGAATTACTTCATGAAAATTTTCAACTTTTTTGAAGCCCAAATACTTCATGAAAATTTTCAATTTGTTTGGCGCCGAATTTCTTCATGAATATTTTCGACTTTTTTGAATCCGAATTTCTTCATGAAAATTTTCAACTTTTTTGAAGCCCAAATACTTCATGAAAATCTTCAACTTTTTTGAAGCCGAATTTCTTCATGAATATTTTCAACTTTTTTGAAGCCCAAATAATTCATGAAAATTTTCAACTTTTTTGAAGCCGAATTTCTTCATGAATATTTTCAATTGACCCACCTCCCCTTACGAAAAAGTTGAAAAAAGACGAAACACCCCCCCTTGCGAAAACTTTTTTGAAGCCGAATTTCTTCATGAAAATTTTCAATTGACCCACCCCCCCTTACGAAAAAGTTGAAAAAAGACGATACACCCCCCCTTACGAAAAAGTTGAAAAAAGACAAAACACCCCCCCTTGCGAAAACTTTTTTGAAGCCGAATTTCTTCATGAAAATTTTCAACTTTTTTGAAGCCCAAATACTTGATGAAAATTTTCAACTTTTTTGAAGCAGAAATCTTTTCATGAAAATTTTCAACTTTTTTGAAGCCGAAATCTTTTCATGAAAATTTTCAACTTTTTTGAAGCTGAAATACTTCATGAAAATTTTCGACTTTTTTAAAGCCGAAATCCTGTCTTGAAAATTTTCAACTTTTTTGAAGCCCAAATACTTCATGAAAATGTTTAACTTTTTTGAAGCCGAAATCCTGTCGTGAAAATTTTCATCTTTTTTGAAGCCCAAATACTTCATGAAAATGTTCGACTTTTTTAAAACCGAAATCCTGTCGTGAAAATTTTCAACTTTTTTGTAACCGAAATCTTGTCTTGAAAATTTTCAACTTTTTTGAAGCCGAAATCTTTTCATGAAAATTTTCAACTTTTTTGAAGCCGAAATCTTTTCATGAAAATTTTCAACTTTTTTGAAGCTGAAATACTTCATGAAAATGTTTGACTTTTTTAAAGCTGAAATCCTGTCGTGAAAATTTTCAACTTTTTTGAAGCCCAAATACTTCATGAAAATGTTCAACTTTTTTGAAGCCGAAATACTTCATGAAAATGTTCGACTTTTTTAAAGTCGAAATCCTGTCGTGAAAATTTTCAACCTTTTGAAGCCGAAATACATCATGAAAATGTTCAACTTTTTTAAAGCCGAAATCCTGTCGTGAAAATGTTCAACTTTTTTGAAGCCGAAATACTTCATGAAAATGTTTGACTTTTTTAAAGTCGAAATCCTGTCGTGAAAATTTTCAACTTTTTTGAATCCGAAATACTTCATGAAAATGTTCAACTTTTTTAAAGCCGAAATCCTGTCGTGAAAATTTTCAACTTTTTTGAAGCCGAAATCTTTTCATGAAAATTTTCAACTTTTTTGAAGCCGAAATCTTTTCATGAAAATTTTCAACTTTTTTGAAGCCGAAATCTTTTCATGAAAATTTTCAACTTTTTTGAAGCCGAAATCTTTTCATGAAAATTTTCAACTTTTTTGAAGCTGAAATACTTCATGAAAATGTTCGACTTTTTTAACGCCGAAATCCTGTCGTGAAAATGTTCAACTTTTTTGAATCCGAAATACTTCATGAAAATTTTCAAATTTTTTGAAGTCGAAATACTTCATGAAAATGTTCGACTTTTTTAAAGCTGAAATCCTGTCGTGAAAATTTTCAACTTTTTTGAAGCCGAAATCTTTTCATGAAAATTTTAAACTTTTTTGAAGCCGAAATCTTTTCATCAAAATTTTCAACTTTTTTGAAGCCGAAATCTTTTCATCAAAATTTTCAACTTTTTTGAAGCTGAAATACTTCATGAAAATGTTCGACTTTTTTAAAGCCGAAATCCTGTCCTGAAAATTTTCAACTTTTTTGAAGCCGAAATCTTTTCATGAAAATTTTCAACTTTTTTGAAGCTGAAATACTTCATGAAAATGTTTGACTTTTTTAAAGCTGAAATCCTGTCATGAAAATTTTCAACTTTTTTGAAGCCCAAATACTTCATGAAAATGTTCAACTTTTTTGAAGCCGAAATACTTCATGAAAATGTTCGACTTTTTTAAAGCCGAAATCCGGTCGTGAAAATTTTCAACCTTTTTGAAGCCGAAATACTTCATGAAAATGTTTGACTTTTTTAAAGTCGAAATCCTGTCGTGAAAATTTTCAACTTTTTTGAATCCGAAATACTTCATGAAAATGTTCAACTTTTTTAAAGCCGAAATCCTGTCGTGAAAATTTTCAACTTTTTTGAAGCCGAAATCTTTTCATGAAAATTTTCAACTTTTTTGAAGCCGAAATCTTTTCATGAAAATTTTCAACTTTTTTGAAGCCGAAATCTTTTCATGAAAATTTTCAACTTTTTTGAAGCTGAAATACTTCATGAAAATGTTCGACTTTTTTAACGCCGAAATCCTGTCGTGAAAATGTTCAACTTTTTTGAATCCGAAATACTTCATGAAAATTTTCAAATTTTTTGAAGTCGAAATACTTCATGAAAATGTTCGACTTTTTTAAAGCTGAAATCCTGTCGTGAAAATTTTCAACTTTTTTGAAGCCGAAATCTTTTCATGAAAATTTTCAACTTTTTTGAAGCCGAAATCTTTTCATCAAAATTTTCAACTTTTTTGAAGCCGAAATCTTTTCATCAAAATTTTCAACTTTTTTGAAGCTGAAATACTTCATGAAAATGTTCGACTTTTTTAAAGCCGAAATCCTGTCCTGAAAATTTTCAACTTTTTTGAAGCCGAAATCTTTTCATGAAAATTTTCAACTTTTTTGAAGCTGAAATACTTCATGAAAATGTTCGACTTTTTTAACGCCGAAATCCTGTCGTGAAAATGTTCAACTTTTTTGAATCCGAAATACTTCATGAAAATTTTCAAATTTTTTGAAGTCGAAATACTTCATGAAAATGTTTGACTTTTTTAAAGCTGAAATCCTGTCGTGAAAATTTTCAACTTTTTTGAAGCCGAAATCTTTTCATGAAAATTTTCAACTTTTTTGAAGCCGAATTTCTTCATGAATATTTTCAATTGACCCACCTCCCCTTACGAAAAAGTTGAAAAAAGACGAAACACCCCCCCTTGCGAAAACTTTTTTGAAGCCGAATTTCTTCATGAAAATTTTCAACTTTTTTGAAGCCCAAATACTTCATGAAAATTTTCATCTTTTTTGAAGCCGAATTTCTTCATGAATATTTTCAATTGACCCACCCCCCCTTACGAAAAAGTTGAAAAAAGACGATACACCCCCCCTTACGAAAAAGTTGAAAAAAGACAAAACACCCCCCCTTGCGAAAACTTTTTTGAAGCCGAATTTCTTCATGAAAATTTTCAACTTTTTTGAAGCCCAAATACTTGATGAAAATTTTCAACTTTTTTGAAGCAGAAATCTTTTCATGAAAATTTTCAACTTTTTTGAAGCCGAAATCTTTTCATGAAAATTTTCAACTTTTTTGAAGCTGAAATACTTCATGAAAATTTTCGACTTTTTTAAAGCCGAAATCCTGTCTTGAAAATTTTCAACTTTTTTGAAGCCCAAATACTTCATGAAAATGTTTAACTTTTTTGAAGCCGAAATCCTGTCGTGAAAATTTTCATCTTTTTTGAAGCCCAAATACTTCATGAAAATGTTCGACTTTTTTAAAACCGAAATCCTGTCGTGAAAATTTTCAACTTTTTTGTAACCGAAATCTTGTCTTGAAAATTTTCAACTTTTTTGAAGCCGAAATCTTTTCATGAAAATTTTCAACTTTTTTGAAGCCGAAATCTTTTCATGAAAATTTTCAACTTTTTTGAAGCTGAAATACTTCATGAAAATGTTTGACTTTTTTAAAGCTGAAATCCTGTCGTGAAAATTTTCAACTTTTTTGAAGCCCAAATACTTCATGAAAATGTTCAACTTTTTTGAAGCCGAAATACTTCATGAAAATGTTCGACTTTTTTAAAGTCGAAATCCTGTCGTGAAAATTTTCAACCTTTTTGAAGCCGAAATACATCATGAAAATGTTCAACTTTTTTAAAGCCGAAATCCTGTCGTGAAAATGTTCAACTTTTTTGAAGCCGAAATACTTCATGAAAATGTTCGACTTTTTTAAAGCCGAAATCCTGTCGTGAAAATTTTTAACCTTTTTGAAGCCGAAATACTTCATGAAAATGTTTGACTTTTTTAAAGTCGAAATCCTGTCGTGAAAATTTTCAACTTTTTTGAATCCGAAATACTTCATGAAAATGTTCAACTTTTTTAAAGCCGAAATCCTGTCGTGAAAATTTTCAACTTTTTTGAAGCCGAAATCTTTTCATGAAAATTTTCAACTTTTTTGAAGCCGAAATCTTTTCATGAAAATTTTCAACTTTTTTGAAGCCGAAATCTTTTCATGAAAATTTTCAACTTTTTTGAAGCCGAAATCTTTTCATGAAAATTTTCAACTTTTTTGAAGCTGAAATACTTCATGAAAATGTTCGACTTTTTTAACGCCGAAATACTTCATGAAAATTTTCAAATTTTTTGAAGTCGAAATACTTCATGAAAATGTTCGACTTTTTTAAAGCTGAAATCCTGTCGTGAAAATTTTCAACTTTTTTGAAGCCGAAATCTTTTCATGAAAATTTTCAACTTTTTTGAAGCCGAAATCTTTTCATCAAAATTTTCAACTTTTTTGAAGCCGAAATCTTTTCATCAAAATTTTCAACTTTTTTGAATTTGAAATACTTCATGAAAATGTTCGACTTTTTTAAAGCCGAAATCCTGTCCTGAAAATTTTCAACTTTTTTGAAGCCGAAATCTTTTCATGAAAATTTTCAACTTTTTTGAAGCTGAAATACTTCATGAAAATGTTCGACTTTTTTAACGCCGAAATCCTGTCGTGAAAATGTTCAACTTTTTTGAATCCGAAATACTTCATGAAAATTTTCAAATTTTTTGAAGTCGAAATACTTCATGAAAATGTTTGACTTTTTTAAAGCTGAAATCCTGTCGTGAAAATTTTCAACTTTTTTGAAGCCGAAATCTTTTCATGAAAATTTTCAACTTTTTTGAAGCCGAAATCTTTTCATCAAAATTTTCAACTTTTTTGAAGCCGAAATCTTTTCATCAAAATTTTCAACTTTTTTGAAGCTGAAATACTTCATGAAAATGTTCGACTTTTTTAAAGCCGAAATCCTGTCCTGAAAATTTTCAACTTTTTTGAAGCCGAAATCTTTTCATGAAAATTTTCAACTTTTTTGAATCTGAAATACTTCATGAAAATTTTCAACTTTTTTGAATCTGAAATACTTCATGAAAATTTTCAACTTTTTTGATGCCCAAATACTTCATGAAAATTTTCAACTTTTTTGAATCGAATTACTTCATGAAAATTTTCAACTTTTTTGAAGCCCAAATACTTCATGAAAATTTTCAATTTGTTTGGCGCCGAATTTCTTCATGAATATTTTCGACTTTTTTGAATCCGAATTTCTTCATGAAAATTTTCAACTTTTTTGAAGCCCAAATACTTCATGAAAATCTTCAACTTTTTTGAAGC
Source organism: Labrus mixtus (assembly GCF_963584025.1). Classification (NCBI taxonomy): domain Eukaryota; kingdom Metazoa; phylum Chordata; class Actinopteri; order Labriformes; family Labridae; genus Labrus; species Labrus mixtus. Next base: position 1,516,085 of record NC_083614.1, on the reverse strand, counting down.
CGAATTTCTTCATGAATATTTTCAACTTTTTTGAAGCCCAAATAATTCATGAAAATTTTCAACTTTTTTGAAGCCGAATTTCTTCATGAATATTTTCAATTGACCCACCTCCCCTTACGAAAAAGTTGAAAAAAGACGAAACACCCCCCCTTGCGAAAACTTTTTTGAAGCCGAATTTCTTCATGAAAATTTTCAACTTTTTTGAAGCCCAAATACTTCATGAAAATTTTCATCTTTTTTGAAGCCGAATTTCTTCATGAATATTTTCAATTGACCCACCCCCCCTTACGAAAAAGTTGAAAAAAGACGATACACCCCCCCTTACGAAAAAGTTGAAAAAAGACAAAACACCCCCCCTTGCGAAAACTTTTTTGAAGCCGAATTTCTTCATGAAAATTTTCAACTTTTTTGAAGCCCAAATACTTGATGAAAATTTTCAACTTTTTTGAAGCAGAAATCTTTTCATGAAAATTTTCAACTTTTTTGAAGCCGAAATCTTTTCATGAAAATTTTCAACTTTTTTGAAGCTGAAATACTTCATGAAAATTTTCGACTTTTTTAAAGCCGAAATCCTGTCTTGAAAATTTTCAACTTTTTTGAAGCCCAAATACTTCATGAAAATGTTTAACTTTTTTGAAGCCGAAATCCTGTCGTGAAAATTTTCATCTTTTTTGAAGCCCAAATGCTTCATGAAAATGTTCGACTTTTTTAAAACCGAAATCCTGTCGTGAAAATTTTCAACTTTTTTGTAACCGAAATCTTGTCTTGAAAATTTTCAACTTTTTTGAAGCCGAAATATTTTCATGAAAATTTTCAACTTTTTTGAAGCCGAAATCTTTTCATGAAAATTTTCAACTTTTTTGAAGCTGAAATCTTTTCATGAAAATTTTCAACTTTTTTGAAGCTGAAATACTTCATGAAAATGTTTGACTTTTTTAAAGCTGAAATCCTGTCATGAAAATTTTCAACTTTTTTGAAGCCCAAATACTTCATGAAAATGTTCAACTTTTTTGAAGCCGAAATACTTCATGAAAATGTTCGACTTTTTTAAAGCCGAAATCCGGTCGTGAAAATGTTCAACCTTTTTGAAGCCGAAATACTTCATGAAAATGTTTGACTTTTTTAAAGTCGAAATCCTGTCGTGAAAATTTTCAACTTTTTTGAATCCGAAATACTTCATGAAAATGTTCAACTTTTTTAAAGCCGAAATCCTGTCGTGAAAATTTTCAACTTTTTTGAAGCCGAAATCTTTTCATGAAAATTTTCAACTTTTTTGAAGCCGAAATCTTTTCATGAAAATTTTCAACTTTTTTGAAGCCGAAATCTTTTCATGAAAATTTTCAACTTTTTTGAAGCTGAAATACTTCATGAAAATGTTCGACTTTTTTAACGCCGAAATCCTGTCGTGAAAATGTTCAACTTTTTTGAATCCGAAATACTTCATGAAAATTTTCAAATTTTTTGAAGTCGAAATACTTCATGAAAATGTTCGACTTTTTTAAAGCTGAAATCCTGTCGTGAAAATTTTCAACTTTTTTGAAGCCGAAATCTTTTCATGAAAATTTTCAACTTTTTTGAAGCCGAAATCTTTTCATGAAAATTTTCAACTTTTTTGAAGCCGAAATCTTTTCATCAAAATTTTCAACTTTTTTGAAGCTGAAATACTTCATGAAAATGTTCGACTTTTTTAAAGCCGAAATCCTGTCCTGAAAATTTTCAACTTTTTTGAAGCCGAAATCTTTTCATGAAAATTTTCAACTTTTTTGAATCTGAAATACTTCATGAAAATTTTCAACTTTTTTGAATCTGAAATACTTCATGAAAATTTTCAACTTTTTTGATGCCCAAATACTTCATGAAAATTTTCAACTTTTTTGAATCGAATTACTTCATGAAAATTTTCAACTTTTTTGAAGCCCAAATACTTCATGAAAATTTTCAATTTGTTTGGCGACGAATTTCTTCATGAATATTTTCGACTTTTTTGAATCCGAATTTCGTCATGAAAATTTTCAACTTTTTTGAAGCCCAAATACTTCATGAAAATCTTCAACTTTTTTGAAGCCGAATTTCTTCATGAATATTTTCAACTTTTTTGAAGCCCAAATAATTCATGAAAATTTTCAACTTTTTTGAAGCCGAATTTCTTCATGAATATTTTCAATTGACCCACCTCCCCTTACGAAAAAGTTGAAAAAAGACGAAACACCCCCCCTTGCGAAAACTTTTTTGAAGCCGAATTTCTTCATGAAAATTTTCAACTTTTTTGAAGCCCAAATACTTCATGAAAATTTTCATCTTTTTTGAAGCCGAATTTCTTCATGAATATTTTCAATTGACCCACCCCCCCTTACGAAAAAGTTGAAAAAAGACGATACACCCCCCCTTACGAAAAAGTTGAAAAAAGACAAAACACCCCCCCTTGCGAAAACTTTTTTGAAGCCGAATTTCTTCATGAAAATTTTCAACTTTTTTGAAGCCCAAATACTTGATGAAAATTTTCAACTTTTTTGAAGCAGAAATCTTTTCATGAAAATTTTCAACTTTTTTGAAGCCGAAATCTTTTCATGAAAATTTTCAACTTTTTTGAAGCTGAAATACTTCATGAAAATTTTCGACTTTTTTAAAGCCGAAATCCTGTCTTGAAAATTTTCAACTTTTTTGAAGCCCAAATACTTCATGAAAATGTTTAACTTTTTTGAAGCCGAAATCCTGTCGTGAAAATTTTCATCTTTTTTGAAGCCCAAATACTTCATGAAAATGTTCGACTTTTTTAAAACCGAAATCCTGTCGTGAAAATTTTCAACTTTTTTGTAACCGAAATCTTGTCTTGAAAATTTTCAACTTTTTTGAAGCCGAAATCTTTTCATGAAAATTTTCAACTTTTTTGTAGCCGAAATCTTTTCATGAAAATTTTCAACTTTTTTGAAGCTGAAATACTTCATGAAAATGTTTGACTTTTTTAAAGCTGAAATCCTGTCGTGAAAATTTTCAACTTTTTTGAAGCCCAAATACTTCATGAAAATGTTCAACTTTTTTGAAGCCGAAATACTTCATGAAAATGTTCGACTTTTTTAAAGTCGAAATCCTGTCGTGAAAATTTTCAACCTTTTTGAAGCCGAAATACATCATGAAAATGTTCAACTTTTTTAAAGCCGAAATCCTGTCGTGAAAATGTTCAACTTTTTTGAAGCCGAAATACTTCATGAAAATGTTCGACTTTTTTAAAGCCGAAATCCTGTCGTGAAAATTTTCAACCTTTTTGAAGCCGAAATACTTCATGAAAATGTTTGACTTTTTTAAAGTCGAAATCCTGTCGTGAAAATTTTCAACTTTTTTGAATCCGAAATACTTCATGAAAATGTTCAACTTTTTTAAAGCCGAAATCCTGTCGTGAAAATTTTCAACTTTTTTGAAGCCGAAATCTTTTCATGAAAATTTTCAACTTTTTTGAAGCCGAAATCTTTTCATGAAAATTTTCAACTTTTTTGAAGCCGAAATCTTTTCATGAAAATTTTCAACTTTTTTGAAGCCGAAATCTTTTCATGAAAATTTTCAACTTTTTTGAAGCTGAAATACTTCATGAAAATGTTCGACTTTTTTAACGCCGAAATCCTGTCGTGAAAATGTTCAACTTTTTTGAATCCGAAATACTTCATGAAAATTTTCAAATTTTTTGAAGTCGAAATACTTCATGAAAATGTTCGACTTTTTTAAAGCTGAAATCCTGTCGTGAAAATTTTCAACTTTTTTGAAGCCGAAATCTTTTCATGAAAATTTTCAACTTTTTTGAAGCCGAAATCTTTTCATCAAAATTTTCAACTTTTTTGAAGCCGAAATCTTTTCATCAAAATTTTCAACTTTTTTGAAGCTGAAATACTTCATGAAAATGTTCGACTTTTTTAAAGCCGAAATCCTGTCCTGAAAATTTTCAACTTTTTTGAAGCCGAAATCTTTTCATGAAAATTTTCAACTTTTTTGAAGCTGAAATACTTCATGAAAATGTTCGACTTTTTTAACGCCGAAATCCTGTCGTGAAAATGTTCAACTTTTTTGAATCCGAAATACTTCAGGAAAATTTTCAAATTTTTTGAAGTCGAAATACTTCATGAAAATGTTTGACTTTTTTAAAGCTGAAATCCTGTCGTGAAAATTTTCAACTTTTTTGAAGCCGAAATCTTTTCATGAAAATTTTCAACTTTTTTGAAGCCGAAATCTTTTCATCAAAATTTTCAACTTTTTTGAAGCTGAAATACTTCATGAAAATTTTCAACTTTTTTGATGCCCAAATACTTCATGAAAATTTTCAACTTTTTTGAATCGAATTACTTCATGAAAATTTTCAACTTTTTTGAAGCCCAAATACTTCATGAAAATTTTCAATTTGTTTGGCGCCGAATTTCTTCATGAATATTTTCGACTTTTTTGAATCCGAATTTCTTCATGAAAATTTTCAACTTTTTTGAAGCCCAAATACTTCATGAAAATCTTCAACTTTTTTGAAGCCGAATTTCTTCATGAATATTTTCAACTTTTTTGAAGCCCAAATAATTCATGAAAATTTTCAACTTTTTTGAAGCCGAATTTCTTCATGAATATTTTCAATTGACCCACCTCCCCTTACGAAAAAGTTGAAAAAAGACGAAACACCCCCCCTTGCGAAAACTTTTTTGAAGCCGAATTTCTTCATGAAAATTTTCAACTTTTTTGAAGCCCAAATACTTCATGAAAATTTTCATCTTTTTTGAAGCCGAATTTCTTCATGAATATTTTCAATTGACCCACCCCCCCTTACGAAAAAGTTGAAAAAAGACGATACACCCCCCCTTACGAAAAAGTTGAAAAAAGACAAAACACCCCCCCTTGCGAAAACTTTTTTGAAGCCGAATTTCTTCATGAAAATTTTCAACTTTTTTGAAGCCCAAATACTTGATGAAAATTTTCAACTTTTTTGAAGCAGAAATCTTTTCATGAAAATTTTCAACTTTTTTGAAGCCGAAATCTTTTCATGAAAATTTTCAACTTTTTTGAAGCTGAAATACTTCATGAAAATTTTCGACTTTTTTAAAGCCGAAATCCTGTCTTGAAAATTTTCAACTTTTTTGAAGCCCAAATACTTCATGAAAATGTTTAACTTTTTTGAAGCCGAAATCCTGTCGTGAAAATTTTCATCTTTTTTGAAGCCCAAATACTTCATGAAAATGTTCGACTTTTTTAAAACCGAAATCCTGTCGTGAAAATTTTCAACTTTTTTGTAACCGAAATCTTGTCTTGAAAATTTTCAACTTTTTTGAAGCCGAAATCTTTTCATGAAAATTTTCAACTTTTTTGAAGCTGAAATACTTCATGAAAATGTTTGACTTTTTTAAAGCTGAAATCCTGTCGTGAAAATTTTCAACTTTTTTGAAGCCCAAATACTTCATGAAAATGTTCAACTTTTTTGAAGCCGAAATACTTCATGAAAATGTTCGACTTTTTTAAAGTCGAAATCCTGTCGTGAAAATTTTCAACCTTTTTGAAGCCGAAATACATCATGAAAATGTTCAACTTTTTTAAAGCCGAAATCCTGTCGTGAAAATGTTCAACTTTTTTGAAGCCGAAATACTTCATGAAAATGTTCAACTTTTTTAAAGCCGAAATCCTGTCGTGAAAATTTTCAACCTTTTTGAAGCCGAAATACTTCATGAAAATGTTTGACTTTTTTAAAGTCGAAATCCTGTCGTGAAAATTTTCAACTTTTTTGAATCCGAAATACTTCATGAAAATGTTCAACTTTTTTAAAGCCGAAATCCTGTCGTGAAAATTTTCAACTTTTTTGAAGCCGAAATCTTTTCATGAAAATTTTCAACTTTTTTGAAGCCGAAATCTTTTCATGAAAATTTTCAACTTTTTTGAAGCCGAAATCTTTTCATGAAAATTTTCAACTTTTTTGAAGCTGAAGTACTTCATGAAAATGTTCGACTTTTTTAACGCCGAAATCCTGTCGTGAAAATGTTCAACTTTTTTGAATCCGAAATACTTCATGAAAATTTTCAAATTTTTTGAAGTCGAAATACTTCATGAAAATGTTCGACTTTTTTAAAGCTGAAATCCTGTCGTGAAAATTTTCAACTTTTTTGAAGCCGACATCTTTTCATGAAAATTTTCAACTTTTTTGAAGCCGAAATCTTTTCATGAAAATTTTCAACTTTTTTGAAGCCGAAATCTTTTCATCAAAATTTTCAACTTTTTTGAACCTGAAATACTTCATGAAAATGTTCGACTTTTTTAAAGCCGAAATCCTGTCCTGAAAATTTTCAACTTTTTTGAAGCCGAAATCTTTTCATGAAAATTTTCAACTTTTTTGAAGCTGAAATACTTCATGAAAATGTTCGACTTTTTTAACGCCGAAATCCTGTCGTGAAAATGTTCAACTTTTTTGAATCCGAAATACTTCATGAAAATTTTCAAATTTTTTGAAGTCGAAATACTTCATGAAAATGTTTGACTTTTTTAAAGCTGAAATCCTGTCGTGAAAATTTTCAACTTTTTTGAAGCCGAAATCTTTTCATGAAAATTTTCAACTTTTTTGAAGCCGAAATCTTTTCATGAAAATTTTCAACTTTTTTGAAGCCGAAATCTTTTCATCAAAATTTTCAACTTTTTTGAAGCTGAAATACTTCATGAAAATGTTCGACTTTTTTAAAGCCGAAATCCTGTCCTCAAAATTTTCAACTTTTTTGAAGCCGAAATCTTTTCATGAAAATTTTCAACTTTTTTGAATCTGAAATACTTCATGAAAATTTTCAACTTTTTTGAATCTGAAATACTTCATGAAAATTTTCAACTTTTTTGATGCCCAAATACTTCATGAAAATTTTCAACTTTTTTGAATCGAATTACTTCATGAAAATTTTCAACTTTTTTGAAGCCCAAATACTTCATGAAAATTTTCAATTTGTTTGGCGCCGAATTTCTTCATGAATATTTTCGACTTTTTTGAATCCGAATTTCTTCATGAAAATTTTCAACTTTTTTGAAGCCCAAATACTTCATGAAAATTTTCAACTTTTTTGAAGCCGAATTTCTTCATGAATATTTTCAACTTTTTTGAAGCCGAAATACTTCATGAAAATTTTCAACTTTTTTGAAGCCGAATTTCTTCATGAATATTTTCAATTGACCCACCTCCCCTTACGAAAAAGTTGAAAAAAGACGAAACACCCCCCCTTGCGAAAACTTTTTTGAAGCCGAATTTCTTCATGAAAATTTTCAACTTTTTTGAAGCCCAAATACTTCATGAAAATGTTCGACTTTTTTAACGCCGAAATCCTGTCGTGAAAATGTTCGACTTTTTTGAATCCGAAATCTTTTCATGAAAATTTTCAACTTTTTTGAAGCCGAAATCTTTTCATGAAAATTTTCAACTTTTTTGAAGCTGAAATACTTCATGAAAATGTTCGACTTTTTTAAAATAGAAATCCTGTCGTGAAAATTTTCAACTCTTTTACAGCCGAAATCTTTTCATGAAAATTTTCAACTTTTTTGAAGCCGAAATCTTTTCATGAAAATTTTCAACTTTTTTGAAGCCGAAATCTTTTCATGAAAATTTTCAACTTTTTTGAATTTGAAATACTTCATGAAAATTTTCAACTTTTTTAATTCCGAAATCCTGTCGTGAAAATTTTCAACTTTTTTGAATCCGAAATACTTCATGAAAATTTTCAACTTTTTTAAAGCCGAAATACTTCATGAAAATGTTCGACTTTTTTAATGTCGAAATCCTGTCGTGAAAATTTTCAACTCTTTTGAAGTCGAAATCTTTTCATGAAAATTTTCAACTTTTTTGAAGCCGAAATCTTTTCATGAAAATTTTCAACTTTTTTGAAGCTGAAATACTTCATGAAAATGTTCGACTTTTTTAAAGCCGAAATCCTGTCGTGAAAATTTTCAACTTTTTTGAAGCCGAAATCTTTTCATGAAAATGTTCGACTTTTTTAAAGCCGAAATCCTGTCGTGAAAATTTGTAACCTTTTTGAAGCCGAAATACTTCATGAAAATGTTAGACTTTTTTAAAGCCGAAATCCTGTCGTGAAAATTTTCAACTTTTTTGAAGCCGAAATCTTTTCATGAAAATTTTCAACTTTTTTGAAACCGAAATCTTTTCATGAAAATTTTCAACTTTTTTGAAGCTGAAATACTTGATGAAAATGTTAGACTTTTTTAAAGCCGAAATCCTGTCGTGAAAATTTTCAACTTTTTTGTAGCCAAAATCTTGTCTTGAAAATTTTCAACTTTTTTGAAGCCGAAATCTTTTCATGAAAATTTTCAACTTTTTTGAAGCCGAAATCTTTTCATGAAAATTTTCAACTTTTTTGAAGCTGAAATACTTCATGAAAATGTTCGACTTTTTTAACGCCGAAATCCTGTCGTGAAAATTTTCAACTCTTTTGAAGCCGAAATCTTTTCATGAAAATTTTCAACTTTTTTGAAGCCGAAATCTTTTCATGAAAATTTTCAACTTTTTTGAAGCTGAAATACTTCATGAAAATGTTGGACTTTTTTAAAGCCGAAATCCTGTCGTGAAAATTTTCAACTTTTTTGAAGCCGAAATCTTTTCATGAAAATTTTCAACTTTTTTGAAGCCGAAATCTTTTCATGAAAATTTTCAACTTTTTTGAAGCTGAAATACTTCATGAAAATGTTCGACTTTTTTAAAGCCGAAATCCTGTCGTGAAAATTTTCAACTTTTTTGAAGCCGAAATCTTTTCATGAAAATTTTCAACTTTTTTGAAGCCGAAATCTTTTCATGAAAATGTTCGACTTTTTTAAAGCCGAAATCCTGTCGTGAAAATTTGTAACCTTTTTGAAGCCGAAATACTTCATGAAAATGTTCGACTTTTTTAAAGCCGAAATCCTGTCGTGAAAATTTTCAACTTTTTTGAAGCCGAAATCTTTTCATGAAAATTTTCAACTTTTTTGAAGCCGAAATCTTTTCATGAAAATGTTCGACTTTTTTAAAGCCGAAATCTTTTCATGAAAATTTTCAACTTTTTTGAAGCTGAAATACTTCATGAAAATGTTAGACTTTTTTAAAGCCGAAATCCTGTCGTGAAAATTTTCAACTTTTTTGAAGCCGAAATCTTTTCATGAAAATTTTCAACTTTTTTGAAACCGAAATCTTTTCATGAAAATTTTCAACTTTTTTGAAGCTGAAATACTTCATGAAAATTTTCAACTTTTTTAATTCCGAAATCCTGTCGTGAAAATTTTCAACTTTTTTGAATCCGAAATACTTCATGAAAATTTTCAACTTTTTTAAAGCCGAAATCCTGTCGTGAAAATGTTCAACTTTTTTGAAGCCGAAATACTTCATGAAAATGTTCGACTTTTTTAAAGCCGAAATCCTGTCGTGAAAATTTTCAACCTTTTTGAAGCCGAAATACTTCATGAAAATGTTTGACTTTTTTAAAGTCGAAATCCTGTCGTGAAAATTTTCAACTTTTTTGAATCCGAAATACTTCATGAAAATGTTCAACTTTTTTAAAGCCGAAATCCTGTCGTGAAAATTTTCAACTTTTTTGAAGCCGAAATCTTTTCATGAAAATTTTCAACTTTTTTGAAGCCGAAATCTTTTCATGAAAATTTTCAACTTTTTTGAAGCCGAAATCTTTTCATGAAAATTTTCAACTTTTTTGAAGCTGAAGTACTTCATGAAAATGTTCGACTTTTTTAACGCCGAAATCCTGTCGTGAAAATGTTCAACTTTTTTGAATCCGAAATACTTCATGAAAATTTTCAAATTTTTTGAAGTCGAAATACTTCATGAAAATGTTCGACTTTTTTAAAGCTGAAATCCTGTCGTGAAAATTTTCAACTTTTTTGAAGCCGACATCTTTTCATGAAAATTTTCAACTTTTTTGAAGCCGAAATCTTTTCATGAAAATTTTCAACTTTTTTGAAGCCGAAATCTTTTCATCAAAATTTTCAACTTTTTTGAACCTGAAATACTTCATGAAAATGTTCGACTTTTTTAAAGCCGAAATCCTGTCCTGAAAATTTTCAACTTTTTTGAAGCCGAAATCTTTTCATGAAAATTTTCAACTTTTTTGAAGCTGAAATACTTCATGAAAATGTTCGACTTTTTTAACGCCGAAATCCTGTCGTGAAAATGTTCAACTTTTTTGAATCCGAAATACTTCATGAAAATTTTCAAATTTTTTGAAGTCGAAATACTTCATGAAAATGTTTGACTTTTTTAAAGCTGAAATCCTGTCGTGAAAATTTTCAACTTTTTTGAAGCCGAAATCTTTTCATGAAAATTTTCAACTTTTTTGAAGCCGAAATCTTTTCATGAAAATTTTCAACTTTTTTGAAGCCGAAATCTTTTCATGAAAATTTTCAACTTTTTTGAAGCTGAAGTACTTCATGAAAATGTTCGACTTTTTTAACGCCGAAATCCTGTCGTGAAAATGTTCAACTTTTTTGAATCCGAAATACTTCATGAAAATTTTCAAATTTTTTGAAGTCGAAATACTTCATGAAAATGTTCGACTTTTTTAAAGCTGAAATCCTGTCGTGAAAATTTTCAACTTTTTTGAAGCCGACATCTTTTCATGAAAATTTTCAACTTTTTTGAAGCCGAAATCTTTTCATGAAAATTTTCAACTTTTTTGAAGCCGAAATCTTTTCATCAAAATTTTCAACTTTTTTGAACCTGAAATACTTCATGAAAATGTTCGACTTTTTTAAAGCCGAAATCCTGTCCTGAAAATTTTCAACTTTTTTGAAGCCGAAATCTTTTCATGAAAATTTTCAACTTTTTTGAAGCTGAAATACTTCATGAAAATGTTCGACTTTTTTAACGCCGAAATCCTGTCGTGAAAATGTTCAACTTTTTTGAATCCGAAATACTTCATGAAAATTTTCAAATTTTTTGAAGTCGAAATACTTCATGAAAATGTTTGACTTTTTTAAAGCTGAAATCCTGTCGTGAAAATTTTCAACTTTTTTGAAGCCGAAATCTTTTCATGAAAATTTTCAACTTTTTTGAAGCCGAAATCTTTTCATGAAAATTTTCAACTTTTTTGAAGCCGAAATCTTTTCATCAAAATTTTCAACTTTTTTGAAGCTGAAATACTTCATGAAAATGTTCGACTTTTTTAAAGCCGAAATCCTGTCCTCAAAATTTTCAACTTTTTTGAAGCCGAAATCTTTTCATGAAAATTTTCAACTTTTTTGAATCTGAAATACTTCATGAAAATTTTCAACTTTTTTGAATCTGAAATACTTCATGAAAATTTTCAACTTTTTTGATGCCCAAATACTTCATGAAAATTTTCAACTTTTTTGAAGTCGAAATACTTCATGAAAATGTTTGACTTTTTTAAAGCTGAAATCCTGTCGTGAAAATTTTCAACTTTTTTGAAGCCGAAATCTTTTCATGAAAATTTTCAACTTTTTTGAATCTGAAATACTTCATGAAAATTTTCAACTTTTTTGAATCCGAAATACTTCATGAAAATTTTCAAATTTTTTGAAGTCGAAATACTTCATGAAAATGTTTGACTTTTTTAAAGCTGAAATCCTGTCGTGAAAATTTTCAACTTTTTTGAATCCGAAATCTTTTCATGAAAATTTTCAACTTTTTTGAAGCCGAAATCTTTTCATGAAAATTTTCAACTTTTTTGAAGCCGAAATCTTTTCATCAAAATTTTCAACTTTTTTGAAGCTGAAATACTTCATGAAAATGTTCGACTTTTTTAAAGCCGAAATCCTGTCCTCAAAATTTTCAACTTTTTTGAAGCCGAAATCTTTTCATGAAAATTTTCAACTTTTTTGAATTTGAAATACTTCATGAAAATTTTCAACTTTTTTAATTCCGAAATCCTGTCGTGAAAATTTTCAACTTTTTTGAATCCGAAATACTTCATGAAAATTTTCAACTTTTTTAATGTCGAAATCCTGTCGTGAAAATTTTCAACTCTTTTGAAGTCGAAATCTTTTCATGAAAATTTTCAACTTTTTTGAAGCCGAAATCTTTTCATGAAAATTTTCAACTTTTTTGAAGCTGAAATACTTCATGAAAATGTTCGACTTTTTTAAAGCCGAAATCCTGTCGTGAAAATTTTCAACTTTTTTGAAGCCGAAATCTTTTCATGAAAATTTTCAACTTTTTTGAAGCCGAAATCTTTTCATGAAAATGTTCGACTTTTTTAAAGCCGAAATCCTGTCGTGAAAATTTGTAACCTTTTTGAAGCCGAAATACTTCATGAAAATGTTAGACTTTTTTAAAGCCGAAATCCTGTCGTGAAAATTTTCAACTTTTTTGAAGCCGAAATCTTTTCATGAAAATTTTCAACTTTTTTGAAACCGAAATCTTTTCATGAAAATTTTCAACTTTTTTGAAGCTGAAATACTTCATGAAAATGTTAGACTTTTTTAAAGCCGAAATCCTGTCGTGAAAATTTTCAACTTTTTTGTAGCCAAAATCTTGTCTTGAAAATTTTCAACTTTTTTGAAGCCGAAATCTTTTCATGAAAATTTTCAACTTTTTTGAAGCCGAAATCTTTTCATGAAAATTTTCAACTTTTTTGAATTTGAAATACTTCATGAAAATTTTCAACTTTTTTAATTCCGAAATCCTGTCGTGAAAATTTTCAACTTTTTTGAATCCGAAATACTTCATGAAAATTTTCAACTTTTTTAAAGCCGAAATACTTCATGAAAATGTTCGACTTTTTTAATGTCGAAATCCTGTCGTGAAAATTTTCAACTCTTTTGAAGCCGAAATCTTTTCATGAAAATTTTCAACTTTTTTGAAGCCGAAATCTTTTCATGAAAATTTTCAACTTTTTTGAAGCTGAAATACTTCATGAAAATGTTGGACTTTTTTAAAGCCGAAATCCTGTCGTGAAAATTTTCAACTTTTTTGAAGCCGAAATCTTTTCATGAAAATTTTCAACTTTTTTGAAGCCGAAATCTTTTCATGAAAATTTTCAACTTTTTTGAAGCTGAAATACTTCATGAAAATGTTCGACTTTTTTAAAGCCGAAATCCTGTCGTGAAAATTTTCAACTTTTTTGAAGCCGAAATCTTTTCATGAAAATTTTCAACTTTTTTGAAGCCGAAATCTTTTCATGAAAATGTTCGACTTTTTTAAAGCCGAAATCCTGTCGTGAAAATTTGTAACCTTTTTGAAGCCGAAATACTTCATGAAAATGTTCGACTTTTTTAAAGCCGAAATCCTGTCGTGAAAATTTTCAACTTTTTTGAAGCCGAAATCTTTTCATGAAAATTTTCAACTTTTTTGAAGCCGAAATCTTTTCATGAAAATGTTCGACTTTTTTAAAGCCGAAATCTTTTCATGAAAATTTTCAACTTTTTTGAAGCTGAAATACTTCATGAAAATGTTAGACTTTTTTAAAGCCGAAATCCTGTCGTGAAAATTTTCAACTTTTTTGAAGCCGAAATCTTTTCATGAAAATTTTCAACTTTTTTGAAACCGAAATCTTTTCATGAAAATTTTCAACTTTTTTGAAGCTGAAATACTTCATGAAAATTTTCAACTTTTTTAATTCCGAAATCCTGTCGTGAAAATTTTCAACTTTTTTGAATCCGAAATACTTCATGAAAATTTTCAACTTTTTTAAAGCCGAAATCCTGTCGTGAAAATGTTCAACTTTTTTGAAGCCGAAATACTTCATGAAAATGTTCGACTTTTTTAAAGCCGAAATCCTGTCGTGAAAATTTTCAACCTTTTTGAAGCCGAAATACTTCATGAAAATGTTTGACTTTTTTAAAGTCGAAATCCTGTCGTGAAAATTTTCAACTTTTTTGAATCCGAAATACTTCATGAAAATGTTCAACTTTTTTAAAGCCGAAATCCTGTCGTGAAAATTTTCAACTTTTTTGAAGCCGAAATCTTTTCATGAAAATTTTCAACTTTTTTGAAGCCGAAATCTTTTCATGAAAATTTTCAACTTTTTTGAAGCCGAAATCTTTTCATGAAAATTTTCAACTTTTTTGAAGCTGAAGTACTTCATGAAAATGTTCGACTTTTTTAACGCCGAAATCCTGTCGTGAAAATGTTCAACTTTTTTGAATCCGAAATACTTCATGAAAATTTTCAAATTTTTTGAAGTCGAAATACTTCATGAAAATGTTCGACTTTTTTAAAGCTGAAATCCTGTCGTGAAAATTTTCAACTTTTTTGAAGCCGACATCTTTTCATGAAAATTTTCAACTTTTTTGAAGCCGAAATCTTTTCATGAAAATTTTCAACTTTTTTGAAGCCGAAATCTTTTCATCAAAATTTTCAACTTTTTTGAACCTGAAATACTTCATGAAAATGTTCGACTTTTTTAAAGCCGAAATCCTGTCCTGAAAATTTTCAACTTTTTTGAAGCCGAAATCTTTTCATGAAAATTTTCAACTTTTTTGAAGCTGAAATACTTCATGAAAATGTTCGACTTTTTTAACGCCGAAATCCTGTCGTGAAAATGTTCAACTTTTTTGAATCCGAAATACTTCATGAAAATTTTCAAATTTTTTGAAGTCGAAATACTTCATGAAAATGTTTGACTTTTTTAAAGCTGAAATCCTGTCGTGAAAATTTTCAACTTTTTTGAAGCCGAAATCTTTTCATGAAAATTTTCAACTTTTTTGAAGCCGAAATCTTTTCATGAAAATTTTCAACTTTTTTGAAGCCGAAATCTTTTCATCAAAATTTTCAACTTTTTTGAAGCTGAAATAATTCATGAAAATGTTCGACTTTTTTAAAGCCGAAATCCTGTCCTCAAAATTTTCAACTTTTTTGAAGCCGAAATCTTTTCATGAAAATTTTCAACTTTTTTGAAGCCGAAATCTTTTCATGAAAATTTTCAACTTTTTTGAATTTGAAATACTTCATGAAAATTTTCAACTTTTTTAATTCCGAAATCCTGTCGTGAAAATTTTCAACTTTTTTGAATCCGAAATACTTCATGAAAATGTTGGACTTTTTTAAAGCCGAAATCCTGTCGTGAAAATTTTCAACTTTTTTGAAGCCGAAATCTTTTCATGAAAATTTTCAACTTTTTTGAAGCCGAAATCTTTTCATGAAAATTTTCAACTTTTTTGAAGCTGAAATACTTCATGAAAATGTTCGACTTTTTTAAAGCCGAAATCCTGTCGTGAAAATTTTCAACTTTTTTGAAGCCGAAATCTTTTCATGAAAATTTTCAACTTTTTTGAAGCCGAAATCTTTTCATGAAAATGTTCGACTTTTTTAAAGCCGAAATCCTGTCGTGAAAATTTGTAACCTTTTTGAAGCCGAAATACTTCATGAAAATGTTCGACTTTTTTAAAGCCGAAATCCTGTCGTGAAAATTTTCAACTTTTTTGAAGCCGAAATCTTTTCATGAAAATTTTCAACTTTTTTGAAGCCGAAATCTTTTCATGAAAATGTTCGACTTTTTTAAAGCCGAAATCTTTTCATGAAAATTTTCAACTTTTTTGAAGCTGAAATACTTCATGAAAATGTTAGACTTTTTTAAAGCCGAAATCCTGTCGTGAAAATTTTCAACTTTTTTGAAGCCGAAATCTTTTCATGAAAATTTTCAACTTTTTTGAAACCGAAATCTTTTCATGAAAATTTTCAACTTTTTTGAAGCTGAAATACTTCATGAAAATTTTCAACTTTTTTAATTCCGAAATCCTGTCGTGAAAATTTTCAACTTTTTTGAATCCGAAATACTTCATGAAAATTTTCAACTTTTTTAAAGCCGAAATCCTGTCGTGAAAATGTTCAACTTTTTTGAAGCCGAAATACTTCATGAAAATGTTCGACTTTTTTAAAGCCGAAATCCTGTCGTGAAAATTTTCAACCTTTTTGAAGCCGAAATACTTCATGAAAATGTTTGACTTTTTTAAAGTCGAAATCCTGTCGTGAAAATTTTCAACTTTTTTGAATCCGAAATACTTCATGAAAATGTTCAACTTTTTTAAAGCCGAAATCCTGTCGTGAAAATTTTCAACTTTTTTGAAGCCGAAATCTTTTCATGAAAATTTTCAACTTTTTTGAAGCCGAAATCTTTTCATGAAAATTTTCAACTTTTTTGAAGCCGAAATCTTTTCATGAAAATTTTCAACTTTTTTGAAGCTGAAGTACTTCATGAAAATGTTCGACTTTTTTAACGCCGAAATCCTGTCGTGAAAATGTTCAACTTTTTTGAATCCGAAATACTTCATGAAAATTTTCAAATTTTTTGAAGTCGAAATACTTCATGAAAATGTTCGACTTTTTTAAAGCTGAAATCCTGTCGTGAAAATTTTCAACTTTTTTGAAGCCGACATCTTTTCATGAAAATTTTCAACTTTTTTGAAGCCGAAATCTTTTCATGAAAATTTTCAACTTTTTTGAAGCCGAAATCTTTTCATCAAAATTTTCAACTTTTTTGAACCTGAAATACTTCATGAAAATGTTCGACTTTTTTAAAGCCGAAATCCTGTCCTGAAAATTTTCAACTTTTTTGAAGCCGAAATCTTTTCATGAAAATTTTCAACTTTTTTGAAGCTGAAATACTTCATGAAAATGTTCGACTTTTTTAACGCCGAAATCCTGTCGTGAAAATGTTCAACTTTTTTGAATCCGAAATACTTCATGAAAATTTTCAAATTTTTTGAAGTCGAAATACTTCATGAAAATGTTTGACTTTTTTAAAGCTGAAATCCTGTCGTGAAAATTTTCAACTTTTTTGAAGCCGAAATCTTTTCATGAAAATTTTCAACTTTTTTGAAGCCGAAATCTTTTCATGAAAATTTTCAACTTTTTTGAAGCCGAAATCTTTTCATCAAAATTTTCAACTTTTTTGAAGCTGAAATAATTCATGAAAATGTTCGACTTTTTTAAAGCCGAAATCCTGTCCTCAAAATTTTCAACTTTTTTGAAGCCGAAATCTTTTCATGAAAATTTTCAACTTTTTTGAAGCCGAAATCTTTTCATGAAAATTTTCAACTTTTTTGAATTTGAAATACTTCATGAAAATTTTCAACTTTTTTAATTCCGAAATCCTGTCGTGAAAATTTTCAACTTTTTTGAATCCGAAATACTTCATGAAAATTTTCAACTTTTTTAAAGCCGAAATACTTCATGAAAATGTTCGACTTTTTTAATGTCGAAATCCTGTCGTGAAAATTTTCAACTCTTTTGAAGCCGAAATCTTTTCATGAAAATTTTCAACTTTTTTGAAGCCGAAATCTTTTCATGAAAATTTTCAACTTTTTTGAAGCTGAAATACTTCATGAAAATGTTGGACTTTTTTAAAGCCGAAATCCTGTCGTGAAAATTTTCAACTTTTTTGAAGCCGAAATCTTTTCATGAAAATTTTCAACTTTTTTGAAGCCGAAATCTTTTCATGAAAATTTTCAACTTTTTTGAAGCTGAAATACTTCATGAAAATGTTCGACTTTTTTAAAGCCGAAATCCTGTCGTGAAAATTTTCAACTTTTTTGAAGCCGAAATCTTTTCATGAAAATTTTCAACTTTTTTGAAGCCGAAATCTTTTCATGAAAATGTTCGACTTTTTTAAAGCCGAAATCCTGTCGTGAAAATTTGTAACCTTTTTGAAGCCGAAATACTTCATGAAAATGTTCGACTTTTTTAAAGCCGAAATCCTGTCGTGAAAATTTTCAACTTTTTTGAAGCCGAAATCTTTTCATGAAAATTTTCAACTTTTTTGAAGCCGAAATCTTTTCATGAAAATGTTCGACTTTTTTAAAGCCGAAATCTTTTCATGAAAATTTTCAACTTTTTTGAAGCTGAAATACTTCATGAAAATGTTAGACTTTTTTAAAGCCGAAATCCTGTCGTGAAAATTTTCAACTTTTTTGAAGCCGAAATCTTTTCATGAAAATTTTCAACTTTTTTGAAACCGAAATCTTTTCATGAAAATTTTCAACTTTTTTGAAGCTGAAATACTTCATGAAAATTTTCAACTTTTTTAATTCCGAAATCCTGTCGTGAAAATTTTCAACTTTTTTGAATCCGAAATACTTCATGAAAATTTTCAACTTTTTTAAAGCCGAAATCCTGTCGTGAAAATGTTCAACTTTTTTGAAGCCGAAATACTTCATGAAAATGTTCGACTTTTTTAAAGCCGAAATCCTGTCGTGAAAATTTTCAACCTTTTTGAAGCCGAAATACTTCATGAAAATGTTTGACTTTTTTAAAGTCGAAATCCTGTCGTGAAAATTTTCAACTTTTTTGAATCCGAAATACTTCATGAAAATGTTCAACTTTTTTAAAGCCGAAATCCTGTCGTGAAAATTTTCAACTTTTTTGAAGCCGAAATCTTTTCATGAAAATTTTCAACTTTTTTGAAGCCGAAATCTTTTCATGAAAATTTTCAACTTTTTTGAAGCCGAAATCTTTTCATGAAAATTTTCAACTTTTTTGAAGCTGAAGTACTTCATGAAAATGTTCGACTTTTTTAACGCCGAAATCCTGTCGTGAAAATGTTCAACTTTTTTGAATCCGAAATACTTCATGAAAATTTTCAAATTTTTTGAAGTCGAAATACTTCATGAAAATGTTCGACTTTTTTAAAGCTGAAATCCTGTCGTGAAAATTTTCAACTTTTTTGAAGCCGACATCTTTTCATGAAAATTTTCAAGTTTTTGAAGCCGAAATCTTTTCATGAAAATTTTCAACTTTTTTGAAGCCGAAATCTTTTCATCAAAATTTTCAACTTTTTTGAACCTGAAATACTACATGAAAATGTTCGACTTTTTTAAAGCCGAAATCCTGTCCTGAAAATTTTCAACTTTTTTGAAGCCGAAATCTTTTCATGAAAATTTTCAACTTTTTTGAAGCTGAAATACTTCATGAAAATGTTCGACTTTTTTAACGCCGAAATCCTGTCGTGAAAATGTTCAACTTTTTTGAATCCGAAATACTTCATGAAAATTTTCAAATTTTTTGAAGTCGAAATACTTCATGAAAATGTTTGACTTTTTTAAAGCTGAAATCCTGTCGTGAAAATTTTCAACTTTTTTGAAGCCGAAATCTTTTCATGAAAATTTTCAACTTTTTTGAAGCCGAAATCTTTTCATGAAAATTTTCAACTTTTTTGAAGCCGAAATCTTTTCATCAAAATTTTCAACTTTTTTGAAGCTGAAATACTTCATGAAAATGTTCGACTTTTTTAAAACCGAAATCCTGTCCTCAAAATTTTCAACTTTTTTGAAGCCGAAATCTTTTCATGAAAATTTTCAACTTTTTTGAATCTGAAATACTTCATGAAAATTTTCAACTTTTTTGAATCTGAAATACTTCATGAAAATTTTCAACTTTTTTGATGCCCAAATACTTCATGAAAATTTTCAACTTTTTTGAAGTCGAAATACTTCATGAAAATGTTTGACTTTTTTAAAGCTGAAATCCTGTCGTGAAAATTTTCAACTTTTTTGAAGCCGAAATCTTTTCATGAAAATTTTCAACTTTTTTGAATCTGAAATACTTCATGAAAATTTTCAACTTTTTTGAATCTGAAATACTTCATGAAAATTTTCAACTTTTTTGAATCCGAAATACTTCATGAAAATTTTCAAATTTTTTGAAGTCGAAATACTTCATGAAAATGTTTGACTTTTTTAAAGCTGAAATCCTGTCGTGAAAATTTTCAACTTTTTTGAATCCGAAATCTTTTCATGAAAATTTTCAACTTTTTTGAAGCCGAAATCTTTTCATGAAAATTTTCAACTTTTTTGAAGCCGAAATCTTTTCATCAAAATTTTCAACTTTTTTGAAGCTGAAATACTTCATGAAAATGTTCGACTTTTTTAAAGCCGAAATCCTGTCCTCAAAATTTTCAACTTTTTTGAAGCCGAAATCTTTTCATGAAAATTTTCAACTTTTTTGAATTTGAAATACTTCATGAAAATTTTCAACTTTTTTAAAGCCGAAATACTTCATGAAAATGTTCGACTTTTTTAATGTCGAAATCCTGTCGTGAAAATTTTCAACTCTTTTGAAGTCGAAATCTTTTCATGAAAATTTTCAACTTTTTTGAAGCCGAAATCTTTTCATGAAAATTTTCAACTTTTTTGAATTTGAAATACTTCATGAAAATTTTCAACTTTTTTAATTCCGAAATCCTGTCGTGAAAATTTTCAACTTTTTTGAATCCGAAATACTTCATGAAAATTTTCAACTTTTTTAAAGCCGAAATACTTCATGAAAATGTTCGACTTTTTTAATGTCGAAATCCTGTCGTGAAAATTTTCAACTCTTTTGAAGCCGAAATCTTTTCATGAAAATTTTCAACTTTTTTGAAGCCGAAATCTTTTCATGAAAATTTTCAACTTTTTTGAAGCTGAAATACTTCATGAAAATGTTGGACTTTTTTAAAGCCGAAATCCTGTCGTGAAAATTTTCAACTTTTTTGAAGCCGAAATCTTTTCATGAAAATTTTCAACTTTTTTGAAGCCGAAATCTTTTCATGAAAATTTTCAACTTTTTTGAAGCTGAAATACTTCATGAAAATGTTCGACTTTTTTAAAGCCGAAATCCTGTCGTGAAAATTTTCAACTTTTTTGAAGCCGAAATCTTTTCATGAAAATTTTCAACTTTTTTGAAGCCGAAATCTTTTCATGAAAATGTTCGACTTTTTTAAAGCCGAAATCTTTTCATGAAAATTTTCAACTTTTTTGAAGCTGAAATACTTCATGAAAATGTTAGACTTTTTTAAAGCCGAAATCCTGTCGTGAAAATTTTCAACTTTTTTGAAGCCGAAATCTTTTCATGAAAATTTTCAACTTTTTTGAAACCGAAATCTTTTCATGAAAATTTTCAACTTTTTTGAAGCTGAAATACTTCATGAAAATTTTCAACTTTTTTAATTCCGAAATCCTGTCGTGAAAATTTTCAACTTTTTTGAATCCGAAATACTTCATGAAAATTTTCAACTTTTTTAAAGCCGAAATCCTGTCGTGAAAATGTTCAACTTTTTTGAAGCCGAAATACTTCATGAAAATGTTCGACTTTTTTAAAGCCGAAATCCTGTCGTGAAAATTTTCAACCTTTTTGAAGCCGAAATACTTCATGAAAATGTTTGACTTTTTTAAAGTCGAAATCCTGTCGTGAAAATTTTCAACTTTTTTGAATCCGAAATACTTCATGAAAATGTTCAACTTTTTTAAAGCCGAAATCCTGTCGTGAAAATTTTCAACTTTTTTGAAGCCGAAATCTTTTCATGAAAATTTTCAACTTTTTTGAAGCCGAAATCTTTTCATGAAAATTTTCAACTTTTTTGAAGCCGAAATCTTTTCATGAAAATTTTCAACTTTTTTGAAGCTGAAGTACTTCATGAAAATGTTCGACTTTTTTAACGCCGAAATCCTGTCGTGAAAATGTTCAACTTTTTTGAATCCGAAATACTTCATGAAAATTTTCGACTTTTTTAAAGCCGAAATCCTGTCCTGAAAATTTTCAACTTTTTTGAAGCCGAAATCTTTTCATGAAAATTTTCAACTTTTTTGAAGCTGAAATACTTCATGAAAATGTTCGACTTTTTTAACGCCGAAATCCTGTCGTGAAAATGTTCAACTTTTTTGAATCCGAAATACTTCATGAAAATTTTCAAATTTTTTGAAGTCGAAATACTTCATGAAAATGTTTGACTTTTTTAAAGCTGAAATCCTGTCGTGAAAATTTTCAACTTTTTTGAAGCCGAAATCTTTTCATGAAAATTTTCAACTTTTTTGAAGCCGAAATCTTTTCATGAAAATTTTCAACTTTTTTGAAGCCGAAATCTTTTCATCAAAATTTTCAACTTTTTTGAAGCTGAAATACTTCATGAAAATGTTCGACTTTTTTAAAACCGAAATCCTGTCCTCAAAATTTTCAACTTTTTTGAAGCCGAAATCTTTTCATGAAAATTTTCAACTTTTTTGAATCTGAAATACTTCATGAAAATTTTCAACTTTTTTGAATCTGAAATACTTCATGAAAATTTTCAACTTTTTTGATGCCCAAATACTTCATGAAAATTTTCAACTTTTTTGAAGTCGAAATACTTCATGAAAATGTTTGACTTTTTTAAAGCTGAAATCCTGTCGTGAAAATTTTCAACTTTTTTGAAGCCGAAATCTTTTCATGAAAATTTTCAACTTTTTTGAATCTGAAATA
Organism: Labrus mixtus; assembly: GCF_963584025.1. Classification (NCBI taxonomy): domain Eukaryota; kingdom Metazoa; phylum Chordata; class Actinopteri; order Labriformes; family Labridae; genus Labrus; species Labrus mixtus. The sequence goes on along the minus strand of NC_083614.1, from coordinate 1,493,938 downwards.
CTTCATGAAAATTTTCAACTTTTTTGAATCTGAAATACTTCATGAAAATTTTCAACTTTTTTGAATCCGAAATACTTCATGAAAATTTTCAAATTTTTTGAAGTCGAAATACTTCATGAAAATGTTTGACTTTTTTAAAGCTGAAATCCTGTCGTGAAAATTTTCAACTTTTTTGAATCCGAAATCTTTTCATGAAAATTTTCAACTTTTTTGAAGCCGAAATCTTTTCATCAAAATTTTCAACTTTTTTGAAGCCGAAATCTTTTCATCAAAATTTTCAACTTTTTTGAAGCTGAAATACTTCATGAAAATGTTCGACTTTTTTAAAGCCGAAATCCTGTCCTCAAAATTTTCAACTTTTTTGAAGCCGAAATCTTTTCATGAAAATTTTCAACTTTTTTGAATTTGAAATACTTCATGAAAATTTTCAACTTTTTTAATTCCGAAATCCTGTCGTGAAAATTTTCAACTTTTTTGAATCCGAAATACTTCATGAAAATTTTCAACTTTTTTAAAGCCGAAATACTTCATGAAAATGTTCGACTTTTTTAATGTCGAAATCCTGTCGTGAAAATTTTCAACTCTTTTGAAGTCGAAATCTTTTCATGAAAATTTTCAACTTTTTTGAAGCCGAAATCTTTTCATGAAAATTTTCAACTTTTTTGAAGCTGAAATACTTCATGAAAATGTTCGACTTTTTTAAAGCCGAAATCCTGTCGTGAAAATTTTCAACTTTTTTGAAGCCGAAATCTTTTCATGAAAATTTTCAACTTTTTTGAAGCCGAAATCTTTTCATGAAAATGTTCGACTTTTTTAAAGCCGAAATCCTGTCGTGAAAATTTGTAACCTTTTTGAAGCCGAAATACTTCATGAAAATGTTAGACTTTTTTAAAGCCGAAATCCTGTCGTGAAAATTTTCAACTTTTTTGAAGCCGAAATCTTTTCATGAAAATTTTCAACTTTTTTGAAACCGAAATCTTTTCATGAAAATTTTCAACTTTTTTGAAGCTGAAATACTTCATGAAAATGTTAGACTTTTTTAAAGCCGAAATCCTGTCGTGAAAATTTTCAACTTTTTTGTAGCCAAAATCTTGTCTTGAAAATTTTCAACTTTTTTGAAGCCGAAATCTTTTCATGAAAATTTTCAACTTTTTTGAAGCCGAAATCTTTTCATGAAAATTTTCAACTTTTTTGAATTTGAAATACTTCATGAAAATTTTCAACTTTTTTAATTCCGAAATCCTGTCGTGAAAATTTTCAACTTTTTTGAATCCGAAATACTTCATGAAAATTTTCAACTTTTTTAAAGCCGAAATACTTCATGAAAATGTTCGACTTTTTTAATGTCGAAATCCTGTCGTGAAAATTTTCAACTCTTTTGAAGCCGAAATCTTTTCATGAAAATTTTCAACTTTTTTGAAGCCGAAATCTTTTCATGAAAATTTTCAACTTTTTTGAAGCTGAAATACTTCATGAAAATGTTGGACTTTTTTAAAGCCGAAATCCTGTCGTGAAAATTTTCAACTTTTTTGAAGCCGAAATCTTTTCATGAAAATTTTCAACTTTTTTGAAGCCGAAATCTTTTCATGAAAATTTTCAACTTTTTTGAAGCTGAAATACTTCATGAAAATGTTCGACTTTTTTAAAGCCGAAATCCTGTCGTGAAAATTTTCAACTTTTTTGAAGCCGAAATCTTTTCATGAAAATTTTCAACTTTTTTGAAGCCGAAATCTTTTCATGAAAATGTTCGACTTTTTTAAAGCCGAAATCCTGTCGTGAAAATTTGTAACCTTTTTGAAGCCGAAATACTTCATGAAAATGTTCGACTTTTTTAAAGCCGAAATCCTGTCGTGAAAATTTTCAACTTTTTTGAAGCCGAAATCTTTTCATGAAAATTTTCAACTTTTTTGAAGCCGAAATCTTTTCATGAAAATGTTCGACTTTTTTAAAGCCGAAATCTTTTCATGAAAATTTTCAACTTTTTTGAAGCTGAAATACTTCATGAAAATGTTAGACTTTTTTAAAGCCGAAATCCTGTCGTGAAAATTTTCAACTTTTTTGAAGCCGAAATCTTTTCATGAAAATTTTCAACTTTTTTGAAACCGAAATCTTTTCATGAAAATTTTCAACTTTTTTGAAGCTGAAATACTTCATGAAAATTTTCAACTTTTTTAATTCCGAAATCCTGTCGTGAAAATTTTCAACTTTTTTGAATCCGAAATACTTCATGAAAATTTTCAACTTTTTTAAAGCCGAAATCCTGTCGTGAAAATGTTCAACTTTTTTGAAGCCGAAATACTTCATGAAAATGTTCGACTTTTTTAAAGCCGAAATCCTGTCGTGAAAATTTTCAACCTTTTTGAAGCCGAAATACTTCATGAAAATGTTTGACTTTTTTAAAGTCGAAATCCTGTCGTGAAAATTTTCAACTTTTTTGAATCCGAAATACTTCATGAAAATGTTCAACTTTTTTAAAGCCGAAATCCTGTCGTGAAAATTTTCAACTTTTTTGAAGCCGAAATCTTTTCATGAAAATTTTCAACTTTTTTGAAGCCGAAATCTTTTCATGAAAATTTTCAACTTTTTTGAAGCCGAAATCTTTTCATGAAAATTTTCAACTTTTTTGAAGCTGAAGTACTTCATGAAAATGTTCGACTTTTTTAACGCCGAAATCCTGTCGTGAAAATGTTCAACTTTTTTGAATCCGAAATACTTCATGAAAATTTTCAAATTTTTTGAAGTCGAAATACTTCATGAAAATGTTCGACTTTTTTAAAGCTGAAATCCTGTCGTGAAAATTTTCAACTTTTTTGAAGCCGACATCTTTTCATGAAAATTTTCAACTTTTTTGAAGCCGAAATCTTTTCATGAAAATTTTCAACTTTTTTGAAGCCGAAATCTTTTCATCAAAATTTTCAAATTTTTTGAACCTGAAATACTTCATGAAAATGTTCGACTTTTTTAAAGCCGAAATCCTGTCCTGAAAATTTTCAACTTTTTTGAAGCCGAAATCTTTTCATGAAAATTTTCAACTTTTTTGAAGCTGAAATACTTCATGAAAATGTTCGACTTTTTTAACGCCGAAATCCTGTCGTGAAAATGTTCAACTTTTTTGAATCCGAAATACTTCATGAAAATTTTCAAATTTTTTGAAGTCGAAATACTTCATGAAAATGTTTGACTTTTTTAAAGCTGAAATCCTGTCGTGAAAATTTTCAACTTTTTTGAAGCCGAAATCTTTTCATGAAAATTTTCAACTTTTTTGAAGCCGAAATCTTTTCATGAAAATTTTCAACTTTTTTGAAGCCGAAATCTTTTCATCAAAATTTTCAACTTTTTTGAAGCTGAAATAATTCATGAAAATGTTCGACTTTTTTAAAGCCGAAATCCTGTCCTCAAAATTTTCAACTTTTTTGAAGCCGAAATCTTTTCATGAAAATTTTCAACTTTTTTGAATCTGAAATACTTCATGAAAATTTTCAACTTTTTTGAATCTGAAATACTTCATGAAAATTTTCAACTTTTTTGATGCCCAAATACTTCATGAAAATTTTCAACTTTTTTGAAGTCGAAATACTTCATGAAAATGTTTGACTTTTTTAAAGCTGAAATCCTGTCGTGAAAATTTTCAACTTTTTTGAAGCCGAAATCTTTTCATGAAAATTTTCAACTTTTTTGAATCTGAAATACTTCATGAAAATTTTCAACTTTTTTGAATCTGAAATACTTCATGAAAATTTTCAACTTTTTTGAATCCGAAATACTTCATGAAAATTTTCAAATTTTTTGAAGTCGAAATACTTCATGAAAATGTTTGACTTTTTTAAAGCTGAAATCCTGTCGTGAAAATTTTCAACTTTTTTGAATCCGAAATCTTTTCATGAAAATTTTCAACTTTTTTGAAGCCGAAATCTTTTCATGAAAATTTTCAACTTTTTTGAAGCCGAAATCTTTTCATCAAAATTTTCAACTTTTTTGAAGCTGAAATACTTCATGAAAATGTTCGACTTTTTTAAAGCCGAAATCCTGTCCTCAAAATTTTCAACTTTTTTGAAGCCGAAATCTTTTCATGAAAATTTTCAACTTTTTTGAATCTGAAATACTTCATGAAAATTTTCAACTTTTTTGAATCTGAAATACTTCATGAAAATTTTCAACTTTTTTGATGCCCAAATACTTCATGAAAATTTTCAACTTTTTTGAATCGAATTACTTCACGAAAATTTTCAACTTTTTTGAAGCCCAAATACTTCATGAAAATTTTCAATTTGTTTGGCGCCGAATTTCTTCATGAATATTTTCGACTTTTTTGAATCCGAATTTCTTCATGAAAATTTTCAACTTTTTTGAAGCCCAAATACTTCATGAAAATTTTCAACTTTTTTGAAGCCGAATTTCTTCATGAATATTTTCAACTTTTTTGAAGCCCAAATAATTCATGAAAATTTTCAACTTTTTTGAAGCCGAATTTCTTCATGAATATTTTCAATTGACCCACCTCCCCTTATGAAAAAGTTGAAAAAAGACGAAACACCCCCCCTTGCGAAAACTTTTTTGAAGCCGAATTTCTTCATGAAAATTTTCAACTTTTTTGAAGCCCAAATACTTCATGAAAATGTTCGACTTTTTTAACGCCGAAATCCTGTCGTGAAAATGTTCGACTTTTTTGAATCCGAAATCTTTTCATGAAAATTTTCAACTTTTTTGAAGCCGAAATCTTTTCATGAAAATTTTCAACTTTTTTGAAGCTGAAATACTTCATGAAAATGTTCGACTTTTTTAAAATAGAAATCCTGTCGTGAAAATTTTCAACTCTTTTACAGCCGAAATCTTTTCATGAAAATTTTCAACTTTTTTGAAGCCGAAATCTTTTCATGAAAATTTTCAACTTTTTTGAAGCTGAAATACTTCATGAAAATTTTCAACTTTTTTAATTCCGAAATCCTGTCGTGAAAATTTTCAACTTTTTTGAATCCGAAATACTTCATGAAAATTTTCAACTTTTTTAAAGCCGAAATCCTGTCGTGAAAATGTTCAACTTTTTTGAAGCCGAAATACTTCATGAAAATGTTCGACTTTTTTAAAGCCGAAATCCTGTCGTGAAAATTTTCAACCTTTTTGAAGCCGAAATACTTCATGAAAATGTTTGACTTTTTTAAAGTCGAAATCCTGTCGTGAAAATTTTCAACTTTTTTGAATCCGAAATACTTCATGAAAATGTTCAACTTTTTTAAAGCCGAAATCCTGTCGTGAAAATTTTCAACTTTTTTGAAGCCGAAATCTTTTCATGAAAATTTTCAACTTTTTTGAAGCCGAAATCTTTTCATGAAAATTTTCAACTTTTTTGAAGCCGAAATCTTTTCATGAAAATTTTCAACTTTTTTGAAGCTGAAGTACTTCATGAAAATGTTCGACTTTTTTAACGCCGAAATCCTGTCGTGAAAATGTTCAACTTTTTTGAATCCGAAATACTTCATGAAAATTTTCAAATTTTTTGAATTCGAAATACTTCATGAAAATGTTCGACTTTTTTAAAGCTGAAATCCTGTCGTGAAAATTTTCAACTTTTTTGAAGCCGACATCTTTTCATGAAAATTTTCAACTTTTTTGAAGCCGAAATCTTTTCATGAAAATTTTCAACTTTTTTGAAGCCGAAATCTTTTCATCAAAATTTTCAACTTTTTTGAACCTGAAATACTTCATGAAAATGTTCGACTTTTTTAAAGCCGAAATCCTGTCCTGAAAATTTTCAACTTTTTTGAAGCCGAAATCTTTTCATGAAAATTTTCAACTTTTTTGAAGCTGAAATACTTCATGAAAATGTTCGACTTTTTTAACGTCGAAATCCTGTCGTGAAAATGTTCAACTTTTTTGAATCCGAAATACTTCATGAAAATTTTCAAATTTTTTGAAGTCGAAATACTTCATGAAAATGTTTGACTTTTTTAAAGCTGAAATCCTGTCGTGAAAATTTTCAACTTTTTTGAAGCCGAAATCTTTTCATGAAAATTTTCAACTTTTTTGAAGCCGAAATCTTTTCATGAAAATTTTCAACTTTTTTGAAGCCGAAATCTTTTCATCAAAATTTTCAACTTTTTTGAAGCTGAAATAATTCATGAAAATGTTCGACTTTTTTAAAGCCGAAATCCTGTCCTCAAAATTTTCAACTTTTTTGAAGCCGAAATCTTTTCATGAAAATTTTCAACTTTTTTGAATCTGAAATACTTCATGAAAATTTTCAACTTTTTTGAATCTGAAATACTTCATGAAAATTTTCAACTTTTTTGATGCCCAAATACTTCATGAAAATTTTCAACTTTTTTGAAGTCGAAATACTTCATGAAAATGTTTGACTTTTTTAAAGCTGAAATCCTGTCGTGAAAATTTTCAACTTTTTTGAAGCCGAAATCTTTTCATGAAAATTTTCAACTTTTTTGAATCTGAAATACTTCATGAAAATTTTCAACTTTTTTGAATCTGAAATACTTCATGAAAATTTTCAACTTTTTTGAATCCGAAATACTTCATGAAAATTTTCAAATTTTTTGAAGTCGAAATACTTCATGAAAATGTTTGACTTTTTTAAAGCTGAAATCCTGTCGTGAAAATTTTCAACTTTTTTGAATCCGAAATCTTTTCATGAAAATTTTCAACTTTTTTGAAGCCGAAATCTTTTCATGAAAATTTTCAACTTTTTTGAAGCCGAAATCTTTTCATCAAAATTTTCAACTTTTTTGAAGCTGAAATACTTCATGAAAATGTTCGACTTTTTTAAAGCCGAAATCCTGTCCTCAAAATTTTCAACTTTTTTGAAGCCGAAATCTTTTCATGAAAATTTTCAACTTTTTTGAATCTGAAATACTTCATGAAAATTTTCAACTTTTTTGAATCTGAAATACTTCATGAAAATTTTCAACTTTTTTGATGCCCAAATACTTCATGAAAATTTTCAACTTTTTTGAATCGAATTACTTCATGAAAATTTTCAACTTTTTTGAAGCCCAAATACTTCATGAAAATTTTCAATTTGTTTGGCGCCGAATTTCTTCATGAATATTTTCGACTTTTTTGAATCCGAATTTCTTCATGAAAATTTTCAACTTTTTTGAAGCCCAAATACTTCATGAAAATTTTCAACTTTTTTGAAGCCGAATTTCTTCATGAATATTTTCAACTTTTTTGAAGCCCAAATAATTCATGAAAATTTTCAACTTTTTTGAAGCCGAATTTCTTCATGAATATTTTCAATTGACCCACCTCCCCTTACGAAAAAGTTGAAAAAAGACGAAACACCCCCCCTTGCGAAAACTTTTTTGAAGCCGAATTTCTTCATGAAAATTTTCAACTTTTTTGAAGCCCAAATACTTCATGAAAATGTTCGACTTTTTTAACGCCGAAATCCTGTCGTGAAAATGTTCGACTTTTTTGAATCCGAAATCTTTTCATGAAAATTTTCAACTTTTTTGAAGCCGAAATCTTTTCATGAAAATTTTCAACTTTTTTGAAGCTGAAATACTTCATGAAAATGTTCGACTTTTTTAAAATAGAAATCCTGTCGTGAAAATTTTCAACTCTTTTACAGCCGAAATCTTTTCATGAAAATTTTCAACTTTTTTGAAGCCGAAATCTTTTCATGAAAATTTTCAACTTTTTTGAAGCCGAAATCTTTTCATGAAAATTTTCAACTTTTTTTGAATTTGAAATACTTCATGAAAATTTTCAACTTTTTTAATTCCGAAATCCTGTCGTGAAAATTTTCAACTTTTTTGAATCCGAAATACTTCATGAAAATTTTCAACTTTTTTAAAGCCGAAATACTTCATGAAAATGTTCGACTTTTTTATTGTCGAAATCCTGTCGTGAAAATTTTCAACTCTTTTGAAGCCGAAATCTTTTCATGAAAATTTTCAACTTTTTTGAAGCCGAAATCTTTTCATGAAAATTTTCAACTTTTTTGAAGCTGAAATACTTCATGAAAATGTTCGACTTTTTTAAAGCCGAAATCCTGTCGTGAAAATTTTCAACTTTTTTGAAGCCGAAATCTTTTCATGAAAATTTTCAACTTTTTTGAAGCCGAAATCTTTTCATGAAAATGTTCGACTTTTTTGAAGCTGAAATACTTCATGAAAATGTTCGACTTTTTTAAAGCCGAAATCCTGTCGTGAAAATTTTCAACTTTTTTGAAGCCGAAATCTTTTCATGAAAATTTTCAACTTTTTTGAAGCCGAAATCTTTTCATGAAAATGTTCGACTTTTTTAAAGCCGAAATCCTGTCGTGAAAATTTGTAACCTTTTTGAAGCCGAAATACTTCATGAAAATGTTCGACTTTTTTAAAGCCGAAATCCTGTCGTGAAAATTTTCAACTTTTTTGAAGCCGAAATCTTTTCATGAAAATTTTCAACTTTTTTGAAGCCGAAATCTTTTCATGAAAATGTTCGACTTTTTTAAAGCAGAAATCTTTTCATGAAAATTTTCAACTTTTTTGAAGCTGAAATACTTCATGAAAATGTTAGACTTTTTTAAAGCCGAAATCCTGTCGTGAAAATTTTCAACTTTTTTGAAGCCGAAATCTTTTCATGAAAATTTTCAACTTTTTTGAAACCGAAATCTTTTCATGAAAATTTTCAACTTTTTTGAAGCTGAAATACTTCATGAAAATTTTCAACTTTTTTAATTCCGAAATCCTGTCGTGAAAATTTTCAACTTTTTTGAATCCGAAATACTTCATGAAAATTTTCAACTTTTTTAATTCCGAAATCCTGTCGTGAAAATTTTCAACTTTTTTGAAGCCGAAATCTTTTCATGAAAATTTTCAACTTTTTTGAAGCTGAAATACTTCATGAAAATGTTGGACTTTTTTAAAGCCGAAATCCTGTCGTGAAAATTTTCAACTTTTTTGAAGCCGAAATCTTTTCATGAAAATTTTCAACTTTTTTGAAGCCGAAATCTTTTCATGAAAATTTTCAACTTTTTTGAAGCTGAAATACTTCATGAAAATGTTCGACTTTTTTAAAGCCGAAATCCTGTCGTGAAAATTTTCAACTTTTTTGAAGCCGAAATCTTTTCATGAAAATTTTCAACTTTTTTGAAGCCGAAATCTTTTCATGAAAATGTTCGACTTTTTTAAAGCCGAAATCCTGTCGTGAAAATTTGTAACCTTTTTGAAGCCGAAATACTTCATGAAAATGTTCGACTTTTTTAAAGCCGAAATCCTGTCGTGAAAATTTTCAACTTTTTTGAAGCCGAAATCTTTTCATGAAAATTTTCAACTTTTTTGAAGCCGAAATCTTTTCATGAAAATGTTCGACTTTTTTAAAGCAGAAATCTTTTCATGAAAATTTTCAACTTTTTTGAAGCTGAAATACTTCATGAAAATGTTAGACTTTTTTAAAGCCGAAATCCTGTCGTGAAAATTTTCAACTTTTTTGAAGCCGAAATCTTTTCATGAAAATTTTCAACTTTTTTGAAACCGAAATCTTTTCATGAAAATTTTCAACTTTTTTGAAGCTGAAATACTTCATGAAAATTTTCAACTTTTTTAATTCCGAAATCCTGTCGTGAAAATTTTCAACTTTTTTGAATCCGAAATACTTCATGAAAATTTTCAACTTTTTTAAAGCCGAAATACTTCATGAAAATGTTCGACTTTTTTAATGTCGAAATCCTGTCGTGAAAATTTTCAACTCTTTTGAAGCCGAAATCTTTTCATGAAAATTTTAAACTTTTTTGAAGCCGAAATCTTTTCATGAAAATTTTCAACTTTTTTGAAGCTGAAATACTTCATGAAAATGTTGGACTTTTTTAAAGCCGAAATCCTGTCGTGAAAATTTTCAACTTTTTTGAAGCCGAAATCTTTTCATGAAAATTTTCAACTTTTTTGAAGCCGAAATCTTTTCATGAAAATTTTCAACTTTTTTGAAGCTGAAATACTTCATGAAAATGTTCGACTTTTTTAAAGCCGAAATCCTGTCGTGAAAATTTTCAACTTTTTTGAAGCCGAAATCTTTTCATGAAAATTTTCAACTTTTTTGAAGCCGAAATCTTTTCATGAAAATGTTCGACTTTTTTAAAGCCGAAATCCTGTCGTGAAAATTTGTAACCTTTTTGAAGCCGAAATACTTCATGAAAATGTTGGACTTTTTTAAAGCCGAAATCCTGTCGTGAAAATTTTCAACTTTTTTGAAGCCGAAATCTTTTCATGAAAATTTTCAACTTTTTTGAAGCCGAAATCTTTTCATGAAAATTTTCAACTTTTTTGAAGCTGAAATACTTCATGAAAATGTTCGACTTTTTTAAAGCCGAAATCCTGTCGTGAAAATTTTCAACTTTTTTGAAGCCGAAATCTTTTCATGAAAATTTTCAACTTTTTTGAAGCCGAAATCTTTTCATGAAAATGTTCGACTTTTTTAAAGCCGAAATCCTGTCGTGAAAATTTGTAACCTTTTTGAAGCCGAAATACTTCATGAAAATGTTCGACTTTTTTAAAGCCGAAATCCTGTCGTGAAAATTTTCAACTTTTTTGAAGCCGAAATCTTTTCATGAAAATTTTCAACTTTTTTGAAGCCGAAATCTTTTCATGAAAATGTTCGACTTTTTTAAAGCCGAAATCTTTTCATGAAAATTTTCAACTTTTTTGAAGCTGAAATACTTCATGAAAATGTTAGACTTTTTTAAAGCCGAAATCCTGTCGTGAAAATTTTCAACTTTTTTGAAGCCGAAATCTTTTCATGAAAATTTTCAACTTTTTTGAAACCGAAATCTTTTCATGAAAATTTTCAACTTTTTTGAAGCTGAAATACTTCATGAAAATTTTCAACTTTTTTAATTCCGAAATCCTGTCGTGAAAATTTTCAACTTTTTTGAATCCGAAATACTTCATGAAAATTTTCAACTTTTTTAAAGCCGAAATACTTCATGAAAATGTTCGACTTTTTTAATGTCGAAATCCTGTCGTGAAAATTTTCAACTCTTTTGAAGCCGAAATCTTTTCATGAAAATTTTCAACTTTTTTGAAGCCGAAATCTTTTCATGAAAATTTTCAACTTTTTTGAAGCTGAAATACTTCATGAAAATGTTGGACTTTTTTAAAGCCGAAATCCTGTCGTGAAAATTTTCAACTTTTTTGAAGCCGAAATCTTTTCATGAAAATTTTCAACTTTTTTGAAGCCGAAATCTTTTCATGAAAATTTTCAACTTTTTTGAAGCTGAAATACTTCATGAAAATGTTCGACTTTTTTAAAGCCGAAATCCTGTCGTGAAAATTTTCAACTTTTTTGAAGCCGAAATCTTTTCATGAAAATTTTCAACTTTTTTGAAGCCGAAATCTTTTCATGAAAATGTTCGACTTTTTTAAAGCCGAAATCCTGTCGTGAAAATTTGTAACCTTTTTGAAGCCGAAATACTTCATGAAAATGTTGGACTTTTTTAAAGCCGAAATCCTGTCGTGAAAATTTTCAACTTTTTTGAAGCCGAAATCTTTTCATGAAAATTTTCAACTTTTTTGAAGCCGAAATCTTTTCATGAAAATTTTCAACTTTTTTGAAGCTGAAATACTTCATGAAAATGTTCGACTTTTTTAAAGCCGAAATCCTGTCGTGAAAATTTTCAACTTTTTTGAAGCCGAAATCTTTTCATGAAAATTTTCAACTTTTTTGAAGCCGAAATCTTTTCATGAAAATGTTCGACTTTTTTAAAGCCGAAATCCTGTCGTGAAAATTTGTAACCTTTTTGAAGCCGAAATACTTCATGAAAATGTTCGACTTTTTTAAAGCCGAAATCCTGTCGTGAAAATTTTCAACTTTTTTGAAGCCGAAATCTTTTCATGAAAATTTTCAACTTTTTTGAAGCCGAAATCTTTTCATGAAAATGTTCGACTTTTTTAAAGCCGAAATCTTTTCATGAAAATTTTCAACTTTTTTGAAGCTGAAATACTTCATGAAAATGTTAGACTTTTTTAAAGCCGAAATCCTGTCGTGAAAATTTTCAACTTTTTTGAAGCCGAAATCTTTTCATGAAAATTTTCAACTTTTTTGAAACCGAAATCTTTTCATGAAAATTTTCAACTTTTTTGAAGCTGAAATACTTCATGAAAATGTTAGACTTTTTTAAAGCCGAAATCCTGTCGTGAAAATTTTCAACTTTTTTGTAGCCAAAATCTTGTCTTGAAAATTTTCAACTTTTTTGAAGCCGAAATCTTTTCATAAAAATTTTCAACTTTTTTGAAGCCGAAATCTTTTCATGAAAATTTTCAACTTTTTTGAAGCCGAAATCTTTTCATGAAAATGTTCGACTTTTTTAAAGCCGAAATCTTTTCATGAAAATTTTCAACTTTTTTGAAGCTGAAATACTTCATGAAAATGTTAGACTTTTTTAAAGCCGAAATCCTGTCGTGAAAATTTTCAACTTTTTTGAAGCCGAAATCTTTTCATGAAAATTTTCAACTTTTTTGAAACCGAAATCTTTTCATGAAAATTTTCAACTTTTTTGAAGCTGAAATACTTCATGAAAATGTTAGACTTTTTTAAAGCCGAAATCCTGTCGTGAAAATTTTCAACTTTTTTGTAGCCAAAATCTTGTCTTGAAAATTTTCAACTTTTTTGAAGCCGAAATCTTTTCATAAAAATTTTCAACTTTTTTGAAGCCGAAATACTTCATGAAAATGTTCGACTTTTTAGAAGCTGAAATACTTCATGAAAATGTTCGACTTTTTTAAAGCCGAAATCCTGTCGTGAAAATTTTCAACTTTTTTAAAGCCGAAATCTTTTCTTGAAAATTTTCAACTTTTTTGAAGCCGAAATCTTTTCATGAAAATTTTCAACTTTTTAGAAGCTGAAATACTTCATGAAAATGTGAGATTTTTTTAAAGCCGAAATCCTGTCGTGAAAATTTTCAACTTTTTTGAAGCCGAAATCTTTTCATGAAAATTTTCAACTTTTTTGAAGCCGAAATACTTCATGAAAATGTTCGACTTTTTTAAAGCCGAAATCCTGTCGTGAAAATTTTCAACCTTTTTGAAGCCGAAATACTTCATGAAAATGTTCGACTTTTTTAAAGCCGAAATCCTGTCGTGAAAATTTTCAACTTTTTTGAAGCCGAAATCTTTTCTTGAAAATTTTCAACTTTTTTGAAGCCGAAATCTTTTCATGAAAATTTTCAACTTTTTAGAAGCTGAAATACTTCATGAAAATGTGAGACTTTTTTAAAGCCGAAATCCTGTCGTGAAAATTTTCAACTTTTTTGAAGCCCAAATACTTCATGAAAATGTTCAACTTTTTTGAAGCCGAAATACTTCATGAAAATGTTCGACTTTTTTAAAGCCGAAATCCTGTCGTGAAAATTTTCAACTTTTTTGAAGCCGAAATCTTTTCATGAAAATTTTCAACTTTTTTGAAGCCGAAATCTTTTCATGAAAATGTTCGACTTTTTTAAAGCCGAAATCTTTTCATGAAAATTTTCAACTTTTTTGAAGCTGAAATACTTCATGAAAATGTTAGACTTTTTTAAAGCCGAAATCCTGTCGTGAAAATTTTCAACTTTTTTACAGCCGAAATCTTTTCTTGAAAATTTTCAACTTTTTTGAAGCCGAAATCTTTTCATGAAAATTTTCAACTTTTTAGAAGCTGAAATACTTCATGAAAATGTTCGACTTTTTTAAAGCCGAAATCTTGTCGTGAAAATTTTCAACTTTTTTGAAGCCCAAATACTTCATGAAAATGTTCAACTTTTTTGAAGCCGAAATACTTCATGAAAATGTTCAACTTTTTTAAAGCCGAAATCCTGTCGTGAAAATTTTCAACCTTTTTGAAGCCGAAATACTTCATGAAAATGTTCGACTTTTTTAAAGCCGAAATCCTTTCATGAAAATTTTCAACTTTTTTGAAGCCCAAATACTTCGTGAAAATGTTCTTCTTTTTTAAAGCCGAAATCCTGTCGTGAAAATTTTCAACTTTTTTGAAGCCGAAATCTTTTCATGAAAATTTTCAACTTTTTTGAAGCCGAAATCTTTTCATGAAAATTTTCAACTTTTTTGAAGCCGAAATCTTTTCATGAAAATTTTCAACTTTTTTGAAGCTGAAATACTTCATGAAAATGTTCGACTTTTTTAACGCCGAAATCCTGTCGTGAAAATGTTCGACTTTTTTGAATCCGAAATACTTCATGAAAATTTTTGAAATTTTTTGAAGCCGAAATACTTCATGAAAATATTCGACTTTTTTAAAGCCGAAATTCTGTCGTGAAAATTTTCAACTTTTTTGAAGCCGAAATCTTTTCATGAAAATTTTCAACTTTTTTGAAGCCGAAATCTTTTCATGAAAATTTTCAACTTTTTTGAAGCCGAAATCTTTTCATGAAAATTTTCAACTTTTTTGAAGCCGAAATCTTTTCATGAAAATTTTCAACTTTTTTGAATTTGAAATACTTCATGAAAATTTTCAACTTTTTTGAAGCTGAAATACTTCATGAAAATGTTGGACTTTTTTAAAGCCGAAATCCTGTCGTGAAAATTTTCAACTTTTTTGAAGCCGAAATCTTTTCATGAAAATTTTCAACTTTTTTGAAGCCGAAATCTTTTCATGAAAATTTTCAACTTTTTAGAAGCTGAAATACTTCATGAAAATGTGAGACTTTTTTAAAGCCGAAATCCTGTCGTGAAAATTTTCAATTTTTTTGAAGCCGAAATCTTTTCATGAAAATTTTCAACTTTTTTGAAGCCGAAATCTTTTCATGAAAATTTTCAACTTTTTTGAAGCTGAAATACTTCATGAAAATGTTCGACTTTTTTAAAGCCGAAATCTTGTCGTGAAAATTTTCAACTTTTTTGAAGCCCAAATACTTCATGAAAATGTTCAACTTTTTTGAAGCCGAAATACTTCATGAAAATGTTCGACTTTTTTAAAGCCGAAATCCTGACGTGAAAATTTTCAACTTTTTTGAAGCCGAAATCTTTTCATGAAAATTTTCAACTTTTTTGAAGCCGAAATCTTTTCATGAAAATTTTCAACTTTTTAGAAGCTGAAATACTTCATGAAAATGTGAGACTTTTTTAAAGCCGAAATCCTGTCGTGAAAATTTTCAATTTTTTTGAAGCCGAAATCTTTTCATGAAAATTTTCAACTTTTTTGAAGCCGAAATCTTTTCATGAAAATTTTCAACTTTTTTGAAGCTGAAATACTTCATGAAAATGTTCGACTTTTTTAAAGCCGAAATCTTGTCGTGAAAATTTTCAACTTTTTTGAAGCCCAAATACTTCATGAAAATGTTCAACTTTTTTGAAGCCGAAATACTTCATGAAAATGTTCGACTTTTTTAAAGCCGAAATCCTGACGTGAAAATTTTCAACCTTTTTGAAGCCGAAATACTTCATGAAAATTTTCGACTTTTTTAAAGCCGAAATCCTTTCATGAAAATTTTCAACTTTTTTGAAGCCCAAATACTTCGTGAAAATGTTCTTCTTTTTTAAAGCCGAAATCCTGTCGTGAAAATTTTCAACTTTTTTGAAGCCGAAATCTTTTCATGAAAATTTTCAACTTTTTTGAAGCCGAAATCTTTTCATGAAAATTTTCAACTTTTTTGAAACCGAAATCTTTTCATGAAAATTTTCAACTTTTTTGAAGCTGAAATACTTCATGAAAATGTTAGACTTTTTTAAAGCCGAAATCCTGTCGTGAAAATTTTCAACTTTTTTGTAGCCAAAATCTTGTCTTGAAAATTTTCAACCTTTTTGAAGCCGAAATACTTCATGAAAATGTTAGACTTTTTTAAAGCCGAAATCCTGTCGTGAAAATTTTCAACTTTTTTGAAGCCGAAATCTTTTCATGAAAATTTTCAACTTTTTTGAAACCGAAATCTTTTCATGAAAATTTTCAACTTTTTTGAAGCTGAAATACTTCATGAAAATGTTAGACTTTTTTAAAGCCGAAATCCTGTCGTGAAAATTTTCAACTTTTTTGTAGCCAAAATCTTGTCTTGAAAATTTTCAACTTTTTTGAAGCCGAAATCTTTTCATAAAAATTTTCAACTTTTTTGAAGCCGAAATCTTTTCATGAAAATTTTCAACTTTTTAGAAGCTGAAATACTTCATGAAAATGTTCGACTTTTTTAAAGCCGAAATCCTGTCGTGAAAATTTTCAACTTTTTTAAAGCCGAAATCTTTTCTTGAAAATTTTCAACTTTTTTGAAGCCGAAATCTTTTCATGAAAATTTTCAACTTTTTAGAAGCTGAAATACTTCATGAAAATGTGAGACTTTTTTAAAGCCGAAATCCTGTCGTGAAAATTTTCAATTTTTTTGAAGCCGAAATCTTTTCATGAAAATTTTCAACTTTTTTGAAGCCGAAATCTTTTCATGAAAATTTTCAACTTTTTTGAAGCTGAAATACTTCATGAAAATGTTCGACTTTTTTAAAGCCGAAATCTTGTCGTGAAAATTTTCAACTTTTTTGAAGCCGAAATCTTTTCATGAAAATTTTCAACTTTTTTGAAGCCGAAATCTTTTCATGAAAATTTTCAACTTTTTTGAAGCCGAAATCTTTTCATGAAAATTTTCAACTTTTTTGAATTTGAAATACTTCATGAAAATTTTCAACTTTTTTAATTCCGAAATCCTGTCGTGAAAATTTTCAACTTTTTTGAATCCGAAATACTTCATGAAAATTTTCAACTTTTTTGAAGCTGAAATACTTCATGAAAATGTTGGACTTTTTTAAAGCCGAAATCCTGTCGTGAAAATTTTCAACTTTTTTGAAGCCGAAATCTTTTCATGAAAATTTTCAACTTTTTTGAAGCCGAAATCTTTTCATGAAAATTTTCAACTTTTTAGAAGCTGAAATACTTCATGAAAATGTTCGACTTTTTTAAAGCCGAAATCCTGTCGTGAAAATTTTCAACTTTTTTAAAGCCGAAATCTTTTCTTGAAAATTTTCAACTTTTTTGAAGCCGAAATCTTTTCATGAAAATTTTCAACTTTTTAGAAGCTGAAATACTTCATGAAAATGTGAGACTTTTTTAAAGCCGAAATCCTGTCGTGAAAATTTTCAACCTTTTTGAAGCCGAAATACTTCATGAAAATGTTCGACTTTTTTAAAGCCGAAATCCTTTCATGAAAATTTTCAACTTTTTTGAAGCCCAAATACTTCGTGAAAATGTTCTTCTTTTTTAAAGCCGAAATCCTGTCGTGAAAATTTTCAACTTTTTTGAAGCCGAAATCTTTTCATGAAAATTTTCAACTTTTTTGAAGCCGAAATCTTTTCATGAAAATTTTCAACTTTTTTGAAGCCGAAATCTTTTCATGAAAATTTTCAACTTTTTTGAAGCTGAAATACTTCATGAAAATGTTCGACTTTTTTAACGCCGAAATCCTGTCGTGAAAATGTTCGACTTTTTTGAAGCCGAAATCTTTTCATGAAAATTTTCAACTTTTTTGAAGCCGAAATCTTTTCATGAAAATTTTCAACTTTTTTGAAGCCGAAATCTTTTCATGAAAATTTTCAACTTTTTTGAAGCCGAAATCTTTTTATCAAAATTTTCAACTTTTTTGAATTTGAAATACTTCATGAAAATTTTCAACTTTTTTAATTCCGAAATCCTGTCGTGAAAATTTTCAACTTTTTTGAATCCGAAATACTTCATGAAAATTTTCAACTTTTTTAAAGCCGAAATACTTCATGAAAATGTTCGACTTTTTTAATGTCGAAATCCTGTCGTGAAAATTTTCAACTCTTTTGGAGCCGAAATCTTTTCATGAAAATGTTCAGCTTTTTTGAAGCCGAAATCTTTTCATGAAAATTTTCAACTTTTTTGAAGCTGAAATACTTCATGAAAATGTTGGACTTTTTTAAAGCCGAAATCCTGTCGTGAAAATTTTCAACTTTTTTGAAGCCGAAATCTTTTCATGAAAATTTTCAACTTTTTTGAAGCCGAAATCTTTTCATGAAAATTTTCAACTTTTTTGAAGCTGAAATACTTCATGAAAATGTTCGACTTTTTTAAAGCCGAAATCCTGTCGTGAAAATTTTCAACTTTTTTGAAGCCGAAATCTTTTCATGAAAATTTTCAACTTTTTTGAAGCCGAAATCTTTTCATGAAAATGTTTGTATTTTTTAAAGCCGAAATCCTGTCGTGAAAATTTGTAACCTTTTTGAAGCCAAAATACTTCATGAAAATGTTAGACTTTTTTAAAGCCGAAATCCTGTCGTGAAAATTTTCAACTTTTTTGAAGCCGAAATCTTTTCATGAAAATTTTCAACTTTTTTGAAACCGAAATCTTTTCATGAAAATTTTCAACTTTTTTGAAGCTGAAATACTTCATGAAAATGTTAGACTTTTTTAAAGCCGAAATCCTGTCGTGAAAATTTTCAACTTTTTTGTAGCCAAAATCTTGTCTTGAAAATTTTCAACTTTTTTGAAGCCGAAATCTTTTCATAAAAATTTTCAACTTTTTTGAAGCCGAAATCTTTTCATGAAAATTTTCAACTTTTTAGAAGCTGAAATACTTCATGAAAATGTTCGACTTTTTTAAAGCCGAAATCCTGTCGTGAAAATTTTCAACTTTTTTGAAGCCGAAATCTTTTCTTGAAAATTTTCAACTTTTTTGAAGCCGAAATCTTTTCATGAAAATTTTCAACTTTTTAGAAGCTGAAATACTTCATGAAAATGTGAGACTTTTTTAAAGCCGAAATCCTGTCGTGAAAATTTTCAACTTTTTTGAAGCCCAAATACTTCATGAAAATGTTCAACTTTTTTGAAGCCGAAATACTTCATGAAAATGTTCGACTTTTTTAAAGCCGAAATCCTGTCGTGAAAATTTTCAACTTTTTTGAAGCCGAAATCTTTTCATGAAAATTTTCAACTTTTTTGAAGCCGAAATCTTTTCATGAAAATGTTCGACTTTTTTAAAGCCGAAATCTTTTCATGAAAATTTTCAACTTTTTTGAAGCTGAAATACTTCATGAAAATGTTAGACTTTTTTAAAGCCGAAATCCTGTCGTGAAAATTTTCAACTTTTTTGAAGCCGAAATCTTTTCATGAAAATTTTCAACTTTTTTGAAACCGAAATCTTTTCATGAAAATTTTCAACTTTTTTGAAGCTGAAATACTTCATGAAAATGTTAGACTTTTTTAAAGCCGAAATCCTGTCGTGAAAATTTTCAACTTTTTTGCAGCCAAAATCTTGTCTTGAAAATTTTCAACTTTTTTGAAGCCGAAATCTTTTCATAAAAATTTTCAACTTTTTTGAAGCCGAAATCTTTTCATGAAAATTTTCAACTTTTTAGAAGCTGAAATACTTCATGAAAATGTTCGACTTTTTTAAAGCCGAAATCCTGTCGTGAAAATTTTCAACTTTTTTACAGCCGAAATCTTTTCTTGAAAATTTTCAACTTTTTTGAAGCCGAAATCTTTTCATGAAAATTTTCAACTTTTTAGAAGCTGAAATACTTCATGAAAATGTTCGACTTTTTTAAAGCCGAAATCTTGTCGTGAAAATTTTCAACTTTTTTGAAGCCCAAATACTTCATGAAAATGTTCAACTTTTTTGAAGCCGAAATACTTCATGAAAATGTTCAACTTTTTTAAAGCCGAAATCCTGTCGTGAAAATTTTCAACCTTTTTGAAGCCGAAATACTTCATGAAAATGTTCGACTTTTTTAAAGCCGAAATCCTTTCATGAAAATTTTCAACTTTTTTGAAGCCCAAATACTTCGTGAAAATGTTCTTCTTTTTTAAAGCCGAAATCCTGTCGTGAAAATTTTCAACTTTTTTGAAGCCGAAATCTTTTCATGAAAATTTTCAACTTTTTTGAAGCCGAAATCTTTTCATGAAAATTTTCAACTTTTTTGAAGCCGAAATCTTTTCATGAAAATTTTCAACTTTTTTGAAGCTGAAATACTTCATGAAAATGTTCGACTTTTTTAACGCCGAAATCCTGTCGTGAAAATGTTCGACTTTTTTGAATCCGAAATACTTCATGAAAATTTTTGAAATTTTTTGAAGCCGAAATACTTCATGAAAATATTCGACTTTTTTAAAGCCGAAATTCTGTCGTGAAAATTTTCAACTTTTTTGAAGCCGAAATCTTTTCATGAAAATTTTCAACTTTTTTGAAGCCGAAATCTTTTCATGAAAATTTTCAACTTTTTTGAAGCCGAAATCTTTTCATGAAAATTTTCAACTTTTTTGAAGCCGAAATCTTTTCATGAAAATTTTCAACTTTTTTGAATTTGAAATACTTCATGAAAATTTTCAACTTTTTTAATTCCGAAATCCTGTCGTGAAAATTTTCAACTTTTTTGAATCCGAAATACTTCATGAAAATTTTCAACTTTTTTGAAGCTGAAATACTTCATGAAAATGTTGGACTTTTTTAAAGCCGAAATCCTGTCGTGAAAATTTTCAACTTTTTTGAAGCCGAAATCTTTTCATGAAAATTTTCAACTTTTTTGAAGCCGAAATCTTTTCATGAAAATTTTCAACTTTTTAGAAGCTGAAATACTTCATGAAAATGTGAGACTTTTTTAAAGCCGAAATCCTGTCGTGAAAATTTTCAATTTTTTTGAAGCCGAAATCTTTTCATGAAAATTTTCAACTTTTTTGAAGCCGAAATCTTTTCATGAAAATTTTCAACTTTTTTGAAGCTGAAATACTTCATGAAAATGTTCGACTTTTTTAAAGCCGAAATCTTGTCGTGAAAATTTTCAACTTTTTTGAAGCCCAAATACTTCATGAAAATGTTCAACTTTTTTGAAGCCGAAATACTTCATGAAAATGTTCGACTTTTTTAAAGCCGAAATCCTGACGTGAAAATTTTCAACTTTTTTGAAGCCGAAATCTTTTCATGAAAATTTTAAACTTTTTTGAAGCCGAAATCTTTTCATGAAAATTTTCAACTTTTTAGAAGCTGAAATACTTCATGAAAATGTGAGACTTTTTTAAAGCCGAAATCCTGTCGTGAAAATTTTCAATTTTTTTGAAGCCGAAATCTTTTCATGAAAATTTTCAACTTTTTTGAAGCCGAAATCTTTTCATGAAAATTTTCATCTTTTTTGAAGCTGAAATACTTCATGAAAATGTTCGACTTTTTTAAAGCCGAAATCTTGTCGTGAAAATTTTCAACTTTTTTGAAGCCCAAATACTTCATGAAAATGTTCAACTTTTTTGAAGCCGAAATACTTCATGAAAATGTTCGACTTTTTTAAAGCCGAAATCCTGACGTGAAAATTTTCAACCTTTTTGAAGCCGAAATACTTCATGAAAATTTTCGACTTTTTTAAAGCCGAAATCCTTTCATGAAAATTTTCAACTTTTTTGAAGCCCAAATACTTCGTGAAAATGTTCTTCTTTTTTAAAGCCGAAATCCTGTCGTGAAAATTTTCAACTTTTTTGAAGCCGAAATCTTTTCATGAAAATTTTCAACTTTTTTGAAGCCGAAATCTTTTCATGAAAATTTTCAACTTTTTTGAAACCGAAATCTTTTCATGAAAATTTTCAACTTTTTTGAAGCTGAAATACTTCATGAAAATGTTAGACTTTTTTAAAGCCGAAATCCTGTCGTGAAAATTTTCAACTTTTTTGTAGCCAAAATCTTGTCTTGAAAATTTTCAACCTTTTTGAAGCCGAAATACTTCATGAAAATGTTAGACTTTTTTAAAGCCGAAATCCTGTCGTGAAAATTTTCAACTTTTTTGAAGCCGAAATCTTTTCATGAAAATTTTCAACTTTTTTGAAACCGAAATCTTTTCATGAAAATTTTCAACTTTTTTGAAGCTGAAATACTTCATGAAAATGTTAGACTTTTTTAAAGCCGAAATCCTGTCGTGAAAATTTTCAACTTTTTTGTAGCCAAAATCTTGTCTTGAAAATTTTCAACTTTTTTGAAGCCGAAATCTTTTCATAAAAATTTTCAACTTTTTTGAAGCCGA
This sequence comes from Labrus mixtus, assembly GCF_963584025.1. Lineage (NCBI taxonomy): Eukaryota > Metazoa > Chordata > Actinopteri > Labriformes > Labridae > Labrus > Labrus mixtus. The sequence continues at coordinate 1,472,024 of NC_083614.1, read as the reverse complement.
AATCTTTTCATGAAAATTTTCAACTTTTTAGAAGCTGAAATACTTCATGAAAATGTTCGACTTTTTTAAAGCCGAAATCCTGTCGTGAAAATTTTCAACTTTTTTAAAGCCGAAATCTTTTCTTGAAAATTTTCAACTTTTTTGAAGCCGAAATCTTTTCATGAAAATTTTCAACTTTTTAGAAGCTGAAAAACTTCATGAAAATGTGAGACTTTTTTAAAGCCGAAATCCTGTCGTGAAAATTTTCAATTTTTTTGAAGCCGAAATCTTTTCATGAAAATTTTCAACTTTTTTGAAGCCGAAATCTTTTCATGAAAATTTTCAACTTTTTTGAAGCTGAAATACTTCATGAAAATGTTCGACTTTTTTAAAGCCGAAATCTTGTCGTGAAAATTTTCAACTTTTTTGAAGCCGAAATCTTTTCATGAAAATTTTCAACTTTTTTGAAGCCGAAATCTTTTCATGAAAATTTTCAACTTTTTTGAAGCCGAAATCTTTTCATGAAAATTTTCAACTTTTTTGAATTTGAAATACTTCATGAAAATTTTCAACTTTTTTAATTCCGAAATCCTGTCGTGAAAATTTTCAACTTTTTTGAATCCGAAATACTTCATGAAAATTTTCAACTTTTTTGAAGCTGAAATACTTCATGAAAATGTTGGACTTTTTTAAAGCCGAAATCCTGTCGTGAAAATTTTCAACTTTTTTGAAGCCGAAATCTTTTCATGAAAATTTTCAACTTTTTTGAAGCCGAAATCTTTTCATGAAAATTTTCAACTTTTTAGAAGCTGAAATACTTCATGAAAATGTTCGACTTTTTTAAAGCCGAAATCCTGTCGTGAAAATTTTCAACTTTTTTAAAGCCGAAATCTTTTCTTGAAAATTTTCAACTTTTTTGAAGCCGAAATCTTTTCATGAAAATTTTCAACTTTTTAGAAGCTGAAATACTTCATGAAAATGTGAGACTTTTTTAAAGCCGAAATCCTGTCGTGAAAATTTTCAATTTTTTTGAAGCCGAAATCTTTTCATGAAAATTTTCAACTTTTTTGAAGCCGAAATCTTTTCATGAAAATTTTCAACTTTTTTGAAGCTGAAATACTTCATGAAAATGTTCGACTTTTTTAAAGCCGAAATCCTGTCGTGAAAATTTTCAACTTTTTTGAAGCCCAAATACTTCATGAAAATGTTCAACTTTTTTGAAGCCGAAATACTTCATGAAAATGTTCGACTTTTTTAAAGCCGAAATCCTGACGTGAAAATTTTCAACCTTTTTGAAGCCGAAATACTTCATGAAAATTTTCGACTTTTTTAAAGCCGAAATCCTTTCATGAAAATTTTCAACTTTTTTGAAGCCCAAATACTTCGTGAAAATGTTCTTCTTTTTTAAAGCCGAAATCCTGTCGTGAAAATTTTCAACTTTTTTGAAGCCGAAATCTTTTCATGAAAATTTTCAACTTTTTTGAAGCCGAAATCTTTTCATGAAAATTTTCAACTTTTTTGAAACCGAAATCTTTTCATGAAAATTTTCAACTTTTTTGAAGCTGAAATACTTCATGAAAATGTTAGACTTTTTTAAAGCCGAAATCCTGTCGTGAAAATTTTCAACTTTTTTGTAGCCAAAATCTTGTCTTGAAAATTTTCAACCTTTTTGAAGCCGAAATACTTCATGAAAATGTTAGACTTTTTTAAAGCCGAAATCCTGTCGTGAAAATTTTCAACTTTTTTGAAGCCGAAATCTTTTCATGAAAATTTTCAACTTTTTTGAAACCGAAATCTTTTCATGAAAATTTTCAACTTTTTTGAAGCTGAAATACTTCATGAAAATGTTAGACTTTTTTAAAGCCGAAATCCTGTCGTGAAAATTTTCAACTTTTTTGTAGCCAAAATCTTGTCTTGAAAATTTTCAACTTTTTTGAAGCCGAAATCTTTTCATAAAAATTTTCAACTTTTTTGAAGCCGAAATCTTTTCATGAAAATTTTCAACTTTTTAGAAGCTGAAATACTTCATGAAAATGTTCGACTTTTTTAAAGCCGAAATCCTGTCGTGAAAATTTTCAACTTTTTTAAAGCCGAAATCTTTTCTTGAAAATTTTCAACTTTTTTGAAGCCGAAATCTTTTCATGAAAATTTTCAACTTTTTTGAAGCCGAAATCTTTTCATGAAAATTTTCAACTTTTTTGAAGCTGAAATACTTCATGAAAATGTTCGACTTTTTTAAAGCCGAAATCTTGTCGTGAAAATTTTCAACTTTTTTGAAGCCCAAATACTTCATGAAAATGTTCAACTTTTTTGAAGCCGAAATACTTCATGAAAATGTTCGACTTTTTTAAAGCCGAAATCCTGACGTGAAAATTTTCAACCTTTTTGAAGCCGAAATACTTCATGAAAATGTTCGACTTTTTTAAAGCCGAAATCCTTTCATGAAAATTTTCAACTTTTTTGAAGCCCAAATACTTCGTGAAAATGTTCTTCTTTTTTAAAGCCGAAATCCTGTCGTGAAAATTTTCAACTTTTTTGAAGCCGAAATCTTTTCATGAAAATTTTCAACTTTTTTGAATCCGAAATCTTTTCATGAAAATTTTCAACTTTTTTGAAGCTGAAATACTTCATGAAAATGTTCGACTTTTTTAACGGCGAAATCCTGTCGTGAAAATGTTCGACTTTTTTGAATCCGAAATACTTCATGAAAATTTTTGAAATTTTTTGAAGCCGAAATACTTCATGAAAATGTTCGACTTTTTTAAAGCCGAAATTCTCTCGTGAAAATTTTCAACTTTTTTGAAGCCGAAATCTTTTCATGAAAATTTTCAACTTTTTTGAAGCCGAAATCTTTTCATGAAAATTTTCAACTTTTTTGAAGCCGAAATCTTGTCATGAAAATTTTCAACTTTTTTAAAGCCGAAATACTTCATGAAAATGTTCGACTTTTTTAAAGTCGAAATCCTGTCGTGAAAATTTTCAACTCTTTTGAAGCCGAAATCTTTTCATGAAAATTTTCAACTTTTTTGAAGCCGAAATCTTTTCATGAAAATTTTCAACTTTTTTGAAGCTGAAATACTTCATGAAAATGTTCGACTTTTTTAAAGCCGAAATCCTGTCGTTAAAATTTTCAACTTTTTTGAAGCCGAAATCTTTTCATGAAAATGTTCAACTTTTTTGAAGCCGAAATACTTCATGAAAATGTGAGACTTTTTTAAAGCCGAAATCCTGTCGTGAAAATTTTCAACTTTTTTGAAGCCGAAATCTTTTCATGAAAATTTTCAACTTTTTTGAAGCTGAAATACTTCATGAAAATGTTCGACTTTTTTAAAGCCGAAATCCTGTCGTGAAAATTTTCAACTTTTTTGAAGCCCAAATACTTCATGAAAATGTTCAACTTTTTTGAAGCCGAAATACTTCATGAAAATGTTCGACTTTTTTAAAGCCGAAATCCTGTCGTGAAAATTTTCAACCTTTTTGAAGCCGAAATACTTCATGAAAATGTTCGACTTTTTTAAAGCCGAAATCCTTTCGTGAAAATTTTCAACTTTTTTGAAGCCCAAAAACTTCATGAAAATGTTCGACTTTTTTAAAGCCGAAATCCTGTCGTGAAAATTTTCAACTTTTTTGAAGCCGAAATCTTTTCATGAAAATTTTCAACTTTTTTGAAGCCGAAATCTTTTCATGAAAATTTTCAACTTTTTTGAAGCCGAAATCTTTTCATGAAAATTTTCAACTTTTTTGAAGCTGAAATACTTCATGAAAATGTTCGACTTTTTTAACGCCGAAATCCTGTCGTGAAAATGTTCGACTTTTTTGAATCCGAAATACTTCATGAAAATTTTTGAAATTTTTTGAAGCCGAAATACTTCATGAAAATGTTCGACTTTTTTAAAACCGAAATTCTGTCGTGAAAATTTTCAACTTTTTTGAAGCCGAAATCTTTTCATGAAAATTTTAAACTTTTTTGAAGCAGAAAAATTTTCATGAAAATTTTCAACTTTTTTGAAGCCGAAATCTTTTCATGAAAATTTTCAACTTTTTTGAAGCCGAAATCTTTTCATGAAAATTTTCAACTTTTTTGAAGCTGAAATACTTCATGAAAATGTTCGACATTTTTAAAGCCGAAATCCTGTCGTGAAAATTTTCAACTTTTTTGAAGCCGAAATCTTTTCATGAAAATTTTCAACTTTTTTGAAGCCGAAATCTTTTCATGAAAATTTTCAACTTTTTTGAAGCTGAAATACTTCATGAAAATGTTCGACTTTTTTAAAGCCGAAATCCTGTCGTGAAAATTTTCAACTTTTTTGAAGCCGAAATCTTTTCATGAAAATTTTCAACTTTTTTGAAGCCGAAATCTTTTCATGAAAATTTTCAACTTTTTTGAAGCTGAAATACTTCATGAAAATGTTCGACATTTTTAAAGCCGAAATCCTGTCGTGAAAATTTTCAACTTTTTTGAAGCCGAAATCTTTTCATGAAAATTTTCAACTTTTTTGAAGCCGAAATCTTTTCATGAAAATTTTCAACTTTTTTGAAGCTGAAATACTTCATGAAAATGTTCGACTTTTTTAAAGCCGAAATCCTGTCGTGAAAATTTTCAACTTTTTTTGAAGCCGAAATCTTTTCATGAAAATGTTCAACTTTTTTGAAGCCGAAATACTTCATGAAAATGTGAGACTTTTTTAAAGCCGAAATCCTGTCGTGAAAATGTTCGACTTTTTTGAATCCGAAATACTTTATGAAAATTTTTGAAATTTTTTGAAGCCGAAATACTTCATGAAAATGTTCGACTTTTTTAAAACCGAAATTCTGTCGTGAAAATTTTCAACTTTTTTGAAGCCGAAATCTTTTCATGAAAATTTTCAACTTTTTTGAAGCAGAAAAATTTTCATGAAAATTTTCAACTTTTTTGAAGCCGAAATCTTTTCATGAAAATTTTCAACTTTTTTGAAGCCGAAATCTTTTCATGAAAATTTTCAACTTTTTTGAAGCTGAAATACTTCATGAAAATGTTCGACATTTTTAAAGCCGAAATCCTGTCGTGAAAATTTTCAACTTTTTTGAAGCCGAAATCTTTTCATGAAAATTTTCAACTTTTTTGAAGCCGAAATCTTTTCATGAAAATTTTCAACTTTTTTGAAGCTGAAATACTTCATGAAAATGTTCGACTTTTTTAAAGCCGAAATCCTGTCGTGAAAATTTTCAACTTTTTTGAAGCCGAAATCTTTTCATGAAAATGTTCAACTTTTTTGAAGCCGAAATACTTCATGAAAATGTGAGACTTTTTTAAAGCCGAAATCCTGTCGTGAAAATGTTCGACTTTTTTGAATCCGAAATACTTCATGAAAATTTTTGAAATTTTTTGAAGCCGAAATACTTCATGAAAATGTTCGACTTTTTTAAAACCGAAATTCTGTCGTGAAAATTTTCAACTTTTTTGAAGCCGAAATCTTTTCATGAAAATTTTCAACTTTTTTGAAGCAGAAAAATTTTCATGAAAATTTTCAACTTTTTTGAAGCCGAAATCTTTTCATGAAAATTTTCAACTTTTTTAAAGCCGAAATACTTCATGAAAATGTTCGACTTTTTTAAAGTAGAAATCCTGTCGTGAAAATTTTCAACTCTTTTAAAGCCGAAATCTTTTCATGAAAATTTTCAACTTTTTTGAAGCCGAAATCTTTTCATGAAAATTTTCAACTTTTTTGAAGCTGAAATACTTCATGAAAATGTTCGACTTTTTTAAAGCCGAAATCCTTTCGTGAAAATTTTCAACTTTTTTGAAGCCCAAATAATTCATGAAAATGTTCGACTTTTTTAAAGCCGAAATCCTGTCGTGAAAATTTTCAACTTTTTTGAAGCCGAAATCTTTTCATGAAAATTTTCAACTTTTTTGAAGCCGAAATCTTTTCATGAAAATTTTCAACTTTTTTGAAGCCGAAATCTTTTCATGAAAATTTTCAACTTTTTTGAAGCTGAAATACTTCATGAAAATGTTCGACTTTTTTAACGCCGAAATCCTGTCGTGAAAATGTTCGACTTTTTTGAATCAGAAATACTTCATGAAAATTTTTGAAATTTTTTGAAGCCGAAATACTTCATGAAAATGTTCGACTTTTTTAAAGCCGAAATTCTGTCGTGAAAATTTTCAACTTTTTTGAAGCCGAAATCTTTTCATGAAAATTTTCAACTTTTTTGAAGCCGAAATCTTTTCATGAAAATTTTCAACTTTTTTGAAGCTGAAATACTTCATGAAAATGTTCGACATTTTTAAAGCCGAAATCCTGTCGTGAAAATTTTCAACTTTTTTGAAGCCGAAATCTTTTCATGAAAATTTTCAACTTTTTTGAAGCCGAAATCTTTTCATGAAAATTTTCAACTTTTTTGAAGCTGAAATACTTCATGAAAATGTTCGACTTTTTTAAAGCCGAAATCCTGTCGTGAAAATTTTCAACTTTTTTGAAGCCGAAATCTTTTCATGAAAATGTTCAACTTTTTTGAAGCCGAAATACTTCATGAAAATGTGAGACTTTTTTAAAGCCGAAATCCTGTCGTGAAAATTTTCAACTTTTTTGAAGCCGAAATCTTTTCATGAAAATTTTCAACTTTTTTGAAGCTGAAGTACTTCATGAAAATGTTCGACTTTTTTAAAGCCGAAATCCTGTCGTGAAAATTTTCAACTTTTTTGAAGCCGAAATCTTTTCATGAAAATTTTCAACTTTTTTGAAGCCGAAATCTTTTCATGAAAATTTTCAACTTTTTTGAAGCTGAAATACTTCATGAAAATGTTCGACTTTTTTAAAGCGGAAATCCTGTCATGAAAATTTTCAACTTTTTTGAAGCCGAAATCTTTTCATGAAAATTTTCAACTTTTTTGAAGCTGAAATACTTCATGAAAATGTTCGACTTTTTTAAAGCCGAAATCCTGTCGTGAAAATTTTCAACTTTTTTGAAGCCGAAATCTTTTCATGAAAATTTTCAACTTTTTTGAAGCCGAAATCTTTTCATGAAAATTTTCAACTTTTTTGAAGCTGAAATACTTCATGAAAATGTGAGACTTTTTTAAAGCCGAAATCCTGTCGTGAAAATTTTCAACTTTTTTGAAGCCGAAATCTTTTCATGAAAATTTTCAACTTTTTTGAAGCTGAAATACTTCATGAAAATGTTCGACTTTTTTAAAGCCGAAATCCTGTCGTGAAAATTTTCAACTTTTTTGAAGCCCAAATACTTCATGAAAATGTTCAACTTTTTTGAAGCCGAAATACTTCATGAAAATGTTCGACTTTTTTAAAGCCGAAATCCTGTCGTGAAAATTTTCAACCTTTTTGAAGCCGAAATACTTCATGAAAATGTTCGACTTTTTTAAAGCCGAAATCCTTTCGTGAAAATTTTCAACTTTTTTGAAGCCCAAAAACTTCATGAAAATGTTCAACTTTTTTAAAGCCGAAATCCTGTCGTGAAAATTTTCAACTTTTTTGAAGCCGAAATCTTTTCATGAAAATTTTCAACTTTTTTGAAGCTGAAATACTTCATGAAAATGTTCGACTTTTTTAACGCCGAAATCCTGTCGTGAAAATGTTCGACTTTTTTGAATCCGAAATACTTCATGAAAATTTTTGAAATTTTTTGAAGCCGAAATACTTCATGAAAATGTTCGACTTTTTTAAAACCGAAATTCTGTCGTGAAAATTTTCAACTTTTTTGAAGCCGAAATCTTTTCATGAAAATTTTAAACTTTTTTGAAGCAGAAAAATTTTCATGAAAATTTTCAACTTTTTTGAAGCCGAAATCTTTTCATGAAAATTTTCAACTTTTTTGAAGCCGAAATCTTTTCATGAAAATTTTCAACTTTTTTGAAGCTGAAATACTTCATGAAAATGTTCGACATTTTTAAAGCCGAAATCCTGTCGTGAAAATTTTCAACTTTTTTGAAGCCGAAATCTTTTCATGAAAATTTTCAACTTTTTTGAAGCCGAAATCTTTTCATGAAAATTTTCAACTTTTTTGAAGCTGAAATACTTCATGAAAATGTTCGACTTTTTTAAAGCCGAAATCCTGTCGTGAAAATTTTCAACTTTTTTGAAGCCGAAATCTTTTCATGAAAATTTTCAACTTTTTTGAAGCCGAAATCTTTTCATGAAAATTTTCAACTTTTTTGAAGCTGAAATACTTCATGAAAATGTTCGACATTTTTAAAGCCGAAATCCTGTCGTGAAAATTTTCAACTTTTTTGAAGCCGAAATCTTTTCATGAAAATTTTCAACTTTTTTGAAGCCGAAATCTTTTCATGAAAATTTTCAACTTTTTTGAAGCTGAAATACTTCATGAAAATGTTCGACTTTTTTAAAGCCGAAATCCTGTCGTGAAAATTTTCAACTTTTTTTGAAGCCGAAATCTTTTCATGAAAATGTTCAACTTTTTTGAAGCCGAAATACTTCATGAAAATGTGAGACTTTTTTAAAGCCGAAATCCTGTCGTGAAAATGTTCGACTTTTTTGAATCCGAAATACTTTATGAAAATTTTTGAAATTTTTTGAAGCCGAAATACTTCATGAAAATGTTCGACTTTTTTAAAACCGAAATTCTGTCGTGAAAATTTTCAACTTTTTTGAAGCCGAAATCTTTTCATGAAAATTTTAAACTTTTTTGAAGCAGAAAAATTTTCATGAAAATTTTCAACTTTTTTGAAGCCGAAATCTTTTCATGAAAATTTTCAACTTTTTTGAAGCCGAAATCTTTTCATGAAAATTTTCAACTTTTTTGAAGCTGAAATACTTCATGAAAATGTTCGACATTTTTAAAGCCGAAATCCTGTCGTGAAAATTTTCAACTTTTTTGAAGCCGAAATCTTTTCATGAAAATTTTCAACTTTTTTGAAGCCGAAATCTTTTCATGAAAATTTTCAACTTTTTTGAAGCTGAAATACTTCATGAAAATGTTCGACTTTTTTAAAGCCGAAATCCTGTCGTGAAAATTTTCAACTTTTTTGAAGCCGAAATCTTTTCATGAAAATGTTCAACTTTTTTGAAGCCGAAATACTTCATGAAAATGTGAGACTTTTTTAAAGCCGAAATCCTGTCGTGAAAATGTTCGACTTTTTTGAATCCGAAATACTTCATGAAAATTTTTGAAATTTTTTGAAGCCGAAATACTTCATGAAAATGTTCGACTTTTTTAAAACCGAAATTCTGTCGTGAAAATTTTCAACTTTTTTGAAGCCGAAATCTTTTCATGAAAATTTTCAACTTTTTTGAAGCAGAAAAATTTTCATGAAAATTTTCAACTTTTTTGAAGCCGAAATCTTTTCATGAAAATTTTCAACTTTTTTAAAGCCGAAATACTTCATGAAAATGTTCGACTTTTTTAAAGTAGAAATCCTGTCGTGAAAATTTTCAACTCTTTTAAAGCCGAAATCTTTTCATGAAAATTTTCAACTTTTTTGAAGCCGAAATCTTTTCATGAAAATTTTCAACTTTTTTGAAGCTGAAATACTTCATGAAAATGTTCGACTTTTTTAAAGCCGAAATCCTTTCGTGAAAATTTTCAACTTTTTTGAAGCCCAAATACTTCATGAAAATGTTCGACTTTTTTAAAGCCGAAATCCTGTCGTGAAAATTTTCAACTTTTTTGAAGCCGAAATCTTTTCATGAAAATTTTCAACTTTTTTGAAGCCGAAATCTTTTCATGAAAATTTTCAACTTTTTTGAAGCCGAAATCTTTTCATGAAAATTTTCAACTTTTTTGAAGCTGAAATACTTCATGAAAATGTTCGACTTTTTTAACGCCGAAATCCTGTCGTGAAAATGTTCGACTTTTTTGAATCAGAAATACTTCATGAAAATTTTTGAAATTTTTTGAAGCCGAAATACTTCATGAAAATGTTCGACTTTTTTAAAGCCGAAATTCTGTCGTGAAAATTTTCAACTTTTTTGAAGCCGAAATCTTTTCATGAAAATTTTCAACTTTTTTGAAGCCGAAATCTTTTCATGAAAATTTTCAACTTTTTTGAAGCTGAAATACTTCATGAAAATGTTCGACATTTTTAAAGCCGAAATCCTGTCGTGAAAATTTTCAACTTTTTTGAAGCCGAAATCTTTTCATGAAAATTTTCAACTTTTTTGAAGCCGAAATCTTTTCATGAAAATTTTCAACTTTTTTGAAGCTGAAATACTTCATGAAAATGTTCGACTTTTTTAAAGCCGAAATCCTGTCGTGAAAATTTTCAACTTTTTTGAAGCCGAAATCTTTTCATGAAAATGTTCAACTTTTTTGAAGCCGAAATCTTTTCATGAAAATTTTCAACTTTTTTGAATCTGAAATACTTCATGAAAATTTTCAACTTTTTTAACGCCGAAATCCTGTCGTGAAAATTTTCAACTTTTTTGAATCCGAAATACTTAATGAAAATTTTCAACTTTTTTAAAGCCGAAATACTTCATGAAAATGTTCGACTTTTTTAAAGTCGAAATCCTGTCGTGAAAATTTTCAACTCTTTTGAAGCCGAAATCTTTTCATGAAAATTTTCAACTTTTTTGAAGCCGAAATCTTTTCATGAAAATTTTCAACTTTTTTGAAGCTGAAATACTTCATGAAAATGTTCGACTTTTTTAAAGCCGAAATCCTGTCGTGAAAATTTTCAACTTTTTTGAAGCCGAAATCTTTTCATGAAAATGTTCAACTTTTTTGAAGCCGAAATACTTCATGAAAATGTGAGACTTTTTTAAAGCCGAAATCCTGTCGTGAAAATTTTCAACTTTTTTGAAGCCGAAATCTTTTCATGAAAATTTTCAACTTTTTTGAAGCTGAAATACTTCATGAAAATGTTCGACTTTTTTAAAGCCGAAATCCTGTCGTAAAAATTTTCAACTTTTTTGAAGCCGAAATCTTTTCATGAAAATTTTCAACTTTATTGAAGCCGAAATCTTTTCATGAAAATTTTCAACTTTTTTGAAGCTGAAATACTTCATGAAAATGTTCGACTTTTTTAAAGCGGAAATCCTGTCATGAAAATTTTCAACTTTTTTGAAGCCCAAATACTTCATGAAAATGTTCAACTTTTTTGAAGCCGAAATACTTCATGAAAATGTGAGACTTTTTTAAAGCCGAAATCCTGTCGTGAAAATTTTCAACTTTTTTGAAGCCGAAATCTTTTCATGAAAAGTTTCAACTTTTTTGAAGCTGAAATACTTCATGAAAATGTTCGACTTTTTTAAAGCCGAAATCCTGTCGTGAAAATTTTCAACTTTTTTGAAGCCCAAATACTTCATGAAAATGTTCAACTTTTTTGAAGCCGAAATACTTCATGAAAAGGTTCGACTTTTTTAAAGCCGAAATCCTGTCGTGAAAATTTTCAACCTTTTTGAAGCCGAAATACTTCATGAAAATGTTCGACTTTTTTAAAGCCGAAATCCTTTCGTGAAAATTTTCAACTTTTTTGAAGCCCAAATACTTCATGAAAATGTTCAACTTTTTTGAAGCCGAAATCTTTTCATGAAAATTTTCAACTTTTTTGAAGCCGAAATCTTTTCATGAAAATTTTCAACTTTTTTGAAGCTGAAATACTTCATGAAAATGTTCGACTTTTTTAAAGCCGAAATTCTGTCGTGAAAATTTTCAACTTTTTTGAAGCCGAAATCTTTTCATGAAAATTTTCAACTTTTTTGAAGCCGAAATCTTTTCATGAAAATTTTCAACTTTTTTGAAGCTGAAATACTTCATGAAAATGTTCGACATTTTTAAAGCCGAAATCCTGTCGTGAAAATTTTCAACTTTTTTGAAGCCGAAATCTTTTCATGAAAATTTTCAACTTTTTTGAAGCCGAAATCTTTTCATGAAAATTTTCAACTTTTTTGGAGCCGAAATCTTTTCATGAAAATTTTCAACTTTTTAGAAGCTGAAATACTTCATGAAAATGTTAGACTTTTTTAAAGCCGAAATCCTTTCGTGAAAATTTTCAACTTTTTTGAAGCCCAAATACTTCATGAAAATGTTCAACTTTTTTGAAGCCGAAATCTTTTCATGAAAATTTTCAACTTTTTTGAAGCCGAAATCTTTTCATGAAAATTTTCAACTTTTTTGAAGCTGAAATACTTCATGAAAATGTTCGACTTTTTTAAAGCCGAAATTCTGACGTGAAAATTTTCAACTTTTTTGAAGCCGAAATCTTTTCATGAAAATTTTCAACTTTTTTGAAGCCGAAATCTTTTCATGAAAATTTTCAACTTTTTTGAAGCTGAAATACTTCATGAAAATGTTCGACATTTTTAAAGCCGAAATCCTGTCGTGAAAATTTTCAACTTTTTTGAAGCCGAAATCTTTTCATGAAAATTTTCAACTTTTTTAAAGTAGAAATCCTGTCGTGAAAATTTTCAACACTTTTAAAGCCGAAATCTTTTCATGAAAATTTTCAACTTTTTTGAAGCCGAAATCTTTTCATGAAAATTTTCAACTTTTTTGAAGCTGAAATACTTCATGAAAATGTTCGACTTTTTTAAAGCCGAAATCCTGTCGTGAAAATTTTCAACTTTTTTGAAGCCGAAATCTTTTCATGAAAATTTTCAACTTTTTTGAAGCCGAAATCTTTTCATGAAAATTTTGAACTTTTTTGAAGCCGAAATCTTTTCATGAAAATTTTCAACTTTTTTGAATCTGAAATACTTCATGAAAATTTTCAACTTTTTTAACGCCGAAATCCTGTCGTGAAAATTTTCAACTTTTTTGAATCCGAAATACTTAATGAAAATTTTCAACTTTTTTAAAGCCGAAATACTTCATGAAAATGTTCGACTTTTTTAAAGTCGAAATCCTGTCGTGAAAATTTTCAACTCTTTTGAAGCCGAAATCTTTTCATGAAAATTTTCAACTTTTTTGAAGCCGAAATCTTTTCATGAAAATTTTCAACTTTTTTGAAGCTGAAATACTTCATGAAAATGTTCGACTTTTTTAAAGCCGAAATCCTGTCGTGAAAATTTTCAACTTTTTTGAAGCCGAAATCTTTTCATGAAAATGTTCAACTTTTTTGAAGCCGAAATCTTTTCATGAAAATTTTCAACTTTTTTGAATCTGAAATACTTCATGAAAATTTTCAACTTTTTTAACGCCGAAATCCTGTCGTGAAAATTTTCAACTTTTTTAAAGCCGAAATACTTCATGAAAATGTTCGACTTTTTTAAAGTCGAAATCCTGTCGTGAAAATTTTCAACTCTTTTGAAGCCGAAATCCTGTCGTGAAAATTTTCAACTTTTTTGAAGCCGAAATCTTTTCATGAAAATTTTCAACTTTTTTGAAGCTGAAATACTTCATGAAAATGTTCGACTTTTTTAAAGCCGAAATCCTGTCGTGAAAATTTTCAACTTTTTTGAAGCCGAAATCTTTTCATGAAAATTTTCAACTTTATTGAAGCCGAAATCTTTTCATGAAAATTTTCAACTTTTTTGAAGCTGAAATACTTCATGAAAATGTTCGACTTTTTTAAAGCGGAAATCCTGTCATGAAAATGTTCAACTTTTTTGAAGCCCAAATACTTCATGAAAATGTTCAACTTTTTTGAAGCCGAAATACTTCATGAAAATGTGAGACTTTTTTAAAGCCGAAATCCTGTCGTGAAAATTTTCAACTTTTTTGAAGCCGAAATCTTTTCATGAAAATTTTCAACTTTTTTGAAGCTGAAATACTTCATGAAAATGTTCGACTTTTTTAAAGCCGAAATCCTGTCGTGAAAATTTTCAACTTTTTTGAAGCCCAAATACTTCATGAAAATGTTCAACTTTTTTGAAGCCGAAATACTTCATGAAAAGGTTCGACTTTTTTAAAGCCGAAATCCTGTCGTGAAAATTTTCAACCTTTTTGAAGCTGAAATCTTTTCATGAAAATGTTCAACTTTTTTGAAGCCGAAATCTTTTCATGAAAATTTTCAACTTTTTTGAATCTGAAATACTTCATGAAAATTTTCAACTTTTTTAATGCCGAAATCCTGTCGTGAAAATTTTCAACTTTTTTGAATCCGAAATACTTAATGAAAATTTTCAACTTTTTTAAAGCCGAAATACTTCATGAAAATGTTCGACTTTTTTAAAGTCGAAATCCTGTCGTGAAAATTTTCAACTCTTTTGAAGCCGAAATCTTTTCATGAAAATTTTCAACTTTTTTGAAGCCGAAATCTTTTCATGAAAATTTTCAACTTTTTTGAAGCTGAAATACTTCATGAAAATGTTCGACTTTTTTAAAGCCGAAATCCTGTCGTGAAAATTTTCAACTTTTTTGAAGCCGAAATCTTTTCATGAAAATGTTCAACTTTTTTGAAGCCGAAATACTTCATGAAAATGTGAGACTTTTTTAAAGCCGAAATCCTGTCGTGAAAATTTTCAACTTTTTTGAAGCCGAAATCTTTTCATGAAAATTTTCAACTTTTTTGAAGCTGAAATACTTCATGAAAATGTTCGACTTTTTTAAAGCCGAAATCCTGTCGTGAAAATTTTCAACTTTTTTGAAGCCGAAATCTTTTCATGAAAATTTTCAACTTTATTGAAGCCGAAATCTTTTCATGAAAATTTTCAACTTTTTTGAAGCTGAAATACTTCATGAAAATGTTCGACTTTTTTAAAGCGGAAATCCTGTCATGAAAATTTTCAACTTTTTTGAAGCCCAAATACTTCACTAAAATGTTCAACTTTTTTGAAGCCGAAATACTTCATGAAAATGTGAGACTTTTTTAAAGCCGAAATCCTGTCGTGAAAATTTTCAACTTTTTTGAAGCCGAAATCTTTTCATGAAAATTTTCAACTTTTTTGAAGCTGAAATACTTCATGAAAATGTTCGACTTTTTTAAAGCCGAAATCCTGTCGTGAAAATTTTCAACTTTTTTGAAGCCCAAATACTTCATGAAAATGTTCAACTTTTTTGAAGCCGAAATACTTCATGAAAAGGTTCGACTTTTTTAAAGCCGAAATCCTGTCGTGAAAATTTTCAACCTTTTTGAAGCCGAAATACTTCATGAAAATGTTCGACTTTTTTAAAGCCGAAATCCTTTCGTGAAAATTTTCAACTTTTTTGAAGCCCAAATACTTCATGAAAATGTTCAACTTTTTTGAAGCCGAAATCTTTTCATGAAAATTTTCAACTTTTTTGAAGCCGAAATCTTTTCATGAAAATTTTCAACTTTTTTGAAGCTGAAATACTTCATGAAAATGTTCGACTTTTTTAAAGCCGAAATTCTGTCGTGAAAATTTTAAACTTTTTTGAAGCCGAAATCTTTTCATGAAAATTTTCAACTTTTTTGAAGCCGAAATCTTTTCATGAAAATTTTCAACTTTTTTGAAGCTGAAATACTTCATGAAAATGTTCGACTTTTTTAAAGCCGAAATCCTGTCGTGAAAATTTTCAACTTTTTTGAAGCCGAAATCTTTTCATGAAAATTTTCAACTTTTTTGAAGCCGAAATCTTTTCATGAAAATTTTCAACTTTTTTGAAGCCGAAATCTTTTCATGAAAATTTTCAACTTTTTTGAATCTGAAATACTTCATGAAAATTTTCAACTTTTTTAACGCCGAAATCCTGTCGTGAAAATTTTCAACTTTTTTGAATCCGAAATACTTAATGAAAATTTTCAACTTTTTTAAAGCCGAAATACTTCATGACAATGTTCGACTTTTTTAAAGTCGAAATCCTGTCATGAAAATTTTCAACTCTTTTGAAGCCGAAATCTTTTCATGAAAATTTTCAACTTTTTTGAAGCCGAAATCTTTTCATGAAAATTTTCAACTTTTTTGAAGCTGAAATACTTCATGAAAATGTTCGACTTTTTTAAAGCCGAAATCCTGTCGTGAAAACTTTCAACTTTTTTGAAGCCGAAATCTTTTCATGAAAATGTTCAACTTTTTTGAAGCCGAAATCTTTTCATGAAAATTTTCAACTTTTTTGAATCTGAAATACTTCATGAAAATTTTCAACTTTTTTAACGCCGAAATCCTGTCGTGAAAATTTTCAACTTTTTTGAATCCGAAATACTTAATGAAAATTTTCAACTTTTTTAAAGCCGAAATACTTCATGAAAATGTTCGACTTTTTTAAAGTCGAAATCCTGTCGTGAAAATTTTCAACTCTTTTGAAGCCGAAATCTTTTCATGAAAATTTTCAACTTTTTTGAAGCCGAAATCTTTTCATGAAAATTTTCAACTTTTTTGAAGCTGAAATACTTCATGAAAATGTTCGACTTTTTTAAAGCCGAAATCCTGTCGTGAAAATTTTCAACTTTTTTGAAGCCGAAATCTTTTCATGAAAATGTTCAACTTTTTTGAAGCCGAAATACTTCATGAAAATGTGAGACTTTTTTAAAGCCGAAATCCTGTCGTGAAAATTTTCAACTTTTTTGAAGCCGAAATCTTTTCATGAAAATATTCAACTTTTTTGAAGCTGAAATACTTCATGAAAATGTTCGACTTTTTTAAAGCCGAAATCCTATCGTGAAAATTTTCAACTTTTTTGAAGCCGAAATCTTTTCATGAAAATTTTCAACTTTATTGAAGCCGAAATCTTTTCATGAAAATTTTCAACTTTTTTGAAGCTGAAATACTTCATGAAAATGTTCGACTTTTTTACAGCGGAAATCCTGTCATGAAAATTTTCAACTTTTTTGAAGCCCAAATACTTCATGAAAATGTTCAACTTTTTTGAAGCCGAAATACTTCATGAAAATGTGAGACTTTTTTAAAGCCGAAATCCTGTCGTGAAAATTTTCAACTTTTTTGAAGCCGAAATCTTTTCATGAAAATTTTCAACTTTTTTGAAGCTGAAATACTTCATGAAAATGTTCGACTTTTTTAAAGCCGAAATCCTGTCGTGAAAATTTTCAACTTTTTTGAAGCCCAAATACTTCATGAAAATGTTCAACTTTTTTGAAGCCGAAATACTTCATGAAAAGGTTCGACTTTTTTAAAGCCGAAATCCTGTCGTGAAAATTTTCAACCTTTTTGAAGCCGAAATACTTCATGAAAATGTTCGACTTTTTTAAAGCCGAAATCCTTTCGTGAAAATTTTCAACTTTTTTGAAGCCCAAATACTTCATGAAAATGTTCAACTTTTTTGAAGCCGAAATCTTTTCATGAAAATTTTCAACTTTTTTGAAGCCGAAATCTTTTCATGAAAATTTTCAACTTTTTTGAAGCTGAAATACTTCATGAAAATGTTCGACTTTTTTAAAGCCGAAATTCTGTCGTGAAAATTTTCAACTTTTTTGAAGCCGAAATCTTTTCATGAAAATTTTCAACTTTTTTGAAGCCGAAATCTTTTCATGAAAATTTTCAACTTTTTTGAAGCTGAAATACTTCATGAAAATGTTCGACATTTTTAAAGCCGAAATCCTGTCGTGAAAATTTTCAACTTTTTTGAAGCCGAAATCTTTTCATGAAAATTTTCAACTTTTTTGAAGCCGAAATCTTTTCATGAAAATTTTCAACTTTTTAGAAGCTGAAATACTTCATGAAAATGTTAGACTTTTTTAAAGCCGAAATCCTTTCGTGAAAATTTTCAACTTTTTTGAAGCCCAAATACTTCATGAAAATGTTCAACTTTTTTGAAGCCGAAATCTTTTCATGAAAATTTTCAACTTTTTTGAAGCCGAAATCTTTTCATGAAAATTTTCAACTTTTTTGAAGCTGAAATACTTCATGAAAATGTTCGACTTTTTTAAAGCCGAAATTCTGACGTGAAAATTTTCAACTTTTTTGAAGCCGAAATCTTTTCATGAAAATTTTCAACTTTTTTGAAGCCGAAATCTTTTCATGAAAATTTTTAACTTTTTTGAAGCTGAAATACTTCATGAAAATGTTCGACATTTTTAAAGCCGAAATCCTGTCGTGAAAATTTTCAACTTTTTTGAAGCCGAAATCTTTTCATGAAAATTTTCAACTTTTTTGAAGCCGAAATCTTTTCATGAAAATTTTCAACTTTTTTGGAGCCGAAATCTTTTCATGAAAATTTTCAACTTTTTAGAAGCTGAAATACTTCATGAAAATGTTAGACTTTTTTAAAGCCGAAATCCTGTCGTGAAAATTTTCAACTTTTTTGAAGCCGAAATCTTTTCATGAAAATTTTCAACTTTTTTGAATCCGAAATCTTTTCATGAAAATTTTCAACTTTTTTGAAGCTGAAATACTTCATGAAAATGTTCGACTTTTGTAAAACCGAAATCCTGTCGTGAAAATATTCAACTTTTTTGAAGCCCAAATACTTCATGAAAATGTTCAACTTTTTTGAAGGCGAAATACTTCATGAAAATGTTCGACTTTTTTAAAGCCGAAATCCTGTCGTGAAAATTTTCAACCTTTTTGAAGCCGAAATACTTCATGAAAATGTTCGACTTTTTTAAAGCCGAAATCCTTTCGTGAAAATTTTCAACTTTTTTGAAGCCCAAATACTTCATGAAAATGTTCGACTTTTTTAAAGCCGAAATCCTGTCGTGAAAATTTTCAACTTTTTTGAAGCCGAAATCTTTTCATGAAAATTTTCAACTTTTTTGAAGCCGAAATCTTTTCATGAAAATTTTCAACTTTTTTGAAGCCGACATCTTTTCATGAAAATTTTCAACTTTTTTGAAGCTGAAATACTTCATGAAAATGTTCGACTTTTTTAACGCCGAAATCCTGTCGTGAAAATGTTCGACTTTTTTGAATCCGAAATACTTCATGAAAATTTTTGAATTTTTTTGAAGCCGAAATACTTCATGAAAATGTTCGACTTTTTTAAAGCCGAAATTCTGTCGTGAAAATTTTCAACTTTTTTGAAGCCGAAATCTTTTCATGAAAATTTTCAACTTTTTTGAAGCCGAAATCTTTTCATGAAAATTTTCAACTTTTTTGAAGCTGAAATACTTCATGAAAATGTTCGACATTTTTAAAGCCGAAATCCTGTCGTGAAAATTTTCAACTTTTTTGAAGCCGAAATCTTTTCATGAAAATTTTCAACTTTTTTGAAGCCGACATCTTTTCATGAAAATTTTCAACTTTTTTGAAGCTGAAATACTTCATGAAAATGTTCGACTTTTTTAACGCCGAAATCCTGTCGTGAAAATGTTCGACTTTTTTGAATCCGAAATACTTCATGAAAATTTTTGAATTTTTTTGAAGCCGAAATACTTCATGAAAATGTTCGACTTTTTTAAAGCCGAAATTCTGTCGTGAAAATTTTCAACTTTTTTAAAGCCGAAATCTTTTCATGAAAATTTTCAACTTTTTTGAAGCCGAAATCTTTTCATGAAAATTTTCAACTTTTTTGAAGCTGAAATACTTCATGAAAATGTTCGACATTTTTAAAGCCGAAATCCTGTCGTGAAAATTTTCAACTTTTTTGAAGCCGAAATCTTTTCATGAAAATTTTCAACTTTTTTGAAGCCGAAATCTTTTCATGAAAATTTTCAACTTTTTTGGAGCCGAAATCTTTTCATGAAAATTTTCAACTTTTTAGAAGCTGAAATACTTCATGAAAATGTTAGACTTTTTTAAAGCCGAAATCCTGTCGTGAAAATTTTCAACTTCTTTGAAGCCGAAATCTTTTCATGAAAATTTTCAACTTTTTTGAAGCTGAAATACTTCATGAAAATGTTCGACTTTTTTAAAGCCGAAATCCTGTCGTGAAAATTTTCAACTTTTTTAAAGCCGAAATCTTTTCTTGAAAATTTTCAACTTTTTTGAAGCCGAAATCTTTTCATGAAAATTTTCAACTTTTTAGAAGCTGAAATACTTCATGAAAATGTGAGACTTTTTTAAAGCCGAAATCCTGTCGTGAAAATTTTCAACTTTTTTGAAGCCGAAATCTTTTCATGAAAATTTTCAACTTTTTTGAAGCCGAAATCTTTTCATGAAAATTTTCAACTTTTTTGAAGCTGAAATACTTCATGAAAATGTTCGACTTTTTTAAAGCCGAAATCTTGTCGTGAAAATTTTCAACTTTTTTTAAGCCCAAATACTTCATGAAAATGTTCAACTTTTTTGAAGCCGAAATACTTCATGAAAATGTTCGACTTTTTTAACGCCGAAATCCTGTCGTGAAAATTTTCAACCTTTTTGAAGCCGAAATACTTCATGAAAATGTTCGACTTTTTTAAAGCCGAAATCCTTTCATGAAAATTTTCAACTTTTTTGAATCCCAAATACTTCGTGAAAATGTTCTTCTTTTTTAAAGCTGAAATCCTGTCGTGAAAATTTTCAACTTTTTTGAAGCCAAAATCTTTTCATGAAAATTTTCAACTTTTTTGAAGCCGAAATCTTTTCATGAAAATTTTCAACTTTTTTGAAGCTGAAATCTTTTCATGAAAATTTTCAACTTTTTTGAAGCTGAAATAATTCATGAAAATGTTCGACTTTTTTAACGCCGAAATCCTGTCGTGAAAATGTTCGACTTTTTTGAATCCGAAATACTTCATGAAAATTTTTGAAATTTTTTGAAGCCGAAATACTTCATGAAAATGTTCGACTTTTTTAAAGCCGAAATTCTGTCGTGAAAATTTTCAACTTTTTTGAAGCCGAAATCTTTTCATGAAAATTTTCAACTTTTTTGAAGCCGAAATCTTTTCATGAAAATTTTCAACTTTTTTGAAGCTGAAATACTTCATGAAAATGTTCGACTTTTTTAAAGCCGAAATCCTGTCGTGAAAATTTTCAACTTTTTTGAAGCCGAAATCTTTTCATGAAAATTTTCAACTTTTTTGAAGCCGAAATCTTTTCATGAAAATTTTCAACTTTTTTGAAACCGAAATCTTTTCATGAAAATTTTCAACTTTTTTGAATCTGAAATACTTCATGAAAATTTTCAACTTTTTTAACGCCGAAATCCTGTCGTGAAAATTTTCAACTTTTTTGAATCCGAAATACTTAATGAAAATTTTCAACTTTTTTAAAGCCGAAATACTTCATGAAAATGTTCGACTTTTTTAAAGTCGAAATCCTGTCGTGAAAATTTTCAACTCTTTTGAAGCCGAAATCTTTTCATGAAAATTTTCAACTTTTTTGAAGCCGAAATCTTTTCATGAAAATTTTCAACTTTTTTGAAGCTGAAATACTTCATGAAAATGTTCGACTTTTTTAAAGCCGAAATCCTGTCGTGAAAATTTTCAACTTTTTTGAAGCCGAAATCTTTTCATGAAAATGTTCAACTTTTTTGAAGCCGAAATACTTCATGAAAATGTGAGACTTTTTTAAAGCCGAAATCCTGTCGTGAAAATTTTCAACTTTTTTGAAGCCGAAATCTTTTCATGAAAATTTTCAACTTTTTTGAAGCTGAAATACTTCATGAAAATGTTCGACTTTTTTAAAGCCGAAATCCTGTCGTGAAAATTTTAAACTTTTTTGAAGCCGAAATCTTTTCATGAAAATTTTCAACTTTATTGAAGCCGAAATCTTTTCATGAAAATTTTCAACTTTTTTGAAGCTGAAATACTTCATGAAAATGTTCGACTTTTTTAAAGCGGAAATCCTGTCATGAAAATGTTCAACTTTTTTGAAGCCCAAATACTTCATGAAAATGTTCAACTTTTTTGAAGCCGAAATACTTCATGAAAATGTGAGACTTTTTTAAAGCCGAAATCCTGTCGTGAAAATTTTCAACTTTTTTGAAGCCGAAATCTTTTCATGAAAATTTTCAACTTTTTTGAAGCTGAAATACTTCATGAAAATGTTCAACTTTTTTAAAGCCGAAATCCTGTCGTGAAAATTTTCAACTTTTTTGAAGCCCAAATACTTCATGAAAATGTTCAACTTTTTTGAAGCCGAAATCTTTTCATGAAAATTTTCAACTTTTTTGAAGCCGAAATCTTTTCATGAAAATTTTCAACTTTTTTGAAGCTGAAATACTTCATGAAAATGTTCGACTTTTTTAAAGCCGAAATTCTGTCGTGAAAATTTTCAACTTTTTTGAAGCCGAAATCTTTTCATGAAAATTTTCAACTTTTTTGAAGCCGAAATCTTTTCATGAAAATTTTCAACTTTTTTGAAGTTGAAATACTTCATGAAAATGTTCGACATTTTTAAAGCCGAAATCCTGTCGTGAAAATTTTCAACTTTTTTGAAGCCGAAATCTTTTCATGAAAATTTTCAACTTTTTTGAAGCCGAAATCTTTTCATGAAAATTTTCAACTTTTTTGGAGCCGAAATCTTTTCATGAAAATTTTCAACTTTTTAGAAGCTGAAATACTTCATGAAAATTTTCAACTTTTTTGAATCTGAAATACTTCATGAAAATGTTCAACTTTTTTGATGCCCAAATACTTCATGAAAATTTTCAACTTTTTTGAATCGAATTACTTCATGAAAATTTTCAACTTTTTTGAAGCCCAAATACTTCATGAAAATTTTCAATTTGTTTGGCGCCGAATTTCTTCATGAATATTTTCAACTTTTTTGAATCCGAATTTCTTCATGAAAATTTTCAACTTTTTTGAAGCCCAAATACTTCATGAAAATTTTCAACTTTTTTGAAGCCGAATTTCTTCATGAATATTTTCAATTGACCCACCTCCCCTTACGAAAAAGTTGAAAAAAGACGAAACACCCCCCCTTGCGAAAACTTTTTTGAAGCCGAATTTCTTCATGAAAATTTTCAACTTTTTTGAAGCCCAAATACTTCATGAAAATTTTCCTCTTTTTTGACGCCAAATTTCTTCATGAATATTTTCAATTGACCCACCCCCCCTTACGAAAAAGTTGAAAAAAGACGATACACCCCCCCTTACGAAAAAGTTGAAAAAAGACAAAACACCCCCCCTTGCGAAAACTTTTTTGAAGCCGAATTTCTTCATGAAAATTTTCAACTTTTTTGAAGCCCAAATACTTGATGAAAATTTTCAAATTTTTTGAAGCCGAAATCTTTTCATGAAAATTTTCAACTTTATTGAAGCTGAAATCTTTTCATGAAATTTTTCAACTTTTTTGAATCTGAAATACTTCATGAAAATGTTCGACTTTTTTAACGCCGAAATCCTGTCGTGAAAATGTTCAACTTTTTTGAATCCGAAATACTTCATGAAAATTTTCAAATTTTTTGAAGTCGAAATACTTCATGAAAATGTTTGACTTTTTTAAAGCTGAAATCCTGTCGTGAAAATTTTCAACTTTTTTGAAGCCGAAATCTTTTCATGAAAATTTTCAACTTTTTTGAAGCCGAAATCTTTTCATGAAAATTTTCAACTTTTTTGAAGCCGAAATCTTTTCATCAAAATTTTCAACTTTTTTGAAGCTGAAATACTTCATGAAAATGTTCGACTTTTTTAAAGCCGAAATCCTGTCCTGAAAATTTTCAACTTTTTTGAAGCCGAAATCTTTTCATGAAAATTTTCAACTTTTTTGAATCTGAAATACTTCATGAAAATTTTCAACTGTTTTGAATCTGAAATACTTCATGAAAATTTTCAACTTTTTTGATGCCCAAATACTTCATGAAAATTTTCAACTTTTTTGAAGCCGAATTTCTTCATGAATATTTTCAATTGACCCACCTCCCCTTACGAAAAAGTTGAAAAAAGACGAAACACCCCCCCTTGCGAAAACTTTTTTGAAGCCGAATTTCTTCATGAAAATTTTCAACTTTTTTGAAGCCCAAATACTTCATGAAAATTTTCCTCTTTTTTGACGCCGAATTTCTTCATGAATATTTTCAATTGACCCACCTCCCCTTACGAAAAAGTTGAAAAAAGACGAAACACCCCCCCTTGCGAAAACTTTTTTGAAGCCGAATTTCTTCATGAAAATTTTCAACTTTTTTGAAGCCCAAATACTTCATGAAAATGTTCGACTTTTTTAACGCCGAAATCCTGTCGTGAAAATGTTCAACTTTTTTGAATCCGAAATACTTCATGAAAATTTTCAAATTTTTTGAAGTCGAAATACTTCATGAAAATGTTTGACTTTTTTAAAGCTGAAATCCTGTCGTGAAAATTTTCAACTTTTTTGGAGCCGAAATCTTTTCATGAAAATTTTCAACTTTTTTGAAGCCGAAATCTTTTCATGAAAATTTTCAACTTTTTTGAAGCCGAAATCTTTTCATCAAAATTTTCAACTTTTTTGAAGCTGAAATACTTCATGAAAATGTTCGACTTTTTTAAAGCCGAAATCCTGTCCTGAAAATTTTCAACTTTTTTGAAGCCGAAATCTTTTCATGAAAATTTTCAACTTTTTTGAATCTGAAATACTTCATGAAAATTTTCAACTTTTTTGAATCTGAAATACTTCATGAAAATGTTCGACTTTTTTAACGCCGAAATCCTGTCGTGAAAATGTTCAACTTTTTTGAATCCGAAATACTTCATGAAAATTTTCAAATTTTTTGAAGTCGAAATACTTCATGAAAATGTTTGACTTTTTTAAAGCTGAAATCCTGTCGTGAAAATTTTCAACTTTTTTGAAGCCGAAATCTTTTCATGAAAATTTTCAACTTTTTTGAAGCCGAAATCTTTTCATGAAAATTTTCAACTTTTTTGAAGCCGAAATCTTTTCATCAAAATTTTCAACTTTTTTGAAGCTGAAATACTTCATGAAAATGTTCGACTTTTTTAAAGCCGAAATCCTGTCCTGAAAATTTTCAACTTTTTTGAAGCCGAAATCTTTTCATGAAAATTTTCAACTTTTTTGAATCTGAAATACTTCATGAAAATTTTCAACTTTTTTGAATCTGAAATACTTCATGAAAATTTTCAACTTTTTTGATGCCCAAATACTTCATGAAAATTTTCAACTTTTTTGAAGCCGAATTTCTTCATGAATATTTTCAATTGACCCACCTCCCCTTACGAAAAAGTTGAAAAAAGACGAAACACCCCCCCTTGCGAAAACTTTTTTGAAGCCGAATTTCTTCATGAAAATTTTCAACTTTTTTGAAGCCCAAATACTTCATGAAAATTTTCCTCTTTTTTGACGCCGAATTTCTTCATGAATATTTTCAATTGACCCACCTCCCCTTACGAAAAAGTTGAAAAAAGACGAAACACCCCCCCTTGCGAAAACTTTTTTGAAGCCGAATTTCTTCATGAAAATTTTCAACTTTTTTGAAGCCCAAATACTTCATGAAAATGTTCGACTTTTTTAACGCCGAAATCCTGTCGTGAAAATGTTCAACTTTTTTGAATCCGAAATACTTCATGAAAATTTTCAAATTTTTTGAAGTCGAAATACTTCATGAAAATGTTTGACTTTTTTAAAGCTGAAATCCTGTCGTGAAAATTTTCAACTTTTTTGGAGCCGAAATCTTTTCATGAAAATTTTCAACTTTTTTGAAGCCGAAATCTTTTCATGAAAATTTTCAACTTTTTTGAAGCCGAAATCTTTTCATCAAAATTTTCAACTTTTTTGAAGCTGAAATACTTCATGAAAATGTTCGACTTTTTTAAAGCCGAAATCCTGTCCTGAAAATTTTCAACTTTTTTGAAGCCGAAATCTTTTCATGAAAATTTTCAACTTTTTTGAATCTGAAATACTTCATGAAAATTTTCAACTTTTTTGAATCTGAAATACTTCATGAAAATTTTCAACTTTTTTGATGCCCAAATACTTCATGAAAATTTTCAACTTTTTTGAATCGAATTACTTCATGAAAATGTTCAACTTTTTTGAAGCCCAAATACTTCATGAAAATTTTCAATTTGTTTGGCGCCGAATTTCTTCATGAATATTTTCGACTTTTTTGAATCCGAATTTCTTCATGAAAATTTTCAACTTTTTTGAAGCCCAAATACTTCATGAAAATGTTCCTCTTTTTTGACGCCGAATTTCTTCATGAATATTTTCAATTGACCCACCTCCCCTTACGAAAAAGTTGAAAAAAGACGAAACACCCCCCCTTGCGAAAACTTTTTTGAAGCCGAATTTCTTCATGAAAATTTTCAACTTTTTTGAAGCCCAAATACTTCATGAAAATGTTCGACTTTTTTAACGCCGAAATCCTGTCGTGAAAATGTTCGACTTTTTTGAATCCGAAATACTTCATGAAAATTTTTGAAATTTTTGAAGCCGAAATAATTCATGAAAATGTTCGACTTTTTTAAAGCCGAAATCCTGTCGTGAAAATTTTCAACTTTTTTGAAGCCGAAATCTTTTCATGAAAATTTTCAACTTTTTTGAAGCCGAAATCTTTTCATGAAAATTTTCAACTTTTTTGAAGCCGAAATCTTTTCATGAAAATTTTCAACTTTTTTGAAGCTGAAATACTTCATGAAAATGTTCAACTTTTTTAAAGCCGAAATACTTCATGAAAATGTTCGACTTTTTTAAAGCCGAAATCCTGTCGTGAAAATTTTCAACTTTTTTGAAGCCGAAATCTTTTCATGAAAATTTTCAACTTTTTTGAAGCTGAAATACTTCATGAAAATGTTCAACTTTTTTAAAGCCGAAATCCTGTCGTGAAAATTTTCAACTTTTTTGAAGCCCAAATACTTCATGAAAATGTTCAACTTTTTTGAAGCCGAAATCTTTTCATGAAAATTTTCAACTTTTTTGAAGCCGAAATCTTTTCATGAAAATTTTCAACTTTTTTGAAGCTGAAATACTTCAAGAAAATGTTCGACTTTTTTAAAGCCGAAATTCTGTCGTGAAAATTTTCAACTTTTTTGAAGCCGAAATCTTTTCATGAAAATTTTCAACTTTTTTGAAGCCGAAATCTTTTCATGAAAATTTTCAACTTTTTTGAAGCTGAAATACTTCATGAAAATGTTCGACATTTTTAAAGCCGAAATCCTGTCGTGAAAATTTTCAACTTTTTTGAAGCCGAAATCTTTTCATGAAAATTTTCAACTTTTTTGAAGCCGAAATCTTTTCATGAAAATTTTCAACTTTTTTGGAGCCGAAATCTTTTCATGAAAATTTTCAACTTTTTAGAAGCTGAAATACTTCATGAAAATGTTAGACTTTTTTAAAGCCGAAATCCTTTCGTGAAAATTTTCAACTTTTTTGAAGCCCAAATACTTCATGAAAATGTTCAACTTTTTTGAAGCCGAAATCTTTTCATGAAAATTTTCAACTTTTTTGAAGCCGAAATCTTTTCATGAAAATTTTCAACTTTTTTGAAGCCGAAATCTTTTCATCAAAATTTTCAACTTTTTTGGAGCTTAAATACTTCATGAAAATGTTCGACTTTTTTAAAGCCGAAATCCTGTCCTGAAAATTTTCAACTTTTTTGAAGCCGAAATCTTTTCATGAAAATTTTCAACTTTTTTGAATCTGAAATACTTCATGAAAATTTTCAACTTTTTTGAATCTGAAATACTTCATGAAAATTTTCAACTTTTTTGATGCCCAAATACTTCATGAAAATTTTCAACTTTTTTGAATCGAATTACTTCATGAAAATTTTCAACTTTTTTGAAGCCCAAATACTTCATGAAAATTTTCAATTTGTTTGGCGCCGAATTTCTTCATGAATATTTTCGACTTTTTTGAATCCGAATTTCTTCATGAAAATTTTCAACTTTTTTGAAGCCCAAATACTTCATGAAAATTTTCAACTTTTTTGAAGCCGAATTTCTTCATGAATATTTTCAACTTTTTTGAAGCCCAAATAATTCATGAAAATTTTCAACTTTTTTGAAGCCGAATTTCTTCATGAATATTTTCAATTGACCCACCTCCCCTGACGAAAAAGTTGAAAAAAGACGAAACACCCCCCCTTGCGAAAACTTTTTTGAAGCCGAATTTCTTCATGAAAATTTTCAACTTTTTTGAAGCCCAAATACTTCATGAAAATTTTCCTCTTTTTTGACGCCAAATTTCTTCATGAATATTTTCAATTGACCCACCCCCCCTTACGAAAAAGTTGAAAAAAGACGATACACCCCCCCTTACGAAAAAGTTGAAAAAAGACAAAACACCCCCCCTTGCGAAAACTTTTTTGAAGCCGAATTTCTTCATGAAAATTTTCAACTTTTTTGAAGCCCAAATACTTGATGAAAATTTTCAACTTTTTTGAAGCAGAAATCTTTTCATGAAAATTTTCAACTTTTTTGAAGCCGAAATCTTTTCATGAAAATTTTCAACTTTATTGAAGCTGAAATCTTTTCATGAAAATTTTCAACTTTTTTGAAGCTGAAATACTTCATGAAAATGTTCGACTTTTTTAACGCCGAAATCCTGTCGTGAAAATGTTCAACTTTTTTGAATCCGAAATACTTCATGAAAATTTTCAAATTTTTTGAAGTCGAAATACTTCATGAAAATGTTTGACTTTTTTAAAGCTGAAATCCTGTCGTGAAAATTTTCAACTTTTTTGAAGCCGAAATCTTTTCATGAAAATTTTCAACTTTTTTGAAGCCGAAATCTTTTCATGAAAATTTTCAACTTTTTTGAAGCCGAAATCTTTTCATCAAAATTTTCAACTTTTTTGAAGCTGAAATACTTCATGAAAATGTTCGACTTTTTTAAAGCCGAAATCCTGTCCTGAAAATTTTCAACTTTTTTGAAGCCGAAATCTTTTCATGAAAATTTTCAACTTTTTTGAATCTGAAATACTTCATGAAAATTTTCAACTTTTTTGAATCTGAAATACTTCATGAAAATTTTCAACTTTTTTGATGCCCAAATACTTCATGAAAATTTTCAACTTTTTTGAAGCCGAATTTCTTCATGAATATTTTCAATTGACCCACCTCCCCTTACGAAAAAGTTGAAAAAAGACGAAACACCCCCCCTTGCGAAAACTTTTTTGAAGCCGAATTTCTTCATGAAAATTTTCAACTTTTTTGAAGCCCAAATACTTCATGAAAATTTTCCTCTTTTTTGACGCCGAATTTCTTCATGAATATTTTCAATTGACCCACCTCCCCTTACGAAAAAGTTGAAAAAAGACGAAACACCCCCCCTTGCGAAAACTTTTTTGAAGCCGAATTTCTTCATGAAAATTTTCAACTTTTTTGAAGCCCAAATACTTCATGAAAATGTTCGACTTTTTTAACGCCGAAATCCTGTCGTGAAAATGTTCAACTTTTTTGAATCCGAAATACTTCATGAAAATTTTCAAATTTTTTGAAGTCGAAATACTTCATGAAAATGTTTGACTTTTTTAAAGCTGAAATCCTGTCGTGAAAATTTTCAACTTTTTTGAAGCCGAAATCTTTTCATGAAAATTTTCAACTTTTTTGAAGCCGAAATCTTTTCATGAAAATTTTCAACTTTTTTGAAGCTGAAATACTTCATGAAAATGTTCAACTTTTTTGGAGCCGAAATCTTTTCATGAAAATTTTCAACTTTTTAGAAGCTGAAATACTTCATGAAAATGTTAGACTTTTTTAAAGCCGAAATCCTTTCGTGAAAATTTTCAACTTTTTTGAAGCCCAAATACTTCATGAAAATGTTCAACTTTTTTGAAGCCGAAATCTTTTCATGAAAATTTTCAACTTTTTTGAAGCCGAAATCTTTTCATGAAAATTTTCAACTTTTTTGAAGCCGAAATCTTTTCATCAAAATTTTCAACTTTTTTGGAGCTTAAATACTTCATGAAAATGTTCGACTTTTTTAAAGCCGAAATCCTGTCCTGAAAATTTTCAACTTTTTTGAAGCCGAAATCTTTTCATGAAAATTTTCAACTTTTTTGAATCTGAAATACTTCATGAAAATTTTCAACTTTTTTGAATCTGAAATACTTCATGAAAATTTTCAACTTTTTTGATGCCCAAATACTTCATGAAAATTTTCAACTTTTTTGAATCGAATTACTTCATGAAAATTTTCAACTTTTTTGAAGCCCAAATACTTCATGAAAATTTTCAATTTGTTTGGCGCCGAATTTCTTCATGAATATTTTCGACTTTTTTGAATCCGAATTTCTTCATGAAAATTTTCAACTTTTTTGAAGCCCAAATACTTCATGAAAATTTTCAACTTTTTTGAAGCCGAATTTCTTCATGAATATTTTCAACTTTTTTGAAGCCCAAATAATTCATGAAAATTTTCAACTTTTTTGAAGCCGAATTTCTTCATGAATATTTTCAATTGACCCACCTCCCCTGACGAAAAAGTTGAAAAAAGACGAAACACCCCCCCTTGCGAAAACTTTTTTGAAGCCGAATTTCTTCATGAAAATTTTCAACTTTTTTGAAGCCCAAATACTTCATGAAAATTTTCCTCTTTTTTGACGCCAAATTTCTTCATGAATATTTTCAATTGACCCACCCCCCCTTACGAAAAAGTTGAAAAAAGACGATACACCCCCCCTTACGAAAAAGTTGAAAAAAGACAAAACACCCCCCCTTGCGAAAACTTTTTTGAAGCCGAATTTCTTCATGAAAATTTTCAACTTTTTTGAAGCCCAAATACTTGATGAAAATTTTCAACTTTTTTGAAGCAGAAATCTTTTCATGAAAATTTTCAACTTTTTTGAAACCGAAATCTTTTCATGAAAATTTTCAACTTTATTGAAGCTGAAATCTTTTCATGAAAATTTTCAACTTTTTTGAAGCTGAAATACTTCATGAAAATGTTCGACTTTTTTAACGCCGAAATCCTGTCGTGAAAATGTTCAACTTTTTTGAATCCGAAATACTTCATGAAAATTTTCAAATTTTTTGAAGTCGAAATACTTCATGAAAATGTTTGACTTTTTTAAAGCTGAAATCCTGTCGTGAAAATTTTCAACTTTTTTGAAGCCGAAATCTTTTCATGAAAATTTTCAACTTTTTTGAAGCCGAAATCTTTTCATGAAAATTTTCAACTTTTTTGAAGCCGAAATCTTTTCATCAAAATTTTCAACTTTTTTGAAGCTGAAATACTTCATGAAAATGTTCGACTTTTTTAAAGCCGAAATCCTGTCCTGAAAATTTTCAACTTTTTTGAAGCCGAAATCTTTTCATGAAAATTTTCAACTTTTTTGAATCTGAAATACTTCATGAAAATTTTCAACTTTTTTGAATCTGAAATACTTCATGAAAATTTTCAACTTTTTTGATGCCCAAATACTTCATGAAAATTTTCAACTTTTTTGAAGCCGAATTTCTTCATGAATATTTTCAATTGACCCACCTCCCCTTACGAAAAAGTTGAAAAAAGACGAAACACCCCCCCTTGCGAAAACTTTTTTGAAGCCGAATTTCTTCATGAAAATTTTCAACTTTTTTGAAGCCCAAATACTTCATGAAAATTTTCCTCTTTTTTGACGCCGAATTTCTTCATGAATATTTTCAATTGACCCACCTCCCCTTACGAAAAAGTTGAAAAAAGACGAAACACCCCCCCTTGCGAAAACTTTTTTGAAGCCGAATTTCTTCATGAAAATTTTCAACTTTTTTGAAGCCCAAATACTTCATGAAAATGTTCGACTTTTTTGAATCCGAAATACTTCATGAAAATTTTCAAATTTTTTGAAGTCGAAATACTTCATGAAAATGTTTGACTTTTTTAAAGCTGAAATCCTGTCGTGAAAATTTTCAACTTTTTTGAAGCCGAAATCTTTTCATGAAAATTTTCAACTTTTTTGAAGCCGAAATCTTTTCATGAAAATTTTCAACTTTTTTGAAGCTGAAATACTTCATGAAAATGTTCAACTTTTTTAAAGCCGAAATACTTCATGAAAATGTTCGACTTTTTTAAAGTAGAAATCCTGTCGTGAAAATTTTCAACTCTTTTAAAGCCGAAATCTTTTCATGAAAATTTTCAACTTTTTTGAAGCAGAAATCTTTTCATGAAAATTTTCAACTTTTTTGAAGCCGAAATCTTTTCATGAAAATTTTCAATTTTATTGAAGCTGAAATCTTTTCATGAAAATTTTCAACTTTTTTGAAGCTGAAATACTTCATGAAAATGTTCGACTTTTTTAACGCCGAAATCCTGTCGTGAAAATGTTCAACTTTTTTGAATCCGAAATACTTCATGAAAATTTTCAAATTTTTTGAAGTCGAAATACTTCATGAAAATGTTTGACTTTTTTAAAGCTGAAATCCTGTCGTGAAAATTTTCAACTTTTTTGAAGCCGAAATCTTTTCATGAAAATTTTCAACTTTTTTGAAGCCGAAATCTTTTCATGAAAATTTTCAACTTTTTTGAAGCCGAAATCTTTTCATCAAAATTTTCAACTTTTTTGAATTTGAAATACTTCATGAAAATTTTCAACTTTTTTAATTCCGAAATCCTGTCGTGAAAATTTTCAACTTTTTTGAATCCGAAATACTTCATGAAAATTTTCAACTTTTTTAAAGCCGAAATACTTCATGAAAATGTTCGACTTTTTTAATGTCGAAATCCTGTCGTGAAAATTTTCAACTCTTTTGAAGCCGAAATCTTTTCATGAAAATTTTCAACTTTTTTGAAGCCGAAATCTTTTCATGAAAATTTTCAACTTTTTTGAAGCTGAAATACTTCATGAAAATGTTGGACTTTTTTAAAGCCGAAATCCTGTCGTGAAAATTTTCAACTTTTTTGAAGTCGAAATCTTTTCATGAAAATTTTCAACTTTTTTGAAGCCGAAATCTTTTCATGAAAATGTTCGACTTTTTTAAAGCCGAAATCCTGTCGTGAAAATTTGTAACCTTTTTGAAGCCGAAATACTTCATGAAAATGTTAGACTTTTTTAAAGCCGAAATCCTGTCGTGAAAATTTTCAACTTTTTTGAAGCCGAAATCTTTTCATGAAAATTTTCAACTTTTTTGAAACCGAAATCTTTTCATGAAAATTTTCAACTTTTTTGAAGCTGAAATACTTCATGAAAATGTTCGACTTTTTTAAAGCCGAAATCCTGTCGTGAAAATTTTCAACTTTTTTAAAGCCGAAATCTTTTCTTGAAAATTTTCAACTTTTTTGAAGCCGAAATCTTTTCATGAAAATTTTCAACTTTTTAGAAGCTGAAATACTTCATGAAAATGTGAGACTTTTTTAAAGCCGAAATCCTGTCGTGAACATTTTCAACTTTTTTGAAGCCGAAATCTTTTCATGAAAATTTTCAACTTTTTTGAAGCCGAAATCTTTTCATGAAAATTTTCAACTTTTTTGAAGCTGAAATACTTCAAGAAAATGTTCGACTTTTTTAAAGCCGAAATCTTGTCGTGAAAATTTTCAACTTTTTTGAAGCCCAAATACTTCATGAAAATGTTCAACTTTTTTGAAGCCGAAATACTTCATGAAAATGTTCGACTTTTTTAAAGCCGAAATCCTGTCGTGAAAATTTTCAACCTTTTTGAAGCCGAAATACTTCATGAAAATGTTCGACTTTTTTAAAGCCGAAATCCTTTCATGAAAATTTTCAACTTTTTTGAAGCCCAAATACTTCGTGAAAATGTTCTTCTTTTTTAAAGCCGAAATCCTGTCGTGAAAATTTTCAACTTTTTTGAAGCCGAAATCTTTTCATGAAAATTTTCAACTTTTTTGAAGCCGAAATCTTTTCATGAAAATTTTCAACTTTTTTAAAGCCGAAATCTTTTCATAAAAATTTTCAACTTTTTTGAAGCCGAAATCTTTTCATGAAAATTTTCAACTTTTTAGAAGCTGAAATACTTCATGAAAATGTTCGACTTTTTTAAAGCCGAAATCCTGTCGTGAAAATTTTCAACTTTTTTAAAGCCGAAATCTTTTCTTGAAAATTTTCAACTTTTTTGAAGCCGAAATCTTTTCATGAAAATTTTCAACTTTTTAGAAGCTGAAATACTTCATGAAAATGTGAGACTTTTTTAAAGCCGAAATCCTGTCGTGAACATTTTCAACTTTTTTGAAGCCGAAATCTTTTCATGAAAATTTTCAACTTTTTTGAAGCCGAAATCTTTTCATGAAAATTTTCAACTTTTTTGAAGCTGAAATACTTCATGAAAATGTTGGACTTTTTTAAAGCCGAAATCCTGTCGTGAAAATTTTCAACTTTTTTGAAGTCGAAATCTTTTCATGAAAATTTTCAACTTTTTTGAAGCCGAAATCTTTTCATGAAAATGTTCGACTTTTTTAAAGCCGAAATCCTGTCGTGAAAATTTGTAACCTTTTTGAAGCCGAAATACTTCATGAAAATGTTAGACTTTTTTAAAGCCGAAATCCTGTCGTGAAAATTTTCAACTTTTTTGAAGCCGAAATCTTTTCATGAAAATTTTCAACTTTTTTGAAACCGAAATCTTTTCATGAAAATTTTCAACTTTTTTGAAGCTGAAATACTTCATGAAAATGTTCGACTTTTTTAAAGCCGAAATCCTGTCGTGAAAATTTTCAACTTTTTTAAAGCCGAAATCTTTTCTTGAAAATTTTCAACTTTTTTGAAGCCGAAATCTTTTCATGAAAATTTTCAACTTTTTAGAAGCTGAAATACTTCATGAAAATGTGAGACTTTTTTAAAGCCGAAATCCTGTCGTGAACATTTTCAACTTTTTTGAAGCCGAAATCTTTTCATGAAAATTTTCAACTTTTTTGAAGCCGAAATCTTTTCATGAAAATTTTCAACTTTTTTGAAGCTGAAATACTTCAAGAAAATGTTCGACTTTTTTAAAGCCGAAATCTTGTCGTGAAAATTTTCAACTTTTTTGAAGCCCAAATACTTCATGAAAATGTTCAACTTTTTTGAAGCCGAAATACTTCATGAAAATGTTCGACTTTTTTAAAGCCGAAATCCTGTCGTGAAAATTTTCAACCTTTTTGAAGCCGAAATACTTCATGAAAATGTTCGACTTTTTTAAAGCCGAAATCCTTTCATGAAAATTTTCAACTTTTTTGAAGCCCAAATACTTCGTGAAAATGTTCTTCTTTTTTAAAGCCGAAATCCTGTCGTGAAAATTTTCAACTTTTTTGAAGCCGAAATCTTTTCATGAAAATTTTCAACTTTTTTGAAGCCGAATTTCTTCATGAATATTTTCAATTGACCCACCTCCCCTTACGAAAAAGTTGAAAAAAGACGAAACACCCCCCCTTGCGAAAACTTTTTTGAAGCCGAATTTCTTCATGAAAATTTTCAACTTTTTTGAAGCCCAAATACTTCATGAAAATTTTCCTCTTTTTTGACGCCGAATTTCTTCATGAATATTTTCAATTGACCCACCTCCCCTTACGAAAAAGTTGAAAAAAGACGAAACACCCCCCCTTGCGAAAACTTTTTTGAAGCCGAATTTCTTCATGAAAATTTTCAACTTTTTTGAAGCCCAAATACTTCATGAAAATGTTCGACTTTTTTAACGCCGAAATCCTGTCGTGAAAATGTTCAACTTTTTTGAATCCGAAATACTTCATGAAAATTTTCAAATTTTTTGAAGTCGAAATACTTCATGAAAATGTTTGACTTTTTTAAAGCTGAAATCCTGTCGTGAAAATTTTCAACTTTTTTGAAGCCGAAATCTTTTCATGAAAATTTTCAACTTTTTTGAAGCCGAAATCTTTTCATGAAAATTTTCAACTTTTTTGAAGCTGAAATACTTCATGAAAATGTTCAACTTTTTTAAAGCCGAAATACTTCATGAAAATGTTCGACTTTTTTAAAGTAGAAATCCTGTCGTGAAAATTTTCAACTCTTTTAAAGCCGAAATCTTTTCATGAAAATTTTCAACTTTTTTGAAGCAGAAATCTTTTCATGAAAATTTTCAACTTTTTTGAAGCCGAAATCTTTTCATGAAAATTTTCAATTTTATTGAAGCTGAAATCTTTTCATGAAAATTTTCAACTTTTTTGAAGCTGAAATACTTCATGAAAATGTTCGACTTTTTTAACGCCGAAATCCTGTCGTGAAAATGTTCAACTTTTTTGAATCCGAAATACTTCATGAAAATTTTCAAATTTTTTGAAGTCGAAATACTTCATGAAAATGTTTGACTTTTTTAAAGCTGAAATCCTGTCGTGAAAATTTTCAACTTTTTTGAAGCCGAAATCTTTTCATGAAAATTTTCAACTTTTTTGAAGCCGAAATCTTTTCATGAAAATTTTCAACTTTTTTGAAGCCGAAATCTTTTCATCAAAATTTTCAACTTTTTTGAATTTGAAATACTTCATGAAAATTTTCAACTTTTTTAATTCCGAAATCCTGTCGTGAAAATTTTCAACTTTTTTGAATCCGAAATACTTCATGAAAATTTTCAACTTTTTTAAAGCCGAAATACTTCATGAAAATGTTCGACTTTTTTAATGTCGAAATCCTGTCGTGAAAATTTTCAACTCTTTTGAAGCCGAAATCTTTTCATGAAAATTTTCAACTTTTTTGAAGCCGAAATCTTTTCATGAAAATTTTCAACTTTTTTGAAGCTGAAATACTTCATGAAAATGTTGGACTTTTTTAAAGCCGAAATCCTGTCGTGAAAATTTTCAACTTTTTTGAAGTCGAAATCTTTTCATGAAAATTTTCAACTTTTTTGAAGCCGAAATCTTTTCATGAAAATGTTCGACTTTTTTAAAGCCGAAATCCTGTCGTGAAAATTTGTAACCTTTTTGAAGCCGAAATACTTCATGAAAATGTTAGACTTTTTTAAAGCCGAAATCCTGTCGTGAAAATTTTCAACTTTTTTGAAGCCGAAATCTTTTCATGAAAATTTTCAACTTTTTTGAAACCGAAATCTTTTCATGAAAATTTTCAACTTTTTTGAAGCTGAAATACTTCATGAAAATGTTCGACTTTTTTAAAGCCGAAATCCTGTCGTGAAAATTTTCAACTTTTTTAAAGCCGAAATCTTTTCTTGAAAATTTTCAACTTTTTTGAAGCCGAAATCTTTTCATGAAAATTTTCAACTTTTTAGAAGCTGAAATACTTCATGAAAATGTGAGACTTTTTTAAAGCCGAAATCCTGTCGTGAACATTTTCAACTTTTTTGAAGCCGAAATCTTTTCATGAAAATTTTCAACTTTTTTGAAGCCGAAATCTTTTCATGAAAATTTTCAACTTTTTTGAAGCTGAAATACTTCAAGAAAATGTTCGACTTTTTTAAAGCCGAAATCTTGTCGTGAAAATTTTCAACTTTTTTGAAGCCCAAATACTTCATGAAAATGTTCAACTTTTTTGAAGCCGAAATACTTCATGAAAATGTTCGACTTTTTTAAAGCCGAAATCCTGTCGTGAAAATTTTCAACCTTTTTGAAGCCGAAATACTTCATGAAAATGTTCGACTTTTTTAAAGCCGAAATCCTTTCATGAAAATTTTCAACTTTTTTGAAGCCCAAATACTTCGTGAAAATGTTCTTCTTTTTTAAAGCCGAAATCCTGTCGTGAAAATTTTCAACTTTTTTGAAGCCGAAATCTTTTCATGAAAATTTTCAACTTTTTTGAAGCCGAAATCTTTTCATGAAAATTTTCAACTTTTTTAAAGCCGAAATCTTTTCATAAAAATTTTCAACTTTTTTGAAGCCGAAATCTTTTCATGAAAATTTTCAACTTTTTAGAAGCTGAAATACTTCATGAAAATGTTCGACTTTTTTAAAGCCGAAATCCTGTCGTGAAAATTTTCAACTTTTTTAAAGCCGAAATCTTTTCTTGAAAATTTTCAACTTTTTTGAAGCCGAAATCTTTTCATGAAAATTTTCAACTTTTTAGAAGCTGAAATACTTCATGAAAATGTGAGACTTTTTTAAAGCCGAAATCCTGTCGTGAACATTTTCAACTTTTTTGAAGCCGAAATCTTTTCATGAAAATTTTCAACTTTTTTGAAGCCGAAATCTTTTCATGAAAATTTTCAACTTTTTTGAAGCTGAAATACTTCATGAAAATGTTGGACTTTTTTAAAGCCGAAATCCTGTCGTGAAAATTTTCAACTTTTTTGAAGTCGAAATCTTTTCATGAAAATTTTCAACTTTTTTGAAGCCGAAATCTTTTCATGAAAATGTTCGACTTTTTTAAAGCCGAAATCCTGTCGTGAAAATTTGTAACCTTTTTGAAGCCGAAATACTTCATGAAAATGTTAGACTTTTTTAAAGCCGAAATCCTGTCGTGAAAATTTTCAACTTTTTTGAAGCCGAAATCTTTTCATGAAAATTTTCAACTTTTTTGAAACCGAAATCTTTTCATGAAAATTTTCAACTTTTTTGAAGCTGAAATACTTCATGAAAATGTTCGACTTTTTTAAAGCCGAAATCCTGTCGTGAAAATTTTCAACTTTTTTAAAGCCGAAATCTTTTCTTGAAAATTTTCAACTTTTTTGAAGCCGAAATCTTTTCATGAAAATTTTCAACTTTTTAGAAGCTGAAATACTTCATGAAAATGTGAGACTTTTTTAAAGCCGAAATCCTGTCGTGAACATTTTCAACTTTTTTGAAGCCGAAATCTTTTCATGAAAATTTTCAACTTTTTTGAAGCCGAAATCTTTTCATGAAAATTTTCAACTTTTTTGAAGCTGAAATACTTCAAGAAAATGTTCGACTTTTTTAAAGCCGAAATCTTGTCGTGAAAATTTTCAACTTTTTTGAAGCCCAAATACTTCATGAAAATGTTCAACTTTTTTGAAGCCGAAATACTTCATGAAAATGTTCGACTTTTTTAAAGCCGAAATCCTGTCGTGAAAATTTTCAACCTTTTTGAAGCCGAAATACTTCATGAAAATGTTCGACTTTTTTAAAGCCGAAATCCTTTCATGAAAATTTTCAACTTTTTTGAAGCCCAAATACTTCGTGAAAATGTTCTTCTTTTTTAAAGCCGAAATCCTGTCGTGAAAATTTTCAACTTTTTTGAAGCCGAAATCTTTTCATGAAAATTTTCAACTTTTTTGAAGCCGAAATCTTTTCATGAAAATTTTCAACTTTTTTAAAGCCGAAATCTTTTCATAAAAATTTTCAACTTTTTTGAAGCCGAAATCTTTTCATGAAAATTTTCAACTTTTTAGAAGCTGAAATACTTCATGAAAATGTTCGACTTTTTTAAAGCCGAAATCCTGTCGTGAAAATTTTCAACTTTTTTAAAGCCGAAATCTTTTCTTGAAAATTTTCAACTTTTTTGAAGCCGAAATCTTTTCATGAAAATTTTCAACTTTTTAGAAGCTGAAATACTTCATGAAAATGTGAGACTTTTTTAAAGCCGAAATCCTGTCGTGAACATTTTCAACTTTTTTGAAGCCGAAATCTTTTCATGAAAATTTTCAACTTTTTTGAAGCCGAAATCTTTTCATGAAAATTTTCAACTTTTTTGAAGCTGAAATACTTCAAGAAAATGTTTGACTTTTTTAAAGCCGAAATCTTGTCGTGAAAATTTTCAACTTTTTTGAAGCCCAAATACTTCATGAAAATGTTCAACTTTTTTGAAGCCGAAATACTTCATGAAAATGTTCGACTTTTTTAAAGCCGAAATCCTGTCGTGAAAATTTTCAACCTTTTTGAAGCCGAAATACTTCATGAAAATGTTCGACTTTTTTAAAGCCGAAATCCTTTCATGAAAATTTTCAACTTTTTTGAAGCCCAAATACTTCGTGAAAATGTTCTTCTTTTTTAAAGCCGAAATTCTGTCGTGAAAATTTTCAACTTTTTTGAAGCCGAAATCTTTTCATGAAAATTTTCAACTTTTTTGAAGCCGAAATCTTTTCATGAAAATTTTCAACTTTTTTGAAGCCGAAATCTTTTCATGAAAATTTTCAACTTTTTTAAAGCCGAAATACTTCATGATAATGTTCGACTTTTTTAAAGTAGAAATCCTGTCGTGAAAATTTTCAACTCTTTTAACGCCGAAATCCTGTCGTGAAAATTTTCAACTTTTTTGAATCCGAAATACTTAATGAAAATTTTCAACTTTTTTAAAGCCGAAATACTTCATGAAAATGTTCGACTTTTTTAAAGTCGAAATCCTGTCGTGAAAATTTTCAACTCTTTTGAAGCCGAAATCTTTTCATGAAAATTTTCAACTTTTTTGAAGCCGAAATCTTTTCATGAAAATTTTCAACTTTTTTGAAGCTGAAATACTTCATGAAAATGTTCGACTTTTTTAAAGCCGAAATCCCGTCGTGAAAATTTTCAACTTTTTTGAAGCCGAAATCTTTTCATGAAAATGTTCAACTTTTTTGAAGCCTAAATACTTCATGAAAATGTGAGACTTTTTTAAAGCCGAAATCCTGTCGTGAAAATTTTCAACTTTTTTGAAGCCGAAATCTTTTCATGAAAATTTTCAACTTTTTTGAAGCTGAAATACTTCATGAAAATGTTCGACTATTTTAAAGCCGAAATCCTGTCGTGAAAATTTTCAACTTTTTTGAAGCCGAAATCTTTTCATGAAAATTTTCAACTTTTTTGAAGCCGAAATCTTTTCATGAAAATTTTCAACTTTTTTGAAGCTGAAATACTTCATGAAAATGTTCGACTTTTTTAAAGCCGAAATCCTGTCATGAAAATTTTCAACTTTTTTGAAGCCCAAATACTTCATGAAAATGTTCAACTTTTTTGAAGCCGAAATACTTCATGAAAATGTGAGACTTTTTTAAATCCGAAATCCTGTCGTGAAAATTTTCAACTTTTTTGAAGCCGAAATCTTTTCATGAAAATTTTCAACTTTTTTGAAGCTGAAATACTTCATGAAAATGTTCGACTTTTTTAAAGCCGAAATCCTGTCGTGAAAATTTTCAACTTTTTTGAAGCCCAAATACTTCATGAAAATGTTCAACTTTTTTGAAGCCGAAATACTTCATGAAAATGTTCGACTTTTTTAAAGCCGAAATCCTGTCGTGAAAATTTTCAACCTTTTTGAAGCCGAAATACTTCATGAAAATGTTCGACTTTTTTAAAGCCGAAATCCTTTCGTGAAAATGTTCAACTTTTTTGAAGCCCAAATACTTCGTGAAAATGTTCTTCTTTTTTAAAGCCGAAATCCTGTCGTGAAAATTTTCAACTTTTTTGAAGCCGAAATCTTTTCATGAAAATTTTCAACTTTTTTGAAGCCGAAATCTTTTCATGAAAATTTTCAACTTTTTTGAAGCCGAAATCTTTTCATGAAAATTTTCAACTTTTTTAAAGCCGAAATACTTCATGATAATGTTCGACTTTTTTAAAGTAGAAATCCTGTCGTGAAAATTTTCAACTCTTTTAACGCCGAAATCCTGTCGTGAAAATTTTCAACTTTTTTGAATCCGAAATACTTAATGAAAATTTTCAACTTTTTTAAAGCCGAAATACTTCATGAAAATGTTCGACTTTTTTAAAGTCGAAATCCTGTCGTGAAAATTTTCAACTCTTTTGAAGCCGAAATCTTTTCATGAAAATTTTCAACTTTTTTGAAGCCGAAATCTTTTCATGAAAATTTTCAACTTTTTTGAAGCTGAAATACTTCATGAAAATGTTCGACTTTTTTAAAGCCGAAAT
This sequence comes from Labrus mixtus, assembly GCF_963584025.1. Lineage (NCBI taxonomy): Eukaryota > Metazoa > Chordata > Actinopteri > Labriformes > Labridae > Labrus > Labrus mixtus. The sequence continues at coordinate 1,430,877 of NC_083614.1, read as the reverse complement.
CCCGTCGTGAAAATTTTCAACTTTTTTGAAGCCGAAATCTTTTCATGAAAATGTTCAACTTTTTTGAAGCCTAAATACTTCATGAAAATGTGAGACTTTTTTAAAGCCGAAATCCTGTCGTGAAAATTTTCAACTTTTTTGAAGCCGAAATCTTTTCATGAAAATTTTCAACTTTTTTGAAGCTGAAATACTTCATGAAAATGTTCGACTATTTTAAAGCCGAAATCCTGTCGTGAAAATTTTCAACTTTTTTGAAGCCGAAATCTTTTCATGAAAATTTTCAACTTTTTTGAAGCCGAAATCTTTTCATGAAAATTTTCAACTTTTTTGAAGCTGAAATACTTCATGAAAATGTTCGACTTTTTTAAAGCCGAAATCCTGTCATGAAAATTTTCAACTTTTTTGAAGCCCAAATACTTCATGAAAATGTTCAACTTTTTTGAAGCCGAAATACTTCATGAAAATGTGAGACTTTTTTAAATCCGAAATCCTGTCGTGAAAATTTTCAACTTTTTTGAAGCCGAAATCTTTTCATGAAAATTTTCAACTTTTTTGAAGCTGAAATACTTCATGAAAATGTTCGACTTTTTTAAAGCCGAAATCCTGTCGTGAAAATTTTCAACTTTTTTGAAGCCCAAATACTTCATGAAAATGTTAAACTTTTTTGAAGCCGAAATACTTCATGAAAATGTTCGACTTTTTTAAAGCCGAAATCCTGTCGTGAAAATTTTCAACCTTTTTGAAGCCGAAATACTTCATGAAAATGTTCGACTTTTTTAAAGCCGAAATCCTTTCGTGAAAATGTTCAACTTTTTTGAAGCCCAAATACTTCGTGAAAATGTTCTTCTTTTTTAAAGCCGAAATCCTGTCGTGAAAATTTTCAACTTTTTTGAAGCCGAAATCTTTTCATGAAAATTTTCAACTTTTTTGAAGCCGAAATCTTTTCATGAAAATTTTCAACTTTTTTAAAGCCGAAATCTTTTCATAAAAATTTTCAACTTTTTTGAAGCCGAAATCTTTTCATGAAAATTTTCAACTTTTTAGAAGCTGAAATACTTCATGAAAATGTTCGACTTTTTTAAAGCCGAAATCCTGTCGTGAAAATTTTCAACTTTTTTGAAGCCGAAATCTTTTCATGAAAATGTTCGACTTTTTTAAAGCCGAAATCCTGTCGTGAAAATTTGTAACCTTTTTGAAGCCGAAATACTTCATGAAAATGTTAGACTTTTTTAAAGCCGAAATCCTGTCGTGAAAATTTTCAACTTTTTTGAAGCCGAAATCTTTTCATGAAAATTTTCAACTTTTTTGAAACCGAAATCTTTTCATGAAAATTTTCAACTTTTTTGAAGCTGAAATACTTCATGAAAATGTTCGACTTTTTTAAAGCCGAAATCCTGTCGTGAAAATTTTCAACTTTTTTAAAGCCGAAATCTTTTCTTGAAAATTTTCAACTTTTTTGAAGCCGAAATCTTTTCATGAAAATTTTCAACTTTTTAGAAGCTGAAATACTTCATGAAAATGTGAGACTTTTTTAAAGCCGAAATCCTGTCGTGAACATTTTCAACTTTTTTGAAGCCGAAATCTTTTCATGAAAATTTTCAACTTTTTTGAAGCCGAAATCTTTTCATGAAAATTTTCAACTTTTTTGAAGCTGAAATACTTCAAGAAAATGTTCGACTTTTTTAAAGCCGAAATCTTGTCGTGAAAATTTTCAACTTTTTTGAAGCCCAAATACTTCATGAAAATGTTCAACTTTTTTGAAGCCGAAATACTTCATGAAAATGTTCGACTTTTTTAAAGCCGAAATCCTGTCGTGAAAATTTTCAACCTTTTTGAAGCCGAAATACTTCATGAAAATGTTCGACTTTTTTAAAGCCGAAATCCTTTCATGAAAATTTTCAACTTTTTTGAAGCCCAAATACTTCGTGAAAATGTTCTTCTTTTTTAAAGCCGAAATCCTGTCGTGAAAATTTTCAACTTTTTTGAAGCCGAAATCTTTTCATGAAAATTTTCAACTTTTTTGAAGCCGAAATCTTTTCATGAAAATTTTCAACTTTTTTAAAGCCGAAATCTTTTCATAAAAATTTTCAACTTTTTTGAAGCCGAAATCTTTTCATGAAAATTTTCAACTTTTTAGAAGCTGAAATACTTCATGAAAATGTTCGACTTTTTTAAAGCCGAAATCCTGTCGTGAAAATTTTCAACTTTTTTAAAGCCGAAATCTTTTCTTGAAAATTTTCAACTTTTTTGAAGCCGAAATCTTTTCATGAAAATTTTCAACTTTTTAGAAGCTGAAATACTTCATGAAAATGTGAGACTTTTTTAAAGCCGAAATCCTGTCGTGAACATTTTCAACTTTTTTGAAGCCGAAATCTTTTCATGAAAATTTTCAACTTTTTTGAAGCCGAAATCTTTTCATGAAAATTTTCAACTTTTTTGAAGCTGAAATACTTCATGAAAATGTTCGACTTTTTTAAAGCCGAAATCTTGTCGTGAAAATTTTCAACTTTTTTGAAGCCCAAATACTTCATGAAAATGTTCAACTTTTTTGAAGCCGAAATACTTCATGAAAATGTTCGACTTTTTTAAAGCCGAAATCCTGTCGTGAAAATTTTCAACCTTTTTGAAGCCGAAATACTTCATGAAAATGTTCGACTTTTTTAAAGCCGAAATCCTTTCATGAAAATTTTCAACTTTTTTGAAGCCAAAATACTTCGTGAAAATGTTCTTCTTTTTTAAAGCCGAAATTCTGTCGTGAAAATTTTCAACTTTTTTGAAGCCGAAATCTTTTCATGAAAATTTTCAACTTTTTTGAAGCCGAAATCTTTTCATGAAAATTTTCAACTTTTTTGAAGCCGAAATCTTTTCATGAAAATTTTCAACTTTTTTAAAGCCGAAATACTTCATGATAATGTTCGACTTTTTTAAAGTAGAAATCCTGTCGTGAAAATTTTCAACTCTTTTAACGCCGAAATCCTGTCGTGAAAATTTTCAACTTTTTTGAATCCGAAATACTTAATGAAAATTTTCAACTTTTTTAAAGCCGAAATACTTCATGAAAATGTTCGACTTTTTTAAAGTCGAAATCCTGTCGTGAAAATTTTCAACTCTTTTGAAGCCGAAATCTTTTCATGAAAATTTTCAACTTTTTTGAAGCCGAAATCTTTTCATGAAAATTTTCAACTTTTTTGAAGCTGAAATACTTCATGAAAATGTTCGACTTTTTTAAAGCCGAAATCCCGTCGTGAAAATTTTCAACTTTTTTGAAGCCGAAATCTTTTCATGAAAATGTTCATCTTTTTTGAAGCCTAAATACTTCATGAAAATGTGAGACTTTTTTAAAGCCGAAATCCTGTCGTGAAAATTTTCAACTTTTTTGAAGCCGAAATCTTTTCATGAAAATTTTCAACTTTTTTGAAGCTGAAATACTTCATGAAAATGTTCGACTATTTTAAAGCCGAAATCCTGTCGTGAAAATTTTCAACTTTTTTGAAGCCGAAATCTTTTCATGAAAATTTTCAACTTTTTTGAAGCCGAAATCTTTTCATGAAAATTTTCAACTTTTTTGAAGCTGAAATACTTCATGAAAATGTTCGACTTTTTTAAAGCCGAAATCCTGTCATGAAAATTTTCAACTTTTTTGAAGCCCAAATACTTCATGAAAATGGTCAACTTTTTTGAAGCCGAAATACTTCATGAAAATGTGAGACTTTTTTAAATCCGAAATCCTGTCGTGAAAATTTTCAACTTTTTTGAAGCCGAAATCTTTTCATGAAAATTTTCAACTTTTTTGAAGCTGAAATACTTCATGAAAATGTTCGACTTTTTTAAAGCCGAAATCCTGTCGTGAAAATTTTCAACTTTTTTGAAGCCCAAATACTTCATGAAAATGTTCAACTTTTTTGAAGCCGAAATACTTCATGAAAATGTTCGACTTTTTTAAAGCCGAAATCCTGTCGTGAAAATTTTCAACCTTTTTGAAGCCGAAATACTTCATGAAAATGTTCGACTTTTTTAAAGCCGAAATCCTTTCGTAAAAATGTTCAACTTTTTTGAAGCCCAAATACTTCATGAAAATGTTCCACTTTTTTATAGCCGAAATCCTGTCGTGAAAATTTTCAACTTTTTTGAAGCCGAAATCTTTTCATGAAAATTTTCAACTTTTTTGAAGCCGAAATCTTTTCATGAAAATTTTCAACTTTTTTGAAGCCGAAATCTTTTCATGAAAATTTTCAACTTTTTTGAAGCTGAAATACTTCATGAAAATGTTCGACTTTTTTAACGCCGAAATCCTGTCGTGAAAATGTTCGACTTTTTTGAATCCGAAATACTTCATGAAAATTTTTGAAATTTTTTGAAGCCGAAATACTTCATAAAAATGTTCGACTTTTTTAAAGCCGAAATTCTGTCGTGAAAATTTTCAACTTTTTTGAAGCCGAAATCTTTTCATGAAAATTTTCAACTTTTTTGAAGCCGAAATCTTTTCATGAAAATTTTCAACTTTTTTGAAGCTGAAATACTTCATGAAAATGTTCGACATTTTTAAAGCCGAAATCCTGTCGTGAAAATTTTCAACTTTTTTGAAGCCGAAATCTTTTCATGAAAATTTTCAACTTTTTTGAAGCCGAAATCTTTTCATGAAAATTTTCAACTTTTTTGGAGCCGAAATCTTTTCATGAAAATTTTCAACTTTTTAGAAGCTGAAATACTTCATGAAATTTTTCAACTTTTTTAACGCCGAAATCCTGTCGTGAAAATTTTCAACTTTTTTGAATCCGAAATACTTAATGAAAATTTTCAACTTTTTTAAAGCCGAAATACTTCATGAAAATGTTCGACTTTTTTAAAGCCGAAATCCTGTCGTGAAAATTTTCAACTTTTTTGAAGCCGAAATCTTTTCATGAAAATGTTCAACTTTTTTGAAGCCGAAATACTTCATGAAAATGTGAGACTTTTTTAAAGCCGAAATCCTGTCGTGAAAATTTTCAACTTTTTTGAAGCCGAAATCTTTTCATGAAAATTTTCAACTTTTTTGAAGCTGAAATACTTCATGAAAATGTTCGACTTTTTTAAAGCCGAAATCTTGTCGTGAAAATTTTCAACTTTCTTGAAGCCGAAATCTTTTCATGAAAATTTTCAACTTTTTTGAAGCCGAAATCTTTTCATGAAAATTTTCAACTTTTTTGAAGCCGAAATCTTTTCATCAAAATTTTCAACTTTTTTGAAGCTGAAATACTTCATGAAAATGTTCGACTTTTTTAAAGCCGAAATCCTGTCCTGAAAATTTTCAACTTTTTTGAAGCCGAAATCTTTTCATGAAAATTTTCAACTTTTTTGAATCTGAAATACTTCATGAAAATTTTCAACTTTTTTGAATCTGAAATACTTCATGAAAATTTTCAACTTTTTTGATGCCCAAATACTTCATGAAAATTTTCAACTTTTTTGAAGCCGAATTTCTTCATGAATATTTTCAATTGACCCACCTCCCCTTACGAAAAAGTTGAAAAAAGACGAAACACCCCCCCTTGCGAAAACTTTTTTGAAGCCGAATTTCTTCATGAAAATTTTCAACTTTTTTGAAGCCCAAATACTTCATGAAAATTTTCCTCTTTTTTGACGCCGAATTTCTTCATGAATATTTTCAATTGACCCACCTCCCCTTACGAAAAAGTTGAAAAAAGACGAAACACCCCCCCTTGCGAAAACTTTTTTGAAGCCGAATTTCTTCATGAAAATTTTCAACTTTTTTTAAGCCCAAATACTTCATGAAAATGTTCGACTTTTTTAACGCCGAAATCCTGTCGTGAAAATGTTCAACTTTTTTGAATCCGAAATACTTCATGAAAATTTTCAAATTTTTTGAAGTCGAAATACTTCATGAAAATGTTTGACTTTTTTAAAGCTGAAATCCTGTCGTGAAAATTTTCAACTTTTTTGAAGCCGAAATCTTTTCATGAAAATTTTCAACTTTTTTGAAGCCGAAATCTTTTCATGAAAATTTTCAACTTTTTTGAAGCTGAAATACTTCATGAAAATGTTCAACTTTTTTAAAGCCGAAATACTTCATGAAAATGTTCGACTTTTTTAAAGTAGAAATCCTGTCGTGAAAATTTTCAACTCTTTTAAAGCCGAAATCTTTTCATGAAAATTTTCAACTTTTTTGAAGCCGAAATCTTTTCATGAAAATTTTCAACTTTTTTGAATTTGAAATACTTCATGAAAATTTTCAACTTTTTTAATTCCGAAATCCTGTCGTGAAAATTTTCAACTTTTTTGAATCCGAAATACTTCATGAAAATTTTCAACTTTTTTAAAGCCGAAATACTTCATGAAAATGTTCGACTTTTTTAATGTCGAAATCCTGTCGTGAAAATTTTCAACTCTTTTGAAGCCGAAATCTTTTCATGAAAATTTTCAACTTTTTTGAAGCCGAAATCTTTTCATGAAAATTTTCAACTTTTTTGAAGCTGAAATACTTCATGAAAATGTTGGACTTTTTTAAAGCCGAAATCCTGTCGTGAAAATTTTCAACTTTTTTGAAGTCGAAATCTTTTCATGAAAATTTTCAACTTTTTTGAAGCCGAAATCTTTTCATGAAAATGTTCGACTTTTTTAAAGCCGAAATCCTGTCGTGAAAATTTGTAACCTTTTTGAAGCCGAAATACTTCATGAAAATGTTAGACTTTTTTAAAGCCGAAATCCTGTCGTGAAAATTTTCAACTTTTTTGAAGCCGAAATCTTTTCATGAAAATTTTCAACTTTTTTGAAACCGAAATCTTTTCATGAAAATTTTCAACTTTTTTGAAGCTGAAATACTTCATGAAAATGTTCGACTTTTTTAAAGCCGAAATCCTGTCGTGAAAATTTTCAACTTTTTTAAAGCCGAAATCTTTTCTTGAAAATTTTCAACTTTTTTGAAGCCGAAATCTTTTCATGAAAATTTTCAACTTTTTTGAAGCCCAAATACTTCATGAAAATGTTCGACTTTTTTAAAGCCGAAATCCTGTCGTGAAAATTTTCAACCTTTTTGAAGCCGAAATACTTCATGAAAATGTTCGACTTTTTTAAAGCCGAAATCCTTTCATGAAAATTTTCAACTTTTTTGAAGCCCAAATACTTCGTGAAAATGTTCTTCTTTTTTAAAGCCGAAATCCTGTCGTGAAAATTTTCAACTTTTTTGAAGCCGAAATCTTTTCATGAAAATTTTCAACTTTTTTGAAGCCGAAATCTTTTCATGAAAATTTTCAACTTTTTTAAAGCCGAAATCTTTTCATAAAAATTTTCAACTTTTTTGAAGCCGAAATCTTTTCATGAAAATTTTCAACTTTTTAGAAGCTGAAATACTTCATGAAAATGTTCGACTTTTTTAAAGCCGAAATCCTGTCGTGAAAATTTTCAACTTTTTTAAAGCCGAAATCTTTTCTTGAAAATTTTCAACTTTTTTGAAGCCGAAATCTTTTCATGAAAATTTTCAACTTTTTAGAAGCTGAAATACTTCATGAAAATGTGAGACTTTTTTAAAGCCGAAATCCTGTCGTGAACATTTTCAACTTTTTTGAAGCCGAAATCTTTTCATGAAAATTTTCAACTTTTTTGAAGCCGAAATCTTTTCATGAAAATTTTCAACTTTTTTGAAGCTGAAATACTTCATGAAAATGTTGGACTTTTTTAAAGCCGAAATCCTGTCGTGAAAATTTTCAACTTTTTTGAAGTCGAAATCTTTTCATGAAAATTTTCAACTTTTTTGAAGCCGAAATCTTTTCATGAAAATGTTCGACTTTTTTAAAGCCGAAATCCTGTCGTGAAAATTTGTAACCTTTTTGAAGCCGAAATACTTCATGAAAATGTTAGACTTTTTTAAAGCCGAAATCCTGTCGTGAAAATTTTCAACTTTTTTGAAGCCGAAATCTTTTCATGAAAATTTTCAACTTTTTTGAAACCGAAATCTTTTCATGAAAATTTTCAACTTTTTTGAAGCTGAAATACTTCATGAAAATGTTCGACTTTTTTAAAGCCGAAATCCTGTCGTGAAAATTTTCAACTTTTTTAAAGCCGAAATCTTTTCTTGAAAATTTTCAACTTTTTTGAAGCCGAAATCTTTTCATGAAAATTTTCAACTTTTTAGAAGCTGAAATACTTCATGAAAATGTGAGACTTTTTTAAAGCCGAAATCCTGTCGTGAACATTTTCAACTTTTTTGAAGCCGAAATCTTTTCATGAAAATTTTCAACTTTTTTGAAGCCGAAATCTTTTCATGAAAATTTTCAACTTTTTTGAAGCTGAAATACTTCAAGAAAATGTTCGACTTTTTTAAAGCCGAAATCTTGTCGTGAAAATTTTCAACTTTTTTGAAGCCGAAATACTTCATGAAAATGTTCGACTTTTTTAAAGCCGAAATCCTGTCGTGAAAATTTTCAACCTTTTTGAAGCCGAAATACTTCATGAAAATGTTCGACTTTTTTAAAGCCGAAATCCTTTCATGAAAATTTTCAACTTTTTTGAAGCCCAAATACTTCGTGAAAATGTTCTTCTTTTTTAAAGCCAAAATCCTGTCGTGAAAATTTTCAACTTTTTTGAAGCCGAAATCTTTTCATGAAAATTTTCAACTTTTTTGAAGCCGAAATCTTTTCATGAAAATTTTCAACTTTTTTAAAGCCGAAATCTTTTCATAAAAATTTTCAACTTTTTTGAAGCCGAAATCTTTTCATGAAAATTTTCAACTTTTTAGAAGCTGAAATACTTCATGAAAATGTTCGACTTTTTTAAAGCCGAAATCCTGTCGTGAAAATTTTCAACTTTTTTAAAGCCGAAATCTTTTCTTGAAAATTTTCAACTTTTTTGAAGCCGAAATCTTTTCATGAAAATTTTCAACTTTTTAGAAGCTGAAATACTTCATGAAAATGTGAGACTTTTTTAAAGCCGAAATCCTGTCGTGAACATTTTCAACTTTTTTGAAGCCGAAATCTTTTCATGAAAATTTTCAACTTTTTTGAAGCCGAAATCTTTTCATGAAAATTTTCAACTTTTTTGAAGCTGAAATACTTCAAGAAAATGTTCGACTTTTTTAAAGCCGAAATCTTGTCGTGAAAATTTTCAACTTTTTTGAAGCCCAAATACTTCATGAAAATGTTCAACTTTTTTGAAGCCGAAATACTTCATGAAAATGTTCGACTTTTTTAAAGCCGAAATCCTGTCGTGAAAATTTTCAACCTTTTTGAAGCCGAAATACTTCATGAAAATGTTCGACTTTTTTAAAGCCGAAATCCTTTCATGAAAATTTTCAACTTTTTTGAAGCCCAAATACTTCGTGAAAATGTTCTTCTTTTTTAAAGCCGAAATTCTGTCGTGAAAATTTTCAACTTTTTTGAAGCCGAAATCGTTTCATGAAAATTTTCAACTTTTTTGAAGCCGAAATCTTTTCATGAAAATTTTCAACTTTTTTCAAGCCGAAATCTTTTCATGAAAATTTTCAACTTTTTTAAAGCCGAAATACTTCATGATAATGTTCGACTTTTTTAAAGTAGAAATCCTGTCGTGAAAATTTTCAACTCTTTTAACGCCGAAATCCTGTCGTGAAAATTTTCAACTTTTTTGAATCCGAAATACTTAATGAAAATTTTCAACTTTTTTAAAGCCGAAATACTTCATGAAAATGTTCGACTTTTTTAAAGTCGAAATCCTGTCGTGAAAATTTTCAACTCTTTTGAAGCCGAAATCTTTTCATGAAAATTTTCAACTTTTTTGAAGCCGAAATCTTTTCATGAAAATTTTCAACTTTTTTGAAGCTGAAATACTTCATGAAAATGTTCGACTTTTTTAAAGCCGAAATCCTGTCATGAAAATTTTCAACTTTTTTGAAGCCCAAATACTTCATGAAAATGTTCAACTTTTTTGAAGCCGAAATACTTCATGAAAATGTGAGACTTTTTTAAATCCGAAATCCTGTCGTGAAAATTTTCAACTTTTTTGAAGCCCAAATACTTCATGAAAATGTTCAACTTTTTTGAAGCCGAAATACTTCATGAAAATGTTCGACTTTTTTAAAGCCGAAATCCTGTCGTGAAAATTTTCAACCTTTTTGAAGCCGAAATACTTCATGAAAATGTTCGACTTTTTTAAAGCCGAAATCCTTTCGTGAAAATTTTCAACTTTTTTGAAGCCCAAATACTTCATGAAAATGTTCGACTTTTTTAAAGCCGAAATCCTGTCGTGAAAATTTTCAACTTTTTTGAAGCCGAAATCTTTTCATGAAAATTTTCAACTTTTTTGAAGCCGAAATCTTTTCATGAAAATTTTCAACTTTTTTGAAGCCGAAATCTTTTCATGAAAATTTTCAACTTTTTTGAAGCTGAAATACTTCATGAAAATGTTCGACTTTTTTAACGCCGAAATCCTGTCGTGAAAATGTTCGACTTTTTTGAATCCGAAATACTTCATGAAAATTTTTTTAATTTTTTGAAGCCGAAATACTTCATAAAAATGTTCGACTTTTTTAAAGCCGAAATTCTGTCGTGAAAATTTTCAACTTTTTTGAAGCCGAAATCTTTTCATGAAAATTTTCAACTTTTTTGAAGCCGAAATCTTTTCATGAAAATTTTCAACTTTTTTGGAGCCGAAATCTTTTCATGAAAATTTTCAACTTTTTAGAAGCTGAAATAATTCATGAAATTTTTCAACTTTTTTAACGCCGAAATCCTGTCGTGAAAATTTTCAACTTTTTTGAATCCGAAATACTTAATGAAAATTTTCAACTTTTTTAAAGCCGAAATACTTCATGAAAATGTTCGACTTTTTTAAAGCCGAAATCCTGTCGTGAAAATTTTCAACTTTTTTGAAGCCGAAATCTTTTCATGAAAATGTTCAACTTTTTTGAAGCCGAAATACTTCATGAAAATGTGAGACTTTTTTAAAGCCGAAATCCTGTCGTGAAAATTTTCAAATTTTTTGAAGCCGAAATCTTTTCATGAAAATTTTCAACTTTTTTGAAGCTGAAATACTTCATGAAAATGTTCGACTTTTTTAAAGCCGAAATCCTGTCGTGAAAATTTTCAACTTTCTTGAAGCCGAAATCTTTTCATGAAAATTTTCAACTTTTTTGAAGCCGAAATCTTTTCATGAAAATTTTCAACTTTTTTGAAGCTGAAATACTTCATGAAAATGTTCGACTTTTTTAAAGCCGAAATCCTGTCATGAAAATTTTAAACTTTTTTGAAGCCCAAATACTTCATGAAAATGTTCAACTTTTTTGAATCCGAAATACTTCATGAAAATGTGAGACTTTTTTAAATCCGAAATCCTGTCGTGAAAATTTTCAACTTTTTTGAAGCCGAAATCTTTTCATGAAAATTTTCAACTTTTTTGAAGCTGAAATACTTCATGAAAATGTTCGACTTTTTTAAAGACGAAATCCTGTCGTGAAAATTTTCAACTTTTTTGAAGCCCAAATACTTCATGAAAATGTTCAACTTTTTTGAAGCCGAAATACTTCATGAAAATGTTCGACTTTTTTAAAGCCGAAATCCTGTCGTGAAAATTTTCAACCTTTTTGAAGCCGAAATACTTCATGAAAATGTTCGACTTTTTTAAAGCCGAAATCGTTTCGTGAAAATTTTCAACTTTTTTGAAGCCCAAATACTTCATGAAAATGTTCGACTTTTTTAAAGCCGAAATCCTGTCGTAAAAATTTTCAACTTTTTTGAAGCCGAAATCTTTTCATGAAAATTTTCAACTTTTTTGAAGCCGAAATCTTTTCATGAAAATTTTCAACTTTTTTGAAGCCGAAATCTTTTCATGAAAATTTTCAACTTTTTTGAAGCTGAAATACTTCATGAAAATGTTCGACTTTTTTAACGCCAAAATCCTGTCGTGAAAATGTTCGACTTTTTTGAATCCGAAATACTTCATGAAAATTTTTGAAATTTTTTGAAGCCGAAATACTTCATGAAAATGTTCGACTTTTTTAAAGCCGAAATTCTGTCGTGAAAATTTTCAACTTTTTTGAAGCCGAAATCTTTTCATGAAAATTTTCAACTTTTTTGAAGCCGAAATCTTTTCATGAAAATTTTCAACTTTTTTGAAGCTGAAATACTTCATGAAAATGTTCGACATTTTTAAAGCCGAAATCCTGTCGTGAAAATTTTCAACTTTTTTGAAGCCGAAATCTTTTCATGAAAATTTTCAACTTTTTTGAAGCCGAAATCTTTTCATGAAAATTTTCAACTTTTTTGGAGCCGAAATCTTTTCATGAAAATTTTCAACTTTTTAGAAGCTGAAATACTTCATGAAAATGTTAGACTTTTTTAAAGCCGAAATCCTGTCGTGAAAATTTTCAACTTTTTTGAAGCCGAAATCTTTTCATGAAAATTTTCAACTTTTTTGAAGCTGAAATACTTCATGAAAATGTTCGACTTTTTTAAAGCCGAAATCCTGTCGTGAAAATTTTCAACTTTTTTAAAGCCGAAATCTTTTCTTGAAAATTTTCAACTTTTTTGAAGCCGAAATCTTTTCATGAAAATTTTCAACTTTTTAGAAGCTGAAATAC